>NC_090923.1:975372669-975972669 GCF_040938575.1 Ambystoma mexicanum | reverse complement strand
ACTTCTACTCAACGCTAAAGGCTCCCTCTCCCCTAAATCAGGAAAGCAACCCCAACCTCGTCCTGCCCCCCATCGATCCGGCTGGACTATGGGAAGCCGAGCTGTCAGCATCCATCCCCTTCCTGAGCTCTTACATTTATGGAGTCTGTCTCTTCCTCATTCGGGGTGGGCACTGGACATAAACCCAACTCTTGTTCCCAACCCTCCATGCCGCCACTGACTTCTGTGCCACAATCTCGCATCGAGCACAGTGCATGTTCTGTGCCTGGCTATCTGGGTTGTGAGGCTCCTGCACCCATCTTGAATAATCGGAATAATTCAAATCCTGGGTCAGAGGCCTTGCGGATTACACCATCAGTGTCAAACATTGGGCGAAGTCTTGAACACCTCTCATCTATTGTATCAGACAAATCCAGGTCTCGTACACGGGCCAATGATCACCTGTCTCAACATTCCATGGCCAAGGAAGCCCCTCAAACAAAGAATGCCTGCTCTGGCCCATCACAAAAAAAACTGAAGGCTATCTGCCACGTGATGAAATATGCAAATAAAAGATCTATTACGGCAAAGGCGAGGGAGCCTCCACTCCTGTCCACCAAATCGGCCCGCTGACTGGAAAGACTACTGCAGCCATCATTCCTACTAACTCAATCCTTCCTTGGGTTGAAGGTTTAAATCCAAAACAGCAAAAAGGCCATCTCTTGTGCCCCAGAGGTACACCACCAAGTGACTCCTGTAACAGTGCCTTGGCCCCATCTACTGACATAGTTGGAACAGTCACTCACCATACTGGCAATTGTGTGAGCAGAAACAACTGTGCCGTTCAAACGTCTTTGCATCTTGACTGATGAACCTCCACAGGGCGCCCCTTCTGCAGTGCCCAGCTACAGCAGGCAAAAGGTCTTCTGCTTATGTTTCCAAGGTGTCCTGGTTTGCTTTCTCCGCTGTTGACCATTAGAAAAGGGGTCGCAATCCAAATCCCTGGAAGGTGGGAGCCGAGGGCAGCAAACAACAGCATGATTCTGCCCCTGTGTGCAATTTAAAACTACTGTTCTCTGTTCCTGCAACTACCTCTTTGTCTCAAGTGCCCACAGGCTTAGCTGCCCGCTCAGCAATCCCATCTGGGGCCCCTTCAACGCCTATATCCTCCAGGCCCGACTCTGGCTGTCTTGATGCCCATCCACCCATGGAGAATGTTGAAAACGCGCTGCAAATCTGGAGCCTTTTCTGAAGAGACAAAATCGGACTTTCTGAACGAGTCTCAGATTCTGGAGCCATTTCATTCCATCATACCGCTAAGCTCCATTAAAATGTCAATGCCATTCTCCAACTTGAGGATGTCAATTGTGCTACCTCAAGTCTTTATTTATTCTCGGACACTAATCGATTGACTATGTTACTGACTTTTCTTCACTGTTTTTTTAAAGTTGGGTATGAATGTGTTGCCCTGAATTGCAAAAAACTACCACCTCTGAAGTTTGGGAATGGCCTGGCAAGTGGGCCCAAACCCACTGAAAGGCAACTAAAACAGGAGCTCCCACTTTTCAGCCCAGTTTGTGGTCCCAGTGCCATGTTACATTCCAACCCAGCTAGAACCAACACCTCCCAGGATCGCCGGCCTTCTGATCTGGGTTTGGGGGAGGGGGGGGCGGGGGGGGGGTGAAGCTGTCGGTAGCCCTACTAATGACGATAATCACTGGGAGTGGCATGGAGGGTTGGTCCGTCAGAGAAATCTGAGGCATCACTAACCACTCCTACCTCATAAACTGGAATACAAACACTTGTATGAAGATGGTCTGTTTGGCCATGTTGATTTTCAGTATTATCGCAGTACAGGAGACTTGGCTGGTGGATCCAGTGGTGCTTGATGGGGGGGGGGGGGGGGGGGGGGGGAGTTAATAAATACATTTGCAATCAAGGGAAAATTGGGAGGCCGAGGGGTGGATTGATCTTGGGTTATAAAAAAAAAAAGAAAAGAAAAAAAAGAAAAACGAGATCCCATGCCACTCACCTAACATCTTCATCGTCGGATGGCTATACCTAAATGATCTGCCCGGGATACCGGACATTATACTAACATTTATGATGCCCCCCATGCTGCCGCTCATAGCGCAGTCATGAAAGAGGTGGTGGGATGGCTTGACCTCAAGACCGACACCCGACAACAATATTGGCTGGGGACTTGAATACCAGGATTCCCAGAGTTGGGCGACCCTACTTACAGGAGGCTTTGTCGTGATGAACGGGGCACACTCATTGGACTGCCCACCCAGTTTACATGGTCCTCTTCCTCCAGTTCTAGTATTATTGACTATGCATTTGTGACTAATAGACCATCTGTTGTGATCAACATGGGCATTCTCCAGCGCTCTAAGAGTGATCACTTTCCTGTTACTCTGGATAGCTGGTGGATTCCATCCGGTCCCCCCAACCCACCACCAGATCACATTTTATAAACAGGAGGGAATTTCACTGACCCGAGGCACGTTACAGTACATCTGCTGATGGTTTAACAGCAGAAAGTAAAATACCAAACACTGGGGAAATTCTGGCGGAGACCTATGGTGCACTAGAAGCAGCTGGGTCAAGTGGGTTATGATGGCCCTTACTGGTAAATAACATACTTCAAACAAACTGGGCAAAGATTTCTTGTCGGTTAAATGTTTTCAGAAAATTGAACATTTGGAGGTCTTGACAAGATTGTTGTGCTGCTGTGGTAAATGAAAAAGTACTTAAAAAAAAGAATTGAACTGCATGGCTGGCAAGACCATGTACTATAGCCATCTCTTTTTTTAAAGGTTATTCAAATTCACAGGTTAACAAGTCACTGGGTGTAATAACTGTACTTTTTTCCCTATTGAAATCATGCCACTAGTTGGATGCTTTTGCAAATCAGAATCAGGAGATGGACAAGGAGGTAGGATTTGCATCAGTTTTATTATCACTTCAAAGTAAAAAGAGCTAATCTTTCCCTAAACTAACAATACCAACCCCTTCTCTATACAACAAAAGGGCACATGTTGGGATGTCAGGATGGCTAAACATATATGAAGTCCTCTGTCCAGAATCCAATTCTAACCTAGATTCTTTTCCGGTCACTCAAAAAAAAAGAAAAACAACACAAAACAACCAGGACATACTTTTTGGGCATTGAAAGGGTTGACCTCCTACCCATTTGTCTCTTTATCATAGGCCCCTGCCCATGTACACGTACTGATAAGTGCAGTCCCGGGACTCCAGCCAGGTCTCCCCATTTCTCTTTGAAATTGTGTTTCCCCACAGTCTCTCCGTTTTGATCCCCCAATCTGGGGTTTCTTCCACTCTCTCACTCCCTGCTCTGGGGGTTAATTCATGCTTTGCCCACTATAGGATTTCACTGTTGTCTCCCCACACCGTAGCTGGTCTCCGTCTCTTTGCCCAATCTGGGGCTTCTTGGTTCTCCTTCTTGCCGTACTGCCAGCCTCCCATTCTTTTTGAGCGACTGCGTACCTGGTGGATATGGGAGCTTCTCCTCGGGATGGTTGAGCAGTCTGCCCGGCACTCCTACCGCCCTCTCGCTCTGTGGAGCCGCCTAGATGACTTGTACTCTGCGTCGGCCGACTGCTTTAATTTTTTCCTGGCCTCTGAGCAGGGACTGGCGTGCGGTTTCCCCTCAGGACTTTTACTTGACCCTCCAAGGTTCTTTAGTCGTGCTGCAAGCATCGAACGGTTCCACGTCCATGAGGCCTTGCTACACCTGCCCAGTGCACACCACAGGCTGAAACGCCACATCTGGCATTCCCACTCTCCTGCCTGCCACACCTCCTGTGTGCGCTGCAACATAGTTGAACTCCACGGGCTGCGCTGATGACTTCCGATTGGTTCCTCAGATGACAGGCCTGCAGGAGGCTGTACATTTCTCCCTTTGGTTGTTTCCCATAAACATTGGGTAAAGTTTGGATCAGAAGTACAGCCAGCCATTCAGGGGTTACAGGGTTTTCATATACGTTTATTCAATTTATATAACGTGGAGCAACGGCCCGGAGGCATGGAGGCGCTAAAACAGGACAGACAACAAACATAAATCAGATAGAAGTAGCTAGTTTAAGAGGCAACAAAGCTAACAAAACAGTTTTCAGCCCTCGCTTGAATATGTATAATGATGCACAAGCTTTCAGGTGGGTGCGCGGGGGAAATCGGGTGGGAAGAGCATTCCAGAGTTTGGGGGCTGCAAACGGATAGGACCCCTGCGCCACACAATCAAGTTTGATCCGTGGGGTTGCCAGGAGGAAGGGGTTATTAAATTGCAATGTTCTGAGAGCTGGTAGCCAAGAAATGCAGTTGAACAGGTACTTGGCCCTCTGCCCATACAGGCATTGATGCGTGATGTAACGTACATGGAACAGTACACAGCTAATCACTGGGAGCCAGAGCAAGGCTCTTCTAGCTCCAGAGACATAGTCTGCTCTATGCAGCCCTTCCACAATGCACACAGCATCATTCTGGATGACCTGGAGCTGAGACAGCTCCCCTTTGGCGATACCCAGCCAAAGACTAGCACAGGAATCCAGCTTGGCCCCTATGACAGCTCGTGCAGTAGCAGTACAGTTGGCAGTATTCAAAAAGGGACAAAGCTGGCTCAGTAACTTCAGATGGTATGACGTACTGGAGACCAGGCTGGTAACCTGCGCTTTCATGGAAAGATCTTGATCTAAAGTGACTCCAAGTGTTTAAGCCTTAACCAGAGTCTTGACGGTACAATCTGCCATAATGAACTTCCGATCTTTGGGGCTTAGCTTCCGTAGTTGTGGAGCTCAGTTTTAGAGTCATTCTGTGCAAGCTTATTAGCTTGCATCCAAGTTTGGATCAAACTGTAGGTAAAATTGACAGTGATGGAGTCCATGAAATAGTCCCCAGAGAGAGACGGAGGCACGGTGTATCATCAGCATAATTGTTTTATGCCGGCTGCATCTAACTGATCGAATAATGGCAGCAAAAAGATGTACAATAGTGTCAGCGACACACATGAGCCTTGTGGGACACCACATGTGACCCAGAGACTCCTGAAGGTTCTATACCTACAGTCTGATAGAAATGACTCCACCCAACCTGCAGCTGAGGTGGAAAAGTGTGCTTAGCACATAGTCTGTCCGCCAGTATGCACCAGATCAAATGCTGCGGACACTTCTAATAGCATAAGCATAGCTGCGTTTCCCTTCCCCAAGATGTTAAACATGTTGGTTTTTAAGTCAAGAAGGGTTGACTCTGTGCTGCGAGCACATTGAAACCGATTGTTGGTCCCAAAATATTGTGAACAATACAGAAACTCCTCAATTTGTAGCTGCGCCGCCTTACCTAGTATTATTTTCCAAAAAGGTAGTGGACATTTGTGATGGACCGATAATTGCCTGGCACGCTGGCATTCAGGGAGTTTTATTTTATTTTTTTAATTTTTAAAAATCAGTGGGGAAATCGAAGCAGGTTTGATGTTAACAGGGATAGCATTTTCCCTGAAATATGCATTTATGAATTTGGTGATCAGAGGGAACAACTCCGGGGCGCATACCTTGATCGTGAGGGCTGGGCAGAAGTCCCCTTGCAATTCGCAGGCTTTAGTTTCTTCAAAACTTCAGCCAAATGTTGTTCGCCAATAGGTTGGAAGTCGAATCTGGGACATTTATCATTGGCACTTGGGGATGCAGAATGTACAATAACTGGTGTTCTCGTCTCCCCTTTAGCAGCAATGTATTTTTTAATATTCTGTAACTTGTTTCTCATGGCGTCTTGTATGGATAGGCACCATATAGAATCTTTATTAAACTGCGAAGGGGGGGGGGGGGGGTGGAGGACATGGATCCTCCAGTTCTTCAAGGATTCTAAATAGCTCCCTAGAATTCCGGCAATTTTCTAGTCGTAAAAGCACTTTATTTTATCTTCAATGGAGTACTTTTTTCCCCCCCATTGTTTCAGGGCTTTGATCTTATTTGTTTTCAGAGTGTGGATACCAGTAGAATACTATTTTTTATTCTGCTGGGTTTTCGCCATGTGAGATTTCAGTGGGGTCAAACAATTGACAGCATTCTCGAGAGTATTATAAAATGCAGTGGCAGCTCATCAGATGTGTTCAGATATGATAGGTTGTTAATTGTGGTTGAGATAAAGGAGACATAGAAGCAAAAGTCAAGCAATGTAGTTTTGACCATTAGGGATTGAGAGTCAACTGATCCGCAAAACCGAGATTTAAGTCTCCCAATTCTTGATATTGGTTTGAGACTAGGTGAAATCAGGTCACTTAGATTGAGCAGGAAATCAGGCATACTATTTGGAGGTCTGTACATGAGAAAGATGTTTAATGTCGCTTTGGGATAAATTTCCAGCTTTGCCCATATCACTTGACAGTCTGCTACATTAATATTGTTTACCTTCCGGATCTACAAAGACATGTAAATCAGGGCAACACCGACGCCTTTCCCATTCAGTCGGTCAGTTCTCATTATATTGAACCCTTCAGGCACTGCAAGTGTCAGTGCGGGACCAGAGGCATCATGCAACAAGGATTCAGTAATTGCGCAGAGATCAATTTTGAGCATACTAATATGGTCCGCTAAATCGTGAAATGTTTAATGAGGGGCCTTGTGTTAACTACATATCAATCTAAGGCGTTAGTGTCTGGGTGGGAGGGATTGCGACTTGTAACCTTCTGAAGCCTTCCAGTTCCACAATGGGGAGGGGGACAGTGGGTGACCGCCAGAGTGACCCAACGCTTACCCTGTACCCTAGAGTGTGTCATGGATAGCAGGGTTGCCTCCTAGTCCCAAAGGGTGTGGCTCCTACTGGGGGAAATGTTGACCATGTTCGGATGTGTGACATAATGTTCTGGTTACAGACCAACACTTTCCCGTATGGTAGCACAAATAGAACTTTTGAGTCACTATCGAATAAAGAAATTAGTGCACTAACGAAGCATTAAATATGCCCTCATTCATCACAGATCACTAGAGATGCTCGCTCAGAATGGAGATTATGCCTGCCTATTACCCATTGGCTTAGTGCCAATGGCCCACCTTAGAGGCATGGTCATTCACCTGCATCACTAGCGTAGCATGCGCCCCTTGGCATTTGGCACTACTGAGAACTATGGGACCGACTATATAGCACTGTTTGGAAGCAGTCAAAAAGGTAAAAATGATCCCAGTGCATAGTGAGGTGCCGCAAACTCAAACGGCAACCGCTCTCTCATGTAGCACTCAGCAAAGCATGTCCTACTCTGTTGGTCTTAGCGAGGTGTGGGAGGGTGGAAAACAGGTCTGCTTTACAGTTGAACATGTTTGCCTGCCTACCCATTTGATCATCCTGTGCAGTAGAAGCAAAAAAAATATTTGGCAGAGAAGTAACCCACTGACATTAGGTGGCAAGGGACGGGGAAAGGGATGGAGGGGATACACTTTGCCATTCTAGACCCTGCACTCAGAACATCTGGCACTATGGATCGGGTCTGGAAAGAACATTATGCCAAATGCAGAGTGCCTATCCACCTTTTCGCAATGTGCCCATTTACTGCTGGTCACTATGGCCTTGAGGGTGGTATGTGATGTTCAATAAGGGTACACTGCTTTCCGACCTTCGGCTGAGTTGCGTGTACATTTGTGCCTTGCTAGTCAGATGGTAACAGTTGGGCCCAGGGGAAGGGGTAGGAGGCTTCTGGCAATCACGTAGCACAAGTGCAACCTCTTATTTCTAGATTTACTTTGTTCACCAATAGAAGCTAGATGGCTCTTAAGGACACGGATGGGTAGCAGTGGGTGAGAATCCACCCGAGTCATGAAAGTTGCCATTTCATGTTTATACTGGAGGGGTGCTGCCAGAATAGAATAAAGGGCTCAAAATGTGCACTCACCACTTGCCACTCACTAGTGATAATTTACTCTTGGCGAGTAAGAAACAGTATGCTGTGTGTATGTGTAAAATAGAGGTGGCAAGTGACTGATTAGCTGGCTTATCGGTTGCAACTTTAATCTTCTCCCCCTGCTGTCTAGCCGTTTTCATCTAGGTTTGTGATTTGTGTTCCTTCAGTCTTCCAATTGTTACAGCTCTCACATTGGAATTGAGCAGAAAAGTGTGTGAAAGGACTCAGTATCCCAACTCTTGTAGCCCACTAAACGAGGTCAAAGATCTGGCAGCTTTCTAGTGTTGGTCCTCCTCCTGTAGATACAATCCTTAATCCTCCGAGTACTGGGCATCTAGCGGTCCGAATCTGGAATGATAAAGGTTTTTATTTTAAAAAAGGCGAAAAGTCTTTTCATATTTTAAAACAGAAGGTGGACCCGGCCAGAATCTAGGAGAATCACCCAAATTGCACTTACATCTTAGATAAAACTTAACTTGTGGAAGTTTTTAGAGATTGTTTTGAAATCTTGTGAAGTGCTAATGTTGAATTCCGGATATGTGGTGTATAAGCTGCACGTTTCCAATTCTTCTAGAGGTTGTTTTCCCCCATTCATTGAGTAAAGCAATAGATCATTTTGGGAATTAATGAAGCGATGGGGCACAGTGGGAGGGTAGAGACTTTAACCAGTTATAGGATACTAGGCTTGAGGGGTCAAGAGTGGGAACACACCACATTGATCCAAACACCCCAGTTATGTAAACTGCTACAGACATGCGACTTACAAGACTCGTGGAGGGTTGCCACTCAGGCAAGAAAGTATTCTCTCTTCTGTCAGTCCATGACACTTATTCACAAATTGATTACATCCTTTGAAGAATAGGTCTAGAGTAGAAATTACAGATTGTACTCCCATACCATGTAGCTCTTCGGCTGGAACTTTGCTTGAGATGTGGAATGGGAATCAGATGGAACTTCCTTCTTAGAGGTGACATCATTAGTTACACTGCACATAAGTGTATATGTAAAATTAGAAAAGGAGATGCAAGTGTTAAAGCAGTGATCAATAAGAAAAGAATTTGAAATGGACCTCACCAAGATCTTTAGTGAGACAGATAAGTGGAAAGACAAAGCGGAGCTAAATGGCTTATACAATATTCAGGTTAGAAAAGGTGGTCTTTCATGCGAGGCAGCTTTAATTTGGAGCATAGAGGCAAATATGTTTAGGAAAGCAGCAAGCCTGCATTTACATAGACACCATATTAGATTTTTAGTCTATAGAACCGGGCTGCTCTGGAATAGGCGAGTAAAAAGAAGAGTTCTTCTCACTGCGTTTACTAGGGCATGGTTTCAACATACCTAGGCTCTCAATGGCACATTTGCAGTGGTGAAGGCTCGAACGTCTGACCACTGCTTAGCCAAAGGATGTTCATGTCATTAAACATAAAAGCATAAAAGCACAAGCCTTCGTTGCTCCGAGAGACTACTGGTGCGGCTTGCTGCTGTATACAATTTGTTAGCACAACATAAAGGGGAAACATTAAAAAAAAAAAAAAGGGTAAGCTTGGTCCCTTTTCTGGGATTTGCAAACATTAAAAGGATTTCCAGGTGTACAAGCTACCTAGATCATCATTTCTCTTGCACAAGGGTCTCTCTTGGGACACAGTCACTTATGTTTCTCTCCACTTTGGCTTGCTGAGGGGCCCCGCATGGCTGCCGTTTAGGTGTAAAGGTATCGAGGTTTGGAACCTGAAATCTCCCCCCACCCCGCTCCTCAGTCCTGTGAGGAGGTCTTATTGTGGCATACCCTTATACGAACAGTCAAAGCCTCCCTAGTATCATACAGGGTGCCAGTGCGTCCTTGCATATAGAAGGAGAGACATCTGCATAGTCTGATGAGCAAAGCCGGCATAGGGACCTAAAGCTGTATTTTCTTACTATAGAAGGCCAAGTATTACTATACTTTGATAGCCTTGCGACTCTTTACTGGCAGGATCACAAGGCAATACTAGAGGCTAAATGGGCCTTTTTCTCCCTACAGGTAGAAACATCTTTTAACCAGCCTCAGAATTATTTAAACTGGTTCGTTCTCTGTCCGCTGTCCCTCCCCCCCCCCCCCCCGAAAGCATCCCTGCTGTGCCACCGGGCCCCATTTGGGATGCCTTACCTGTTTTTTCTTCGGAGGAATTTGTAGTTGCCGAAAATAGGCTGAAATAAGCCTCCGCTACCGATGCAATCCCTTTGTAGGCTCTGAACGAGGATAATGACTCTTTAAAAACCAGCCGTTGTGTGTGTGAAATTAAAATGTTTCAGATTGATGAAGGAAACTAAGAATTGAAAGGAGAGACTGGAAGATTGCAATGTGTTGTTATTTTAAAGGTTTGAATAAACCAAATAAAAATAATAATAAAAAAAATAAATAAATAAAAAACCAGCCATATTCCAGCCCTCTTAAACACGCACTGGTGATCCCACTATTGAAAAAACCCACGCTGAATTCCTTGGTGCCTGCTAACTTTCAGCCTATCTTTCTGCTTGCGTTTCTGATGAAACTTCTTAAGTCATTGGTCTGTCCTCTTCTTACCACTTGGAGGAATCATCTTTTTTTCACCCTTCTGAGGCAGGGTTCGGCCAGGTCATGGGACAGAGCCGGTCCTTGTCTCAGGGGTGGACGATCTTGCATGACTGCATGATCAGCGCGACACTGGAGACCAATATCTGCTGCCTTGTATAGCATCTATCATGCAGTCCTGCTGAGTCGCTGCACTCTGGAACGGTGCTGTCCTGGTTCACTTTCTGTCTGACCGTTCCGAGTTCCTCTCCCTTACGTCTTAGCATTCTGCTCCCACTGCACTTTCTTGTGGTGTCACTCTTACCCAGTTCTTTTTAACGTTTATGTTCAGCCACTTCCACAGCTTATTGCCTTTCCACGGCTCCTCTTGCAATGCCTACGCAGATGGTATGCAGGCTCCTGGTCTGCCTTGACTTGGCACTTCCAGAGATTGCCGTTAGACTAAGTCGTGCCGGGAAGCTGTGGGAGAGTGGATGCGTATTAACTGGTTGAAACTGATCGGGGGAAAGACTGAGGTTCTGCTGGTGGGGCCATCTGAGGCTGCTGCTTCCCTCTCTGGTCACTCCTCTTACGGCAGTCTTCCCCAGGTTCCTGCCCCTACCCAGTGTCGATAGTGAAAGACCCGGGGATGAAAATCACCTCATCTTTATCGAAGGCTGCCCAGGTCAGTGTTATTTGCCAGGCGGGGCATTTTAAACTTAAGATGGTCCGCAAGGTTTAGCCATTTCCTCCCTGGTACTTTGTCCCTAGACTATTGCAACTCCGGTCACAGCCAGTCTACCTTGGCGCCTACAGATTTTACAGAACTTAGCGGCCCGTGCGAGTACATCCACCTTCCGCAACTCCCATATTTCCCCAGTCCTATGTAGCCTAGCCAACATGGCTACAAGCCTGTGCGCTCCCAAAGAGACCGAGATAGTTGGTAAAAATAATCAGGCCACATCCAGCCTGCCATCACTACCTCAGATACTTGAATACGCTAGCTGAGTTAACTGGGAACACCAGAGTGAACATCTGAGTGCTGCTTCTGGTGCCTGGGTGAAGGTAAACAGACAACGTACCCACAAGTGCAGAGCACATAGGCGGGAGATCTGCCTGCCCTGGTGAGCAGTGGAGGCCACGCACATGATCGCCGGAGAGAGGCCCAGAGACCTAAGGAGGGACCCAAATTCGGAAGATCCTGCTGAGGGACCAGCCAAGCTGCCAAACAGAGGGTGGTGGACCCTGTGGAGACCCAGCACCCCCAGAGGAGCAGTCCATTGCAGTGTGGCACTCACGTTCACCCAGGGAGCCGAATAGTGCCCGGACTGTAAAGAGTAAATCCATGTCGGGACCAACGTGGCCTTTTGGGGAGGAAAGTAGCCAGGATCGTGGGCAAGAGGGACAAATCCAACGCATCCACAGCAGAGCGCCCGCTGCCTGTCCTCCCACCTGCAATAACTAGGGAGAGGAGGGAATGGCTCCAGTGGACCACTACTGTATGTTCTGGGAGCTGGCAGAGCACTGTGCCCCTTTGCTGGTGCCATAGGAAGCGATCTCTGGCTCTCCTCCCAATCCAGACCGAGGTGTGAACCAAGCCACAGAATCCTGCAGCAGACAAGTGGTCCCATCGGACCACCATCAGCCCGACGCAGGAGGGGACCAGTGAGGTCGCAATGCACCCGGAGTGTAACACACCAGGGGCTCATAGCGGCACTGGCACTGAGGAAGGACTTTCGACACTGCCCGACCAGATCCACGATAAGGAGAAAAGCTAGGACCACGGGCCGGGGAGTCAGACTGTGGCCGAGCACCGGCTGGTTCCTCTGGCCCTCCCGCCTGCGGCAGCTGCAGGGGTTGGTCCTAGTTGACCTGCAACCACAAGATCCAGGAACTGACCAGCTCCGCTCCCCGGTGGCAGAGGCCAGCGGAGACGCAGCCTCCAGGTCTCCAACTCACTGCCTGGCTGGCAGGTGAATAGGAGGAACCTGGAGCATTCCCGGGAAAGGCAATATCCCCCAGCCAGCCGTTCACCCAGGAGGAGCGCCAGCACCACTAGGGGTGCAATGAAGTATACCAGAGGCACTAACCCGCCGGATGCTGGAGGGCCACATACCAGCACAGCCCACACCACATAAAGCAACAATCCAAAGCAAACCTGGTATAACACTGACCTGTATCGGGGCAGGCATGACAGCAGGGGAACTCCCAGTACACGCTATAACATAAGGAAGGGGAAGTATTCCTGCATCGCGCAGGCAGAGATTCTGCTGAAGAGAGGGTGCAATGCTACCAGGAAAGGTGGGTCATGCTAAACAAGAATTAAAGAGCCATTACTGAATTACAAGTGGCATTCCACATTTACCAGCGTCTCCATGTCAAAATCCCCAAAATCCAGCAAGCATCAAACAAAACTACACTTTGAACAACTGGCAACTACCCACAGGTGAGGATCCACCCCAACGGACGACACCCGCCCCTTGTGATGAATCCAGGGGGCACGAACATTCTGGTGCAAGTGCAAGCGAGCAAACAGTCCCTGGATGGGAAATTGGACCCATTAACCTGCAAGGTCAGCCATATGCAAGTTCGCCTGGACAAACATGGGGACCGCCTGGACGAGGTGGAAGGCAGGGTGTACATAGTAGAAGATGAATCTCGCACCACCACAAGGGACATGGCCCTGGTCAAGACAGCCCTCAGGGAACTGTCAGATTAGCAGAATGACCTGGAATCCCGCAGGAATAATCTGAGGATTATCGGGGTGCCCGAGGCCGGGGACCAGTGCAAAATGGAATCACTGGTCGAAAATCTGCTGACTGAGGCCCTCAGTGGTGATGGCTTCTCTGAGGCGCTCATTGTGAAGAGGGCCCCGCTGCATCCCAAGCGGGAGGTGCCCGGTGCCTGGAGCTGCGGCGAGACCCAGAATAGCTTGCCTACTGAACTATCGGGACAGAGATTGAGCCCTTAGGAAAGCTAGAGAATTGGGTTCCGTGACACATCAGGACGCTACAATCCAATTCTTCCCAGACCTCTATAAGGTGCAAGCATCGAGGAATACCTTTGTTCAAGTCAAGTATCTAAACTAAGGGTGGAACACAACAGCCGAGCACACACCCTAAAAAGCAGCTAATTAGGTTCTTGGAGCTACTACCCAAGTCACCACGACAAGGGGGGGAAAAAAAACGGCTGGGGCAGAAACCCACCATAGGGCACGAAACTGCAGACAACAGATACACGAGGACAAGCAACCAGCACAGGAACTGGCAGACTGTGCACATACAGCTACAGGGGGCTGCTTGGGTGGCTGGCTATTCCAGCGCCCACCATGCAAAAGCATATGTTTGTTATGGAAGGGGGTAGGGGGGGTAGTTGGGAATCGGTTGGGACATTGGTGGTTGCTGGAGCTACAAATTCATACTGGTCATAAAGGGGGGCTGTTGCTACTGGCCACGAATTGAGAATTGTCCAGATGTCCAAAGGCTTACTGACACGCAATGGTGGACCCCCTAAAAAGCATAACATGGAATGTCAGGGGTCTGAACTGCCTGCCCAAATGGTGTAGAGTTATTTCCTATATGCAGTGGCACCATGTGGACACAGCATTTCTCCAAGAGACTCACCTAACCCCTGGTAAGGAGGCACTGTTCGGGCAGAGATGGGGCAGTCATCGCTATTTTTCCTCTTACTCTACATACTCTGGGGGGAAGGGAGAGTGGGTGGATAATGCTGCGGAACGCGGTGAGGTTACGACTAATCGCCCAGAGCAGAGATCAAAAAGGGCAAGCTGTAATGCGAGGGACAGGGCAGGGTGGACACCATGATCAATATTTGTGGGTCAAACCAGGACTCAGTAGAAACTCTGGTGTGGATCACTAGGCAACTAGAAGGAGCCCCCTCTGGGGAGATTATCTGGGCCTGGGATTTCAACGCAGTGATGGTTCCTGACCAGCTCAGATCGGGTGCATCCCACTAACCAGTATCTAAGGTGACAAACAAGCTACAAGACATGTGTTGGACATGGGAATTGGATGACATTTAGAGACTAAGGCAACACAAGGGAGGAGGGTACACATTCCAGTACTTGGTGCATAACTCGGGGCCTCCAGACTGGACTATATCTTGATCTCCCAAACTCTAACAGGTGGGGCAGCTGACATCACCACACTAACACACACATCATCAGATTGCGCACTGGTACTAAGCCTCGCGCTACCGGGCAGAATAGCGGGGCGACCAAACTGGGTGTTTAAGAGTGAAAGCTTGACAGACGGTGCGTTCTGGGATGGGCTGTACACCGTCATTGATAATTACTTTGAACTAACGCCAACTCGTGTTTGCATGCAACCCTATGGGAATGCTTCAAATGTGTAATCAGGGGAGAAAGTATCTCGAAAGAAGCAGGAATACAAAAACACATTAGGCGACAACTAGCAGAGACTGAGGTTCAAATACAACAGCAACAATCAGAAACAGATAATCTTGGCGTGTTTGGCTATGTTTAAGAAACAACTCCAAGTGTTCAACGAGCTGACTCAGAGGTGAAATTCTTCTGGGGTAAGACAACAGCACGCCAATATGGGGAAGGACAACGCCCGGGTAGAACACTTGCATGGATGGTTGGATTGGAAACACAGAGGGCTCGGGTCCTGTCCCGTCAGACATACGAGGGGAGGCGAAACACAGACGCCGATATTGGAGGAGGTCCAATCCGCAATAAGGTTGCTACCATCTGGAAAGTCCCAGGGCCCAGATGGCTACCCATCTGAATTCTATAAACGTTTTACCGCTCAAATGGCTCCACGCCTCCTGGCGGCGTAGCGACACAGTTTGGAGACTGGGCGTCTACCCGACTCAACAAGAGAAGTAGTGGTAGTTATCCTCTTAAAACCAAACAAAGAGCTGGACTACTGCTCATACCACCCAATATTCTTAAATAAACAAAATACTGCCAAAAATCTTACTGTTCGCACTGGCAATCGAACCGCTAGCTGAGGGGAATCAGGGACCGACACATCCAAAGAGGCATACAACTATATGAACACAGGATGGTCATTTCGCTCTACGCAGATGACATGGTGCTATATAGCAAGGATCCGGAGCAAAACCTGGGCCCATCATGTTAGACGTGGTGGCCTTTGGGGACTACCCCGGGTTAAAAATCAACGCCACAAAATTGGTATTGTTCCCACTCAAAGCAGGTACCACACGGTTTGATGATAAGTTAGGATTCCAATGGCACGACACTCAGACCAGGTACCTGGGAGTATGCATAGCTAGATCCGTAGAAGAACTATATAAGCAGAACTACGGCAGGGTATCCTAGAGCAACCCATAACTTCACTGAAAAGATGGATGGAAATGCCACTATATACAGGAGAATATAGTTGGTTAAATTGGTGCTGCTTCCATGTTTCCTGTGTGCGTTTCTCAATTAGTCAATCTCGCCCCCCCAGGGTGTATTTCCAGGAGATATGCTCTGAGATATCGCAGTTTAGTTGGACAGGAAAACAGACATGTGTCCCCTGGGAGAAAACGGCAGCCCCCTTCGATAAAGGGGGTCTGGCACTTCGCGATTTCGAGGTATAACATGGAGGCAGCACAAGTGGGATTCCTGTTGTACTGGTTCGGGGGCCAGATGGATAGAAGGCACATCGAGGTGGAAAGGGTGCTAGCTGCCCCATATTTGCCAAGGGCGATTATACGGACATCCACAGACAGATCTCTGAGGTCACTGAATATGATTAAAGTGACCTGCAAATCTTGGGCTCGCATCGAACACAAAGCAAAAGGGGAATATACTCACCACATCTCCCAGTCATACATATACCGGGAGTGCCCCTGTCCTCCGATAAGAGCATGTTGATCTCAAGGGATGCCTAAATATATCCAGATTCGGGAACCTGTTCCCTGAAGGCCAATTCTTGTTGATGGAGGAGATAAAATGTAGAGAGGAATTTACTCTGCTAGGTGTTTCTCCATCTGAGGAACTCCTTAAGGCGAATCTACCCCAGGTTTCCAATCGAACCCGAATCGGCCCCCATACTGGCCCATATGCTCTCGCAAGAAGACGGCGGTAAGGTGGTGTCCATGCTGTATAACAAATACATGGACACCAGGAGTAGGACAGACACATCACAGGTAAAATGGGAACAATCACTTGGGCAAGCACTAACCGAGGAGAGAGGGGGTTACTGCTGTGGAGAAACGAGAAGGGTGGCTCTTAAAGCCAGATACAAGTTGATCCATTTTAAATACCTACATCAATGTTACTATCCCCCAGCGATGTTACATAAGTTCTCCTCTGATAGCGGACCGCGATGAGCCCAAGGCATAAAATTAGTGTTCAAAAATTGATTAGCAGAGTTTGCTTACTAATCATTTCTTGATTAGCTATTTTGTACTCATATTTTTAAATGTCACCAGATGTTATTTGTACCCAAGACATAAAATGAGCAACAATACAGCATTTTTGTGTACTGCTGAAGTGCGATATTAGTTAGATGAGCGTCTGTAAAATGTAAAGCTTAGCTGTATGAATGGACACAAATAAATATGATAAAAAGGCTCTGAAAACAGGTTTTCAGTGCTCGGCTCTGTGCAGTTTCTCCAGTCAGTGTTGCACAGGGCGGTGTCTGTATATTGTATGATCCACATGCTTGACCCATTATTTGCTCTTTCAGTTCAAACATTTCATAAATCAAAAAGTTCACAATGTTAAAGGAAAGTCATAGCCTGAGACCACGTCTGTAGTATGGTGTTGCAGCAGGCAGGGTAATTGTCAACTTCAGGTGGCAAGATGGCTCTTGCCTGTGATTATCCATGTAGGGTTAAATACCACTCTTGGGGGAGGGAAAGGGCTGCTAATAACCTCAACCCCAAGTCAGGTAGACCCAATCACAGCACTATACAACCATGAAAGTGGTATTTATCACCATTCATACTCAGACACAATTTACTTGATGGCCTTTGGTACTTTTAAGAGTGGAGGAGAGGATTACTGTTGTACTCTCTGGCCATTAGCCCATTTGAACTTGCAGTCAACAGGGAAAAGAGGATGGAGAGACCCCTCAGGGCAAGAGGAATTTTGGGTGATATGTACTTTTATTGAACAGGGAGATTTAAATAGCAAGCTGTGCTACACAAGTGTCAGTTTAATTAGCAAATCAACAGAATTGCATAGCAAATTGCTATGCAACACTGCTTATTTTATGCCTTTTGAGCCACATCACCTGCAGACTTTTACACATGGCATGGGGGTGCCCGAGGGTTAGACAGTTTTGGTCACAGGTTTTCGAGATACTGAGCAAAATAGTGGGGGAGGACCTGAAGCATTCACCACTAAAAGCACTACTGGGGCACACTAGACTTATCCCCAAGTACACAATACTACAACGAAATGGAGACGGAATTTGTGCGGTTGACAAACTCATAGACCAAACCCAATGACATATGGGGACCACATTGCCTCATAGCAAGAACCCACTAGGATGGGGTGACTGAGATCACTTTGCTGTTCCCCATCGACACCAAACCACAGTGAGGACCCAATGCAACGGGTTAGTAATGGGCAAACAGCCCATAACACATTCATATGTGGATGAATGTGCTATTAGGAAGCACAGAATACATCCCTGCACTGCAAGTACGGTTGAGGGAGGGTGGTATTTTGAAGCCGTCAATCTGTAACACAGACGGAATGTTTGTTTCAAGTTTTATGACAGAAAAGACAATAAAGATTTACACCAAAAATGTATAATTATTGCTACTGTTCAATGGAAGAATGTCAGATTTAATGCAAAAGGAGTAAGCTTACTTTGTTGCCATGAGATAAAAATCAATACAGTGAAAACCTGTAGCCTTCCTAAGATCCTTTATGTATTGCAGAACATTTAGTTGAAACAAATGAAAACATTGCTAATAAAAGAAAGAAAGCCCAGTTTCCTGTGCTTGGTGTTAAGCAAGCCTATGGAGAAAGGTGTGGGGGGGGGGGGGGGATTAGGTTATCCATACTAGATTCAATACCATTGGGCCTTTATTCTAAGAACACTGCAAACTGTCTGGGTACCAATGAGGTAGAATGCCTCCTTCATGCTCGTTATGGCTCAAATGTAAAAAGGTTTGGCATGCCTTCCTTGTTGAAATTATTTTAAACGATTAGGTTCACAAGTGGGCCACAATTTAGGGCAACCCTGCTCAAGATTGAATGGCATGAAACTTTTAGGAAGTCATGAACATAGGGCAGAGTGAGTGACAAGAAACACAGACGTAATAGAGAAACCATGGACCTCAGGGCGGCGTGCTACAAGAACGCGCACAAGTTAAGCTGGCGAAAACAGAATAACACTGTAAAACCACTGTGTAGGAAAAATTAAGAGAATGCAAAAGAACCCGTTGTTTTTACAGATACCTTCAAGCTAAGGGCAGCATGCTCCAAGAACGCATAACCAATACACTGGTGAAATTAGAATAACATTGCAAAGCCACCACATAGGATAGACGGAGAGAACACAAAGGAACTTGCTGTTTTTTTAGCTACCTTCAAGAGGAGGGCGAGAACCTTAACGGACACTACACAGCCGAGGTATAGGTGCCAAATAGGAGCAACCTAAATAATTTTTAAGAAGTGGAGTGGCATTTGATCACACTTCAAATGTTTTAACTTGGACCTGAAGGTTGAAAGTGAAGTTGGGACATGGAAGCCAGATATTGAGCTACATGGATGACGACATACTGATGTCCTAAATAGGGGTGTCACGGTATTGGTTTTATGGCGGTAGGATAACCTTCTTGCCAAACGACGGTATATCATGGTATAGCAGGTGGAGTTAACTAATATCAACAAATATTTTCTTAAATGTCATAAATTGTGAGCATTTTGAAACTTGTCTCACATTTTGTAGCTGATCCTCCAGGAATCAAAGGCGGCTGCAGATTTGGTCTTTCGTGGCGCTCACTCGTTCATCTTGAATGAAAGAGTGACTAGTGGGAGTGTTAAAATGCACATTTTGAGCAATAAGCTGTTAGGCTCACCTGCTCTCTGCGAGGACGTTGGGGCATGGTTGGAGCCCTCCCTGGACTTGGCTCCCTTGGATCGGGTCTCTCCCCCAGCTGCTCCAAAGTCAACTGCTCTGGATTCTGGTACTGCCCCTTAGGGAATACGAGAGGCAATGAGGAATGGTGCGGTGGTATCATGATTTCCCTTCAACCTTTCGTTCCAGAACGAGATGAGAAAGTGTTTGCCCATGTATGCTCACCTGGTTTCTCATAATGATGAGCTCTCCATCCTGCTTCTTATTAGCAGGGGCGCCTTGGGTGGACCTAGTTCCTTCACTGGTCCGTGGGTGCGGCAGCCCAGGCCGGCTGCGACCAACCACTTGGAAGGTAAATGTTCTTTGCAATGATTATTGTCCGAGTTCTTATTACAGTGTCTTTTTGCCATGATTATAGTTCGTAATTCTTGCAATGTCTTTTCTCCACTATAGATGTGAAGATGGCTGCACGGAGTCGCAGTGTTTAGAGCGAGTCCAATGATGCCCAAGAGGATAATGAAGCCTTAAAAGTAGCTGGTAAGTTGGCTTTCAGGGTTGAAAGCTAGGCTCAGGTGTGGCGCGGCCAAGCGTTAGTTATTTATTCAACTTCTAACCTTGTGTGTTCTTTTCTCTTGTAGGGAAGGCCTGCAGCGTCAAGCGGAGAACGACTGTTCGAATGCCAGTCCGCAGTTGCAGGATGGAGGTTCCTTGAAGATGAAGAATGGAAGAGAAGCTCCTGCGTAGTTGGACGTCCGGAACAGGTGAGGAAGCGCTTCAACTCCGATGACTATGGAATCAGTAAGATGCGATGCGCTGCAGGCGATGGAGTGCAGGAGACAGGTAAGGTGCACTTTCAGCGATGGTGTAGCTGGAGTCAGGTAAGGTGCGCTTTCATCGATGGTGTAGCTGGATGCGGGAGGATGCGCCTTCAGCGACTGTGTAGCTGTAGTCAGAAGGATGCGCGTCGAGATGCTGCGCTGGAAAACAGGCAAGGACGGCGGTGAGCGTTACGCTGCTGAAGGCAGACTAACGCAAAGCACCAGTTTGCGGGCGGGTTGGCCTTAAATAGGCTGGCCCCGGCCCCTCCCTTTGGCCCCGCCTTGCGGCTCCACCTTGCCATTCCCAGAGGTTCTTGCACGTGCTCCCCAATGTTCCTCTATGGCCACGCCCGGGCCTGGATGCACGTGCCTTAGGCACAAAGTGCGCAAAGCACACTTTTTCATGAGCCTGGTGCCATAGGCGCCAGGACTGGGTCCAGTTGGACCCTGTGGGTGATAAAGACATAGGCCCTTGTCCAGTGGCCATGACAAGAGCTTGCTGCTCAGGCACAGGTCATCGCTTTGAAAATCGGCCTCAACATGCATTATTTTGGAATCACATGGCAGGGGCATCATGACCCCTCGCTGTGATCAGTCATAAAAGTTTGTTTTGATAACGCTTTGTCCCATTAAAAGGGAGAAAAGTCACTCATGTGAGGTCTGAAAGCCCATGTCATTGTGTTTTTGTCAAAATGTCATAGCCAACACACTCACCGGAAGGTTGCATATTGACCAAATCACTATAGCTTGTTTACCATCTGCCTGGTGCATTATAAAGGTCTGATGTTTGAGTCACCACTGACCATGAAATCCTAACAGGACTGCGTTCAGTGGGCGCTGTCAATTTCTTTCTTGATTCTTGCAATACATGTTCATTTACCTTCTTAAAGATAGTGGCACAAAAACCTTTTGAAAATGACAAAGTTAAAATGCATATCGGCACAAATATGGCCTAGACCACCACATCAACACAGCCCCATCATTACCATTTTCCCCAGGTCTGAGCGCATTAGGAATCTTGTCATGCGAGTTGAGATGGAGGAATGCTTTCATGGGGGTTGTCACAAATCGAGGATAGACCTGAGAAATATCTCACCTCCATTGCTCTGGATACTTCAAATTGAATGTAGAATCTGTCCTGCCTGCTTGAGTCCAGTGCCATATGCAGAAGGCAGGTGAAGGATCAAGCGAAGCAAGGAGGACAGTGGGGGTAAGGGTTAGTGTATATACTAGCACAAACCACTGATAGGCCCAGTGTTCATACAGTCTACAGAGCTAATGTTTTTTTGGACATGCATCAGAAGGGCATCCAGTTCATTCCCCCTTTTGAATTCTGGGATGTCTTTCCCTGGCTTTCAAATTGGTGGGAAAACTACAAATCGACTGATCTTTAACCCGACTCTACTGATCACAGCGAAAGAGCGGTCACAGCATCAAAGCTGCATTTACTAACGTGGCCTCACTTTCCCTGTGCTCTTGTCTGCCAAATGCCACATCCCACAGTGCAAGATCCAGAACGTGCAGCCTTGCTTACTGCAGCCTTTCCAAATCAGATTGAAAAGCTCACTTAATTGCTACAGGCCCTAAAACGGTATAAACAACGTGACGGTTATTATAGTACAATTAAGCTGTTCACAGTATCTATAAAAGGTATACCATTATAGCCCTAGTCCTAAAGATAGGACATAAAGAAAAGGGCATTTCATAGTGAAAACCATGATAATATGTATTTATACTATGCCTGAAAGGAGTGGAAACATAATAGGGTACCCCTGAAGAACAGTGAGTGAGGAAGTGAAACATTTTGGGTTTTGAAAGTAGAAATGGAGCGACTGTGTGCAATTATAGTAGGATGTGAGCAAAGAGTTGTTATGATAAAATGGAATGATAGAGTTGTTAGCCATCTTTTGTCAAACATTATGGTTATTTTTCCACAACATAACTATAAAGTCGGGTGTGTTACGAATGTAAATGTGTTTTAAATAATTTAATAGTGATGAATAAACAATCTTTTGTATGTTGCAATAACAGTGTATGACTATTTAATGAAAACATATACACTGAGCCAGATGCAGTAAAAGTCTGAAGTTGTTTTGATCTGCTTTTCGGGTCTACAATACACAACCTATTGAATCCTTGTGTGATTGCATAAAACTTTACTGGCACAGTTGGGCTCTGGGGGTAATCTGAGAATGAAAGATATCTCGGTGCACGGATAGATGGTAGACCGAAATTGTGCTCACTAATGAGGTCATTGTTCCAATGTTAAGAAGTAGGCCTGTGGCATTCCCCCTTCAACCCCTGAAAAAGAAGGGTTGCAACACTGTTGTCCTTTAGCCCTTGCAAACTGTCCCCATAATAGTGAAAGCGGGTCAGACAAAGGCTTTGCTGAAGAAGAAAAATAAAATAAAAAGGGAGGGAAGAATGGGTAGTAGGGTTGGGCTGTTCTCTACCCCCTATTAGCTGGGGCAAGAGGTTGTGGGCCTTTTCAAAAGGGCAATCTAGATGCGAGATTAAGATTCACAGAGGTCGTTTTAGAAACGAGTGGAACCCATTCGAATGCACCAACACAGGTTGTTGGGGTTAGATCTCGGCTTGCATTGTAAAGGCACATTTGGAAACCTACAAAGCGGTTATACTGGAAAGATGTTTTGAAAGAATTAACTTAGTTCTGGGATGCAACATACACGGAAACCAGTCACTCGCCCGTTGCATTTGCATGAAGTAAGCAACCTCTTGTCTTACCACTAAAAAAAAAACATTGGTAATTTAGATCTCCTTTATCGCACAAATGTAATGTAGCCGTCAGCAGAGATGTGGCTGGCTGCAATGTGCCTGAAGGCAATGTTCAAGAAAATTCAGTTCTAACGAATGTTTATTCCTAAATTCGAGGGCATTCCACCAACATCCCCCAATCTCCACCCCCTAAATCGCCATCTCACTTCTCTTCTCCAGCCCCCCCCTATTGTTTGTTCCTCGTTTGCATTTTGTAGTAATAAAAGGGAATGAGGCAGGGTTGGCTCGTACATGGACAACGATGCACCGACCTGTCACCCATTACAGACGAGCCAAGCCAGCCCAGTGAAAAACACTAAGTGCTCCCTAAAATGCAGCAACAACTGAGGGAGCAGTGCTGGCCCGACTTTAAACTGTACAGGGAAACTTGGTTTCCCTTCGACAGTTCGATTACCCCCACTGCACATGTCCAATGTGTCATGCAATACTGAGTGTTAACTGAGAGTGGTTATCTTCCCCAGCCTTGCATTGGCCGGTGTGGATCTGAATGCTAGTTTCATTGGTCTTGTGCCTGCCCCCATATTCAAATTGCCTTGGGCAGGGTAAAGGAGGAAATTGGGCTCCACCACGCATTTGCAGGAACCCGGAAGCTCTCGCTGCTTCTTGTTTTGTACTGTGCGGGAGCCAGCTTTGCGGCAGGTGGCATAAGTAAGAGCAGAGTCTGGACTAGGGCTGCAGGTGAGAACAACAAAAAATGAAAATGTATGCGTGTGTGCATGGATATGTCTTAAGTGCATGCGTGAATGAGTGTACACGTGCACAAGTATATGGGGTGAAAGGGCGAATGTATAAGCGAGTGTTTGCGTGTTGGGACGGGGCCTCCAGTTTGGGATTGGGGGAGTCAATTTGTGAAGCAGCCAGCCGGGATATATAGTCTCACTGTGGCCTGGTATTTTATACTGGACATCAATGCTGAAGCAAACATGAGGATTCTAGTTGCTCAGCCAAACTGGCTTACATTGCTACAGCCAGTCTTGACGATGTTTTCTAGGTGGCACGGAATTTTTACTGGCAAATCCAACAGGACTATGTTCTTACAAGGGGTTAATGTAATATTGGCAGAGGCCGCATGGGCATTTTTTATAGTAGCATTACGCGCAAAGCAAACAGCAGTATTTACTTTTATGGAAACACTTGCTATATTGGTGCAGACACGTATGGGCCCAGCCAGCATGAAACATGTTATACTGGCATACATGCTCAGACAAGGCCTCATGAAATTGCATGAGGAAATTGCTCCTGTGTGTTGGTGGTTTGGCATCCATTTCATTTTTTCTATGAGTTACCTACAAAAAACAGAGGCAAACTGGGTTTTTACACAACTTTCACGAAAAGTGTGCAGTAAAATGCATTATTTTAGCCCATTGCTATACAGGTTTCCAAAACCCACTTTGATTGGTCTGTGCGCCCTCACTATGCATGGTCGCTCCCACATATTTATGGGAGGCATTGATGCCCCTCCATTAAAAAAAAGAAAACAGACCAGGCGCTACTGGAATGGGGTAATGTCATGTATTCCCTTCAAGTATATTTTAGAATAATTGGAAATTGGTGTCCAATATGCCCCCTCATGAAAATAACGTTTTTAAAATGAAAAGAAAGCATCTGTGCTCTTGGGAAGCGTACAGTTGGAAAGCGCTGCATTATGGGACAAAGAGCAATGTCCCCAAGAGTCAGAAAACCAAGAGATAAACTGGGATACGCTGTACTGCAGTGGAGTGAAGGTCTAGTGAAGAGGGATGAAAGGGGGCAAAAACGCGTGCAAGCAGAGCATGAACAAGTTCCAAAGTGGGTTACCGTTAAGTACCAAATTTTGACAAATGTATGCTTCACTATTCCAGCTCGATGGGTTTAAAAGCGAGCATGCCTATATCCAATCGATGGCCATGACAAAGATCCGGGAACTAACATGTCGATATTTTGGCTACGGATAAGAAAGTGTAAAACTGCTTTTCATTGGAGCAACAGTGTCAAGAAGCAGTGCCTTAAGAGTACATAGAAAAAAAGAATTTGATTGTCCCGTGGTCACAACCTTTTGGAACAGTATCTTTAAAAAGGTGCTCAGCCCTGAGAGAGGAGGTGGCTGGTGCCTCAAGTTCATATAGAGCAGTGGTCTTTAAAAGGTTTATGCCAAGGCCCCCCTGAGCAAAAAATAAATTGTTTGGAGACCCCCCCAGCCCCGCCCCTCTGTGTTGGTGTTATTTTATAGAGATGGCTGCAGAATGTGTGGTGCAATAATTTGGAAGGGATATGTTGTTGGGAAGACATTTGAAGACAGTAGGACAATCACTTCCAATCCAAAAACAGAAACCATGCAAGTAAACAATTCTCCAGTAGGGATTTTATTTTCTCAAAATACATTCCTATTAGCATATTCAGCAGAAGGCAATTTGATTTTACAGAGCAAGTACTAAAGGGAAGGGTGGGCCCGTCTCTCTGAAGAAAGTGAGTCAATGTGTGGCTTTATTTTTGAGACCGTCACTCTGAGGTTGTCTTCCACTTCCAGCCTTGTGCGGTATTTCATTTTCAGTACAGCCAATGCTGAAAAGCCTATTCCGCACAAGTAGGAAGACCCAAAAGGGTAAGAGACTGTATAGCAGACCTTGCCAATGTAGGATACTCCATGATTACCTTCAGCCAAAAGTCACCCACTGCAATGTTCCTATATTCAGATTGCATAGTAGTGTCCGACTGAACCTCAATCAGCTCCTCCTGGACATCAAATGGAAGATGCACCACCACCTCTGCCAAAAACGGCTGAATCACCCAGTCATTAATGCCAGCATTTTCTTCAGAGAAGTATTAATCAAAGCTGGACCTTAATGTTGTTAGGTGACTTGATCAGCATTCAGCGAGTAAAATAACCTGTAAAAATAAAATGCAGCTTTGCATAAAATTAAAAGAGAATTTTGGGGATCAGGCACAGTGAAAGGCAACCCATATGAAAAGGTTGAAATGCCCCAGCGTCTCATTTCAAAAAGATAAAATTCCTGGCACCTTCCCTGGCCACTGCTGCTGCAGGAGAAATGAGGCACATGGGGTCTCTTTGTTCTAATCACTTGTACAGAGTCCCCACAGTCCTAATTTCTCCCCCGCTTACAGTGGAACCAGTCTGTGGCACACAGCTTGTAATGCAAAGAGCACATTTTAAGCACCAGGACAAAAAACAGAACTAAATGCATTGCTGAGCTAAATTAATTCTGACTGGCAACATGGGGGCAGTTGCACAGCCCCTACCGCCCCTCCCATCTGAAAGTAGGGCAGTATGTCACTAGTGATTTCCTACTCTGCATTCAGATGGGAGGGGCTGGTCCTCCCTGCAAAGGAAGGTTTGTGTTATAATCAGGGCCGTTTCTAGCCAACTTGGTGCCCATTGCGAAACATCATAATGCGCCCCCCCCCCCTCCCACTAACTGGCACATGTCAATCCCAAACTACAACTCTGTTGTGCGACAAAACCCCTCCTCATTATGAATAAATAACTGCTATATAAATGAAGCTGGTTTCATTATATTGCAAATCAAGTACTTTACGGTTATGGTTTTTCTGTCACCTGCTCTTCGGGAAGGCCTTGCCTGAATGCAGTTTCAAACTGTATGTACTGGCACACTGCGGTTTGAACAGCCTATCAGGGTCTGAGGACCCACTGACCTGGCACTGTGTTGCAGATGTTCTGTTCATACCACCTCACTTGTATTTTGCAAGGGGCAATACTAGACTAAACATATGAATTATTTTCTGATTGAAGGTTATCATTCCAAGACGGACAGTCTGGTACACTTATTGTACTCTTTCAAAATACCCCTCTGAGAGTGGGAAAGGGGACAAATACCACCAATGAGGATTCCTGTATACTTTGCATTAAATCACAGAAAATTTCAGGACTATAACAGTGATCAGAGATGTCTACATTAGATAAACAAGTCTGTGATAAAAAAGGATTGTATGTGTGAATCTCTAAATACATAACTGATGCATAGCTTGGTGCTCACATCACGGTTCACAATACTCACCTTAACATTAAGATGTCTTTAATCGTGAACCATACATGCTCATTTGGACAGCTTACGTTTTTGGATGAGTGTATAAAATGGCTGCAACATCAGCCACTCAAATGGGGTACAAGGGCTCTTTTGCTTCTTGTTTTTGAAGGCTTTGAGACCCAGCTCTTCCTCCTCTAAGTGTAGGCATACCCAACCCCAATACAGAAACATCTTTAGGGAAATATATCTACAGACAGGGCAGGATACCACACAAGAGAGACCCAATAATAAATGCACAGAAAGGATTATACCTCTTTCAAACTTTAGCCTGACCAGTAATAAGCTGATGAAGCATTTTAAACATAACCGGCTTCTGGTGCATGGTAAAAGGCCCACAGTTCCTCAGCCACTACCTCCTCACCATAGCACAGTCCTCAGGGGTTATTTCGGCAAAAAAAGAGCAGGCCCATGCTTTATCTAACCGAGCTGGCATTAGCATCTCTTATTAGTGCTAGGCTGCAGCTAGTGAAAATCGTGGTGTGGCAGTGTAGAAAGGGCGTTTGGCCCAGTGGATTTACAATTTGAGGCAACTTCTTTGATTGCTTTATGTGTTTAAGTGTGGGCACAGTATGGCATGCTCGTCAGAGTCACACACAAAAAACAATCCAGTGTGGTCTTGTATGGACATTGGCCAAATCAGACAAAAACAGGTATATATGCTGTTAGCTAAGGGAGCACCACATACACTACTAACCAACAGGGCGGCGACTTGTGCAGTGCACAAATCATTGCTGCACACATCACTGCATTGATTTGCCATGGACTGTCTGCATGGTGACGCACAATGAACTCCACTTTCCTAATCAAGGTGCCAAGTGACATTGAGTTGCCAGTGGCAGGCTTGTTTAGAAAGACCTTTGATGCTGAGCAGATGCATTTAGTCCATGTACCAAAGCAGCCACTTAAGCGAGAAAATGACAGTGAACCTAAAAAGTAACAAAAAAAAAAGTTTTGGTGTGTCAAATAAAGAGACATGAAAATAAAGAAAATAGTTTAAAACTTTATTTGTGGCATTTTAATTCTCTTTGAATAACGCATAGATTTGGTCAGCTAACTGATACTTGTGCAGGCATTGTGAATAAAAGTGCCCCATGTTCATTTAACACTGAAATGTAAAACGCATACTGTGTAAAAACAATGGCTTGTTAAGTGAGCCATCACTTATGAATTGCCCCACTTGAAAGGATGTCAACACAAACACCCCTTTACTTGCATATTCCGAACGCACTGCCGTCACAGGTCAACAGAGATCAGCCAGCCGCGCAGAGCAGCGCTCACTGGCACAGCAGGCTGCTTAATCTGCTTTTCAGGCTGTGGATACGTGCCCCCCTGGGCATGAGGCTGCGGCCCACCTTAGGGGTGCGCCCCACAGTTTGAATACTGCTGATATAGAGGGTGTCCAAATGACCAATCATGTTGACACATTGCACATTTGACCTTTATTGATCAAATTCTATCAAAGATCTTGATTTCAGCTGGCACATATCTGAGAGGTGGGAGGTCAGAAGACTGACCGCAAACTCTGCAACAATAAATTGGTGATTGAGCTGCAACTAGGTGCGGAGAGTCATCCAAGGCCAGCTGGGTAAGTGCCAAGCCAACCATTAGTGGCGCAACGTCATTGAGGTGCTCAGGCTCTCGCCCCCTCCCGCCCCCTGCAATTTTGGGCTACTTTGCCACAACCTGGCTGACCTCCAGAACTTGCATGCCAGGGGAGTGATTGGAAGGGTAGAGAGGGGGCAGGAGGCTGCTCATTCTAACAGCAGTCCTTAAGTAGGTGCGTTCAGAGGTAATGGGCAGAGTTTGCTGCTTTTAACACTGAAGCTTCACCAGAATAGTATCACTGGAATGTGATGCCCCCCACAAGTAAGATTTCCCCTCCCCCACATTCTCTGAAGTTAGCGCCTACCCCAACATTTGAAGGGTTAGCCCCACCACCCCCGAAATCTTAACCTAGATGCACCCCTGGAAGAGGCTGGTGTGTGGACTTGTTGGCAGAGTGGTGAGAAGGGAAGCCTTTCCTGAAACTGGCAGCATTTAAGTTTTATTGCGTTTGTGCAGAATCAAAAAATATATATATATATAATAATAATAATAATAATAATAATAATAATAATAATAATAATGTACCTGCATAAACGCAGTGAAACTTTAAAGCTGCTACTTTCAAGACTTCTAATGTGATGTAACTCAGATATTCTGGAATCCGGCAGGTTTGAGAATGACGCCAGAGTAAAGGAGGATCCGTGGCTTCACAGGGTGTGCACCCACCTGGGGGCTGTCTTAATAAATACACGCAACTTGAATCTACGTTGTATGGTACATCATTCTATCCACAATAATGAGAGAAAGAGAAAAAAAAGAAACAGAAAGAGAAGCTGATGCCCCACGAGCACAGGTTGAACAAGACAAAAGGGGCCTACCGCAACAAGCAAGAAGGAACTACAGTCAGCGAACCAACCGGAAGAATACTGCATAGCGAGGAGGGCCAGAATGAATATATTAAAAAAAAAAAACAAAGAGAGGCACGAGGACACTCACCATGTAACACAAAGAGGCATCATTCAATTACAAGGCCCATGGTGCGTGTCGTTCATCCATGAAATTACTAGAAGGAAGGACCTAAACACGTTCCCAAACGTGCCGGCCATCTTGCCCGCAAATCGCTGCGTCGAACATTACGATAGCAACACAATACGGACCAGTCATTTTCAGTGTTGCAGAGCCACGCCGGTGCAAAGACCAGCACAGCAACGCAATCGCTCTTTCAAAACGATATCCTGATTGCGACCATGACAGAAGAACAAATTACTTTATCAAGAAGTTTGAGAATTCAGAAGCTGGGAGAAGGATGCACTGCAACACCGGATGCCCCTAGGAGAGGACAATTGCATCCTTCTCCCAGCTTCTGAACTCTCAAACTTCTTTTTAAGGACAGTAAATCCTAAAATCACCTCAAAACACCCAATTAGAACAACATTTCAATTGACACTCTCCTGAGGATCCCTTTTGATTGTTAAGGGTGAAACACATATAGAGAATACAAATACCGAGAGAATACAAATACCTTGTGAGAAAATGCAAACACCTTGTGAAATAAAGCATTTTCACAATCACCAAGTGTGGTAATTTCTATCATGGCTCTCACCGACAAAAGTTGAATACTTTGTCTTGGATTGGCGCAATTGGGAAATGTACACCTCTACTGCATTGTTCTAATCTGATCTCTGGTAATCAAGATCATAGTACGTACCCAAAGCTGACAACCAAAGCTTTATGTGATATATTCCTAAAAAATATAAAATTAAAATTAAAAATTAAGATTGAATTCGTCCAAAGAACAAAGTCCTCTGCAATTGATTACCACCTTTCATTTTCTAACATGGGCACTAACCCTCATCACAAAACATGTCACACTTGTAACACACGTACTTACTAGCCTTCTTTCCAAGCACAGTGCCTAATACAGTACTCAACACATCTCTTCATGCTCAGCAGACCCAATTGTAGCCACAGGCCCAATTTGGGCCCGGCTAGGTAAGGTTACATGCGGGTCACCTGAGGGAAATTAATCAATAAAGGCATGGACACTAAGGTGGGACAGTAGTTTATTGTGCAGGTGTTTTTTACTTACCTAGAGTGTTGGATTAACCATGGGGCTGGATGGATAGGTAAAAAAAAAAAACAATATTTAAAAAAAATATATATATATGCTTTTTAAAAAACACAGAAAAGACAATGAAGAGAATCTCCCCTGCCTCAGGAGTGGATTCGGCATAGCAGAGAATGGCAAGACGAAAAAAACATTGAGAGCAACGGTCATCAGGAGGCAAGAGATGGAGCAACTATCAGCATCCTAGGGGGCCATGGCCTCAAGCAGCACCCAAGGACTAAGTGAACGTTATTAGTCGAGCATGCCAGATGCAGCCCGGCATAAACCGTGGGTGCAGGCTGCGTACCCAGTGCAGCCCCGTCACCCACAGAGGCTGACAAGTCTGCTCGCCCTTGAGAACCAAAAACCCTAGGCTGCGTGTGCAGGGCAGTCTGTGGGAACAGTGTTGCCCTTGTATCTTTGTGCAAGTGTGTGGACACAGTTCTTAATTCCTTGTTGGAATGTTATGTTTTTGGTTCTGATTGCAAAATGAAATAAACTGGGGTGCCACGGATGGACTTACCTTAGTATCCACTTCTCATTTCGTGCCCTGCAGGCCACTTCATACTGGCGACGAACTTGGGGGTGATGCTTTTGGCTCTGATGAACCACGGCTCACGGTTGGAAGGGCAGGACAGCAACCCACAGTGGCAGCTCTATCACTGTGTGAGAGAAAGGGCGCATTTCGGCGGGTCTTGGGAGGCAGGGGCCTGCTGCTGGTGACGCGCAGCAGAGATCGCAAGATCTGGTTCTGATTTCAGAGGACTTAACGCACCCCTACCAGTAACTGGGGGCAAGCGTGAGAGACTAAGCGGGGCGCAGACAGTGAAGCAGTGGCTTTAAAAGGAAAGGACTGATCTCCCTAAAACGGCATGGTGGACATTTTGAATGCCGGTGTTACCGGTAAACATTTCTGCCAACCAGGTGGCCTGCTACTCACCATCTTCATCACAGCACAAGGACATCTTTATTTTTTTTCCACTTCAGTGGTCTACTGGTGCTATGTACAGTAGAGGCTGCATCGCTGGATTCACTGGTTATTTTAGAGTTTTCTGTCTGTTTTTGCAGCAGTGTGTTGATAACAAGTGCTCCTCTTGGTTTTGCAGTGGGTTCCTCCACTTGCAGAGCATGCATGCAAAGCCTCCATCTTACTTGCCCAGCCCTGGGGAGCCAACTATACCTGGGAACTGTGGTTGGACTCTTAAGGTTACACCAATTATGAAAAGGAGGCAGCACTATTGAACTGTTTGGGGATGGAGGGCCTGTGCATTTTCAGGCATTTGCCAGGTGAGCAGGTCACCATTGAGGCCGACTGTGGAGATAGGGTGGCGAGTGCCTACGAGACCGCCATGAAGAAGCCGATGAAGCACTTTGGGGAGAAATTGAATGTTTTGGAAAGGTACCATTTCTTCTTCGAAAGTTCAAGGTTCGAACCATGGACAGTTACACGATGGCCCTCAGAACCCTGATGGTGACATGCAGGTTCACAGGGGTGTTGGACGAATATATAAGGGACTGCATCATGATTGGCAAATGCAAAGTGAAGATAAGGGAGACACTGTGGATTGAGAGGGATCCTTCCTTGGCGATGGCCCAAGCGATAGAGGTGTCTGCTAAAAGCATTAGAGTGAGGACGCAAAAAGAGGGTGCGCAGGTTGGCAGTGGAGGACTGGTGGTGCACCCAACTAAGAAGGCAGAGGGAGGAAAACCCTACTGGAACAGGACAGATGGACAACAACCCAACAGATGAGGATGGAGCAGTCACTGCACAGGGGCCAGGGACTGTCTGGCTCTGTTTGCAGGGTATAGGTGGTGTGGCACAAAGGGACGCTTTGCGAGACAGTGAAGAGTGGTTAAGGAAAGCTCGTGTCCACCGAATGGTAGTGTCAATTTGGTCGAAGAACCAGATGACTTGAAGTCCCCAGTCCCAGAAGAAAGGGTGCTACTTACTGTTTTTTTCCTCCTCATCCGCCCACCCCCTCCAGCACTATCTGAAATGACATTAGGCCTAGTACGATAGTCGCTTGTTTTGTTCCTCCCCTACCTTTCTGCACCCGTCTCCCTCACCTCTTGTTTTTCTCCGGCTCTACCAGAAATGTCGTCAGGCCTAGTACGGTAGTCGCCTGTGTTTCCATTTCCTTCCCACTCTCCCCCTCCCTTCCTTATCTATGTCTTAGCTCTTGCACTATCTGAAATGTCATCAGGCCGAGTACGATAGTTAATTTCACATCCTTACTGTTCATGGCCTGTAAGAATGTCATTGTATTTTCCCTTGTTCCCTCCCTTGCCTTGAAGCGCTTTGAAACACATTGTGTATAGGCGCTATATAAATAAACTGTCATATCATATCATGTGCAAGGGGAGTAGAAGTACGGACCATGGGGCATGGTGCAGACATCAACATTATGTCGGATTCAGGGTCCTGGTACACCATGATTTCTCTGGAGTTGTTTGAGGAGACCGTCAAGAAGTCTGTGGAGACGCTGGCTCCAGTCTCACAAACCCTAGTGCTTAGGGACAGGTTCCCATCAATGTGTTGGGGTACGAGTGGGCCGACATCCAATTCAAAAGGAGATAAACCAAGGGGAAGTTGTATGTGGGAACACAAAAGGAGCCAGTGTCCTTGGCTGGGATGAGCAGGTGGCATTAGGACATTCAAATTTGCCCAGGAAGGGCTGTGCAGTTAGTGTGTGTGGAAGTGGGGGCACAGTCGCCGAAGGACAGTCTCAAGACTTTGTATCCCGTCGTTTTCAGCGACAAGCTAGGGAAATTGAAGTAGTCCGCACACAAAAGAGTGTTAAAAGGGAGCAACACTGGTTGCTCACAGAACGAGGAATGTGCCATTTTTGGCTCAAGGAGGAATTGAACAAGCCCCGCAGATCACTTCAGCCGCCCAGCCTCGAGCTGCATGTGCAGGGCAGCTTGGTACCGGCTGTTTTGGCCATGCCCCCTTTAAGCATGCTGAAAGGGGTTAGGCTCCCTAGTTCGAATCTGCCTCCAGCGTAGCCCACTTTCTTGCCCTGTAACACTGGCGTAGGCAATACTTTAACTGTATCGTTTCACTTGTAGGCACGATTCTCCGAGGGCAACGTTATTGCTAAACATTGTCTCAGTTTCACTGTAAATTGTAGAGCAACGAGCCACAAATATCCAGCACTCGGTTGTAGAAAATAATGCATTCTGGGACTTGTATCGAATTAGACCAAAGTACCATATTATAGTGCTTTTAAAAAAAAAAATCAGGTGCCCCATCACAGAGCTCTCCAATTTCGGTTTGCCATCTAAAATGCAGGAAAACTACAGATCCCAGAACTCCATGCACGAACACCGCTGGATGGTATTCTCATGCATGGCCACGTGAAATTTGAGAGCGCTGTCATCATCATCATCATCATCTGAGATCACTGTGGTACAACAGATAAGTATTTGAAAGTTGAGGAAGCATTCCAGCAGAAGGTTAATATTACCGCTTCAGAAAAAGAGTCCATCACGCCTCAGACCCTCCCCTGCCTGCGGTCCATCAAAATAACATAAACACACAGAAACACGTCAATTTCAGTTGAAATAACTCACCTGGACGTATGTTTTAGTTGCCTCCGCGGGAACGTAAACAACCGTTAGACTGTTTGCGGATTCAGTGAGGAACGGAGGTACAGCCCATGCCTGTTTCCACAGATAAGTGTCACGTTGCACTCTTCCCCTCAGAGAAAGGAACCCTAACCATCCCCTGCCGGCTCCTACTTATCACGTGGTTTGCACGCTACGTATTGGGATTGGATTTCTGTGATCGCGAATAAATCCTAAAACTCAATCTAAGCCTTCCAGGCTGCAGCTCCTGATTGTTGGAGGAGCTGGAGAGGTCAGGAGCCTGACCCAATATAGCGGCTGAGAGCTGACGCGTGTAATGAGAACGAGGGCTGATGTAGGCAGTTGAATTTGTGTTAACCATTTTACATTTGGTAACTTCTGGTCGTGGGCGGAATAATTATTTTCTTTTGTAGACGGTTTTTTTTCCTGCGCTGAGGTGGGGCATTTAGGGTTTTGTTTTGTTCTGCAAATCGGAATGAGATTATGGTGCTCAGATTGTCTTTAATAAGAAACCGGACAGGCCATCAACACAAAAGTAGGACTCCAATTTGTCAGTGCTTGTGGCTGCCAACACTTCATCACTAGTGTGAAAAGGGTGGGAGCGGGGAATTGCTGATATCTCCTCGGATATAAATGGTGCACGTTTGGCCGTGATTGGCAGTGGCTATGAAAATTGTAATTGTTTATTTGTAAAGCGCTTCAAGGGGGGAAGAGAACAAGGGAATACAGTCGTATTTCTTAGGCCTTGCTGATTCTGAATGAGCTTAACAAAAAACTAGCATACCGGGCCAGAGGCATTTCAACTAGGGCAAGTGTGTGACAGGAAGAAATGAGGCAAGGGGGGTGTTGGATTTGAGAACAGCATACACCAATAAACTACTGTACAATGCCTAACGACTAGTCAGATAATGCAAGTGAATTACAAGGAGTGGGGAGGGAAAAGGGACATATAGAACAATAAACTACCACCTGGCAACATTTCAGATTTATTGGTGATTGGTTGTCACTAAAATGCCTATGTTCGAGTAGTTCAGGAACAACCAAGCGAGGGAGGGGAAACGGAGGGAGGACAGACAAACTCGCTAGCCCTAGTGCGTTCACGGTCGTGCAAGTGCACAGACGGGAAGCGCGAGGGATTTGGGCGGGGGGTGGGTGTGCACAGTCGTGCAAGGACCTTAGTTAAGTGTAGGGGGGTTGCCCCTTGCGAGGAGCGGATTATGAGTGCAGTGGTGCCAAGCAGAGTTTAGAGGCCCAGAGGCATGTGCAGGACTGTAAGGGGGGAGGGGGGCCTCGCACCTGTGAGGTTCTGGGGCTACACCAGGCAATCAGTCAACATACTGAGCAGGTTGGGAAGAAAAAGGAGGGGAGCAGGAGAGACTGGAGGAGGTTAGCAGCAGAGAGGGAGAGAGAAGGAGGAAGAGGAGAGGAAGGTCTTGAGGAGTTTCCGGAACTTAAGGTGGTCCCGTTCAAGACAGAGAGAGGCATGGAGGCTGTTCAAAAGCTGTCTCTCTGACACGTAAATGCATGTGACTGCTAAGAAAAGAATGGTGGATAGATGCCACCTACTGATGGGAGAGCTCTGGCTTCACTGTTAATTTAAAACAATGATTACATTTGTTTGATATATCACTATGTTGAATTGTTGACAAACAAGCATTGTGGATTAATTAGCAGTCGTATTCATATTTGCAGTCGCAGATGACTTATTGCAAGGTTAGCTGACCCTCTTCCCCAAAACCAGGACAACATTTTTCTTAGAAAAAAACTTGGAGCGGATATTGGCATCCTGTGTAGAGCGTTCCGCCCTTCTGCACACGTGGAATATTTGTGGTCCTGTGTAGACCAGCATGTTGGGTGAGCGCGGAGCTGGTACTTAGGATTAGTCATGTTCAACTGTGTAGACAGTGGGGAAGACGTTGGTATTTGTCCTTTGCAGAGAATGATGGACATTTGGGTGTTAGTTGTCCTGCGCAAAGGCAGGGATTCAGAGATTTGACCTGTGCAGCAGATTGGGGAGGGGTATTGGGCCTGTGCACAAGGGCAGATTTGGGCATTTATTCTCTGCAGTGGGGCAGAGTTGAGGATTTTGGACTTATGGTCCTGTGTGTATATGAGCACAGTATCCTGTGTACAACAGAGTAGGGAGATTTATGCTTTGCAGAAGTTCAGACTTTGGTGTTTTTCTTGCACAGATTGGAGGACAGTGGGGTTTTGTTGTCCTGAACAGGAGGGTGTTTAGGGATTGGAGTTGTGGATTTTGCTTGTGCAGCAGAAGATTGGGATGTGATTTGTCCTGTGCAGAAGGACAGGTTTAGGCATTTGTCCTATGCAAAGGGACATATTTCATGTGGCCATGTACAGGGTTTGGGTTTTTTTCCTTTTGCAGAAGGTGGCTTTGCATAGGGCGCCATGATAGTTTCTGAAGTGGCTTTGTAGAAAGAGTGCCAGGGGGGCGTGGCTTGGAGCCAGAGCACCAGGCATGGCTCCCTTATAGCTCCTGGCCCTAGCCTGACAACCAGAGAGCTAACAGCTGTTCAAGCACGAGGTTTGCCTTCAAACTCTACACCAAGACAGAGAACGGCGCACCGGAGCGGGACCCCCCTTGCAAACCCTGTTCTCACACGCCTAGTCGTGGCATCATACGGCCGCCTACCTAACGCGGCACCCAAGATGTCAGACGAGACTCGAATGGTCGGTCCCCCAGGCTAACGAGGGACTTGTGAAGCGCTACCTGCCAACCCACTTAAGGTCCGCTGCCCCCGCTTCCCAGCACGGCCTCCAGCACTCCACAGCAACTCGCATGGGATCCAGCAAGGAAAGCGAACTAGTCGCTTTGAGCTGAAACAAATAAAGGTACAGATCCCTTGGCTGCAGCGCATCACCACTGAGCAGCTCCCCCCCACTAAAGCAAATGCAGCGATTTAGAACTGCACCGGAAAACTAGCCAACAGCAGCGAGTCTCGGAGTAGCCCTGAAGATATCACCCCCCCTAGTCTCCTTCAACCGCTCCAACCCAGAGTGCAGATCGTGGCGCACTGGTCCAGGTGGACGTGCCTGTGACCAACCGCCAAACATTTAAACAAGCTTGCAAGTTGTAAAGGACCGGAGGGGGGGTGTCTGTACTTCCGCTCTCTATATGGTAGAGGAGAAGCACAGAGGACCCCAGCCAAGATTCTCTGTTATTGGTACGTGGTCGAGCAATCAAGGCCTAGCTTCTCAGGAGGTGATGCAGGCTGGTTCTTAAGTACAGTGTAGTCCCCAAGCACCCACAAAGGAATATCCGCACACTGTATCGTTTATAGTACAGTCTTTATATAATTAATATTCAAAGGTATATACAATATCACGATAACTCACTTTGTGCTCAGAAAATCAACAATGGTAAATATATACAGTGCTAAAGTGGTAGCGCAACGATTATTAGATCTCATTAAAGTGCATCAACTATACTGTCAAAATGTCACACAGATCAATAAAGAGGAAACCAGCAGTAGAGAGAGTAAGGAAAGCAAGATGGTTGAACAATTGGCAGAATACTGGTCACTACCGTTAAACACAGCTCTGTGTGGTGATCCCCCCCCCACCTGGGCAACCTGTAGGATAAAGATACAAGCCCAGTCCATATATTGTTCACACTAGACTTCCCAATAGTTCTGCAACCACAAAGTACCTGGCGTTGTAGCGCTCCTCGTCGGGGAATCGACGGCCCTTCTTGAGTGCCCTCCCTTTAAGGCATGATTCACGGGTCGTGGTACGTCTGACGGAGAACAGGTTGAGCTACGACGGTGAAATGGCAGCTTCGTTCCGAGCGGTGCTCGTTGACAGGGAAGCGTAAACGTCCTGCAAGGAAGAGGCGTGCAGGGCACCTCAATGTCGATTAGTTCTGGACCGCAAAGAGTTTGAAGAACTGTGGCCCAGCAAGGGCGTTGAGTCGTCGGCGTCTCTGTAGTCTTTGGGTGGCGGGAAACCCACCAGCTGATTCTCCTTGGCGCGTCGACGGTCAGGCCTTCTCCAGCAGGATACATCGGCGACGATGTGGACGAGAGCGTGCTTGGATCAAATGAAGTTCTTAGGCAAACGGGAGCACGGCGGCTCCAGTCGGCGACGGCAGTCGTCGACAGTGGCGGACAACAGTCTGGGCGCTTCTCTGTGTGATTCCGCGGCGGTCCCCGTGTCGGGTCGGCAGCCTGTCGAAGGTCTGTCTACCAGGGAGCTTTGGCAAAGATCTGCTGATGCACGATGGTCCCTCGTAGCTTGGGAAGAGGACGCCTTACCAGGTCCTCTCTGGGTCCGTTCTTGGAGACACAGCAGCTTTCAGATTGTGAAGGAGAGCAACAGCAATTCTTCTCTTCCAGCAGGGCTTCAAGGTCAAGCTTCAGTTACTCCAGTTACTCGTCGTAGTGGACTTCAGCTTCTGAACACGATTCCTAGCAGTGAGAGGTCCCCGGATATACTGTTGATCTCCTATTCATTCCGCTGGTTCATACTAAAGCATCCAATCATGACTAGGGGCATTCAGGCAGGCAGGCAGCCAATCAGGCACACAGTGCATTCAGGCCATTCACTTCTTTCCAGACACTCACAACAAGTTATGTGTATTGGGACAAGTATCCAGCCATTCAACACTCCACACTGCATTCTCGGTCATTGTGTCAAACACCAGATACTAGACACCCACAACATAGAATGCGTATTTGTCACACACTCCATTCACCCAGGTCCCACCCACAGGCGTACCCACAACATACGATTGTTGGGAAGGCTCCAGCCAGTCTGGTCAGCACTTCCCCACACTACCATATATGGAACTTCCACCCAATAGCCAGTCAGGGGGAAGGGATAGAGTCAGGGCTTCCCGGGACTTCAGGAAAATCAAGGTAACAGGCGATGGAAGGCAAGAGGCCATGGGGGCCCTTTTTTCTCCATCAGGAATCTACTGATTCCAATGACAGGGCCTGGGCATTCCAAAATGGAAGACGCTCAGGGCACCAGTCAATTCAGCACAGACCTGCCACCAGCCCGTACCCTGCTCTGTGGGTCACACACAGGTGCCCAAAAACATACACTAGGGGCACAGGGTTGTACCCCTACCCATGGGTGCCATAAGGGTATCCCATGGGTCTGTTCACCAAACCAAAAGGAGAGAGCTGCACCGCCAAGAGTCCCACATGAACCCTCAGATGCATTTCCAGCATCACACAAGTCTCCTTTGGCCTGAACACCACCCAGCAATCGACACAGGCAACCCCCACCCCTTAACAGGGACAGTCTGCTGGGGACTCTGCCAGCTGAGCTCCAGGTACAACCTCAACATCGACCCCTGACACGTTACTCTTCAGGGAGGATGCCACACCGCGTCGCAATCCCACCCAAAGGGCCCCAATGCGTCTGCACACAGTAACCCACGCCCCATATGCTCTGGCTCGCCACAAAACCTTGCTATCCGGAGGTGAATTATGCACCAGTGTAGGCCTACAGGAGCTGGAAGGATACTGAGCAGACTGCATGAACCTTTCATGAAACTTACCTAAACACGTATATAAGGGGGAGCCACAGAAATACATGAAGCAAAGCCACGTCAAGGCACACATGGCCTGATCCACTTTCATAAAGCAACAATGTAAGATTAATTCTCGCATCAGACAGAGCCTTCAACACCGATAGGAGGGATGGCAAAAACCCCTAAAGCAGCGAAGCAAATGGACACCGCCACCTTGCTCTCGGCGACCACCATGGACATTTCGAAAAGGGGGGAGGAACAGGCTGAGGCACTAACCCAAGGAGGAGACTCTGAGCTCGCCAACACTCCTCTTGCACAATCCGTAACTAAGACAGATCTTCAGGACCTCCTGACAGCTATAACCAAAGAATACCAAAAAGGCATAGAGGAGCTACTGAAGAAAATCACCAGCCTTGACAAATGCATGAACGAGGTCGAAAATAGAACCGCTGAAATTGAAACCACACTGTGCTGCCGGTCTTACGAGATCGAGGAAGGAGCAGACAGGATCACTGCACTGGAGGCTAGATTGAGACCCTGGAACTTAAACAGGAGGACTCAGAAAACCGCTCCCACTGCAATAACATCCGCGTGCGTGGAATTCCAAACCCCATCACGGATGCAGAGCTAGGCAACTTCACCCGGGACCGCTTCCGATGTATCCTGACGCTTCTCGACAGCGGCCCACTGGAACTGGATAGGGTGCACAGTACCAGATCGAGACTAGCACTAGCTACTCCATCAGATGTCTTAGCGAGAGTGCACTTCTACAGGGTCAAGGAGGAGATAATGCAAGAAGCCAGAAACTCCGCTCGGATCCAATGACGCCTTCATTACACTATACCAAGATCTAGCTGCAACCACGCTGCTGAAAAGGAAGTCCCTAAAACCGTTGACGGAATGGTTACAGGGAAATACTGTATCGATGGGGTTTTCCCACCCCATTGAATTTCATCCTTGAGGGCAAACTCGTACCTCTGTAGGGAGTAATCAAGTCCTTGAATTCTAAGCCTGGTCCAGCCTGACGCTAGCAGGAGGTAACCAATTTCTTATGTACCAAGATTAAGATAAAGCTGAAAGTATGTACCTGACTATGAATTAGCCAAATGTAACTGGATGCAACCAAATCCTTAAGAACACTTGTATGATGCAATTATGTACCAGATTATGACTAAGCCAAAAAGTAACTGGATGTAACCTACCCCCAAGCAATTTCCTTTGATCAAAGTTTGAAAGTAACTGGATGTAACCAATTTCATGTTGCCCAAGATTGTATTCGTACCTGTAACCATATTCTTAAGTACAAATCTGCACCATGAAAGAGGTGGAAAAAACTCCTGAATCCAACCGGGGAGGACGACAGCAAGGAAGGTGGCACAGCATCGTGTGAGGCCTCATTGAAAGGCACCAGAAAGCCCTGGACTCTGGTGGATAGGAGGCGAAGGATCAAGGGCCCAACCTGCAAAAGCAAAAAAAAGCGACAAAGACTGAGACGGAATAACTCACCTGAAAACGAGAGCTACCTACTCCAGGTGTTGTAAAACTGAACTCCCAGAAGACACCTACGTTGCTCTTCACAGAATGGCAGCTACGAGCCCCACAGTTGTCAGTCAAGCCGCTCTCTGAACTGAAACTATCGAGCACTCACTAAGGGGACACGAACGGGTTCAGATGCAATTCTGAAATGCACCTGGAGCTGGCGGTTGGCGGAACGATAAGCAGAATGGGAACGATAAGCAGAATGGGCGCAACTGTAATGTTTTACCCATGTCATCAAGAGGCACCAGTTGTCTCTATTAAGGTTGGTTGTCAGGCTCTGAGCCGGTTTCCCCGAGCGTTGTGGGCTGGGCTCATGTGCTCGCTGTTCGTTGGGGGCCAGGGGAGGGAGATTGTTGGGGAGAAAGTTGTGTGAGGGGAAGGTTAAGAGGAAGGAGCAGCAACAGGGAACCACTTAGACAGCGATGCAGGATGAAAAGTAACATGAGGCATTCTAATTTCTACCCGCGGGATGAGGCGTTCTAATTTTTATCCACGAGAGAGAGGGCCGGGTTGGGGGCTGATGGGCTTGACAACACGGAACAAACATGGCAGTTGACTCTACTTAAGAACTATGCATGGTGACCTGGAACGTGCAAGGTCTTAACTTTCCGGGGAAGTGGAAATTGGTAGAGCGCCGACTAACCGAGCTCTACACCCATATAGTCTGCCTACAGGAAACACCTCCTGGCGGCCGATGAGAAACGTATACACTTTGGCTGATTCACTAAATGCTATTTTGCCACTGCGGGGGAAAAAGAGGGGTGTCGCCTTACTTTTTAGCAGTGAGATGCCACTGACACAAATTACTGTAAAACGAGACTCAATGGGGAGATATTTACTAGTAAAGGGTCACCTGCTCGAGCAAGCCCTAACCTTTGCCTCCATGTACTGCCCAAACAGCGCACAAGACTGTTTCCTAGCACTATCATAGCAGACATCACCACATTCGCATAAGGCCGACTCCTCATAGGAGGAGACTTCAACCTGGTCCCTAACCCACCCAATGACAAAACCCTACCACCCTCAAGGGAAAATTACATTCGAGCAATAGGTTTTGCCGAATTCGTGAGGGAAACGGGTGGTAGATGTACGGAGACTCTCTAATGAAGGAGTACATGACTACACATTTTACTCCCACTTCCACAAAAGCCTCTCTATAATAGACTTAATTCTTATGTCCAGTGAGCTGTTCCTCTGCCTTGAAGCCGTTCAAATTCAACCAAGAGTCCTGTCAGACCATGCCCCAGTAGTGGCCTGGGTGCGAGTGCAGGGCCTCCCAAAACAGCCACAAAGGCACTGGAAGTTGCAGGACTCATTACTTCAAGATTGTAAAGACTGGAAGGGTTTTTATTGTACTCCTGCCCTCTATATGGCAGAGTAGAAGCACAGAGCACCCCAGCCAAGATTCTCTATAAGGTAGCTATGGACGAGCAATCAAGGCTTAAGCTGGTTCTTAAGTACAAAGTCCCCAAGCCCCAAAAAAGAAATGCCTACACACTATATTAGTGATAATACAGTTCTTTATATAAATAAAGTTCAAGTTATATACACATACAATAAGACACTTTGTACTCAGGTATTACTATAATAATAAATGTACAATTTCTATGTGGTACCACAATTACTCTTTGACTCCATTAAAATGCACCAACTGCTGACAGTTTCAAATAGCATACAAATCAATAGCAAAACGTATTAACCATAGACTTGGGAGGAAACAAGTTGGTTAAACAAAAGGCAGAATACTGGGTCCCTACCGCAAGATTGTACCCACCTGGGCAACTTGTAAATAGGATGTATTGACAAGCCCAGTCCATATATTGTTTTCAGAGTCTTATTTCCTTCTACAAATGTTCTACTACCCCAATGTACCTGGTTTAGCAGAGTTTGATGACGGGTCGTTGACGGATCCTTCTTGAGTGAACTCCCTTTAAGGCAGGAGTCAAGTATTGTCGAGATTCCTCGAAGAAAAGGCTGAACAATGTTGTCGAGGCAGCAGCTCCGGTCCTTGCGGTGCTCGTCGACGATCAGTCGTGGACATCCTGCGAAGATGAGGCTTGCTGTGCACCTCAATGATGATAGTTCATTGCCGCAAAGAGTTGATGAAGAACGTAGGCCGAGCAAGGGCATCGGGTTATCAGCGTTTGGCGTCTGCGATCGGGACTCGACCACGGCTGGCTTTTGGACCTTCGTCGGCGTCTTTGAGGACTTCGGGCGGCAGGAAACCCACCAGCAAATTCTCCTCGGTTTGGCGGCGACCTTGACTTTCTCCGGTGAGACAAAGCTGTCGACGGTGATGAGCAATGGAGTCTTTGATTCAATGTCTTAGGCAATGGAGCGTTGCGGCTCTGGTCAGCGATGGACTTCAATGTCTGGGTGCTTTGCTTCAGATTCCTCGGCGGTCCCTGTCTCTGGTCAGCAGCCTTCCGACGACTGACTTCTAGGGAGCCTTGGTGAAGGTTAGCTGGTGCACGATATTCCCTCATAGCTCAGGAAGATGTCTCCTAGCAAGATCCTCTCTTGGATCAGTTCTTGTAGACACGACAGCTTTCGGATTGTGTTGAAGGAAAGCAGCAGCAAAGCCTTCTTCCAGCTGGGCTTCAAGGATAAGCATCACGTTCCGACTTCAGCTTCTGAGCGATTTTCCATCAGTGAGAGGTCCCCACATATACTGTTCGGTCTCTCATTCACTCTGATGGGTCACACTCAGGCAACCAATCATTCAGAAGGGCATTCAGGCAGGCAGGCAGACAATCGGGCTGACAGTGCATTCAGGCTATCCGTCTCCATCCAGACACTCACAACAAGGAATGTGGATTGTGACAAGCACTCAGACTTTCAGCACTCCACACTGCATTCATTCCAGTTTCGGGCAGGTCAGTCTCATTCATTGTGTCACATACTAGATACCAGACACCCATAACACGAAGTGTATATTGGTCACACACTCCATTCACCCAGGTCCCACCACACGGGCGTACCCACAACATACAGTCATTGGGAAGGCTCCTGCCAGTCTGGCCTGGACTTCCCCAAAATACCATATATGGAACTTCCCCCCCCAACAGCCAGTCAGGGGAAGGGACAGAGTCAGGGAAAACAAGGGAAAAAAATAGAAAGCAAGAGGCCACAGGGGCCATCTTGTCTTCTATCAGGAATCAACTGATTCCAATTGGAGGCGTCTGGGTATCCCATAATGGAGGATGCTCAGAGCACCTGTCAAATTTAGCATGGAGCTGCCACTAGCCTATACCCTGCTCTGTGGGCCACACACAAGTTCCCAAAAACATACACTAGGGGTACAGGGTTGTACCCCCACCCATGGGTGCCATAGGGTATCCCAAGGGTCTGTTCACCATGACCAAAAAGAGGAAGAGCTGCACTGCCAGGAGTCCTGCATGGACTCCTGTGCAGAAAATAACACAGAACACACATGATAAAAGGCCTACCGGACAAGGACACAGAGGCCGTGTCCCTCCAATGCATTTCCAGCATTACCTTACCACGTTATGGAACAACCCTGACTTCACTCCCGGGATCAATCCAATGGGGTTCTGTAAATGGCAGGAAGGGGGATTAAGTGAAATCACTGATTCCTTCACCAACGGGACCCCACTATCCTTTGAGGAATGCAAAGCAAAATTCCAACTCCCAGAAAAAGAAAGTTCTGATACGCCCAGCTCAGCCACTGGATGTCACAAAACAGAACAAGAACACACAGAGACAGGGAACTTAATGCTCTAGAATGCACCCTAATATCAGCGGTTTTGCAGGGGGAAATCTCACTCCTCTGCAGACTCCTAGTGAGAGGCGACCCCACCAAGAAGGAGAACTGCATGCTTAAATGGGAAAGGGACTTGGGAAGAGAGCTAGGGCTGGATGACTGGGGACCATCTGGCCCCACATGCATAAAAGTTCTACATGTGTTTCAAATAAGGAGGGGGCAGTGAAGGTATGTTACAGATGGTATATCACCCCAGAAATTTTGAACAAAAGCAACCCAGCACTATCTCCACAATGCTGGAGGGGATGTAAAGCAACAGCTCACTACTTCATCTCCTATGGACCTGCACAAAGTCAACCCGATTTTGAAGGGAGGTCCTAGAACAGATCCGATTGATCACAGACCTGACAATACCATGGGATCCAGGAATTGTACTACTGGGGGACATTGGTAATGGAGCATTCCCACTGACGGGGCACCAAGCGGACCTAATCGCACACCCTTTCACGCAGCCAAAATCACCATTGCCCGACTGTGGAAGCAAACTGAAGGCCCTATGCTCCCCATGTGGTGGACGAAATGCTGGGACACAGTAGTCGCTGAGAAAATATCTGCCTCTTGCCGAGGAAAGATGGGTAGATTCTACAGCACCTGGTCCCCCTTTCTAGATTACGCCAAACAGTTCCCTGGGAATGTCCGCCAACCACCCGCACTTCGCTGATGCACGAAGAACTGATCCCCAAAGCCCCTGACCCGGCGCAGATAACTGCAAGCCTCACAGCCACGAGGTGACACCTAGGCCCTTTAATATGCCCCCATCTCTACTATCACACCAAACCTAAAACTATGCACTAGAACCCGTCAATGTCAGCTTACCATCGATTCCTTCAATGAAATGATTAACATTCTATGCATAATGCTGTCTTCTCCCTGATACCATGTTGCAATTGTTTGTTGATCTGATTCCTATGTTTAATACATGTTGTACAAATCCAATAAAAGCACAATACCGAAAAAAAGAAAGAGTGCCACGATTGGACCTTGTCAGAGAGCTTTGACATAGGAATCTGTAGGGGGGCCTTGGAGGATCTTTGTAGAGGGGACACCATGATTGAACCATTTTATATGGTTCTGAATGGGACTTCATAGAGGACACAGAATTTGACCTTTTCACTGGCTGTCTGGGTGGGGCTTTGTACAGGTGCCGCAGGATACCAGGTGTTGCCAGGGGCTTTTTGAGTGGGAAATGATTGTACCTTGACAGGGGTTTTGGATGGGGCTTTGGAGATCGGTAGACTTTGGTCTGGGTGCACCACCTGCAAATTTTCTTTTAACAGAGAAGCAACATACACCCAAAATCTATCTTGGGCCCACCCAGCAGTTCTGCACACTTTCAAAAGTTGTAAAGAATGAATGGCGCCCTCACTGACTAGATATCAATGTAATATTACCACCTTTCAGCATTCACTAGGTGGGTGGTCTACCAACGTCTTCAGTAGCCCTTTGAAAGCTCTCTCACCTGGACTCTAGGACTTCATATGGTTCCTTGTTTTTTAAGGTGCACTCCCTCAAAATACACCTCGGTCTGTATTACTATAGCAAAATCAGTACCCTGGTCTTCTGTTGGAAGTCTTGGGGTATGTCCTGGAGACCCGTATGGGGTTTTATTAATGAGAGCTTTATCCCAGGATTCTTACCTGGACTTATCTGAGTATGTGTCTTGTTTCGTATGCTGCCTCTCTTTTTCTTATCCAATGGGAACCTGTCCTCTCTGTCTCAGTAGAGCTAGTTTTTCCAGAATCTGTTGGCTGTTCTCTTCATGCAATTCTAATGGAGGTGGGATCTAGACTTAAACGTCTCCTTGATCTAGGTGATTATGTGAGGGAAAGGGTAGGTTAGAGAACATGTCACCAGCTGAGCTATCTTTATTGGCAGAGAATCGAGTCCCTTAAAGATGTAGTCAGTCCACCAGGCCTGCATTACCTATCGTGAGGGTCAACAGGAAGTCTGTCTATCGACCTACTGGTGTTCAAAATTCTCTCCCTTGGAAAATTGGTTATGAGTGTGGGTCAGACCTTGTTGTACCTGTCCTGTTTATCCACCTTAAATTACTCTTAAATTAACATTTGTCATAAGAGGGATGAATAAAAGTATTTTACTGCAATGATGGGGTATGACCAGTTTTATTCCCAAATCAATATAAGGTTAAAGGTACAAGGGATTCAATGTAAAACAGTCTTGATTGGCAATATTGAAGATCTGTAGAAACAAAATCTCTCCTAACCACAAACCCTGCGGACTGCAATGCTTGAGAGAAGGTGTGAATAATCCCTACTATTAGTACGGCAAGTCTCCCATCTTGGTCAATCCTATCTTGGAATAGCCAGGTATCTCTGCCTTGAAGTGCCTTCCTACTTTCATTCCACCCGCACAAGTCCTAGGGTTATGGCAGGTTGAGATAAACTCATATGGGAGCTAGGAGATCAGTTAAACAACAGCATAAAGAGATATTTGTGTACATGGAAAAGTATTAGAATGGAATGTTCAACTAAATCAAGCAAGGGTCTATTCTAATTGGACCTAGTTTCCTCAGTCCAACGTCCAGCCCCAGAGCTAAATTGCAAGTTCCTGGGACGCCTGTGCCTAGAAAAGTGTCCTTTAGATCACTCCCAGCCTCAGGGTAGCTTTTAGTGCCTCAGCATATTTCTTTGTCTTCGCCATGTCAGATGATTCCGTTCTTGCAGGCTACGGGATGCTGTAGCCTTGTAGTGCCTACCCACACAAGACATGTAGCCCCTCCGTATGCATACGGGGCGCTTTAGTGTCTGAACCCCCCCCCTTCCGGGTGTTTGTCAGGCTCCAGTAATTATGGCCCCCTCAGCTAATGTTGTTTCCAGTGTGCAAACATCTTTAGTTGGTGCTAATGGCTTTGCAGCTATCGACATCATCTGCGTCAGACCCCTTAACAGGCTTCTCTTATCAAGGCCTAGCTCCTACTAGCCCATGCTCCTAGCCAATGTTCCTGATAAGATATTGAGGTGGGAGTGTTTTACCCCCTACTTTTATTATTGGAGACTAAGTGCAGTTTCAAGAGAGTAAAAAATGTGTCTTCTCATTGGCAAGAGAGTAAAAAGTACATGACAGCCTGTAGTTTCCGATTCTCATCTCTTGTCACCCCACAACAGCACAGATAAATATAATAGGTTGTGCTCAAAAACCTTTGTTTCTGAGGGGTCTGTGGTTAGTAGAGCAAAACGCTAAATGAAAAAATGTTAAACACAAACTACAACTGCCTCCATAAACAATTATTCAGACCATCATGACATCTAATGGTGGTCTTCTAAACCATCATATTCTAAATAAATAAAAAACACAAAATACCCAGACACAATGCTTCTTGCTTCTAGCAAATATACTTGATTATTTCATTTTATTTTCAACGATACTATATTTGTTTTAGCTTTTTTGTATGTACAAACACTTAACATTATACGTTTACAATACATTTTTCTATAAGGATTTAACATGAGATGGTTCACTTCTCATAGCTTTCTATTACAAACATAATTCTTTTGTCATTTTTCTCAAAACCAGTTTATCACTTCTTTCCATTCAGAGATCTTTCTCAAACTGATATGTTTATAAGATGATGTGCCAAAATTAGATGAAACTACACTGTGGGCATAAGCGCTCGTAATAGGCCATTACAAGTGCGGACAATGTTCTGTGTGTGACTCTACTTTCAATATAAAAATTATTGACTTAAACCATATAAAGTGGACCTTGACTGAATTTACAAACTGCAAAACACTGTGGGCTTTCGACGGGATAAGATGTCCCTGTAACCTATGGTATATAGGGAAAACAAAAAGACCAGTGCGCGTATGTGAACATCGGTCTTGTCTGAAAAACAATGTACCTGATAAACCTCTTGTGGACCATTACATACGGAAAAAACACAAGTACACTGAGTTCAAATGGGTTGTGATCCAAACTGTGGAAGCAAGAACCCGAGGTGGGGACAGAGATCTGGAACTACAAAGATCAGAACAAAAATTGATCAAAAAAATTGACAGTGTGAGGAATGCTCTTAATTCAACTAACAAACAAACAAATTTCCTGCGTTGTGTGCATTTTCCATCAACATCCATATATGTGGTGTGCTTATTCATATTAATGTGTTGGAGAAGGTTTTTTGTGATTGTAATACATTGTATGGAGCCAGACATCTTTGCCACACAACACTGTTTTGTTGCTAGGGTGTCCTATTCATTTTCAAGTATAGTCATATTTTGGTTGCCTGTCGCATATTTGTTACACTCTTGTGTAGGCAAATAATTTTTACTCTTACAATTTAATCAACACTAGTTATTTAAAGTTTGTAAAATACTTGCCTCTCAAAACCATTTATGAGGCACGGATGAGTATGGAACGACTGGTTTAAACATCCACTAACCTTAACTTAGAACCAATGTGGTAAATGGTACTCGAATTTGTCAGCGGCATCAAGACTCTTTCTCAAACTTGAGTGATTGTTATTACACCAATCACAAGGTTCACAGCATCTTTCAGACCTTCAAGACTACAATTTTAACATTCCAAACGAGACTCTCCGTCCAGTGTAATTGATGTTACTTAACAAAAGTTTCATTTGTAACTGAAATAGAAACTAAGCAAGACTTGTCCCTGTAGAGTGGGGGTAGGCAACCTGCGGCACTCAAGATGCTTTTGACTACGCCTACCATGATCCCACACCATTGACTATGCTGCCTAGGGCTGATGGGAGTTGTAGTCCAACACATCTGTCGAACCAAGAGTTGCAGACCCCTGCTGTAGAGGTAATCCAGATAGGTATTTAACTTTATTTAGTGGTTCATGCAGGCTTCCTTTCACATCTAGGCACTGTGATTATTATATCTTTAGTTGATAATTTAGCGACCTCTGAAATATGTAGGCTAACTTTCCAGCTAACATTTGGCCATGACATTCTGTGCATGCAAGAAAAGCTCAGAGTGTTAGTGAAAAACTGTTCCATTGGTGAGAGGGTGCTAGTGCACTCTGTTCTTTATCTGTTATTTATCAGAGAAACCCACTTTTATGTCACAATGCGGACTGCTGATACATGAGAATCACTTTCATAGTTAACCTTTTACCCACGTGGCCTGAATGTCATAATTTTATTCTCTTGCAGAGGAGAAAACCCATTGCATTTACTCTCTTTAAAATAGGGAGTAAAATACCACCACCTCAAAATCTTATCTGGAGGACAACTCCCAGATATTGAGCATACAAAGATGTGCAACAGCCTTGATCCATTAATACCCGAAACAAATCCTAAGACAGGCTTTCTCTTCCCCTAAGCACATCTTTTCCGTTATCTACAGCAGTACAGAGACAGTGGCCAAGTTGACTGTGCCATGTTGGGCTCATTGCAGGTGGGAAAGTCAGGGATTTCCTGGACCATGAGTAGAGCTTAGCAAGAACAGAATCGGTGACCTGGCTTGACTTTAGTGCCGGACATGGGCTGAGCTGGTAAAACACGCATACTAGGCATCCTGTCACCCCATTGCCCACAAAGCCTATATTTAGCATCGCAATCTCAGCAGATATGGCACACTGAGTTAAAATGATCTGCCCATGGTCATATGCTTTGCTTAAGAATTGAAGCCAAGATTTGAGCTTGGGGTGCACTTTACACACTTAACCACATAACTTCTAAGCTCTAGTTAATACAAGTGTGTGTTTAATGTTTGGTATTATGGTAGAATACTATTAATTTAAACACAAAAGGAGAGCTTGTCCCAGACAATAGTGCACACCCCACATCAGTGCTCAATTTTGGATTGGATAGTGTGTGCTGCGTGTATGTGTAGAATTGAGGTTGTGATCGGGTCAGGTGCTTGGCCCTGTCATGGGGGACCTGGGACCCCTTCCAACCTGGCACAGGGATGGACCAAGCTATATGTCGGGGCTAGCCTTGTCCCAGAGGTAGGTAGGTGGAGTCCGGGAAGGCCTTCCATTCTTTGAACCCCCCCCTTCAAGTGCCATGAATGTTAATGTTGGTACCACCCACTGTCACATGATGGCTCCCTGTACTGTTTCTAGCATGTTTTTTCTATTTATTTATTTATTTAATTTCAGAATTACATCTTCCAGACTACTCCTCAGAGCAACTAAGAAAACCAGGACCAGACCTTGGTGAATGGAATCACTAACCGGAATGGAGTAGACCGGAATTCTTGTGGTCTAACAGAGATGAAGCAACCAACAACAGACCTCCGAACCCCAGACGGACACCAGGTGCTTGGTGTGGCAGAAGAATACAAACTGGGAGCGAGGAGAGACTGCTGGGGAACAAGAGAAACATATAAACCCTCTCCAAACCGAATGGTCACAAAACTCATCAGCGCTTAAATGAAGTCACATGTTCTGTTATGTGGTATTTGTATAGCATGTGCTGCCATATGTTGTGGCCTTGAAGCACTGTGGTTCCAATGGCCCTTGGGTAGACAAGTTTGAACAGATGTGAAACATTTTCAAATCGCATTACATGCATGTAGCTGATATGGCGTTTGCAGTAGTGCAGATAATAGCTAATGTGAATAGTGCAACAGCAAAGAATAGGCTGGGTGGAGTGAGTTTAGAATTAAGGAGCGTGTCAATGACTTGGACAGCTGGACCGATTGTTTTCATGGGACTCAGCCATATTCTCTGGGGTTCAACAATTGTGGAAAGGACTAGATTAAGCTGCAAGGTCGGCTCCAGGAGCAAATTGATACAGTTGTGGGTCTGTTATGCAATGTTTTGGAAAGTCATTGCAGTGGGTCTTAAGATGGTTGAAAAAGCAATCATTTCTAATATGGTGTGTCAGTGTCCAGAGTTTCTAAGAAATTGTCAGGTAATGTGTTTGAGTATGGGTCAATTAAATATAATGGATGAGTCCTATCTCGTTTTGGTGGAGGAAATAACCAACAGTAATAGATGTTGGATGACAGAATGGTTGATGGCAGCAGGAGCAACTCAATACAGTTGTGGGTCTGTTATGTAATGTTTTGGAAAGTAATCAGAGTGAGCGTTAAAATGGTTCCCAAAAAGCAATAATTTCTAATATTGTGTGCCAATGTCCAGAGTTTCTAAGAAATTGTCAGGTAATGAGTCTGAGTATGGCTCAAATAAATATACTGGATGAGTCCTATCTCTTTTTAGCAGAGGAAATATCCAACAGTGATAGATGTTGGTGACAGAATGGTTGATGGGGTCGTTCAAGGTTGAGAATGTGTGATAAAGTCAGGCACTGGGGAGGATATGTCAGTGGGTCACATGAACAGGTTGGGGCACTAAGTGATACGCAGTGTAACTTGCGACAGGAATCTAGAGGCGTCTAAAATAGTCACTTCCATCTAAATATTGGTGTGTGATTATTCAACCCAAACTGATGTTTAATCTAGGACAGGTGGATTCCTGAGTGCAAGAGAGGAACCCAGCCTTCCTTATAACATTGAGCCATCAAAGCGGAATGAATAAATGACATTGCCCTACCTAGTCAGTGTGATAGACTATGTGGCACTCAATGTTGGTCCTTGGCTGGGTTACACGTTGAATCAGACTGACTGGGGGATGACATTTTCCTTGAGATTTCCTGTGGTGCCGTGGCTCAGCGGTACCTCATTGGAGCTATGGATTTCCTATTGTGGTAGGTGTGATTGCTCATTCCTGGGTCGGGTTTCTTGTGAAAAGTTTCACTGGTGTCACGCAAACTGTCCTGAATGAGGCGAGTGATTAGTGACCAGATCTAAAAATGAGTTGCTAACTCAATTGCACGGTTTTCCCTGGAAATATTTCCAATCTTCAAATGGGATCACAGTTCTGCTTCACTGTCAATCACTCGCTGGTTTCCAAATGTTTTTCAAGGAATGTTTCAAACACAAAAAAGTCTTAAATCTCTGGAAAAACAAAATGTTTCAAAGTTCTTAGTTGGAGGGATATTTTCTCTATTCTTTACCTCCATGTATCTGGATTCTTTGGTATCCTCAAAACCCGGGTAGTTCTGTAGTTTCCACTTAACTGTATTTCTTTATGGGGATAGATTACTTCCCTGGGTTTTATGGTTAATATTGGTCTCTCTTCCTCCCCACTGGTTTTCTCGGTTTTCCAAGCCTTTAAAACCCAGGCATCCCGCGTACCTTGATTGTTGAAGGGCCTGCCCTGTTAACATGGGACTCTCCTGAACGGTTACCCACAACTTCCAGTCCTTCTCCCTTATACGCAAGCGGTTATGACTGTCCACTCCACTGGACACACTCGCTCCCTTTGATTTCTCATCTGGAGCAAGGAAGTTACCTCTTTCGTTTTTGCGGTCAGCGCAGCATTAGTATCACCTCGGCGAGTGAAGGGATCGCTCCACTCTCCTTCCCAGACTTTGGCAGTCGTTTGTGGGCTCCTCTACCACCCCGTTCAGGTTGTGGTCACACCTCAAGGAAGGTGTTGGCTTGGCTTGCCAGTTTATCTCCACTCAGCCTTCACTCGATAATTGCGCAGTGCCGTCCTTCCCTGTTGCCCGCTCTCTTCCCCACCACCGCAGGCTCCACGGTTCGGAATAACTCTACTTCTCGCTGGTGGGAAGATAAAAACACAAGGAAACTCATAATTCCTGACATCCAATAAAGGAAAAAAGGCAATGATTAAGATTTCTCATACATCATTTCATGAATTCAATTTACAGTATGTAAAAATATTAAAAACTCAGTCAACTTCATCCAGAGTTTGGGATCATGACGTTTAGTGTTAATCTTCATAAATTCATTCCAGACATAAAAACTGCCTCTATTCAAAGATGCCATCTCAAGTATACAGCTCCCCAAATAAGTCGTTCTCAGGTCTCTTAGTGCGGGACAAAAACGTGTTAGGTGCTGCAAGGACTCTATTGCACCATTACACAATCTGCAGTTTTCATCGACTATTCCCCCTTGCCTATGAGATTTTAAGATTTCCTTAGTATATAGCACATTCATTTGGAATCTCAAAAACAGATTGCAATGATATGGACTAGGACATTTTACTAGGTATTTTGGGAACGCATTTAAAGATTTAATTTCTTTGTTTAAATGCACAAACAGTCTACTCTTTGCTCCTCGTTTCCGTCCTAATTCAATCTCATTTCCGCCTTTTTTATTTTTACAGCTTCTGGTTTAGTCTTTCACACATATTTGGATGTTTCCAACTCCTTTATTATCTCACTTGACCGTTCAGCCCACTGATTCAAAACCCAATCACAGCTCCCACCTTTCTTCCATCGTAGAACTGCATACTGGGAGGACTTGTCTCCATAAGGAGTTTACAGTATAAAGAGCCAATTTGTTTCTAATATTTATTGTGGGCTCTGAATTTGGTAAACGTATGATCTTTCGCCAGAAGGTGCCCTCTAGGATTGACCAGATTTCCCATGAGAGGCAGGCACAGTGAAGGCTTTGCTCCTTAAGATAGAATTGGCACCACCTTCTGTTTATAAAAGTTTAACACTGGGATCAATGAAAATGTCCAAATTTCTTTTTATATTACAGCACCCTCAGCGGCTAGGCTCTTTGTCCTTGCTTTAAGCTCAGCCAAACGTGGGGCATTGTTTACGCTAAAGTTAATGCACATTCCCAGGTATCTTATCGTTTCTGCAAGGCTCACAAATGTGCTCCCTAACCGCCATTGAAAGAGGCCTTCTTTCTACCCTTGAGGTACTGCAGTACTAACCTCTCAGATTTGGCCACGTTCATTTTCAGCCCGTTGCAGTCCACATATTTCTGCAAGGTTGTCAATTTCCTCTGCAATCCTATGGGCGTTTGGTCTAAAATTACCAAATCGTCTGCATACAGTATCAAGCCCACGTCTTGTTTTTTGATTTAAAGGCCCCAGCACGACGAAAAATGTTCATTGTGCGGTATTTTGGGAGAGATGTTATAAACATTACGTATTTTGGCAGAAGCATGCCAGATTCACAGCATGTATGATTTTTGGAATAAGTCAAAAGACTACTGTGTCGGGGGTATTCTGCTGGGGAACCAGCTTCCATGTGGACAGTGTGTTGCTTTGCTTGTCCAAAGGGCCATGAGTATGTCATGTTCATGCAGGGTGTCAGCCTTGTTTGTTCCATTCGCTATGCTCAATGTTATGTGTATGCATTTATGTTTTGCTACAGTTGGTCGCTCTTAAGACACAGCGTCATATATCAAAAAGGTTATATTATAAGAGATTGGGGTTTCATGTTAATACAAGAGTAAGGCGTCAGGCAGGTCAGGAGACAGGACTTATTGTGTTTGCATATGTATGTTTGTTCCTATTTTCACCCATACCTATCCACCTAGGTTTACCCTAACTCACGTTCCGGTTTTCCTCATCTCCCCCTCCCCATCCACAACCTCTCCCTAATCCCTCTTCCCCCCCATTGGCTGCCACATGGTGTTCCTGTTTCATATGACATCAGGTACCCGTGCCAACCACGGTGGGAGGGTCGAATCTATTTGGCGTCTATGGTTCAGGGGACAGTGCCGATACTCTACCCCTCTGCTATTCTGACACATCTGGAGCGGACTTCAGTATGCTGTTGCTTAACGCTTTGGGGCCCGGAGCTCTGGAGCTGCTAGCCTTTATAATCACTGTCTGGATGTCTTCCCTGTCGAATGCAATCACCCACTCGTTGGGTTCAGGCAACAACAGGTCCAAATGCCTTCTCTCCTGTACCCCGAACAAGCTTTCATAATGCAGGACCCAGTTTTCTTCCGATACCACATTGCTCTGGACAGCAGATTGAGAGTTACCCATATCATTCACAATCTTCAAAAAAACCCTAGTGTTTTTGGTAGAAAGCATTCTCAGAATCAGCCCTGCATCTTGTTGGAGCAGAATGCTCTGATGTGAGATAAACCAATTCTTTTATCATTGCTTCCGTTTTTTGCAGGTTTCTTTCCTGGTCTGCCCTTATAAAGAACTTGTGTTTCTAAGGCCTTTTGCAATATTCTTTTCTGGGCTAGAATCTCATTCTCATAGGAATGATTTGGTTGAAGGCTGGTTTCCTACTATCTAACTTTAATTCCATAAAGTCAGAAAAAACAGAAATATAGTTGGTTCCCACAGATTGATTGTCTACGGCTGCCTGATTATTTGTCAATAAGGGCACATCTGAGGGCTTTATACGTAGCCTATTTCTCCCCGGGCCCACCAACACTACCTCGTTCAACAACCCCTCTGTCGATTAGTAGGAAGGCAACATGTCATCTTCAGAATATCATGGTCACTATTAAGCATTGGCACTACCTCCAGTGATCTCACTGTTTGAGTAATAGGTTCAGACTTGGCAGATCCGCTGGTTGGGAGAGAGGCCTGAAGGTTGGGTCTGAATCAAGACCCCAGCGACATTTCAATCAGACTAACACAGATGTTGACCTCTTTTTCCCTATCGACTCGTTCCGCTTTAGTGTACATGGGCAAATTGTTTCTACATTCCGTGATATCAAATCCGAAAGGAAGCAGGGAAACAAAGGCGTCGAGCAGTAGGCTCCGTACCAGTGTGGCATAGATGTGCAATCTAACCCGGTCAAATTTATTTTCATTGATGAATTCCACTACTGCAATGTCTGCTGAACCGATCGCCTGCAACTTCGGTTTGAGGTGGAAAAGGCGCAGGACATGGTTGCAGTTCAAAATTAAGCCATCTTCCAGGGACAATAATCTTTCCAGTAATAGCGTATCACCTGATGTTGCATGGCACCGTTTTTTGACCCATAAAGGGCCTAAGTGGCTTCTCATTTGATATTGTTCTTACTACATTTTCCTGGCTATAATCACCTTGTCAGTATTCTTCCTTCGACGGCCCATAGGACCTGTTTGTTGCTTCTTTTAGGCTTCCCGCCTTTCCAAACCTGGTGTCCACTTCGTGCCTTTTATTAGCTAATGTCAGAAAAAGTTAACTTTTATCTTTGTTACCTTCAGTTGCCAGAACTGCACCTGGCACATACGTCTCAGGTCTTGAATAGATAATCAAGGGCGACTCCTTGTCCTCATTGTATACCGTGATATTCATCCAATCAATTTCCTACTCCTCATGTACCATGATGTTTGTCAGATCGATTCCCGGGGTGATTCGAAAACGGTATTGTCCTCCAATTTGGACAAGCAGGATTCACTCTCGCTCGTCCGGTTCACTCATTTTAATGGTGGTATTTTTTCAGGCAGTTCTTTCACTGGTTCTAGTGAAAAGCATCTGAGGTTACGGAAGATTTGTCTTGAACGATTTTTGTTGTTTTCCTTGCTTCATATTTTTTATGTTGAGGGATTTTTGATGGTTTTCAATGGCTGTTTCTTTCTCCTGCAAGTATAAAAAATTGAGTAGTTGTTATTGTCACCAGGGACACTGGGCATATGTAAAAATGAGGCGTTCATCAGAGCTACTATTGGATCCACTTCTGAATGGATGGGTAAGTTGGGCAAGGTTGCAATCTGTCTCCAGTGTACTGGCAGAAGGACCTGGGTCCAAGGCCTGTACCGGGTCACAGAGGGAACTCATGCATGTTGTTGTTGCCTCGCTTTTGGAGCCATTCAAGGTAGTATGAGCATCCTCTGATCCCAGTGGGACCATCTGAGTACTTTTTTCACTCGCCATCAAGTTAGTATTATTGGCTGTTCGGGTTATTTCGTATTCCATCGGATGCCTATTATTTGTTGTTTGGCAGGGAACTATAGTCGGATCCATGTTCTTCTTCCTTCGCATCAGTGTTTCCCTTACAACCTCTGCGAAAAACCTTTTCTCCTCCATATTATTTTTAGGATGATTTTCTAGGCGTTCTTAGGCTAAATTATCCCTCTCAGTTTCGTGGTCTAGCCTATTTTGTATGGTTGTTAAAAAAGATTCAAATTAAATCAGTTTTGAATGAATCATTGCCGTCAGGGTCGCTTGATCTTTGTAGTTATTGTTAGTGGCCTCATAGAGTTTTAAGAAGGGCGCCAGAGATATTGTTAGTGCCAACATCATACTTGATTGCATGTGAGGATTTATCGGGTTCTCATAGTTCCTCCTTAGATTTGTATGTGATCTTCTGACTTTTGGGAATTTCCGTTGAATGAATGATGAATCTGAAGAGAAGACGTGTCATCCGCAATCGCTCCGCGGGTGGCGGCTCCTTCCACGTTGGAGGCTAACCGGCAGGTAGATAGGTTTTAGTCCCTTTTTTGTGTCTGGTAACAAGTCATGGCCAATCACAGCACTGCCGGGTGTTTATCTGCCCTTCTAGCCCGGCAGTCGCTGCGTTTCAACCCATTGGTGGATCTTGCACCAGCGGCTCTGGTTTTTGCGCTCCCAGCGTTTGCCCTCTGCTCGCCTCGGCGTGTGGCGGGTTTTCTCTGTTTGCTTTTCCCTTCTCCTTGGGATAAGTTCCTTCTACTTACCTGACGGCCGTTTCAGTTTCTGCGGTGGCCTTCTTTTCTGCAGCCTCTTCCTTGCCGATCCCTCGGCACTACTTCGCTTTTTCCTTCTAGTCTCGCCGCTCCGGCGGCAGGCGTGTTTTTTCTCTCCTCTTTGCCGCTCATTTCTCTCGCGGCTCTCCAGTTTTCCCTTGTTTTCTCTGTCCATTGTTTTCTCTCCTGTATTTTCTCTCTTTCTTACCGCGCATGGTAGGTCCTTGGGCCGGTGGTGGCTTCGGCTCCCTTCACCTCTCATTGGTGTCGCTTTGGACTTCTCTCCTGTGTTCAAACCTGTGGACCTCGCATCTGCTTCCAGTCCTACTGGTTACATGCTTGGATCTTCACCTACCTCATTGCCAGAAGTATCCTAAGGGTTTTTCCCACGTGTGGGTTTTTTCCCTTTATTCCGGCCTGTTCCCGGTAACGGGGCCCCAGGACGGCTGTCTATTCAGTTGTCACTGTGGCTTCTCACCGAGACAGGCAAGTGCTACCTAAAAAAGAACGGGACTACCTGAGCCGGCGGAATCTACGGAACGCAGGCAACTCTGAAGACTCAGGTGAGGAGAGTGTGGAGGGACGGGAAGAAGAAGGGGTTCTGCAGCTTACACAATCACAGATTGAAACGCCATTAAGGACCAAGATGTCAGCCGAAGATCAAGTTCAGAAGTTATGGAAGGCTTTTCAGGCCATGTCACTGGAATTACAGGGCGTCAAGACGGAGAATGCCCTGCTAAAACAGATGGTAGCGGTCCGGGAACCCTCACATCCCCCGGAATTGCCTCCTATGGCTCTTTCGTCAGGAAGATTTGATGGCTCACCTAAGAGGGTAAAGGAATTCCTGGAGGCCTGCAATGTGTACTTTACCTCCAGACCACACACCTTCTCCACGGACCAAGCCATAGTAGGGTTTATGGTCTCAAATATGACAGGGAATGCTTTAGCCTGGGCTACTCCGCTAGTTACTAACAGTAATGCCGTTCTACAAGATTTCTCGGGTTTTCAGAACCTACTGAAACAGACTTTCGAGCGATCCAAACTATCTTTTACTGCAGGTGAGGAACTGCTGAATGCACGACAGGGTGCTCTAGATGTGCTGTCATACATCTCCTCCTTTAAGACACTGGCAGCAGGAGCGGGATGGTCCGAACAAGCACAATATGCGGTATTCCGGAGAGGGTTGAGAGATGAGATCAAGGATGAGCTAGCCAGATCCCCACGCTCTCCCACATTTCCGGACTTACTTGCTGCCGCTCTCCACATCGAGTACCGTCTCCAAGAGAGAAGGACAGAACGCAGAAAGCAAAGAGGATCAGGAAATCCCATGAACCCTCCTTCACACTCTCCCTCTGGACGTTTCTCTTCTACTCAGAGCGAAGAACCGATGCAAATCGGAGCTACCAGAGCACCTCTGTCATCAGCAGAGAGAAGGCGAAGAAGAGAAAAAGGATTGTGCACCTATTGTGGTTCCGATCAACATGTACTGAAGGATTGCTCTGAGGTTCCGGAGAGGAAGGCGGGAAACGAATACCCTCGGCGTCAATAGGGACGGGCAGCCGAGGGTACTCCGATCTTTTTCAGCGTCCCTATGTCACACTTTCGGTGTCGGCTTCAGAATCCCAAGAGGATTCCAGACTGATGGTACTATCGGTTACCTTGAATCTAAATGGAAGACTGGTGGAAACTTTAGCCTTATTGGATTGTGGAGCGGCAGGGAATTTTGTGGACACTCTGTGGGCTGACAAGATGGGGCTCACTCAGATAGTTCGGAAGGTGGGTCAGAAAGTGGAAGGAGTGGACGGTACACCTTTGTCGTCTGGTCTAATCACACATACCACCGAACAACTCTCTGTGGTCATCAACCAACACACAGAGGCCCTGCAGTTCGACATTATTAGAGCCACACATTTCCCCATAATCCTAGGCATTCCTTGGCTGCGCAGGCATAACCGTATATCAACTGGACGGAAAATCGACTAAGTTTTTGTTCTACGTACTGTTCGGTCAATTGTCTTCCTCCCAATACCAGGGAAGATCAACAGTCAGTTAGGGTTCTCTCCAAAGATCTTGTAGGTATTCACGCGCTTCCTCATTTTTGTGCACAATTCTCCGGGGTATTCCAAGAGAATCTTCACGCTCAGCTACCTCCTCATCGGCCAGAAGACTGCTCAATCGATCTCGAACCTAATGCACTGGTTCCATTTGGGCGCATGTTCTCTCTCTCTCAGGCCGAAAAGAAGGTATTAAGAGTCTATCTGGATACCAACTTGGAGAATGGTCTTATTCGACCTTCGAAGTCACCAGCTGGCGCCTCCCTCTTCTTCATCAAGAAAAAAGACACGACTGATCTCAGACCAGGTATCGATTACCGGGGCCTCAATAAGGTTACCATCCATGATCGGTATCCCATGCCACTCATAACCGACATTATTGAGGCGGTACAAGGGGCTCGAATCTTCACCAAATTGGATCTCAGGAACGCATACCATCTGCTTCGCATCACTGATGGGGACGAATGGAAGACGGCTTTTCGATCTCCATACGGTCTTTTTGAGTACAGAGTGATGCCTTTCGGTTTAGTGAACGCACCGGCTGCATTCCAGAGATTCATGGACAGGCTATTTTCAGATCTGCTGTCGGTCCCGGTGATAATATACCTCAACGACATTCTGATTTTCTCCCCTAACATGGAGGAACATATTCAACACGTCACACAGGTTCTGTCTCGTCTTCAGGAAAATCAGTTGCTGGTCAAGGGCGGGAAGTGCAAATTTGCAGTACCCTCGGTTCACTATCTCGGATTCATTCTTTCCGAAGAAGGGGTGGCCATGGACCAAACCAAGGTTGATGCTATCCTTGATTGGCCAGCTCCTACTTTGGTCCGAGAAGTCCAGAGATTCTTGGGATTAGCGAATTACTACCGCAGATTTATCTCAAACTTTTCGGAGGTAGTATACCCGACTACGCGCCAACTCAAGAAGGAGGCCGTTCCATTTTTTTGGTCTGATGAGGCAGAGAAGAGTTTCGATTCTCTCAAGAGATTGTTCTGTACTGCCCCCATTCTCCAGCATCCTGATCAACCACAACCATTTGTTTTGGAGACCGACGCTTCTGCGGTAGCTGTAGGAGCGGTATTGCTCCAGATCATCCTAGGAGTGGAACACCCCGTGGCATACATGTCAAAAACTCTTTCTCCTAGCCAGCTCAACTATTCGGTACTGGAGAAAGAACTCCTGGCCATGAAACTTGCCTGTGAAGAGTGGCGCCATCTCCTACTAGGAGCCAGACATCCATTTCTGATTAGGACCGACCATAAGAACCTCAAGGTACTACAAGATTTGGAGTGTTCAAATTCCAGGCAGGCCAGATGGGCCCATCATTTTGCACAGTTTGAATTCCAAGTCTCGTATATCCCGGGATCACAGAACAGTCTAGCGGATGCCTTATCCCGCAAAGACTCCACCAAGGAACATCCGGAAATCAAGAGGGAGTCCATGTTCAAACGCAACCAAATCCTAGCCTTTGTTGGCTCTTTCCTTAAAGAGGTGAAAACTGCCCTCATTCAGGAAAAGCCCCAACTATCCCTACGTATTACCTCTCCTTTTCAACAAAGAGGTGGCTGGCTTTTCTACAAACAGAAAATGTACATTCCCAAGGGTCCTCTTCGTTCTAGAATCCTGAAGTGGAGTCACGACTCTCGCTCGGCCGCACATGGAGGGGCTGAGAATACCTTTGAGCTCCTCTCTAGAACGTTTCTTTGGCCAAACGCTAGAAAGGAGACATACGAGTATGTCAAGGCTTGTCCAATTGCCAAATTGCCAGAGCCAAATATCGCCTGGGAAAACTGTTGGGTCTACTCACTCAGATCGAACTCCCAACGCGCCCCTGGGGTCTCATATCTACCGATTTCATTGTCGATCTGCCGGTATCGGAATCCTGTACCTGCATTATGGTCACGGTAGACGCCTTTTCTAAGTTGGCACATTTTTCTCCTCTTCCAGGTCTGCCCACTGCGGCTAAAATGGCAGAGGTCTTCTCTCGAGATATATTCAAGCTACACGGTCTCCCCGATAAGATAATCTCAGATCGGGGAAGTCAGTATATCTCGAAGTTTTGGACTGCCTTCTGCAACCGTTTGGGCATTGAAAGAGCTCTGTCTTCAGGGTTTCACCCGGAGACCAATGGTCAAACGGAACGCCTGAATGCGACCCTGGAACAATACCTAAGGTGTTATATATCTCAACATCAAGACAACTGGGTCTCGCTGCTTCCCACGGCAGAGTACTCGTACAACAATACCAGGCATTCCGTTACAGGACTCTCTCCTTTCTTCTGCACTTACGGAGTTCACCCTTGTGCCGTGTTTCCGGAGGTTCCCAGCTACACCAACTCCCCGACGGTAGAAGAGGTATTAGGGAATATTAAGGAAGCCCAGACTTCAGCCATGCGGAGTCTAGAGGTCAGCAGAAGACGGACAAAATCCTGTGCCGATCAACATCGGAAAGAATGTCCAGTATGGAAGCCAGGAGATCAGGTGTGGTTGTCCACCCGGTTTCTGCCCAGATGGACAAGGCCTTCTAAACTGTCTCCTCGTTTTCTTGGACCTTTCACTATTCTCTCTAAAGTCAATCCTGTAGTTTTTCGCCTTCGGCTTCCCTCCTCTCTTCGCCGCATTCATCCGGTTTTTCATTCCTCTCTTCTCAAACCTTACTGTCCTGATCTTCACCATAGAATCATTCCCAGATCTATCCTAGCACGGTCCTCGGAGCCTGATGAGTATGAGGTATCTAAGGTCCGTGATTCCAGGTATTATCGCGGACGTCTTGAGTACCTGCTGTCTTGGAAGGGATACCCTGAGTCGGAGGACTCATGGGAACCGCCTTCTCAGGTTCATGCACCAAGGTTGTTGGCTACTTTTCACCGCCGCTATCCAGGGAAGCCTGGGGCGGTAAGGAGGGGAGGGGGTCATACTGTCACCCGCAATCGCTACCGCGGGTGGCGGCTCCTTCCACGTTGGAGACTAACCGGCAGGTAGATAGGTTTTAGTCCCTTTTTTTGTGTCTGGTAACAAGTCATGGCCAATCACAGCACTGCCGGGTGTTTATCTGCCCTTCTAGCCCGGCAGTCGCTGCGTTTCAACCCATTGCTGGATCTTGCACCAGCGGCTCTGGTTTTTGCGCTCCCAGCGTTTGCCCTCTGCTCGCCTCGGCGTGTGGCGGGTTTTCTCTGTTTGCTTTTCCCTTCTCCTTGGGATAAGTTCCTTCTACTTACCTGACGGCCGTTTCAGTTTCTGCGGTGGCCTTCTTTTCTGCAGCCTCTTCCTTGCCGATCCCTCGGCACTACTTCGCTTTTTCCTTCTAGTCTCGCCGCTCCGGCGGCAGGCGTGTTTTTTCTCTCCTCTTTGCCGCTCATTTCTCTCGCGGCTCTCCAGTTTTCCCTTGTTTTCTCTGTCCATTGTTTTCTCTCCTGTATTTTCTCTCTTTCTTACCGCGCATTTGTAGGTCCTTGGGCCGGTGGTGGCTTCGGCTCCCTTCACCTCTCATTGGTGTCACTTTGGACTTCTCTCCTGTGTTCAAACCTGTGGACCTCGCATCTGCTTCCAGTCCTACTGGTTACATGCTTGGATCTTCACCTACCTCATTGCCAGAAGTATCCTAAGGGTTTTTCCCACGTGTGGGTTTTTTCCCTTTATTCCGGCCTGTTCCCGGTAACGGGGCCCCAGGACGGCTGTCTATTCAGTTGTCACTGTGGCTTCTCACCGAGACAGGCAAGTGCTACCTAAAAAAAAACGGGACTACCTGAGCCGGCGGAATCTACGGAACGCAGGCAACTCTGAAGACTCAGGTGAGGAGAGTGTGAGGGACAGGAAGAAGAAGGGGTTCTGCAGCTTACACAGTCACAAGACGTCTGAGTACGATGTGACATTAGATCTTATGTTGTGTCTTACATTTGAGGCATTTGAGATCGTAGTTTCTGAAATTCGTCTCTCGAGGACTTCTGAGAACTGCTTATTCCTGGCGCAGTAAGCAAGTCGACCCTTCTATGCTTACTTGAAGGTATATCAAAGGGATCTCGACGGGACACTGAGTTATTTATTAAACTGGCATCTCTCCTTGCAATCTCTTTGCTGTTCTCCAGCTGCAAGTAGAGGTCCGCAATGTCTCGTGACAGTCTTGCGGCCAGGGCTGAGGGCATTGTTGATCCCACCCTGCCTTTGTTTTGCATTTATTTAGCGATTGGTACATATCTGCACCACGTGCAATCCTAGGCCAGGCTCTCGCGATTGCACACCTTGACTCTCTGCGCCCCCGCACCTTTCCTTTGTTACCTCCACCATTACAGGGGCTATAGGGGTAACAAGGGTCACTGGGGACTCCTGTATCTCTGAGACCCCCATAGGCTGGTCAGTTGCAGCCGCCCTCCCTGCGGCGCTTCGTGCACCCAGGGTAGATGGTATAGTATCCTTTGCCGAGAGTTCAGAATTTCACCACTAGAATAGTGTAGAACGTGTTGAACAGCCTGAATTTTCTTTTTCTTTTTTTTGGTCTATTGAATATAACCCGACAGCGGATCTCTCCCCCCTGAGCCACCTCCTGATCCTTTTGTGACATACATGAGGATGGTAGGGTGCACACCGAACTATCAGAATCTTCAACTACACCTGAGCCACTCATTAACAAGATCTGAGTTGGAAGAGTTAATGTTGAACCCCTGACTCCTACCTCCAGGAGTGCCCCTGGGGTGTTACTGGCTCCCGTTCAGGTGCTATATTATCCAATCTCATGGTAGCAATGAGCAATGGATACAGTCAGCCTGAAGCTTACAGACAGGTGATACCCCAAGGCTTACCTCCGCTTCTACTTCTGTTGTTGATCATAAGGACGAGGTATTAGCAGGAGTTGTAATCTCGCCTGCCGTCTCATCCTCTGTGGAACTCCAGGGTCAGCATCCAAATCCATGTTGCACTGGCCCTTCCGGCTCACAGGGAGCACAGAAAACACTCTGTGACGCTCTGCGTCCGAAGGCAGGTTTTGATAGATTTCACCAACAAACCACAGAAGTAACACAGAGCAAGGACAGACTTCACCAGTGCTCTCTCCCGTCAGTCTCCCCACACAGGAAACAATCCCACACACTCTGCGACGCTCTGCATCCGCAGGCAGGTTTTTTTATGGATTTTGGATACTCCTCACTAACAAATAGCAGCAGTAACAGAGAGCAAGGACAGACTTCACCAGTGCTCTCTCCAGTCAGTCTCCCCTGTGAGAAACTAACAGTGTCTCGCTGGCTAGTCCCCGCGGATCTGTCATCCATGTGACCAGGACACGGTCATCGCTATTGGATCCAGTTCCTGAGGGTGGACCAGTGAGGGAGGATTACCTGGATGAGGGGTCTTTGGGGAGTGAGAATGGGACACCGATGGGTGAGACGCAGTATCCCCCTTCCTCAAACACCTTTTCCCCATCCTACCACGTAGAATATTCCAAAACACTGCCCCCCCTAACCAGCCATGTCCCATTACAAGGGTCAGGCAAAGTCAGGCAATTGACCAGAACCACACACACCTGATGGCCCTTTCCTTTTCCAAAAGGTGGAGCACAAGAGCACAGGATGAGCAAGGCAGACAGCGCGACGTGAGAGCCAGTTCCGCTCAGCGGTTCACTAGGAGGCAAAAGAGGGCACGAGTCCAGAGAAGACCAGGGGGAGAAGTGACCTTGCCCTTATCGACAGACACCCGTAAAGCTTCAAAAGAAGGAATCGTAAGGCCTGGAATAATAGCCTGCTTGTGTTGCACCAGATGTCAACGGTAGCCGGATGCCTGCTCTGCTGACTGCCAAGCTGGGGAGAGACGTATGGCCCCATGGTACCGCAAGGCATAGATTAGTTTTCAAAAATTGATTAGCAGATTTTGCTAATGAAAATCTTTTTGATTAGCATATGAACTAGTTTGATTAGCAATTTTGTACTAATATTGAATGTCACCAGAATTTGTTGTACCCCAATATATAGAATTAGCAAGAATGCAGAAATGATTTCTATGTACCTCTGAAGTATAACATCAGTGCAATGTCTGTAAAATGTAAAGGTTCGCTGCAAGATATTTTTAGAATAAAACGTTGGGCTAGTCTTACCTCTCAGGCCCGTTGTTATTAAGTGGGAATGTCCTCTCTGCCTAATCTTCCTCTACACTGCAGACCAATTCATTCAAAATAGGCAAAAAGCAACTCATTTACTGGCTACCCACAACAATGCACACTCACTTTCGGGGTGGAGGAGCCTCGAGAATCGATAGCCGAACAAATGCCAGCGCAGCCACTTGCCAACACCCAGCCTAGCAATCAGGGACAGAGTTGGGGCCTTTTGCCTTTACAAACAAGTGAGGCCTCGAGCCCCTGGGGTGGGAGAAGGTCCAGCAATGCCCCCATGGTTCCAGTCCACAAACTGGCCAGTGTAAAGCTTCCTACTGGCTCTGGCTGCTTGCCTCGTGATAAATTCCCATCAGAAAATAGCCACGAAATACAGTTGAATGCCCTTCCCTAGTCTCATTTCTTTGGGGGACCTCAAATGACATCAGACTATAATGTTGAGTGAGGTACAGGGACTATCGGGAGTCGGAAATTAAGGTTAGCAACTTTCAACTTTCTCTAACTTTCCCTCATACTTTTGCAATGATTCTCTCGCAATGTAAATAAGAGGAGGAGGCACATAACCCAAACTAACTTGTAACCCTGATTGCCTTCATCTTGCATCTGTCCTACCGTTTGTGTCCAGGGAATAGTGACTGCAAAAAGTGAAGAGAGTAATCCATGTCACTGCTTTGCAGTGGAACCTGTTTTTGAAAACCCACTCAGGCTACTTCAGCTCCCACTAAATGGCCATGAAGACATTTAGGGGGAGATTTACTGCTGACCAAATAAAATGTTTTAATACAATCAACAGACCGTTCAGCTATAGATGCTTTAGAAGCCTGCAATCCTTGATTGCTACAGCCATATACGAAGTCTGATTTTCTGAAGGATTCTATATAGAAATCAGATAAACTCATTAAACTGTTAATTAGAAAATACAGCTATTGCCCTTGCAGGAAAATGGTATACTAATTGATCTGTATTGGGAAGAAGAAATATTTCTAGGGCTTCCCTAAAGACCAAGCAGCCCGACTACTTCTTATTGTAGGAAATCTATTCCATACATTTATGCAGGATGCGTTATTACGGCGGGTGCTGGGTGTTAGAGAGCAGGTGCTCTCTAACACCCAGCACCCGACGTAATTCTACGAGCATTAGGCAGCGTTATTACGGCGGGTGCTGGGTGTTGGAGGTTAGGCAGATACTGAGCACCCAACGTAATTCTACGAGCATTAGGCAGTATTATTACGGTGGGTGCTGTGATAACGCTAGTTACCTGCCTAACATCTGGATTTTTCCCAGAAACTCAGGAATTTTAACCATTTCTCCGGAAAAGACCCTGGAATCTCAGGAATTTTGGTGGGGGACAGCTTTCACTGATTGCTTTTTTGTTTTGTTTGTTATGCTTGCAGGACTGCGCTGCCGCGTCTCTCTGCCTGAGTGTGGCTTTATCTCTGCAGCAATGACTGTAATGCTTCCAGCACAAAAAGAATGCAGGTGAAGCAAAATAACGCATGTTTATTTTGCTTCACCTTTTATTCTTTTTTGCTGACTTTCAACGCAAACATGCGTTTCTTTTGCTTTCGTTCTTTTTGCCCAGGTTAGGATGGACAAAATGTCGACCATTTTTTTTTCGACCATTTGGTTTCGACCAAATGGTCATTCGATCTTTTTTTTTCGACCAAATGAGCGGACACCTGAACTGTGTATTGTAAGGTTGGCAAGGGGGAATCCAGCAGAGGGATGCTAATGAAAAGGGGTGAGGCCGGAGGTCCCTGTGAACGGTGTACTGAGAGGAATGAACCTACCGAGGGACACCTACAGCGAAACATTGAGCAAAAGGGTGAACCCGGAAGAGGGAGGACGACTAGCAGGGATAAACCCTGGAGATTTGTTCAAAAGGACATTAAGATGCATGAAACAAGAAATTGCAAGACAAGGGGCCTCATTACGACCCAGGCGGTAAGGGGTTAACGGCGCCGTAAAAGGTGCCGGCGCTGTTAAACCCTTACCGCCTAATTACGAGGTCCCTTTGCGGGTCCCGACCTTAACGGCTGGTTTCACCAGCTGTTAAGGAAGGAACCCGCAAAGGGACTTTCGAGGTAATTACGGTACCGCAATTTGCGGTACCGTAATTACCGCCTTCCCCATTCCCATTGAGCCCTATGGGGACAAAAATGGGAATGGGGAAGGGCCAGTGGTGGATGGGGAATTACCGCCCCGCCAACCTTGGAATGGGGCGGTAATTCCGCCATTCACCATGGCGGAGATGGTAAAATACTGGCGGCAACCATGGCGCAACTAGCGCCATGGTTACAGCCTGGGTCGTAATGAGGCCCAAGGAGAAGTAAACTGTCCCGCTTGTCATTTTGGATCTGAGCCCGGTCGAGGGAGATCCAATTGCAAGACGAGGAGAAATAAACTGTCACCATTGTCGTTTGGGATCCGAGCCCAGTCGAGGGATATCCAGGTGTCAAAAGTTAATCACCAAATGTTAATTGAGAGTAGAACTGTTTGATTACTTGTGTACGACTGTGAGAGGTCTGCACCCAGAAGAGGGGGACCTAGGGGTGAAGTCATCACCCAAAACCATAAGTAGAGAAGAATTGTGTATTTGTTTGTTAAGAATATCAGGCCCCGAAGGCAAGAGACTTTTGTTGACAAGAGACTTTAACCATCTGAGAACCTGATAGCTGTAGCGGAACTGTCAGCTTGTGCTGGGGAAAGCTCGAGTGTGTGCTGTACTCAGGAAGCACACCTTATACCGTGCTGAAAACATGGCAATCACATCCTGACACATTATTTGAGAAGACTTCTTTCTTCTTGAAACCCTGTCCCTCACTCTTTTGTATTTCACGTAAGGATTGGCAATAGTTTTAATTTTAGTATAGGCCCTTTTACGTTGACAAGACACCACTAGGACTGCCTTATTTTCATTTGATGGTCGATGCTTGCTCCCATCTTAGATTTAGGTTTAGTTTAGGCGTTTTCCACCCTGCATTTACAGTTTAATAAACACCCTTGAACTGTGATCACTTGTGTCTTTCTTTACTGTTGCCACCATGAGTTCCTTATACCCCACACAGGAAATACTCCTGTCCACTCCCAACATAATTATTCAGATGAAGGTCATGAAACTAACCAGCACCAAAACAATGCTACTCCCCTGGACATTTCCCTACAAACCCCCTCCTAACTAACCTAACTCCCAATAGTTGCAATCCAGTTACCTTACCAAGTCAGGGTCTCCCACCCTGCCCAAATGTGCAACTGGTATTCTAAGGTGGTCTGAGATCCAATCGCCTTTCAAGATTCTCCCACACCTCATGCCAAACCGTTTTGATGAATCCTTAGATGTGGTCCCTACTCCTCGAGGAGGAGACCGTTCTCAGGAGGCCAGGGAGGTGAGGCCGCTACTAGTCCTAATGGAGGTGGTACTCAGCGGGAGGATCTCATGAGGGGGGAATTCCCCCTCTGGGATACAGGGAGCACATCATGGGAGAACGCTGTATGCCTACCCCTGACCCACAAGTTCCCAACCTTACTGTTCCCTGATACCCTCTCCCATGTTGGTATGTATATTCACTAAAGTCAAGAATACTGAGACAAGGAAGATCAGGGATGACTTGACTAAATGCCCAATGGAAACACAGAGATGAAGAAGACGTGCAGAACCATGAGGAATCCTCATGAGAACTAGACTGAGCATGCTAGACATCCAGACTTGCTTTGCTTTAAGTGGAAGATGGACTAACATGGGAGTCAGACCCTCCAAGGAGGATCCGTAAGCCTGGAGGATGTCCAGCGTGGAGCAGAGAGGAACCCGCTGACCGGAATGCGAGACCTGGAGAAGAAGCGTCCCTACCCTGTCTGCAGTACCCTGGCCGACATGAGAGCTAGAAGAGCGGAAGTTCGATGGTGCGGAGCCATTGGAACACACAGTTGTGGAGAGACTCGGCACCGATCCAGCAGTGAATACTGCAGAGTCGCCACAGTAGTCGCACAAGCAGAGAGAGAGAGGGTGCGAGAAGCCGAGCGGAGCAACAGCAGTGCTTGCAACCGGCGAACAAGACCCGACAGAGACCCAGTACAAGGGCTGTTGGGGGAAGAAAGCCCAGAAACCAGGGTTCCAGGACCCATACATAACTTTAGGGACTATCTTAAGTAATCTGAGACACAATAGTACCTGACAGGGTAGTGAACCAGGTCTATCAACAACAAGATAGACCTGCACAAGTGCTACTATGACAATGCACCAAAATATCTTAGTACTAAGATTCACCATCTTGAGCCATCCAGAGACCTTAGATCGGGAGATAAAATGCTAATGTCCATACCTCGGACTAAGCAGGTCTCAAAGGGAGACATGAGGTTTTCAGTCTTTGGACCAAAGGTATGGAATCATTTACCACTTATCATTCGTTCATGCCTATCGCTGGAAATCTTTAGAAAGGCATTAAAAACCTTCCTCTTTAAGTAAATCCAAGAAATCTATATGCCAGCCGCTGCACTCTGAACATTCTGAATATTCTGATTGTTCTGGTAATTTTGATTGATTTAAACTTAGTAATTATCTGCGCCCGAATGCAGTTAAGTCTACCTGGAGCGCGTTTAGAAATCCTCAAAATCAAATCAAGATATAAAAAGGAAAGAAGGATCTGGCACCCTCAACGGAAGAAAGGGGTTATCGCAACCACTCTTACTCGTCGTAGTACCTCACAAGGAAGTAAACCAGGTCTGCCAACATGGGTCTGGGACCCGCACCCATAATAAGAGCCTGAGTGGGGCCTGGGAAAGGGAGTAATTCACCCAGCCTCCGTAAACTGTGGTAAAGATCCTGTGAAGGGCCCAGGGAAGGGAGTCATTCTCCCTACTACAGTGAAACTGCACGCCAAGAGAGATCAGGGGAAGGAAGCCATAGCCCGTGGTGTTGTGTACTATGAAGCCAAGAAAGATCAGGGGAAGGAAGCCATACCCCTTGGTGTTATGTTCCGTGAAGCCAAGCAGAAGAAGGCCCGGTGAAGGGTGAAAGTATTGGGAACAAGATACCCGGAGAAGGGAGAAATTCTCCATGAATCCAATAGTGAAGAAAGCTATGGTCAATAAGGAATGATGTTTGAGTTAGAACTTTACCTTTTGAGTTGGAACTGAGAACATTACAGCTTCACAAGCTGGACTCTGTTTTGTATTTTGGGAAGGAACTGAGACCTGGGCAAGGGAGTCATTCTCTCAGAAAAAGTTCCCAACTGCAATTGGAACTATTGTCCATTGTCCCGAAGAAGGGAGACAGTCTTCTTGGCCAAGAAGATGCACTACATCTTTAGTGTTAGTTACAAGTGTGAGTGAGGCATTTTGACACACAACGATGGACTTTTTAAATTTACTTGGACATTCTGACAAAATCCTTAGTTGCGGCAAGGAAACCCCTCTTAGAGTTAGGGAGAGATAGTTTTCCACTTTACTTTGATAAAATAAAAGTGTATGCCAACAATCATGCCAGTTATGTGTTAGTCTCCTTCTTCTGCATCGTTTCACTGTATACCGTGAGGCTCCCTCATCCACTGGTACCGCCAGATCTCCCAAATCCCTTTCAGCCCTCATTCACTTGTGCATTGCCCTGCGCCAATCGCCAGTTTTGGGACAGCTGTGCTTTCCATGCCCTTGCAATCACTCTTTTGGGAAGCAGAATCCCTAATGCTAGAGATTTGGCTACAGCCTGCACCGCCTACACATCCTGAGAGGCAGAAGCACCAGTAAACACTGTTGAACTTGAACAATTCTTCAACAACCATTTCCCAGATCCCTTTCTCTCTATTGCATCCCCACCACATATGTAGGTAGGTCCCTATCTCTCTCTTACACCTCCCTTACACCTCCAACAGTTTGGATCCGCCCGCCACCATTTTAACCACCCTCACTGTAGTAATATAGGCCCGCCATGCAATCTTGTATTGTATCCATTGAAACCCGACATTTCTGGATTCTTGCTTCACATGGCTGAGAACCCTGCCCCATTCCCCATCTGTGAATTGTCCCCCCAACCCAATTTCCCACTTCAATCTCCTGCTGTCGTGTCTCACTCAACCATATACACTGCGTAGCATTCAGAAACCTTACCTCCTTATGCCAACAGCAGCATTAAATTCATCCCATGAACCTATCCAAGGCTTCCCTCACTCCTGCCATCAAGGTGGCAAGCTCCAAGAAGTTAAGACGAACCATCAGATTAGCCTTCTTGAACTCTGTATAGGTTGTAGTCCATCCTCCTTATACCCTTCCTCTATTACACACCCCAGTCCCAATCGACCAGCCCTACTCACCCCTGTTATATGGGGTTCAAGTCTGTCTACTGCAGCTCAATGGGACAGCTGGTATGAAGGGGAACCTCTGGCTGAAACCCCTGGTGTCTCTCAACCATGTCATAATAATGGTGCTTAATGGAGTCGGGAGCCGTACAAACTCCCTTTCCCATCTCCAACCAACTCCAATACGCCATATGGTGCAGATTCACTCATAATCCAACCAGTAATACCCTCCTTGTGTGGTTTGACAAACTAATCCACCACATGCTACATTACCGACACCCAATAGTAGGATCTAAAATCTGGAGCCCTTATGCCCCCACTACCTGACTGCAGTTGCAGGGTACCCAGCGCTATGCTCGGGACCTCCTCCCCGTCCATAACAATCTCCTCCATGTATAGCTCGAAAGCACATAGCCTTCTCTACCATGGGCATCACCTGGAACACGTATAGAAATCTGGGTAGCATAATCCTTTTCACCAGGGCAATGCGTCACATCAAAGAGATAGAGAACTTGATCCAGAATTCAGTTAGCCTCTCACAGGCAACAATGTTCTGATGGTGCATCCAGTCCCAATCAGTGCTTATCATTACACCCAGGCACTGTGAGGGGTCAGAAATGTGAGACGGACACAAAGGTACAGTTTTTCTCAGAAACTGGTGACCCTTCCCTCTCTTCCTCCTCACCTGGGTCTTCGGATGAGCTTCCGGACACCTCTGTCTTCTTCTTTCTCCTGCTAGTCTTGGGTTTTCTGTTCTTTCTTTCCATCTTTTCGAAGAGATAAGGGCAAGCTCCCCCAGAGGCCACCTTGCCCAGGTGATGAACACCTCAGGCAAAGGAGGACTCTGGGGAGCCAACCCCAACCAGGGAAAAAGCCATGTGGCAAAAAAGAAAAACTGGAATGTTTAGATGCAGGCAAAAGGTTCCTTGAGTTGAGGCGAGATGGGGTGGGCAGTCATAATTTCGAAAAAAAAATGTCGACAGACAAAAATGTCGACAAAAAAATGTTGAAAAAAAATTATATATTTATTTTAGGGGTTTGGGAGTTAAAAAAAGGGAAAACATTTTAAAAAAATTTAAAAAAGAGGGGTTGGGAGGGGAACCCCCCATTTCGAAAAAAAATGCATTGAAAAAAAAGTCGACATTTTTTTTTTCGACATTTTTTTTTCGACATTTTGACTTTCAACATTTTTGTTGTCGAAATTATCACTATGAACTGCGAGATGGATAAGTCCAAAGCAATACAGGCTTTCTGGAATCACTGTGAATCCTCAGATGAGGTGTTAAGACATTCAGGATAAGCAGGGAAACTCCCCGTACTCATGTAGGAGTATAAGGACAGGCTTCTATGCGGTGCTTCGCACAAAGGAAGGCAGATAAGGAATATAGGAGAAGCGAATACCACAGAGAGTGAGGTTGTGCCGCACAAGCCACATGGGAATCTAAAGGCATAGCGAGGAACGTGAGAGTACAGCTCAAGCACGGACAGGCGGGGGAAAACCCTGCAGATGCCCTGGCGAGTGGGAGAGGGAAGCAGAAGACAGTAGAGCCAAAGAGAAAGCCACTGGCCGCTTGCAATCGAGAGGGAGAGTAGGGAACACAGACAAATGCTGAGCGGGAGGCAAAGAGGGAAAACCCACAGGTAGAAAGGCAAGGGTTGAGGTGAACTACGAGCATGCTCACCAGTTAGCAATACGGGTTGCAATACTCCGAGTCCCGTACTGGAAGCAAGTAAATAGTGGTGGTGGCCATCTTGGAAATGAGCTAGACTGCTCATCGAGGAAACGTATCAAAACGTAACAGCACATCAATGGAGTTGCCAGCGTTTCAAGTACTGCCACGGGCGGAACATGACAGTATAACCCCTCCTCATCGGGGTTCCCCCAGGTTTGGTCGGATGTTGTCTGTGAAACGTAAGCACCATCTGGGATGCATGGATGCTCCATACCGGTTCCCAGGTTCCCTCGGCTGCAGAATAACCCTTCCAATGTACGAGGTATTGTAAAGTTCCCCTCTTGTACTTAGAATCCACAAGTCTGGAAACCTTGTACTCATCAGGTTCTTTGTCCTTTGGAATGGTATGCCCTCTCGATTTGCGTGCATAGGGATCCGGGAGATACTCCTTGTGGAGGGAGGTATGGAATACCAGATATATCCTTCTTAACTTCTAAGGCAATTGCAGTCAGAAGGCTACAGAATGTATCTTGTATTCAATAAGGAATGGACCTATAAAGCGGGGAGAAAAGTTGGCTGCATTAACCCATCTGGGGAGAAATCTTGTTGACAACCAATCCTTGGTGCCTTTGTCCCACTGAGGATTTTGTCTTCTCTTCTTGTCTGCCCAGGTCTTGTAAGTATCTTTGCTGGTCTTGAGGTTCCGCACAGCTTCCTTGTGAGTGTTCCTGATCGTCTCTACCAGCTGATCAACCAAGGGTTTCTTGTAGGAGTAAATCCTGTTTCTGGGATATGTCTGAGGTTATATCCGTAAGTGCAATAAAAAGGGCTCATTCCAATGGCTGTGTGTTTGGTGTTATTGTAGGCGAATTCCACCAGGGAGAGAAGGTCCGCCCAATCATCTTGTTCCTGGTTACAAAAACACCTCAAGTATTGGTCAAGAGTCGCATTGAGTATCTCCGTTTGTCCGTTGCTTTGTGGGTGGTACCCTGAGGACAATGCCCGGTGGATACTGAGGTGTTTGCAGAGTGTGGACCAGAACACTGAGGTAAACAGCGAGCCCTATCGGACACAATGGTGAGGGGTACACCGTGTAGTCTGACTATGTTCTTCAAAAACGTGGCTGCTGTCTCTGGCGCTGACACCTTTCAGGAGGGAAAAGTGTGCCATCTTACTGAATGAGTCGATGGTGACCATTATCGCTGTGTGGTTCCGGGATGGGGGACAAATCCACTATAAAGTCCATTGACACAAGTCCCATAGGAGTTACCTTCTATTGGAGCAGACCTATCGGTCTGGAGCTAGAGTACTTAATACGGACACAGATTGGGCAGGTGGCTAGGTAGGTCTTCACATCCTTATGATAAGTTGTCCACCAGAAGGTATGTGATACCAGTTCTTGTGTGGCTGCTTGGCCCTTGTGCCCGGCGGTGGGAAGGTCATGACACCATGACATGGCTAACATCTGTAGCTCTCTTGTGGGTAGAAACAGGGCCCCTTTGTGAAAATAAAGACCCTTCCTTGTAACCAAGGGATGTCCTGGAAGGTGAAGAACTTTAGAAGGTACTGAGGTCTGTCTGACCTGTTGCAAAAAAGTATTAACCGCTCCTAGGAATTTCTTTCCCGCCAGCACCTTTTCTTGCCCTTGGTACTGTTCGGTAACTTCACCCATACTGCATGACAGGGCGTCCACCAAAGTGTTTTCCTTACCAGGGATGTATGCTATCTCAAAGTCGAATTGGGAGAAAAAGTACGCCCAACGAGCATGTCGGGAAATTCGGCACTCCATTTGTTTGAGAATCCGTAGATTGCGATGGTCAATCCGTAAAAGAAAAGGAAAGGTAGCTCCTTGAAGGTGATGGCGCAACTCTTCACAGGCCTGTCTGATGGAGAGAAGTTCTTTTTCTATAACTGCATAGTTTTTTTTACTGGGTGTGAGAGTACGGGAAAAGTAAGCAACAGGATGTTACAGCCCATCTACTCCCTCTTGTAAGAGACCAGCTCCTAAGGTGCCTCTTGAGGCACCAGCTTCCACAATAAATGGGAGTGACTGGTCCGGCTGGTCAAGAATGGGTACCAAAACAAAACATCTCCTTTAGCTTCTGGAAGGCAGAGCCGGCTTCCATGTTCCACTCAAACTTGACTCCCTTCCTGATTAGAGAGGTGATGGGGAGAACCAACTCTGAAAACCTGGGAATTAATCTTCTATAGAAGTTTGCCAGGTCTAGGAACCTTTGGATATCCTTGATGTTCCTGGGCTCGGGCCACTGCAATATGGCCTTGGTCTTCCCAGGATCCATCTGTATGCCCTCTTTGGAGAGGCTGAAGCCCAGGTAGGAGACAGAGGCTGCCTCGAAAACACATTTTATGGGTTTGGTGAACAATTGGTAGGTCCTTAGTCGAAACAGTACTTCAATAATGTGCTTCCGGTGTTCGGTTAATTTGGAAGCGAAAACAAGGATGTCATCCAAGTACACCGCCATGGTAGAAAAAAGATGTTCTGCAAACACCTTGTCCATAAATCATTGGAACACAGAGGGGGCACTGACCAGGCTGAATGGCATTACTTGATATTCGAAGTGGCCAAACGAGGTCCGGAATTCGGTCTTCCACTTGTCACCTGTTCGAATCCTCAGCAGGTGATATGCACCCCTAAGGTTTAAGTCGTTAAAAATACCGGCTCCTTGTACTGCTTCTAGCACTTCCTTGATGAGTGGCATCGGGTACCTGTCTCGGACGGTCTGGCTGTTCAGTCCACGGTAGTCGATGCACGGCCTGAGTTCACTCGTACCCTTCTTAGGGATAAAGAATAAACCCTAAGAAGCCCACTGGATACTTGGACTCCCTTATAAGGCCGTTTTGGAGGTTACACTCCAGATATTCCTTCAAAACCCTTCTTTCGGGTAAAGACAAAGGAAGCATCCTCCCTATGTATATACTGGCCTCTGGCTGTAACTCAATGGTGCAATCCTCATTCCGGTGGGGTGGCAAGAGCCTGGGAGTTATGTCTTCAAATACATCCATGTATTCTTGGTATTGTAGGGGTATGGTCTGTACCACTGAGGCGGTCAAGGATATCTGCACTCCTGCCTGGGGGTCTTCCGTCTGTTGTGTGAGACAATGTTGGTGGCAGTAGTTGATTGGAAACAGATCATGTTAGAGGTCCAATTGATGTTAGGATTGTGTTGTCGCAGCCACATGATTCCCAGAATGACAGGGAAGTGGGCTGCGCGCATGAAGTTGAAACTCATATGTTCTTTATGGTGAAACATTGCTACCATGATCGAGCAGGATTCCTGAATGATGGCACCGGAGGTTAAGGGTGAACCATTCACACCCTCAACCGGTATGGGATCTAACTTCTGATGAAGAGGTATGCCCTTATCCTCAGCCCAAGTGATGTCCATAAAATTGCCTGCGGCGCCCCAGTCTAACATGGCTAGTGTCTCTATCGGAGGGGATTCTTCAATGAACAGCCCAACCTATCCCTGTCTAGGGCTGGGGTTGCTCGTTTCCCTGATGGTGAGGGGGTACTTCTGGGCAATGCCTCAGAAGGTGTCAGGATGAACCGCAGTACATACATAACCCAAGTTCCTTCCGTCTCTTCTTTTCTGCTGTGGTCAAAGGTCCACTGGTGGCACCTATCTGCATAGGTTTCTCGACCAAAGTATTTTGCATGGGTAACAGCATGTTTGTCATGGGTGGTTGGAAAGTTTTGGTTCTTCTTCTTTCCTGTCTTCGTTCCGACATGCAAAACTCTATTTGGAGGGACAGGGTCACCAACTCTTGGAACGTAGACGGCTTTGCCACCCTGGTGTGCTCATCCTTGATTTCTTTGTGTAACCCTCTTTGGAACAGGGTCTGTTGGGCAGAATCAGGCCACCCTGCTTTGGTAGCGATCTTCAAAAAGGCTGATACATAGGATTGTACGTCCTGGGAGCCCTGTCTCAGATCCCGTTAGGATTCATAGATAGAGTACTGGACCTCTGGATGATCAATTTGGGCCCTAAATTGATGGGTGAACAATGCGTAATCATTCATGGATGGGTCTGCCTGGGTGGTCAAAGGAGTTGCCCACGCCAATGTATTTCCTACCAGGTTGGATATGAGAAATCCTACTCTGGCCCTATCTAGTTCATAGGCTCTAGGGCAAAAGGTGAAATACACCAGACAGGCGTCGAGGAATTCCTTCAACTGTCTTGGATTGCCATCATATTTTCCACAAGGAAAGGACAAGGGAGGAAGGTCGCCACGAGGTTCCTCTTGTACTGCTATCTGCTGTCTTAGGGCCACATTCTCAGCTCTAAGTGATTTAACTTCAGCTGTCAATCCTTGTAGTGCAGCTACCAACTCCTGGTACTGTTCTGGAGACGCCATGGTAGATTCTGGGCGCTGTAGGCTCTCAAAAACTGGTGAACCTTCCCTCTGTTCCTCCTCACCTGGGTCTTTGGATGAGCTTCCCAACACCTCCGTCTTCTTCTTTCTCCTGCTGGTCTTGGGTTTTCTGGTCTTTCTTTCCTTCTTTTCGAAGAGATCAGGGCGAGCTCCCCTGGAGGCCACCTTGCCCAGGTGGCGAACACCTCAGGCAAAGGAGGACTCCGGGGAGCGAACCCCAACCAGGGAAAAATCCTTGCGGTTAAAAAAACGTGGAATGTTTAGATGCAGGCTAAAGGTTCCTTGAGTTGAGGAGAGATGTATAAGTCTAAAGCAATACAGGTGTTCTGGAATCACTGTGAATCCTGAGTTGAGGTGTCTTAGGCTGACGTTCAGGATAAGCAGGGAAACTCCCCGTACTCATGTAGGAGAACAAGGGCAGGCTTCTCTGAGGTGCTTCCCACAAAGGAAGGCAGATAAGGAATATAGGAGAAGCGAATACCACGGAGCGAGGTAATGCCGCACAAGCTGCACAGGAAACTAAAGGCACAGCAAGGACCGTGAGAGTACAGCTCAAGCACTGACAGATGGGGGAAAAACCCTGTCGGAGCCCTTGGGAGAGGGAAGTGGAAGACAGTAGAGCCAAAGAGAAAGCCAGCGACCGCGTGCGATCGGGAGGGAGAGCAGCAAACACAGGTGAATGCTGAGCGGGAGGCAAAGAGGGAAAACCCACAGATAGAAAGGCAACGGTGGAAGCAAACTACGAGCGTGCTCACGAGTAAGCAATACGGGTTGCAACGCTCCAAGTCCCGTTCTGGAAGCAAGTAAATAGTGGTGGTGGCCATCTTGGAAATGAGCTAGACTGCTCATCAAGGAAACGTGTCAAAACGTAACAACATGTCAATGGAGTCGCCAGCGTTTCCATCACTGCCACAGGCAGAACATGACAGTTTTCTCAAAGTTTTGCCATTTATTTAAAGTAAAAAGTATTCTGATAAATGCTTATCTTTCTCTAACCTAACAGAGAGGTCTCTACCTCGCAAACTAAAACTAAAGAAATATGACCCAGTGTCCAAAATACTAACCCTCATTCATACAATCAAATTATACAAGGAAAATATGGCTGACCTTTGATCCAACAAGAACGGTTTAGACATTCAAAGTAAAATGTTTCTGAAAATGTTTGTGAAAGTACTCCTTAAGACCACGGTTGTATTCCCGTCCCCTGGATCAATTCAGGAATACTTAAATAACAGTTCTGCTTCAACAACTTGCTGTTCAAGGAAAATAGAAAAGTCTTTTCCAACCACAGTGTCCTTGGAGAAACAACAAAGGTCTTTTTCACCACACTTTGTTGCTAGTTCAAAGACAAATCAATGTCTTCCACAATATCCCTCTTGTAACAGTGATTGACTTTCTCCCAAGATACAGGTTCCATAAACCAAATGCAGTTGTCCTGTTATCATGTAACTCTTTCTTCAAAAGATAGCACATCACTTTTTCTCAATACCTCTTCTTGAAATAGAACACTTTTGTCAGGATAGCAAAAAGCAACTTGTCTCAGTAATTCAGCAACTTGTCTCGATAATTCTATTGCTTGTCAACAAATAATAAAGTACATGAATTATCTTCATTCAACAACAGTTCCTTTAATATATCTTTCTGTCACAAAGATATCAAACCATCATCTTGCTTCCTTGTCCACTCGCCTGCCAGGACTAACCACTATAACACCTTTCCTGGTGTACTCTCCTACCAGGAAGACAACTCCTAACACTAACTTAAAATTTGATGGCAATATTGATTCCAAGACTCTCCACACCAATCTCTCTTGGTAGGAGGTTTAACCAACAACTGCCTCTTCTTAGAGTCTCTGGACTCTTGACATCTTTTGTTCCAGTTTTCCCTAACCTGAGAATAAAATGTACCAGAGTTATTCGTAAAAGGTTTCTTAATGCCTTTTTGACAGCCTTCTGATTGATAGCAGTTTGTTTTACAAGATTCCTCCAATTGAAAATACAAAAAGGAAGAGTTACGCCCTGGTCTCCTTAATCTAGTTTCACAGTCACTTGGCTCTTGACAAGGTGAGATATATGCTTTCACAAAAGTATATCTATCAAAAGGGGATTTATGCTTCAATTGCTTTCTTAGGGTTTTCTTGCAACTTCTTGGCCGATGGTATTGCTGGTAATGAGCTTTTTCTCATTGGTTGTCTTATTATGGACTTCTCATAGCCTTTTGGCTGTGGGTAGTATAGGTTAGAGTCGTTCCCCACTGGTAGTTTGCCCAACGTGTTTTGACAGCCTCTTGGCTGTGGGTAATGTTGTCTTCCCTCTTGCCACTTAGTTTCTATTTCTTTAACTAATTGGTATTCATTAAATAAGTTCTGCTTTCATTTGTCAATAGTTCAGTATTCAAAATTATGGTTTTGCATCAGCCTTCGTGCACGGATCGCCCCAGGATCAGCATTCACTCTCTGCCAACTCGCTCGCTCTCTGTGGCACCTGTGTTGCTTCTGCATTCAGTCTGCGTTTTTTCCCGCCTCTGCGAGCCTCGGGTAAATACGTGGCGGTCTCCTGGAATGACGACAGCTCAGTTGGTCTTTCGCTGCTGTACCCTTCTGCCACACGCTGTTCTTGAAGCCTGTCTCATTCATAGCTGGGCTTCTCTTCAGTACGCTGCCTTCTGATGCGCGTACTCTCAATTTTTTCTTGTTTTCACCTCTTGGGTTGACTCCTGCAAGCAGGCTACTCTCCGTGGCTGCTTCTGTAACTCGGATGATGATTGTGAGGAATTGGATCATCTGCATGGGGAGTGTGCACTCGTATGGGCTTTTTGATATTTTTGATAATGAAAATGAATGATGGGAGATCAACCTCCGAAAATGTGTGAGGCCATTACGCACACATTGTCTCTGCTCACCACACAAAACACATAGGGCCTCATTACGAGGAAGGCGGTAGGGGGTTAACAGGGCCGGTAAAGCTGCCAGCCCTGTTAACCCCCTACCGCCTCATTACGAAGTCCGCTTGCGGGACCCGCTAAGGATGCCTGGTTTTACCAGATGTCCTTAGAGGGTCCCACGAGCGGTCCAGCATGCTAACAACAGGCCCATCATTAACGGGCCCGTTGTTAGCATGCTCCCCATTCCCATTGAGCCCTATGGGGGCTCAAATGGGGATGGACCAGGTCCAGGTTCCCTGAATGGGGAAATACCGGGCCCTCCAAGGTCAGAATGGCCCGGTATTTCCCCATTCAGGGAATCCGGTACCCGGAATGGGGGTAGCCATGCTGCAAATTGCGGCATGGCTACCTCGAATGTCGTAATGAGGCCCATAGTCACGTGTACTCCAGGAGGACACAGCCTACAGACGCCATCCCCCCTGTCATGTTTAGCTTGATGTGATAGCCACAGGTACATCAAAGAATCTTAAGAAGGGGGAAGGCACACCTTCCTCCGTCCATGGGCAGCCTAATTAAAAGATAAAAGGCTGCATGGATCTGCTTTTCTATTGTTTAGTTTGGCTGGTGGCAGTGCATACTAATGAGAGATAATTGAGGCAAGCCTAGGAGGGGCTCGGTTGCCGGACTGACAACAGGAAAGTGGGGCTAACACCCCTTTGGTATGCAATAAGTCAATTTGAAGCTAGTTCCCACCCCTGTGTATAAAAAGCAGTGAACGGCATGTCTGGGTCCATCAGTTACCTTTGGTACCCGTGCAAAGTGGACTTCTTTCAGAGGGAGGAAGTATGTGATTTAAGGGAGACAGGAAATCTGCTCTCATCACAAACTCCAAGGGAGACCTGGGGCCTCATTACGACCCAGGCGCTAATGGGTTAACGGCGCCGTAAAAGGCTGCGGCGCCGTTAACCTATTGGCGCCTAATTACGAGGTCCCTTTGCGGGACCCGACCTTAACGGTTGGTTTTACCAGCCGTTAAAATAGGGACCCGCAAAGGGACCTTGGTGCTAAGTACGATGCCGCAATTTGCGGCACCATACTTAGCGCCTTCCCCATTCCCATTGAGCCCTATAGGGGCTCAATGGGAATTTTACATATCCCGCTCAGGTGTTTCAATTGGCAACGACTACACCGCACCTTTGAATATTCACCATCCTGAGTCATTATTGTCTCTGAGCTCCTTTTCTTTGTCCCAGTACTTTTAGCATTATGGGAACTGAAGTCCAAAGCAGAATGTGTAACATTAAGTTGCTCCATGTTATTTTTAATTAAGTCAGATTGTTCTATAAACTGAAAGCAGCTTGTGGAAAGAGTCTGCAGTTTCACATTAGAGCGAGGACTCCCCATTAAGATAGAATTATTACAATTCAAGGTTTTCATATGTAATCCCTGAGTTTCTGAGGCACTAACTTTGTTCTGTTTAACTGACCTTTTATAACAGGTTCTTTGCACATTGATATTAGAGGGATTGGTACATTGATAGTATGCCATTAAATATCTGGGAATTATCTTCTCATAAGAAGATGAATACTGCCCCTCTCCTAATGGAGTCACCACTTCCCCTTGATAGCCATCTCCTCCCATGTGATCCTTCCCCCTGATACCACCCGCAGGGTTATGATAAGGTAGCGGCTGCCTTCCCTGGGCCACATGGGAGGAGACTTTAGGCTGGGGTTTGGTGATGACTCCACAGGATTCATCACAGTACCTAAAGCCCCCAACCGGAATCTCTATTCTAAACTGTGCCAAAGCATAGTCTGTTGCTTGGGGTAAAGTGTAGACAGCCGATTTAGAGCTATTGGCAACTAGCCCCAATAGCTTCCCAAATTCTTCTACAGTGACTATGGCATGTTACAAATTCACCAAAGGGTCCCACACATACAAGAGCACATCATCAGCATATGGCGGTATGCAGTGCTTAGCCCCCCTGCCCATCTGAGGGCCCAACGTTTCATGTCTTCTCTGATATACCCTGCCCAGTGGCTCAATGACTAGCACAAAAATCAGAGGCGAAGCGGACACCCTTGTTTGCTCGTACCTCGCCATACTGGCCCTGGACTCGAAATCATCCTGCACTCTGGACTTCAAGCCCCCGTATAATAGCCTTACCCAATCCATGAATCCGTCTCCCAAACCCATCTTATCCAACACCATCCATTGAAATTCCCAGGTGACTGAGTCAAAAGCTTTATATGAGTCCAAACTGACTACTGTCAGCGTTTCTGGCGATCGTCTATACTTATCCAGGATCCAAATTATCTGCCTTAAGTTGTGCAAGGTGGATCTACCTGGTATAAACCCAGTTTGATCTGCGTGCACCAGAGGCCACCTAACCAGAGCCAGGTAAACTGCCAACTATGTGCACATAATCTTGACATCCATGCTGATCATTGATAGGGGACGATAGGAGGCACAATCGCTCAAAACCCTCACCTCCTTGGGCAGGAGCATCACCAGCGCTTCCAACATAAACCTACCTCTCCCCCTGGCTTCCAGAAAAACCTACAGGGGTTTAGGCACCAGAATCTTCCCATATGCTTTATACACTTCCCGTCTATCCCTGGTGCCTGTGAAGGCATCATGAAGTACGACACAGACAAGAGATATCAAGTTGAACAAAAGAATGTTTATTAACTTAAATGTCAGGATGGGTGAAGGCCTAACTTTCCCTAGCGCTAAGGTGGAATTCACATACCTGAATAAAGCTAAGTCAAAGAGTTTAACTAAAAGTCTGTCTGTGTCCAAAACATATCCTTGCCCTCTCAACTACAATAAACCAATGTAAAAGGATGTAAAAAGTCAAAAGAAACAGTGTTCAACAAAGAGTTCTGAGCTTTTCCATCTTGCAGCTTTCTCTCAGCCCCCTCCCCCAAGAATAAAACAGTTTCCCAAAAAGTCTCAAATATATCTTTTCCCAAGTTCAAGATTGAAGAAATTCTCTGGGTTCCCTTCCCCCAGTTCCAAGCGTCACAGTTCAAAGCACAAAAGAAGGAATCCTAAAGTCTCAGGGTTCCCTTCCCCAATACATGTATTCCATCACAGTTTAAAACACACAAAAGAGAGGCATAATGAAGTCTGAGGGTTCCCTTCTCAAAGACTTGCATTCCATCACAGTTAAAAACACACAAAAGGAAAGGATGATGAAGTCGCTGGTTCCCTTCCCAAGACTTGTATTCCATCACAGTTCATAACACACAAAAGTAAAGGACCTTGGCTGTTTTCTTTATCCTTTTTTGGGCCAGGCAGATTCTCTTCCCTTTTTCATATTATAAAGTTATCTTCAGGATTTCATATGATTAATGAAGTTATATTCCCAACAATCAGTGGTTTAAATAACCTTGAAAGTTTACTGGTTTCAAACATGCAGCATACAGTTCTGTTAAATGATTGCACAGTTCCATTCACTGCTACATTCAATGTACGGTGCTCTCGGTTTAAAGTATAAAGTTTATATTCAGTTTGGCGTTTTCTGTGCATTGATTGGGCTTAAAATCTTGTTTTCCTTTATCCCGCCTGGAGATATTTGTGCCTCCCACTGTAAAGAACTTCCCAACATTCAGAGACTTTCAAAACCGTTCTGCTTTAAGAGACGTCCCCACTTGATACAGAGTATTTCTGGTACTTTAAAGTTCAATACTAGAAAACGCCTAGGAGCGTAGACCTTCGAAAACTTGCTTTTCTGATGCATCTGACGAGGCCACTATTAGCTACAACATATCTCAGCACAATTAAAATGTTCAGTCATTCACGCTTTGCACACCGGGTTTCTTATTTCGCAGAAACTCACTGGTATTTTCAGTACCAGACCTTGCAGCGTGAAGCACACAATCTGCAGCTTCTGCTGCTTTGGGTCCCATCTCTGCCCCTTAGACACAGCAGGGCCGGTGTTGTAAAGTATATTTGATGTAGTAAAGCTGAGACTCGAGACACAGACCTGCTGTGGAGTCATGGTGTTTGATCTAGGCAGCTTTATTTACATAGTTGCAATTGTACATCATCCAGTTTCTCTTGAAGGTATTTATGGTAGACAGGAGACAAGACATAACTGTAGAGCAGAGCAAAACCCACCGGCCATCCTTCACACTCCAGCTCAGGCCCCCAACTGACACTCGGAGAACATTCACTCACAGATACACCCAACATTCTCCTGAGCTGCGTACATGCATCAACATTCTAACATCAAGCACTCAGGCCAGTGACATAAGACAAGACTACATTATAACATCTCCCTCTCATACCCTGCCACACCATCACAACATCTCCCTTTCATAGCAGAGTCAACCACAACATCTTCCTTTCTCACAACAACAATCCTTCCGACACAAAAACATCCTTCCATCCAGACCCGCCACATACAGACACAGAGTCTGCCACACTCTGGCACAAACCAAACCAATGGGGAACATTCCAAACACACAGGTGGGGAACAGGAGGGGGGGCCGTGGGTTGACACACTACGGACCCGGATGCAACACAAACAGTGAGCAGAGCCAACATAACTTTGTCCTGGGAATCCACAGACTAACATGCAGGAGAGGGGTGTTGCCATACCCAGACAACGTTTACAGGAGGGATGCATTGATCACACTCCTTCCACTCTCACAACCAAACCTCAATCAACTACAACCGGCTCCCACTTATCACCACACACACACCCCACAGATCACAACCATATCAAAAGCAAACCAACTTTCAACCATTCCAACATCAGACACATACACGCTGCCTCATTTGCTCAGTGCAGACATACTATACGGGGACGGTGGAACGAAGCACACACATACAGTGCAACCTCTCAGCAACAGGCAATTTCATTCATCTCACCCGCGCCACGTACGTCCTTACCAGTATACTCATGCATGCGTCAATCAAACCACAAGCAAACCGCAACACTACCAGACTCGCTCACAAAGAAACAACATTTAAACATATATATCGTGCTCCTGGTAGCACTGCAAACTTAAAATATGGGCTAAACTTCGAAAACCTAAACCAAACTAAATACAACATGCAGGAATTGACACAAATGTGTACATTTTCTTTTGCACTCCAATATACCCAATAGTCATACAATAAGCTTTTTTTCCTGTTTGCCATGAAACCCCAAACCTTTTTGGTTGGTAATTCTTTCCTTTAAACCTTGAAACCCCAAACCTTTTTGTTTTGGTAACTTACAAATTTTTCTATAAATTCCACTTACCGTACTTTTGCTGTATGTACCTCAATTTTGAGCGTACAAGTTCACTTAATCCAAATATACCTCCTATAAGAGTGTACCAATTACCCATTACACCAGAAAACCTGATTTCAAGCATAAACATTGGTGCACAAGTTATACTTTGGATGACAAATATTTGTTCCACATTGGGCCACAACACATCACGTACCATAACGAGACAACGGCCCAACAAATTTTCCGGTTCATCTCTTTACCTCAATACTGAAAAATGCCCACAATTTTCCATTGGACATCAATTATTTAACTCACACATAACCTTATAACGTGCTCCCCTCAATAATTCTCATTGTATCCTAAATTTGCATTTTTCACCAAAAGAATCTACGTTATCTTTGAAAAACGACATATATAATTTTGCGAAATCCACTTCGGATATGTCCTTAAAAAAAAAAGCTTTTAAAACCGCCCAAAAAGCTGCTTCTTTTAAAAGCCTGTAAAAGCTGCATCATCATAGTTGTAAAAATCCGGTAATAGTCCCATATAAGTGGTGGCTTGATCAGGGCCACGCACAATTTGCTTGAAAAGAAAACAAAAAAAACAACAATTGTATTGTAATTGGAAAACCTTGTCTCTCCAAACATATTTTCATTGGCACTAAAATCCACAAACTCTGCTCAGTTACTTACTACCTTTACACCAAATCATTTATAAAATATTCATTTTCCATTTATATTGCCAAAACAAACACTCCTACTACGGTCCATAATTTAAAATATGTGTTCACCATTAACATTCATCATTATATTTAGCATCAGGCCTTCATCATTATGTTTAACATACAGACTTCCAAAAACAAAAACGCGTAAAAAAAAATACATTTAAAATGTAATTTTCCCAAACGAGGACACAATTCACTATTGTTGTGTAAGGCATTAGTGCAGCTCCCTTACACCAGTTATCCGAATTCGGACGGTGAGTAAAATAAAAATGTTCTAGCAGTTCACCATTGAAAGCAGTCATTATATTTAGCATCCTCCCCATTGAGAAACAATCATTGCTTCCATTGCCACCAAAACTTCTTTATCTGCCGATATCATGCTTATTGACCTGCCTTGATGTGAACTAATCCGTGTCCCATTGCAAACTCGTAGCTCCAATGTACCTAATTTGCCTGACATACTCCCACAGCTTCTTCTCACGCTGCAGAACTTCAGAAGGCATGCCCTGATTCTGCATCACATTCCTTCCGTATTACGGTGCACGTCACATCGTAGATCCAAGCAGGTTCTTTACTTTAAATATTCGTCTTCAAGCATCATCACGTAATTCAATGCACTCCAAGGACTTGACACGCACTACATTCCAGGCTCCGCCAACACTCCCTGGACATTCTACAGCGTCATCATTGTCTATTTTACTGCAGGAGGGTCGGACCTCACTGGGCTCACCGGCCATCCTTCACACTCCAGCTCAGGCCCCCAACTGACACTCACAGAACATTCACTCACAGATACACCCAACATTCTCTTGAGCTGCATTCATGCATCAACATTCTAACATCAAGCACTCAGGCCAGTGACATAAGGCAAGACTACATTATAACAGCCGGCTTCTTGACAACGGGGCACAAGCACTTTACTTGAAAGGGAAAGGGGAAGCCTTTCCTTTTGGCTCCCATATCAGTTGCCAGTCTGCTCCACGGAGCTCTTGCTCCACCGCAAGCCTGTCTCGGGTCCTCTCTCCTGGCAATCCTCAGCGTCTTGGTGTGCTTCGCACCTCAGACTTCCCATAGCAGTTCCCTCCAGCAGCTTACTTCTCTTTACACAGGGTACCCTGCTGATTAACCAGGCCTCCCTGCTGCTTCTCTTTGGGTTGCCGTTTCCTCCTCCTTTTGTACACCTGCAAGCCTCTGACAGGTTGCAGGTGTGCTCTCTAAATCAGCCTTGCCTGATCATAATAAGGAGGACATGCCTGACCTTCACATCACCTTGCAGGCATCTTCTTCTTCCCAGTACCAGAGTGGTGAAAGTGTTTACTGTTCATGACTCTCAGTTGCCTCTTCCCCATCTCAGTACTGTCAAGTGTCCGATATGATGAATTGAGCACAGCTGACTTAAAAGAACCCATGAAGGTCGGGGGAGGGTTAGGTGGTTCATCACGAAGAAAAGGGGATACCATGTCTCTCCTGAGGTAATCCCACTCCCAATCCTCAAGGACCCTCCACCCAGGTGATCCTCCCTCGCTTATCTGTCCCCAGGGTCAGGATCCAAATGCAAAAGCCTTTCCCTGACCAGCTGCATAGAGGATCCAAGGGGGTAAGGAGTGAGAACACCCTCAGGTTTCTCAGATAACTTACTGTCATGCATCCAGCACAGCAGTTCATAACTCCTGCTAAACACACTCAACTGTACACAAGGGCACCCTGCCAGACAGCGACATGGCAGTCGTTTTGCAAGCCACCTCGAATGTCAACCAAGAAGAGGCACTAACTCCTCACAGAAGTTGTGCCATTGGCGGCTCCGGCTGCGTTTCAGATGGCAGTTGCCATGGAAATTGCAGCGCGGCCATCCAATCACGTGGCACGGACACTGTCATGTGATCGGGTAACCACAGCAACTGTATAAGAGAATGCCGGACGCTCCACGTGGCGCTTCTCAGCTGTGATATGATATGATATGATTTGGCATTTATAACGCGCCTATACACAAGTGTTTCAAGGCGCGACAAGGCAAGGGAGGGGGAACAAAGGGAAGACAGAACAGCGATCCTACTAGGCCAGGTGTCATTCAGATCGTGCAAGTGCAGGGGAGGGGGAAAGGGAAAAGTGCGTGGGGGAAGGGAGAGGGGAAAGTGCAGTAGATGGGATAGTATAATAAGTAAGATAAATAAAAACGACCAATGGTGGCAAGTGCAGGGTAAGTGCAGATATAAGTGCTGGTAGGGGGACTGTAGGGATACGGAAAACAGTCCACAGGTGCAGGGGTTGTCAGGGAGGCAGTGCAGGAGGGCAACTGGCGGGGCCAGGGCCCGAGAATCAGAAAGGGTGGCCAGGTAACCAGTGCAGTTTCTGCCAGGAATTCAGCAGGGTAGAGGGGGGGGAGAATGCAGAGGCAAAGAGGAAGGTTTAGAGGTGCTTCCAGAACTGGAGATGGTTCTCCTCAAGTTTCAGGGAGGCAGGAAGGCTGTTCCAGAGGGAGGCCCCTGCCGAAGAGAGAGATCTTCCACCAACTTGTTGCTTGGAGAAGCGACTGACCCTGGGGGAGTTGGATGCGGATGAGCGAAGAGCTTGAGAAGGAAGATATTTAGGAAGAGAGAGTTGAAGGTATTGCAGCCCCAGGTGTTCTTTCCCAGCTTCTAGCGTTATCTCTTGTATTACGGACTCTTGTTTCTCCTGGATTACGACCACGGCTTGGCTTCACAGATTGCTCTTGGCACTGTACTTGGCTAAGACGCTTACCTTCCATTCAGATTTACACGAACTGCAACTGCAACTGGCGAAGCTTTTACGACTGCTTTACGATACCGTTTTGCTACGGCGCTCCTCTCTTGTGCTACCGGACATACCGGACCTCAGATTCTGTTATTTGGATTGCTTTTGGATTTTCCCTTTGCATCACGCACGGCCTCACCAAGCCCCCTATACCTGTGTCATTGTCATCCATGCTACAACTATCGTAGTGGTACCACGTCACGTGCTTCCTTGGACCAGGCATCTAAGTCACTGGATTATTACTGCTCCACAATACTGCACCGCCCTAGTGGGGGAACCGCTTCCTGAATTCAGGGACCCTGTTTCCTTCCCTCACTTACATACTATCCTCAGTAACACAACTGGTAGGTGCCATTGCTCCACTTGTCTCGTTATGGTTCTTGTGCATTGTACACTACTGTGATTGATCCATTAATATCCTGTTTCCATTTCAGCTACCTGGGGACCAGGTGCTCTTGTTCCAGCCACCTGTGGCCTCAATAACCGGTCAGTGTGTTAGTACTTATCTCCCTGACTGGTTCTTGGGGATCTTGGGGATGGAGGTATACATAGTCTATACGGAAATCAAGTCTTGACGCTTACCCCAAGAAAGGCTGTCAATTGTCCATTCAACCTCATGCTCGCCGATCACCCTACCCAAGTGCTCCCTCTGCTCTCCATCAAGCACACCCAGGGCTGCCTCCTCAAGCCACTGCACTGCCAGCCGCTCATCGAATCATCGAATCATCCCCTCTCACCATACAGAAATGCATAGAACTCCTGTAATTCTGCACATATTCCTTTATCAGTGACTAGCACCCTGCCCTGTCCTTGACACCCTCACATAAATGCTGTCCACCTTATTTCTTAACCAACCAAGCCAAAAGCTTACCAGCCTTATCCCTTTTCGAGAGTTGCTGAGAAAAATACCCGGCATAGCAATGATATGATATGATAAGTCATTTATACATTTTTAACGCGCCTGTACACAAGTGTTTCTAGGCACGACAAGACAAGGAAGGGAGGACAGAGGGAGGAAAAAACAGCAATCTTATTAGGCCTTGTCATTAAGATCACGCTAGTGCGAGAGGGCGGAGGGGGAGAAGTGCCGCGGGGGGTTGGGGGAGGGGAAAGTTCAGGTAGCTCATAAGTGCTGTTGATAGGTGGCTTATAAGTGCAGGGAATCAGGGGACTGTAGGGATGCAGATACAGACCCGTAAGTGCAAGAGAGGCCCAGAAGCAGTGCAAGGTCAACTGGGCATGCAGGAGCCTGGACCGAGTTAAGTGGGTGGCCAGGAGACCAGTGTGCGGAGCGAGGGAGAGGGTGAAAGAAAGCAGAAGCAAAAAGTAAGGTCTTGAGTTGCTTCCGGAACGGGAGCTTGTCCTGCTCAAGTTTGAGAGAGGCAGATAGGCTGTTCCAGAGCGAGGCCCCAGCAGAGGAAAGAGATCTACCCTCACACTATGTCTGGAGAAGCGTCTAACCCTCAGACAGTTGGTGGTGGATGAGCGGAAGGCTCGAGAAGGAAGATGTTTAGGGAGAGAACGTTGGAGTTAGTGCGGTCCCTGGCCCCAATGCCTGTCCAACCTTTCCAAAGTCTCATGCAAATCATGTAATGCCTCTGCCACAACTTCAGCTGATACACCCGCCCTGGACAGATCCTGTTCCAATGCAGCTTGGTCTGGGAGTGGCCTCACCCCTCAGCCTCAGCCCAGGCCCTTTCCAATGGTGTGGGGTTGAGATACCTCCGTGCTCAGTGGCCAACCAATCCCAGACATCACTTAGGCATTGAAAAAAGAGGCAGTGGCCATCAGCCAGCACTTTCAATTTCGCAGGAAAGAACATCATATATTTATATCAAAGATCCTGGAGCCTCCTCCTCACTGCGTCATGGGACTTGCGTTGTTTCTGCACCTCCTTGGTGAAGTCAGATAAGAACAGTATCTGCATGCTACCCACCTTATAGACCAAAGTTCTCTGTACATCTTGAAGAATCATGTCCCGGTGCCTGTAGTTCAGTAGTTTCACCACTATATGGGAATCTTCAACCTGGCACCCTGTCCGCCCTCTCAAAAGCAAACCACATTGATAACCCTCTAACCTTCAAGGTATCCGAAAAGAGCCGTTCCAGATACATAGCTCCATACTGGGGCACTCCTCACCCTCTACGACCCCAACTATTCTAATCTGACTTTGCCGAGTTTGACCCTCTGCGTCCCGAGCGTTGACCTCAAGCACACGTAGGCTGCCGTCAACGCATCAATCCCTGATTGTAATGTGGACACTGTGTCCTCCACACCCCCCACTCTCTTCTCAGCCTCCGTCACACATTCACCCCTTTTCTTGAGGTCCATTACCAGGAAGAGTTCGACAGAGACTGTCTGCACCTAACCCTCCAGTGATGTCCGAGAGTCTTGGATAGCTTCCAGCAGCTGGACCGTGGTGACCATTCCTACAGTTGGTCCCTGGTCACTACCCTTGTTCACAGACCTCGACTTCGGTTTAGGCTGTTTGCTCTTTGCATTGTTCCAGTTTTTGCTGACCTTTCACCATCCTGTGACCTACCTCCCTTTGGGGATCTGGCTCCTTGTACCCCAACTGCACTCCTGGGCCCTACCATGTGCGACTACGGAAGCGCTCAGCCCACACAAGCTCTTCCAGTACCAAGCTACCACTTCCAGAAATCGGATCCCAGCCCAGCAGACTGACCAAGATAAAACAGCAGCTTCTCTACCATCCCCAACCAAGAGACAGGCCCTCTGCCTCACAGGTATGTCGTGAAGCCCCTCTTGATTCAAACAAATACAGTAATTGGTCAGTGTTCCATCTGGGGCTGCGGCAGCACATAGTACCAGGCACTGATCCTTACTGTAGGAGATAGCCCCTTCGTTTGTAGGCGGTTTCTACGATGTCTACTGTGAATATGTCTGCCGGTGCAGTATGAACGAACTGAGCCATGCAAAACCCATTCTGACCTAGCCTGGCAGCTCCTCTTTTCACTCTGGAGCACTGCGAAAGACCGGTCCCCTACCCCCCGCCCCCTGCGGAACTGATCCCGCAGCAACGATTTTGCTGAGCTTGTTCCCTGACGGCTCCTTATCTGCTACAACGTGGTAAGTGCTGTCAGCGGGCCAATGCTGGGTGACAGCGGTCAAAAGGCTACTGCTGCTCTCTCCCGCTGGCCTGAACTTGTCCTGCTGTGATTCCTCCTCCTCACAGCGCAGCAACCTGCTCCATCGATCTTCCGTCCCATGGGACATATGAATCGCTGTGACACGATGAGCGTTGCTGGCAGGCTAGATTCCTGGCAGAGGGATACAGCTGCTCGACTAAGCTATTCAACAAAGGCATAATGATGTTGGCATGCAATTCACGGACCGGCAGATCATGGAAGCCCAGGATCAGTCAGGAATTCAGGGGCAATCTCCCCAGGTGTAACAGAGTTCAGAGAGTCGCAGCCATCTTGGTTGGATACAACACGTGTCGGTTTTGTTCATATCAGTTTTTCTGATATAGGCAGACAATAGTTTTTCTGTAGGGAGTTCCACCAGGATGGGAGTCCTTGTCCCCTTGGAGGGAGTCACTCCCAGTGAGGTCCTGCTTTCCCAAACCCTTAGGGAGGGGTTTGCTTAGTATGCTCCCGAGCCTCAAAGGGGGTGGTTCCCTCAGGGGAGAAGTGATCCTGGATTCATCACAGTGCCTAGAAAGGAGGAGTAGTGAGTGACATCTTGTGAGCAATTTCTGGATCTTGCGCGTCCGGGGATGCTAGAAAGCTGATGTTAAAGAGCACAACTGCATTCAAAGTTTCCTGCCACTCTGGTCACAACAGAGCATGTCTGGGGGTGTGCGGTGGTGGATTATATAGGACGGTTGTGGGTTGAATTAGGTTCATTGTGAGTGGGGTCGAGATAGGGAAGGACCATAGCCATGGGTGGTGAAAGACTTGTTAAAGCATGTGCTGGTAGGTTATTGAGCTGTGCAAGGCACTCAGATTCACCCGGTGTGGGGGAAGAGCCATGCTTTGAGGGCTTTTCTGTAGAGGAAGCGGTCCTATATGCTGCAATGTTTACAGGGAGTGTGTTCCAAATATTGGGAGCTTGTACTGCAAAGGAGGATCCACCAATGAAGGTTGAGTTGGCCAATGGAATTATGAGTAGGAGAGCTGAGCTCGATCTGAGGTTTCGGGTGGGCCTGTAGCGAGATAGCTTTTGCTGCAGGTATTCAGGACCTTTATTGTGGAAGGCTCGATGGGTGATAAAAGGTAGCGCGATGATTATTGGTAGCCAATGGAGGACTTGAAGGTGTGACAAATTGCAGGGATTCATCCCTTCTCCACAAGGGGGAGACCCCCCCCGTGAGGCTATGGAGGGGAGCCCACTCTGCAAGACCCTCCCTAGTCGTCAAGGCAACTGAGGCCTCACTGGAAGAGACTCTCCTTCCCAAGGCAACTTCCATAGCTGCACATTGGGACTGTCTTCTATGAAGAATACTATGTCGACTTCATGTTTAACTGAAGGCAATGTAAAAAGTAATCCATCTGGAGTTAATAAGGAAACTGTCTCTTTAAATAGAGACCTGTATTTAACTGCGATGAGTCAGGACAGATGGATAGAAGGAGAGTACTATGCGCAGGGAAAGCCCCCTGACCTTATCACGCTTTGTGGAAGTGGAGCCCACACAAATTGTGGAGCTCCTATGTTTTGAAGAAACAGAGCAGCAGAGTGTGAGAAGCCAGAGCCCCAGTGTGCATGACCGCACAAGAAGCAGTACAAAGGGGAGAAGAAGGAAGAAGTACCTGGTAGTGGCACAACCATGCATGCAGGTGGTGCTCAGGACGCCTGAAGAACAGCGCAGACATGCGAAATCTAAATGCCTTCTGAGAACCTGCATCTGCAAATGTCCGAAAATGAAATGAGAATGGGAAACCGAAGATTAGCGAAGAGCGCGAGAAGCAACACCAGAGCAAGTAATGAGCCCTGCAACCGTTCCACGCATAATGAGAGGTAAGGGGGAATCATGAACAACAGGAGGCCGCCAGGGAATCTTTATCTACGTGAAGGAACTTGCCCTAGTCCTAAGGACAAAAGAAGAGCCAGAAAGTTGAATGATTGGGTATATGAGGAGAGGAACCTGTCCCAGTCCCGAGTATGAAGTATTATTGAAGACTCCAGTTGACAAAGGAAGTGAATATGATATAAGAGGGAGATTTAAACAAGCAAGGTGGGGAGCCAAAACAGACTGGGAAGAGAACCCCTGGGAGGAAGGGCAGGAGCCCTGTACATTCAAAGTGGAAGCCTGAAGAAAGTGTAACCCTGAAACATATAACGAGAAAGAGGAGATAAGGCTCGCAATTGAACAGGATAAAAGAAAAGTGAGCCCCAGAGAAAGTATCATTGGCAAAGAAAGCTTGAGAGGAATTACAAGTAGATATAAATTTAAAAAAAGCTAAGCTAAATAGACTGTGAAGATCATATATGTGGTGATATGAGTGTGAGGAACTATTGTAAGGAAGAGCCCATAAAGATGGGACTAGAGAAAGCACAAGATCCCAGAGTTGTCTTGAGGATCTACAAGAGTTGATAAGAAAGACTATTAAAGGAGATTACGCTAAGAAGTATATACTCCAAAAGGAAACCTGTATGCAAAAGGACTATCCAAAGCAAAGAGAAGAAGAGACATTCTCTTGGCCTATTTACTTTAGTTATAATTAGTGGTAGGGTCAGATAGGGTTAGTTTGGATGGAGAACATATTTACTTTGGACTTCCTGACATCTGACAATCACCTTTAGTTCTTTATATAGGTAGGGTATTCCCATTAGGAATAGGCCTTAGGAAGAGATAGGCCTTTTTCTTCATTTTAGTTAAAGAGAGTACAGAATGTCCTTACAATGTCCAACTCCTCCTTCCAACCCACCACAAAGGACTGGTAATGGGTGTTTTCTCAGTTCGAAGTGTAGAAGCAATCTAGCCGCAGCATTTTGCACTTGTTGGAGTTTGAACAAGTGAGCTCCAAGGTTTAGTGCGTTAGCATAATCTCACCGTGATTGTACGACAGCAATGTTTGCAGTAACTCTGTGTTGAAAGGTTGAAGGAAGAAGTGTCAGAGGATGCTGTGGCGAACCAGAAGGAGGACTCGGACAACAATGTCACGGTATAGATGTGTTTATTCAAATAAAAGGAACAATGCCTAACTGGCCCTATCACTATGAGGGAAAGTCTGTGCCTTCTAAAACTAAAATGAAGGGTGATCACCATAGTCCAAAATTCCTAATTACTAACTGGACCAACAACTTAAGAAAACCAATCTAAAAAGAAAAGGAGGAATGCACAACAGTCTCGGAATGGGCTTCTTCCTGGCCTGGCTCTTGGAGGACTTGTCTCAGTCTGAAAGTTCTGTTAGAATGTCGCTACACAGAATCCAGTCCTCGTATGTAGTTTGGTGATTAAAATATGTGTCTTTTATACAGTTCTTACTTTCCCCCTCTCTGGGAAAAGACAATTCTTCTTCCTTTATACCATTTGCAGTTTACCACTGGTCAAATCCCTTCAGGATCACTTCAGCTTTTTCCAATATAAAAATCCCTTCAGGAATACCTTTGCATGTATTTTTCTTTATCCCACCTCTTGTGGAACTGGGACTCCCCAAAGTCCTGTGGCTCTGTGGTAGGAATATTGGTTCTCAGACCAATCACGTTTATATATTTGTTTGCTTCACCAGCCTGGATACAAACCACACATATTACTTTAACTCCCTGGTTCACAGAACGCGTATGTAATTCTCTCACTTTCTGATACTGTAAACGGCTTCCCCAGCCTTGATAGACAGTGTTCGTATTTATTTCACTCTCTTTGCATTGGGCCGCATGCCTGTTCCACTCTTTCAGGTTTTCACGCTCATGGTGACCCCTCAAGCCTTGATAGTCAATATTTGCATCTCTCTCATTCCAGCTTACCTGCGTTATGTGCTCGTTCTGGTTTCTCCGCATCTCATACCGGAAACAGCTTTGGCAGTCTCTAACCCAAAATCTTATCTCCCTCGCTGGAGTCCTCACAGTGGCAGCGTTCGCCTCCTTGTTAGTGCTCGTCTCGCTTTTACCAGCATTCACCATGTGGAGCTCGGTGACTCTGTCTCCTTGCTTCCTTATGGTCTCGGCATCGGTTGCTGGGCGCCCGACCCACCACTTAGCTTTAGTGGTTGCGCTTCCTGCTTGGTAAGCATACCCGCTTTGTAGCCTCCAGCTGGCGGGCCTCGTTCCGGCTACGCCACCACTGGCTCCACGGCTGTACATAGCTCCGCAACTCCAGGGTGTGTTCAGAGGCTCATCTCTGCGTACTGTGGATTCTCCTCCCTCTGTAGGAGTCGCACACGGCTTCTCCAGTCTCTCTCCATTCACAAATCTTATCCTGTGCACGTCCGTCATCGCAATGAAAAAGGTGTGTCCGTGTTCCTTTATGGCGGCCTTCAGATAACAGTCAGCATTACTTGAAGCCAATAGAGTGGAAGGAGGATTGCTGGTACTTGTAGTTAAAATCTGAGAACACTCAGTTATTTCCAGTCCAATGTAGGTGAACAATGTTGTCCTTTCAGGGAGGTCCTCAGTGGGCTGGGAGTCCTTGACCCAGAGATGGTATTCACTCCCAGTGAGGTCCCACTTGCACAGGGCCCTAGGAAGGGTCTTGTGAAGCGGACTAACCTCCCTAGCCTCACAGCGGGTTGCTCCCCTCTGCGGAGAAGGGACAAATTGTCCAGATTCATCACATGGCACATATGGAGGAAGCCGCTTTTTACCACTGAGTTGATGTGATCTGTCAGGGTCAGGTTGGAATACATAATGCATCTGTGATTTTTTACTAGTGGCCTAGAGAGCTGGGTCAGGGGATGGGTTGAGGGAGGAGGGCAGTTTTTCCACATAGCATGATCTTGGTTTTACCCAGGTTGAGGAGGAGGTGTTTGGCTGTCATCTAATGTTTGATCAAGGAGGATAGGTTATTAGAGATTTTGGAGATGAGTTGGGTGTCATCACTGTAGGTTTAGCATGTTAATCCATGGGATCGTATGATGTCAGGCAGTGGGCTCATGTAGAGGTTAAAGAGAAGTGAAGAGAGTGTGGCACGCTGGGGTAGCTCATGAAAGACTGGATGGGAAGAGGAGGAGAATGGTGGTAAGTGTACAATTTGTGACCTGTTAGAGAAGAAGGGTCCAATCCAGTTCAGAGCTAGAGTCTCTATTGGTGAGAATCGAGTTGTCTATGGTGTGAAAGGATGCTGAGAGGTTGAGAAGAATGAGAGCACCGCTTCCGTGCAATCTGCATGTCTCTTAAGGTCATCCAATATGCAAAGTAAGCATGATTCTGTTGCCCATAAGGCTTTGAAGCCTGATTGAGCAGAATCTGGGATGTTGTTGGATTCAGAAAAACAGCTTACTGAATTTGATGCTCACTCAGCTAGTTTGGCTATGAAGTAGTTGTTCAAGATGGGCCTGTAGCTCATGACGTCAAGAGGATAAAGGGTAGCCTTTTTCAGGAGAGGCTTGACGTTGGCGGTTTTGTAGCAAACATGCCAGAAATAAATGAAGTGGTGATGATGGAAAGTGCAAGATTACTTGCACAAGTTGAGGAAAGGATTTCTTTTAATAGGTGGGAGGACAATGTTCTTCTGGGGAGCCTGCTGGACGGCTATTTGACAGGTGCTTTAAGAGGTCTGGGGGAGTGAGTGTAGAGAAGGAGGAGAAGAGAGTAATTGTTGCAAGGGTTTGTGATGGGGTTGAAGAAACGGCTGTGGAGAGCGCAGTTAGGGTAGAGATTTTCGAACAGATAGAAGTGCCTCTCTCAGGGACTTTATTGTAGAAGGGTTCAGAGTGAGTCAGAGGGACTGTGTGTGAGTGGATTAGTTAGTGACGGAGCAGGGGCGTTGAATTCCAAGATGATTTTAAAGAGTTCCCTGCTTGGGTGAAGGGCTTTGGACATTCTGCCACTGTAAAACAATGTTTTGGCTTTGTGTATTTCAGCATGATAGTGCCTGAGCTGACTGGCATAGACAAGTCTGTTGGGTGTTGATTGGAATGACCTCCATCTGTGCTCAAGAATATGATGCACTTTTCTCATTTTATTGAGGGTTGGGTAGAACCATCTGAGTGAGTGGAGTCTTGTATTTGAGAAGGATTTGAGGGGCTAGAGGTAGTTGAAGGCATCAGAGAGCTCATTACAAAAGTTAATTATGGAGGGAGAGCAGATGAGCTGGGAGTCTAGTAGTAAATCTGCGAGATGCAGGATCACTTTGATTTCTTTCCAGTTGCAGGATTGGGTTTGTAGTCCGGTGGTCACAGCAGGGTTGCGTGAGCCACTTGAGAGCAGGTCAAAGAAGATATCAGAGTGGCCCGACCATATGCACGGTCGTGGTGGGTGGGCAAAGAAGTGGTGAGATGATCAAAAAATGTGCTGGGTTAGTTGCATTAGTTGCATTGTTTCTAGGTTGTCCAATAGTGTCATGGAATTAAGAAGCATATCAAACCAAATATTAAAGTCCTCTAAAACAGTTAGATGAGAGACCATGATGGCAGCAATGGAGTCACTGAGAGAGTCAGCAAATGTTATGTTGTATCCTGGGGTCTTTATATAAGCAGGAAGGAGTGTGATGAGGAGGGTGAGAGCAGGGATTTGACGAGGAGGAATTCACAGTTGGGGATTTGGAGAGTGGTGTCATTGGGAGAAGTGGAGAGGAACTGTTTGTGGAGAATGGCAATGCCACCAGCCCTGCTGATGTAGTTCTGGATGATCAGTTTTTATTCCGGTGGGAAGGCTTCATGTGAAATTGGTAGGAAGTCTTGACAGAACCACCTTTCACTGATGAATCGGATTTCGGGACACCCACCCTCCCACACACATGACTGTATCTATGCCTCTATACCCTATAAGCCCCCCTCCTGCTTTACTACACTCTCACCACTAATCACACTACCACCTTGTACTCTCCACACCCTCTTACCATGCACACTGTCATGCACACTTTCCCTCCCCACTATCTCCATCTTTCTGTGTCTCACTGACCTTTTATACACACACCCACACTAGACTACAAACAACTGGAACCACTCTTTCCCACAATCAATACCTCACCTGTATTCTGTTCCAACTTTGCTACCAACGGTATTAGCCTATTTGACCTAAAACAATTGACTTAATGACCAATTTGATCTAATTTTGCATGGGTGATTTGGCCTTTGGGGCAATTTGCTCGCATGCATTGCAAAATACCAACCCTGGAGAACGGGGGTTGCAGTGGTGTCCCCCACTTCCTTAAAAGTGGAGGCAGGGGAAAAAAATCAACAAAAAAAAGATAAAATTGCATGTGCGTTTAAATTGGGCCACGAGCAGATACATTTCGGTCAGTTTGCTGCGATCAAACAAAATTCGGTCAGACACACCCAAACCCTACCAACTCTTGAGGACTCCGAGGCACTTTCTGCATAGCACAAATGGGACAGGTGGATACATTGGCCCTCATTACGACCCTGGCGTTGGACCATGGTGCTAATAGCACCATGGTCCATGCCGGTAACTTACCGACTCCGCCATGGCGGAATGGGGAATTACCGTCCCATTCCGAGATTGGCGGGGTGGTAATTTCCCATGCTGCCATGGCCCTTCCCCATTCCAATTTTTGCCCCATAGGGCTCAATGGGAATGGGGAAGGCGCTAAGTACGGTGCCGCAAATTGCGACACCGTACTTAGCACCAAGGTCCCTTTGCAGGTTGGTTTTTAACGCCTGCAAAAAGCAGGCGTTAAAATCGCCAACCCGCAAAGGGACCTCGTAATCAGGCGTTAAGGGGTTAACAGCGTCGCCACCTTTTACGGGGCTGTTAACCCCTTAACACCATGGTTGTAATGAGGGCCATAGTATTGGATCTACGCTGGGGGTTGGAGGCTGAATTCGTGCTGACGACTGCACGCGTGACACCAGACTTACCAGGGGACGCTTGGCCTTCACTTCTCTGTTCCCAAGTGCGCAGCGGTGACCCGTGCACCCTCAATGGCAGTTGCACGGGTTCGCTGGGCACCGCCATGTTTTCCCAGTGCTTTTTCCAGTGCCTCATGGACGTCATGTCGTTTGTCACGTGACTACGCACGCCAGTCCAGTCGTTGCCAGGCAACCAGACCCAACAACCTTGTTATGGCGCTGGGGCATAAAAGAACTGCAAGCGCCTCAACTTTCTTGTTGTCCTCGCTCGCTCCTTTTTACCTGCTCTCTGTTCACCCACTCTGGGTGCCTCCTTGCCCTGACTTCCCGCCTGGCCTTTCCTGCCCTCTGCTCTCTCTTGTGGCCTCCTACCCCTGCCTTGTTCTTTGCTTCTTGCCCTCTGGCTACTACCTTGTTTGTTGGTCCTTGCTCACCTGTGCTGTCTGCGTCTCTTCCACAGTGGTGCCCCAGTCCAGTGTTTTGCACTATTCCTGCATCACATTAATCTGCGGCACCATCTCGTGGTGCAGGAAAACCAACCCTGCACATAGCCCCGATCCATTATTCACAGTCGGTTGGCAGATGTAGGGGGGTTTTTGGTAAAATGTTTTCTTCACCAACACTGCGGACACAGTGGTGATCCCTGCTCACCGGTCTTCATGCTCTGGTATGTGCCTGCGCTCAGTACTGCTTGACAGAACTGCATTCAGCAGGGACCAAAGATAATCCCTAGCCTTTAAAGGGTGGGCTACGCCATCTTCAAGATATGCCCAATATGTTTTTGTGTCATCCGTCATGTGGTCCAGAAGCATACACAATTGGGCAGCTTTGTAATACAATTTAATATCAGGGAAAACAAACCCCACCTTTGTCTGTTGGAAGCGTAAGAGTAGTCATTTTCACCCTTGCGGTCTTATTATTCGAAATGAATCTGCAGGTCTCTCCCAGTAAGGCCAGAAAAAACCTCTTTGGAAGTTGGCTTGGAATGGAGGAAAATAACTCCCAAATCCGAGCCTGCCATGTTAACCATTGACCAACACCATGAAACATTGGCTTTCAACCTCCTTCAGTGCCCCCTCCTATCCACTGGGGCTTGGCCTGCCATGGCTGGTCTTGCACATCCCCACATCAATTGTGCTACTCAGACCATTATTTATTGTTTGGAATACTGCACTAGATGCTGTTGTTCTGTTTCTCAGCCTTCTTATATCCAGTTTTCCCCTACCAATCCGAGTCCTGTACAGTAGATTTCCTGCTGTCGGAAACGGTCGTCTGAATATGCTGTCTTTGACAAGGCCTTTTCTCTGCCGGTAGACATACCCTTTCCCCATCTCGCCCCTTTGATTGTGAGATACGGCTGCATCCTGATCAACCAATCCCACATGGTTGTGTCTATTCACTCACTACACAAGAATGTGAAGAACTGCGGCGCTACGTCACAGAATGTCTCGAGAAAAGCTAGATCCAACCATCTCATTCTCCAGCAGGCACACCTTTGGTTTTTGTGCTCAAGAAAGAAGGAACCCTTAGACCTTGTGTTGACTACTGCTTGCAAAACGATATATCCATTAACGACAGGTACCTGCTATCTCTTATCCGAGACATATTGGAGTCCTTACACAAGGCCTGTGTGTTCACAAAGATCAACCGACACAGTGCTTACCATTTGGTGAGAATTAAACCAGGGGATGAATGGAAAACCACATTTAAATCTCCTCTTCGGCATTTCGAATACTGCATAATGCCTTTCGGTTTGTGCAATGCCCCGTGATTTTTCAGTTTATGGATTCAATTTTTTCTGATTTGCTCAGTCTATCCACCCGTGTGTACCTTGACGATATCCTCATTTTTTCCAAATCGCTTGATGACCATGTGATAGATGTGTCCGAAGTCTTGCAGAGGTTGAAGGAAAATCATTTATACGCCAAGGAAGAAAAATGCACTTTTCATCAGTCATAGATAGAATTTCTTGGGTACGTGACCGACTCAAGTGGCATCCAGATGGATCCCAAGAAAATCAAGGACATAAGGGAATTGTCCAGTCCAGTGTTTCTTGGGGTTCGCCAACTTCTACAGGCGTTTTATACCAGACTTCGCCCAGAAGACATTGCAAATGACACAGCTATTACGGAAAGGCGTCACTTTCTGTTGGGACGAAGCTGCAGAACAAGCTTTCCAAGACATCAAAGCAGAATTCACGAAAGCACCTATCTTGCGACACCCGACCAAAGCATTCCCGTTCATAGTAGAAACCGATGTGTCTGCTTGTGCTGTTGGCTCGGTTCTTTTACAATGGAATCCTGAAACCAATCTTGACCATCCCATTGCTTGCTATTCCCGTCGCCTTACACACTGTGAACGAAACTATGCCATCATAGAAAAATTACTTTTGACCATTAAGGACAGTTTCACAGAGTGGAGGCACCATCTCCTTGGTTGCCAGTATCCAGTGGCGGTCCGGACGGATCACAAGAACCTACAATATCTACAGATCTTGTCCTGTATTCACAGTCAGCAGGCATGTTGGGCATTGTACTTTTCGCAGTTCACGTTTACCATTTCTCATATACCCAGTACACAAAACATTAAAGCTGATGTTCTGTCTCGTAACTTGGACACCAATACCATACCCCTCACTAAACCAACCACTGTTTTACCTGCTTGGCATTTCGTACTTGCAGTCCAGACGTTCTTGCATATGGTGAAAGCAGCCCAGAACCTGGATCCCAAGATGGATACTTTGAAGAAGTCCTTATTCTACAGCACTCGAAACGTCTGGTATTCTATCGTGGTGGTTTATATCACCCCACCACTGAACTGCAACGTTTGATCCTGCAGGGTTTGCATGGCTCTAAAATAGCGGGCCATATGGGACAGTTTTCAACCATGGATCTTATTTCCCATCAGTATTGGTGGCCCAATGTGAGAAGACAGATGCAATCCTACGTATCCACCTGTCCCAATTGTTCTATTTCGAAAGTGCCTCGATGTAAACCTGTGGGTCTACTACATTCCACCGAAATTCCACCCTATCCCTGGCACACCATTGCAATGGACTTTATTGTTGACCTCCCCTCATCGCATGGTTATACCTGTATACTGGTGGTGGTAGACTGTTTCAGTAAACTGGCTAATTTCATTCCCCTTTCTGCCTTCCCATGGCATACCAGGCCGCAAAAGCCTTTTGTTACGCTCACCTGTTCTCTGCAGAGGCGTTAGGGCACGGTTTCAGCCCTCCCGGGTCCAGCGAGCAGACCAGGATGCTAACAACGGGCCAGTTTTTAACAGGCCCATTGTTAGCATCCTCCCCATTCCCATTGAGCCCTATGGGGGCTCAAATGGGAATGTGGATGGGTTCCTTGAATGAGGAATTACCGGGCCCTCCAAGGTTGGAATGGCCCGGTAATTCCTCATTAAAGGAACCTGGACCTGGTACCCGGTAAGGGGTAGCCATGCCGCTAATAGTGGCATGGTTACCTTCTACCGCGTAATGATCCCAATGTCTCCAGGCTTTGAACGCTGCCTTAATTGCTAGCAGTTCTTTATCAGTGATTGCATAATTCAATTCAGGGGCTGAAAACTTGCAAGACCAGAATGCCACTGGATGCAACTGACGTGTTTCGGAGTCTCGTTGTGACAGGACTGCTCCCATTGCTATGTTGGAAGCATCAGTTTTGACCACGTATGGTAGTTCTGGTCGAGGATGCCCTAGAATTGGTGCTGTGGTAAATGCTTGTTTTAGCTCCTGGAAGGCTTTCTCCGCCTCTGCGGACCAATTAAATTGTTTATTTTTCCGTAGTAAAGAGGTGATTGGGTGGACGATCTGGGAGAACCCGGGAATGAACCGGCGATAAAAGTTGGCGAACCCGAGTACACTCTGTACTCCCTTTATGGATGTCGGTGGGGGCCATTTAAGAATAGCGTCTACCTTGCGCGTGTCCATGCGTACACCCCGTGGTGTGAGAATAAAGCCGAGGAATTCTACCTCTGTCACATAAAAGAAGCATTTCTCCAATTTGACATATAGCCGGTGTTGCAGCAGTTTCTCCAAAACTGCCCGGACATGGTTGTCGTGGTCCTCCTGATGGTCGAAAAGATAAGAATGTCATCAATATAGACAAGAGCGCAGACGTCCAACAGTTCGCCGAGCACGTCATTCATGAAAAATTGAACGCCGCCAGGGCATTATAGTCTAAGGGGCATAAACTGATATTCATAAAGGCCATATTTCGAACGAAAGGCCATCTTCCACTCGTCTCCTTTTTTGACTCTTACTAGATGGTAGGCCCCTCGTAAGTCTAGTTTTGTATATATCTGAGAGTTTTTTACTTGATCCAAGAACTCGGGAATAAGCGGTAACTGGTACTGTTTTTTTACCGTGATCTGGTTAAGAGCTCTGTAGTCAATGCAAGTTCTCAGGTCTCCCTCCTTTTTAGGCACAAAAAAAGGGGCGAGGATGTAGGGGACTTGGAAGGACGAATGAAGCCATTTGCCAGATACTGATCGAGGTAGGTTTTTAGATGCTGGTTTTCCTGTTCTGTTAGGGCATAAATCCGGCTGCAGGGAACTTGAGCTCCAGGTATCAGATAAATTTGGCAGTCATACGGTGTGTGCAGAGGTAGGGTGTTGGCTTGCTGTTTTTGAAAGACATCTTGGTAATCCATGTATTCAGGTGGTAGTGAACTGGTGAGGCCCAGTATGGTTTTTTTCTTCGACGAACATGGGTTGGTAAGACCTTTTAATAAGAATCCCTTGCTATAACAGGTGTCGGCACAGTCTTGAGGAAAGGTCAGAACTCGTTTACGCCAGTCAATCCTGAGATTGTGGGTCTCCAGCCAGGGCATTCCCAATATCATCTGGAACTGAGGAGCGCCGATGAAATCGAAGGTGATGTCCTCTTGGTGACCGTCCTGACACAGAAGCGTGACCTTCTCGGTGTAATGCATCACTGGACGGATGATAGCTGATATCCATCAACTGCTGTGACATTTTCCAAACCTGCTTCTGTCAGAGAGGAAGGCCTATACAGGTATCCAGATCTTGGTCCATGTAATTTCCCACAGCCCCACTGTCAATGTATGCCTCCAAGGCATGTATTTTCGATGGTTGCTTGTGGTTTATCAGGAACACAGGGATGACTAGATGTGAGGTCTGTATAGGTTCATTTTTACCGCTCAACAAGTGGACCCCTACGCTTGCTGGGTGTTGGAGTTTCCCAAGTCCTGTTCTTCTTCACCCTTGTCAGTTGGTCCAACTGCTTTCCTGGGTGGTTTCACCAGGAATTCTCTGAGATAGTGACCTGCCTTACCACAGTACAAACAAAGCTGCTGCTTCCTCCTTTTCTGCCTTTCTGCCTTGGTGAGTGGGCTATGCAAGCCTCCCATTTGCATTGGCTTGGACGGATCATGTGATTTGGTTTGATTCTCACGGGGTCGCACGTAGACCGACCGCCCCTCGGCCTTGGCCTGATCCAGCTTCCGATCCTGCAATCTGTTACCGAGCTGCACTGTCAGGTCGATGTATTCAGCACATCTTTCCGGGGAATTTACTACTTGGGCTAATACGTCCTTAAGTTCCCCTCGCAAGCCTCGGTAAAAGAGCGTAGTTCTTTTCTCCTCTGGCCAGTTAGTTTGGGCTATCAGACGATTGAAGGAAGCAATATAGGTTAGTAGGTCATGATTACCCTGCCGTAGTGATAACAGTTCATTGTCCAGAGCCCGTCCTTGCGTATGCCATGCAAATAATTTCTCCATTTCACGCTGGAAACCTCAGAAGTCTCAAAGCCAAGGATCATCCTGGTTTACCAAGGGTATTGACCAGTCCGTGGCACTACCTCCCAAATATGAGAGTACAAATGCCACTCTCGCTTGATCGTTGGGGAATGCCCCAGGTCTGCACAAGAAATGTAGGTGACATTGATTCATAAAGATGGCATACTTATTTGGATCGCCTGTGAAGCGTTCTGGTGGGGCCAGGAGAACCCCCCCTGGAAGAACCACCTGTACTGATGTGGGCTGTGGAGGCACGGCAGGAGTGTCTTACCACGACAGTGAGACCTGGCCTGCCTGTGCCTGGAGCATTTGCCTTGCTAGTTCATCTGTCCACTCTCGATTCACACTTGAGGCATGAACTTCAGCCCGTAACTCTCTCAGTAATCGGGCCAACTGGTCAGTTTCAGAAGTTTCCATAACGCCCGGCAGAGATTCGAAGATGCTTCACGTTCTGTTACGCTCACCTGTTCTCTGCGGAGGCGTTGGGGCACGGTTGCAGCCCTCCCGGGGGTGAGGTCGCTCGGGTCCAACTTCGCCTTCTGTGCTTATGTGGTGCCTGTCGGTAATAGGTGATGCTGCTCGGGCCTGCTCCTGCGTGGAGAATAGGGGACGTGAGTATGCCAGCTTGTGCGCCTGATACCCTTCCAGACCCCTTCTCCCAAACCGTGGTACACTTGGGATTCGCTATCCCTGGAAAGCTCACCTGTTGATTAGTTTTGGCGAGGACTCAGTCCTGCTGCTTCTGGCAGGGGCGCTTGTATGATCTGGACCGAGTTCCTTCACTGGTCCCTTGCACGTAGTAGTCCAGTCCTGCTGCGACTAAGCCACTATACTTCAGGTAAGTGTTCCTGTTTGCCTTTGTCTTTCCTTGTCTGTTTTTGTTGTATTGTAAAGTTTGTTGTCTTGTATTGCTGTCCATTCCACTTTTGATGTTTGCTCTTTTGCTATCTTCCCTTGCAGGTGATGTTGCCGGCCTGGCAGAAGCTGCAGAGCTCGAGGCGACAGCCGGAGGGAATGAGGAACGAAGCTGCAGTGGAACAGTAGCTGGTAAATTGTTAACTAGGGGGCGTGCAGGGTTCAAATGCAGGCGTGGCCCTAGGACGGATGTTCTAACCTTGTCTTTCTTCTTCTTCACAGGGTCCGAGTTCATGGATGCGCAGTGCGATACTGCGGCGTCGGGATCAAGATCACTGGATGTCAGGAGATGAGTCTGCAGATGAAGCGATGAAGCACCGGTTTCCTGAAGGTGAGTATGCAGGAGAACGCCTGGTTTCAAAGGTAAGTAAACTGGTCCAAGCGGCGGTGAGCATCACGTTGCATGAGAGTGCACAGTAATGCGAAGCATGGGCCTTAAGGATGGAGCAGCTTATATAGCTAAGCTTCTGAAGCCATGCCCACCAGGTTCAGCCTGCCTGCCACACCCGGCCACACCCGATGAGTCAGCACATGAAGACCAGGCCTAGGGAGCCACACCCGATGAGTCAGTACATGAGGATGCTCTCTGGAATAAAGGCTTTCGGCTCCTGGAAAGTTCTTGTAAAATGAAAGAACTCCTGCACTGAAATAAAGTAAAAGCACTCCTGCAATGAAATAAAGTGTTCCTGCTCACATCTCTATATGAGCCTGGTGCCAAAGGCACCAGGACTGAGTCCAGCCAGGGCCCTTTTTTTTATAGGTCCCAAAGGGACATAGGGAGTCAAGTGACCCATTGCCCCCATCACTAGATGGTGTGGTTTTTGTGTTCTGGGGCCTGTGGCCATGGTACCTTTCTCAATGAGATGTATCCTCTGCATGGCCTACTGGAAAACATCATCACCGATCGGGGACAACAATTTGTGTCACCTTTCTGGACCGTCCTTTGTCAAACACTGGGCATACATAAGGCTCTTAGCTCTGGATATCATCCACAGACCAATGGGCAAACATTAAGAATCAACAAAATATTGGAGGCATATCTACGTTGTTACAACCTGTTATGTATTTAGGCCCAGGCCTAGGGTGGCAGATTTCCACCCAATTTTTTTTTTATAGCAGTTTATTTCAATTCACTTGTCATTTATTAAATTAAAGTTAGTTTTGTTTTCCTGAGTCTGGCTGACCAGTAACAATGCTTGAGTGATTGGAGCAGTAAGCAGTGATTACACCCTGACAGCTCAAGTCTTTTCTGGTTTAACATGAATATATGTTTGATATTTACAAAAGCTTTATTGTTAGGGGGACTTGTTTTAAACAAGAAATGTGTATCAAACCTGTTGTGTATTAGGTATTTAGTAACTCAGTCATACAACTCTGACGGACATATATGACCGATATAAACCTCTTCGGTGATTCCTATGTTCCCAGAATGCTCCTAAATATTAAAAACAGCCAGAACCTATTTGCTTTTATTGGTGTCACTCCCCATTATCATTGGAGGTTGTTCTAATCCACACACACCATGTTAAAGCAATCACTGTTATGTTCGAATACACATCATATACATATTTTTAAACCATTGCAAAAATTAGGATTTGCCCTGCAGAAAAGTATAGCATAAAAATTATGCATCATTCTACAGTATTAAACACACGTCTATGCTTAAGTGAAGCATAGAGAACCCACAGGTGAACAAAATGATGTTTAGAAGCAAGCACTACTTTCACCCAGGCATTCATATATTGATACATATTATTCTCAAAACGATTCCAAGTCACAGGGGGGGATCATCAGACTTCTTACTCTGTGAGCATATAATTTCTATATACAATAAGAAAGTCCAATATTTAATCAAGTGTCGACTTACGCTCTTCCCACATCTAATGGAGTTCTTTATCACACATTTTATTAATTAAACATTAATACATTTCATAAAAACAATCATAAAAATAAGCATGGTACATAAAACACATACATTATATTAAAACCACACAAGTAGAAACACCATAAGTGAGTAATGTTGCAATAATTTCTCAAGGATCACAAATATGTGCACACATCACACTTTGATTCCCATGCCTCATTACTTTCAGCCTATTCCCTATTAGTGTATTTCCAAAATAACCCGACTTGTACAAGTTTCTGTCCTTAATAAACAAACATGTAGGACATTCTTCAGGGGAAAGTGTCTTGTGCTGTTAAAGTGTCTTGTGCCAGAAAGAATCTTCTTGAAAAGGGGAAGGAGCCCTGTTAATCAAAAAAATAGACACCCTATTAATACTTAGTCATAAGGTATACATCTCTATTTCCATAAAATAGCACCCCGATCCCTCAAAGGGTGTCCAGATATGTTTCTTATTATTACATACCTCTCTATCCCAACCATGCCTCTTGGGTCTTTTCTAGTTCTTCTTGCCGATTCCCAATTGTTTAAGGAATTCTTGCGTTTCCTCTTCTGTTCTCTAAAAATGTGTGCACAAATAAAGGCTATTAGAACTCTGGAACGTCATATAATTTTTATTATTAATGTATCTGGTAAGCATGGAGTTAAATTTTTACGTCCTCCAATTCTTATATTAGAGGTTACAGTCTAGAAATTTGATATGAGTAGTGGAACTCATGGAAAGTTTTGTATAACTTAATGTTTCCACAGAGCTTTAATTAGAAAAGGAAGTGGCGAGGTGTGATGTACAGTCCCTCCTGTTTCAAGAGTCCCCTCGGGAATGAAAGTAGTTATACTCTGAAGTCATGTATGACAAGTGAGTGTTTGTTGGTCTACCTACCTGCTCCCACTGTATAAATAGTAGTTTTGGTGACAAACCTGTTGGAATAGAATGTATGTGTAACAGAGTGTATCTACTCTGTCACACAGGGCAGCAACCATTTTTCTGTCCTGAGTTGAGAGGGATCAGAGAAGACTTACCGTGGGGCCACATCCAGATAGGTAAGCTTGACTAACTTATGCTTACCAGATACATTAATAATAAAAATGATATGACGTTCCAGAGTTCTAATAGGCTTTATTTGTGCACACATTTTTAAAGAACAGAAGAGGAAACGCAAGAATTCCTTAAACAATTGGGAATCTGCAAGAAGCACTAGAAAAGACCCAAGAGTCATGGTTGGGATAGAGAGGTATGTGATAATAAGAAACATATCTGGACACCCTTTGAGGGATCAGGGCGCTATTTTATGGAAATAGAGATTCATACCTTATGACTAGGTATTAATAGGGTGTCTATTTTTTTGATTAACAGGGCTCCTTCCCCTTTTCAAGAAGATTTGTTCTGGCACAAGACACTTTAACAGCACAAGACACTTTCCCCTGAAGAATGACCTACATGTTTGTTTATTAAGGACAGAAACTTGTACAAGTCGGGTTATTTTGGAAATACACTAATAGGGAATAGGCTGAAAGTAATGAGGCATGGGAATCAAAGTGTGATGTGTACACACATTTGGGATCCTTGAGAAATTATTGCAACATTACTCACTTATGGTGTTTCTACTTGTGTGGTTTTAATATAATGTATGTGTTTTATGTATCATGCTTATTTTTATGATTGTTTTTATGAAATGTATTGATGTTTAATTAATAAAATGTGTGATAAAGAACTCCATTAGATGTGGGAAGAGCGTAAGTCGACACTTGATTAAATATAGGACTTTCTTCTTGTATATAGAATTCATACATTGACACAACATACACTCTCATTTACACAAGATACACTCTGTCATTAATTCAAGAATTCATACAGTCACACAACATACACTATTTCGAGTTGATTAGACTGTGCAATACAAAGGAACTTTTTGAGATTTGTGGTTTATAGATATAGATTTCCTACTGTTTGATGCACCCTTTTGCAGTGTAAGTCATACCCTGTATTTAAAATCTAATTCATGTAAAGTTTACTTATAAACATAACTGTTCTGCAGTGTGTGGCATACTTTGCTGTTGTTCTCTTGGTGGTACTGAGAGTGCAGCTGAATGCAATCAAAGACATGATAAACCCAGCAGGGATACCACTTGCCTGCTTAGCACTGGGTAGCTTCTATAAAGATGTCCAAATGGATATCTTGACAGGTCACTTCAGACCTTTCTTCTGTAAAGCTGTGAAACAGAGTGTACCATGGGTACACAGTTTTTTCTATCGCCCTTCTGTGACTTTGGGTATCATTTCACAGGCTTCTTAATTCACTTACACATTTAGATTTACTCTTCGCCATTTTGACTTCTAGCAATCAGTTTCATGCTTGCACCTTTTGGGCGGCCACAGACCTCTGATATGTGGGGCATGGGAGGGAATGATAGTGTATGCTGTGTGACTGAGAGCACGTGTGTGCCTGCCCTACCCAGAGCGGATGAGGAGGAGCAAGCCTCTTATTCAGGGGGCTGCTACTGGCGGCATTGGCATTACTATTGGGCATCAAGGGTAAAGGGTAAAGCAAACAGGATAAAGCAAATATGAGTGCTATGTCATATAGCTAGATTGGCATACTTTGGTGCAGCCAATCTAACTATCCTTTCTTATGTCTCATGGTATTTTCTACTGGGCATAAAGGGTAAAGCAAACATGGGTGTTTTTACGTTGCAATACTTATTTTGATTGGTGCAGCCAGTTTGGATGTGCTTTCTTACTGTAGCATGGTATTTTTACTGGCAAAAGCCAACAGGAGTAAGTTACTATATGGCAATAATGACATCTATTGGTGCAGCCTGCATGAATATGTATGGGTACAGCCAGCATGAACATTTTGTTTATACTTGCATACATTGTGGGCAAAGGCATAATAAAAATGTTTAGAGGAAAAGCTCCTGTGCACTGTTGAAAACTTGCATGGATTTCATTTTTTTCATGTGCGCTATACACATCTGATGGAAAACTTACTGTTTTACCCACTGTTTTACCCAATTTTTCACTAAAAGTGTGCATGAAAAAGCACAATTTTAACCCATTTTAAAAAAGAATCTTCCCGAGGGGACAACCCCTCTGAACCCTCATGAGTTGGTTTGGGCTCCCTTGCTAGGTCCTCCACTGCTTCACCAACTGTCTTTACTCCAATTAGGTATTTATGCTCAGGCAGAGTTTTTAAATTTCATTTGCGATTTTGCAATCTTTTAATGGCATTCCATCACAAGGGATTGGAGGTGCATGGGCGGCAGCAATTGCCTTCAGTCCGTTATGCCCCCTGCTAGCGCTGTAGCTTAAAGGAATAGTGTGCTCAAAAATATTATTGTCCCGAGGGTTCGGGCATGTGTTTTTAACCATACGTTGATCGATCGTACAAACATTTCCTATGCACCTTACCGTAGTTGTCCTCTTTTGTACACATGCAAAATCAGGCAGCAGGGCGCGGCCATCTTGTGATAATCTTATCCCTTGCCGCATCGCCCAAGGTGGACTGGCCAGGTGGCACTAAATCATATCCCCCGCCCCTGAGGCTGACATCACTAGACGCGTACCGCCCATTTCACAACGCCAAAGCACGTCTCTTGTCAACATTCTCTGCGCTTCAGCTAATGACGTGTCTCCATGGAAATGACAGGACGCCTCTTTCCTCAATAAGTATAAACAGATCACTTCTCAACAGACAACATCAGATTTGCTTTTCCATTCCTTTCACTGTCTTTTTTTTTTTAGTATTCTGTGCCTCGTTTCTGTGCTCCGGTCAGCTACCTTCGTTGCTTGTAGCCCGTGCGAACAGATACTAGTTCCATTACTATCCATTTTTTTTTGCCCCATAATGGCAACAATACAGCCCTACCAGTACGAGCCGGAGTATTCTGAGATGGAATTACTTGAAAGAGAAAAATGTGCAAATGATGGGGCTTCGGACGACATTTGGGAGGGCGATTCAACAGATCAAGAGCCTGAGCCTAGTCGCATGGATGGCGTTTCCACCTGGTGTAGTTGCAATCGGTGCGCGCTAATGCCAACCGAGGAGGAGAATTGCTGCTGCCGAGAAAACTCTGGATGCTTGTCCTACATATCGCAAGGTGAGACGCGGCCGCAATGCATTACCGAGCTGCCAGACTTCAGGGCAGCCTGCCTAACAAGGTCCGTGTTAAGGATTATGATGGTGCTTATGCACGAACTTCGAGCAATAGTTTGCCCTCGCAATCCAAGTAACGAGTAAGTGTACTCTAGTTGTGATGTCACTTAGGCCACTACCATTTCATGGTTGTCTCCTATATTGCGGAAACTTTGATCTATCAATGCCAAATGAATGTAGTCTTGTAATTCTATACATCACTCGCAATTTGGGGAAATTATAGTGGTCTCCTTATGTTTATTTCATGTACAGCCATGAAGCAATATTTCTTTGTGTCCCAAATGTAATGGAATGCATAGTCGTTCAATATTGTACAGTGTCTAGGTAACATTTGTACTGGCAACAATGCCATTGGATACAAGATTTGTCATTGGCAAGTAAGGTTTAATACACTTATCTTGTTCATTTAAAAACAGTTTGTATCTTTCTCTTTCCCAGGTGATACAGGCTGGTGGCCTATCGTTCGTTTACATGGTGGCTTCATGGGAGGCTTGGACACTGTGTTCGATGAGTAATACCCGGCTGTGTCGTTGGTGCCATTAGAGAAAGTTTCCCCAGTGACAGCGGTCCGTACAGGGGATTTTCCCACACTGTGCTGCAACCAGAAGTTTTTAATGTGTAGTACATTTGCGCCATCAAAATCAGCAACACAATAAAACACAACTGAACTTTTATCAATGGTTGTTTCAGTTTTTCAGTGAATAAAGTGTGTCTCCATTCAGCAGTGTTCCGGGCATTGTCTGCACGCCTCATGCCCATCCATCCCCCTCCATTATCAAAGGCAGTTGGCACCAGTGGATGTGCGCTGCCAAAGGGGGCTGGCAGGGGTGGGAACGGCCAAGGTGCCTAACATCATGTGCACTTCAAAGGTATCTTCCGCACAGGGGCCTTTCTACACATCGCCTAGCCACCCCCCGATGTTTCCAGGCAGGATCCCCTGAAGCAGGTTGCGCCCCCGCAATCCACATAAGTGTGTCTCCATTCAGCAGTGTTCTGGGCCTTGTCTGCACGCCTCAGGCCCATCCATCCCCCTCCATTATCAAAGGCAGTTCGCACCAGTGGATGTGCTCTGCCAACAGGGGCTGGCAGGGGTGGGAACGGCCAAGGTGCCAAACACCATGTACACCTCAAAGGTATCTTCTGCACAGGGGCCATTCTACACATGGCCTAGCCAGACCCCGTGCCTCCAGGCAGGATCCCCTGAATCAGGCCGCGCCCCTGCAATCCACATAAGTGTGTATCGATTCAGCAGTGTTCCGGCCCTCGTCTGCACGCCTCAGGCCCATCCATCTCCCTCCATTATCAAAAAGGCAGTTCGCAACAGTGGGTGTGCACTGCCAAAGAGGGCTGGCAGGGGTTGGAGCGGCCAAGGTGCCAAACACCATGTACACTTCAAAGGTATCTTACGCGCAGGGGTCATTGTTCACATGCCCTCCTCAGACCCAGTATTTCCAGGCAGGATCCCCTTGAAGCAGGTCGTACCCCTGCTATCCACATAAGACCACTCCATATGCGCGTCATTCATTCACATACAAACCCACTTTTCGAATTCTTTATAAACCACTTGATATTTATCATGAGAACATCTTTGAGCACTGCAAGTCAACTCGTGAACGTGCTAGCTGAGAACTTCTGTGACCACTGCGAGTCAGCTCGTCATTATGCTGCCTGTTAACATCTCCCTGCTCTCCTGCTACTAACTACCCTGCTTGCTGAATCTAACTGTTTGTTAGTCAAGGTAAGGACAGGTCACCTATTCATATCTCCTAGATCTTTACCTTGATCCTAAAATTTCTAGCTATTTCGAATGAACATACCTAGTAGTGTAATGTTCATTCATCTCATTGCCATTGACTTGAGTTTAATTTGTTATGTTATCGATATATATCAATTGTCCTCAGTGTCAACTGGGATCGAATTGCATCCTTCGCGAACCGTGTCTATAAGCATGTTTCCTTTTGATGCATGATAGTACATTCAAGGGACGAGTAACATGTTACGATTTGCGTCACATCAATGAATTGTGCATGAAAGTTATCCTATAATACAGCCGGCTTCGCTAGAAAAGGTTTTGCTTCGGTGACATAGGACAATGTATGATATCATTTAATCTTTCTCACACTTTTATGCAAAGTCATTATCTAATAATGTTGACCTTTTTTTTTTTACAGAGTTTCCAACAATGCCTACATGTACGGTTTCTGGTTGCTGCTCTAAGAGCCATAACAAACCTAAAGTCACTACAATGCATGTATTCCCGAGGAATATAGATCTAATAAGAGAATGGGTCAGATATTGCGGGTTTGCGCCGGAAGAGCTTGAAAGTGGAGCCCAGGAAGTCTTCGGGGACTCGAGGGGTGATCGATTCCGCATCTGCAGCCTGCACTTTGCCATGAATATGTATGACCAAACGCAGTACACAAAGAAACATCGACTCAGAACGTCTCGTAAATTGCTTCCAAACACAATTCTGACTCTATTCATGCACACGCTGCCTCAGGTGAGTCATGGTTATTGATTTAGCTGTAGGCCTTGGGGTACTGAACAGGTAACTACATGGACAGATTGGTGTTTTAGGTGTAAATGTCCCTTATAATACTTTTCATATTTACAAGATTGTATTGTTTTATAACTAAATCACATTTTGCTAAATATCTGTCCTTGGTTTTAGGAGCATCATAGAAAATGATTTATGGGCACAGACAACTATGCTATAGTTCCCTTGGAAATAAGTATAATCTTTTCATAATCGGTTGCTTTACATGTCAATTTTTTAGGTTAGCATTTCTAAATCAAATCTAATTTTCCCTTTACAACTCCATGATAATAATGCACTGAATATGAAGGAGCAAGATTCAGCATCCATGTCTTTCCTGGAGTCAACAACAACTTCGAGTGTGCCTCAGGTCGTTTTATTTAGCTATTCAGTTCCGGAAATGTTTTATGCATGGATTTTGAGATAATATGATCAAATGTACGTATCCTGTCGTTTGTTTACATAATGTTTCATTTATGGGTTTTTATTGATATTGTTACGTATTTCAATCAGGCGATACACCCTGAGCTCAGCCTAGTATGTAGTGCACAACCAAAATGCTTATTTTATTATATATATAGGTTCAATATTTTGAGTGATGCACCACTCATATCACGCCCCTTGTCAAATACCCCGGATCACGATGGACCAGGAATCAGGCTGGTTGGTAAGGGTAATATTTATTTATTTATTTAAAATCAAAATCAAACATATGCTTTTTAATATATGGGGCAGCAATCACCAATGCGGTGACAATAAAAGATAAGGTATGTAATGCACTTAAATTCACTCTTTAGCAACACAGATGGAAAACACCAGATAAAAGAACACTTTTGGCTTGTTTGGAAAGATAGCACTTAAGTTAGGATTTTGCCCTGCAATATTCCTCAACCCTCAAATAAGCAATTTTAAATAGATATAAGGAAGCAGCAGGTAATCAGGAATAAGGAATAGAAACAGAATTCGAATCGAACCTTCCCTCCCCAAACAAGAGAGAAAAATGGATTGAAACCCTACTGTTTAAAATGACATTTCGGAAATGGCTGAATAAAACACTGAAATTGTGCAAAAATCCTTAAATCAGTAAAAATTTCTATGGGAGCAACATTGGAAAGATACTAGCAATCATAAGAAATAGTTTGAGCAAAAGTAAACAATTCGAATTTGAATGGAAGGTTGAAAATAATTTAGAATAAAAATAAAACATGTAAAACTTTGCAAAAATGTTGATTCCTGCCTAAATTAACCAAACGTTTTTTAATAAAAACAGGTGAAATACACTGATTTTGGGTTGGGAGGTAGGTATAGGTCTTAGGTATAATCCAGAGTTGAAATGAGGTCTCTAGCTATTAAACTGAGGGAGATATGCAATGTCGAATGAGAGGCGTTTTTAGAAAAATCGGGTAGTGAAAACAGAAAAGAAACTCAGTTTGGACAAAAAAATATTTACTATAATTGTACTCTCGACTAGAGCATTCTGGCTAGAATACCAAAGAGGGACACAGTAAACTCTAGAGTTGATTCATGACTTCAACCCCAGATCTCCAGCACCCGCCCTGGCGGAACTAGTCTGATCACTCTAAATAGGATTGATAGCGTAGGATTGCACAAGATAAAAATCACTAAAGAAATGGTGCTTAGCAAGATAAATCAAGACAGGATTGCAATAAGGATTCTGACAAGGTTACACATTATTAAGGTAAGGATAGGATGGTTTAGAGATTGGGATAGGACAAGGCAAGGCAAGGTATGCTATGGTTTTCTATGATTCCTATTAATACTTCCAGTCCACTTTAATTTAGGATTTTGGACCGTCAAGGTTCTGGTCATCACACGGATCGGGTCTAACCAAGGACAGCTGGGCAAATCCGGTGGGACAGCATCACCTGGGCCGTTCTGGTCACCGGACTGCACTGGACTGGCAAGATCAGCGGGATGGCGAGTTTGGAGCAGGCATGCATCTAGTAGTAGCAACCTAGGCTGGATCAGGATGCTTCCCTTGTGTTTTTGGGATTTTTAGAATTTGAGGCCTAGCTGAAAAGGGGTTCAGCAATGCATAGGCCTGGGCTTTGCAATGAAAATCTGGAATCAGGATCAAACAGGATGAAGAATTAGGAACAGGACGCCATGCAGGAATTCAGGAAGAAAGTCAGGAATGTCTTTTATGTGCTGTCTGGTGCCCTTATCTATCCTGTCAGATGACATCACTAAAGTATATGGTAGGGGCAGGCTTACTACCCACACGCATAATGCTAGGATTGGTCAAGAGCATAGTTTCCGCCTTAACCACAGCTGATTGGATCACATAACAAGGATGTCATGTCTATGGGATGAATTTTATAATGTCTAGAAACCTCCCCTAGCTACTCAAACCAAAATCAAATTTTTCTATAAATACATATTTATGCAGTTATAACCTCTGAGACAATCAGATACACAGGTTACATATTTTGTGCGTCAAATTTCAATCCAAACCCCAAGTCTGTGGGACCTGGTTTTGCCTTTATGCTACAATTTGGCAATTTTACCCATTTGGCCTAAAATTCCCCAATTGTGTACACATATGCGCATTTATCCCTGGGCTATGTGTGTACAAAATGTTATGTTTGCATCATCAATGCTTTCCCCGTAATCTGCCATTTTTTACAACTTCTGTTCCTAATGCAGTAATGAGTTCTACCAAGTTTTCAAAGAAAGAGCATACAATTAGATTTTGGAACTACAAACTTTTCATATTTTTCCTAATTCTTGCTGCAAAGTTAAGCGTCTTTTAAAGTTCAGTTACAAAATAACCTTTAAAAACAAATGTCACTTGATTAGTTTTGTTTCTTTTCCCCCAACTGCAAGCAGCTGTCAATTCCTTTGAAGCAGGATGAGAGGCCTCTCTCTTGATTGAATGTTTTATTGCCCCTCACACTTGACAGGTGAGAGTCTCAGCCTGCTATTGTCCCAGCCTGGAGCAAAGACGAATGTCTGATGAGCTGGTGAAGTCCTTTTGTCCTGGTGCATTCAAAGTCCTCCAAGCTAGCAATTAGTGCTTTCCTGTTCCAGAAGTTTATGAGGTATTGCCCTTTCTCAGGGCTAGCAACTGGCAGAGCAAGTTTTTTTTAATATAGTTTGCCAATTTACATTTTACATCTTGACTTAAATCTGTGGAATCAAAACAGTTTATAGATGTACTTTTATCAGCCACAAATCCTTTTACATTTCAAAGTAAGCAGGACTTTACCCAACAATTTACTTTTAAATAGGCGATTTTCTCTCTTCAGTCAGAAAAAGCACATTTTACTATTTCTTTAAATTCGGTTTTCATCTCCAGCAAATACACATTTTCTGCAGCTATAATTCTTTTCTTGAGTGCTGGAGTTGTTTTGCATCATGGATACATTTAACAGGCACCTATTTAGAGTTTTTCTCTGACAGTTGATTCTTGATACTTTTGCAAAGAAAATAGACACGTTTCCCGTGTAAAATAAAAACGAAACCCCTGGTTGATTCTTCAATGATACCTTTGACAGGAGCTGTCATTCAAATGAGGCCCGGTTCCTCTGAGACACAATGGATGATCCTGGGCATTGCAGGGCCTTTTTAATCACTGTGGTTCATGAGAAATTGATGAATTTAGCACCAAACAGCACTTTTGAGGTTGAAAAATGTGTCATTTTAAAGAGGCATTTTGGGTTTTCCAGCAAAGTAATGCTGCCTCTTTCACTTCACTCGATGTTAAATGTTGCAGAGAACACTGGCGCATTGCAGCAGTGAGTACTCTATTCCACCCCACCTGAAATAATGTGTGTGGCAGGGTGGTGCAGCCATTTTCTGGTTGTTGCAAAATGCAGTTTAGAGATCTTGGCACGCCTAGGAGTCAGCGCGGGCATTTTGCTGTTTCTTGCACCACTGCAGCAAAGTGATGTAGCATAGCACAGCTGAGTGGGTCAAAATATCCCACAATATGTACCATTATCTGCATCACATTGTGTGTGTTCAATTTCACTTTCTTTCATCCATACTAAAACAAGTACTGTTTTACCAGGTGATGCTGATACTTCGACTACAATTATATCATCCTTTGGAGCTGATACAGAGCCAGAGGTATGCGTACTGACAGTTCCCTTGAATGAAAGAAAGTTGGTCCTAGATCTGATACCATTAGACATTAACATTATTATAAATGAGCATCTTTTGAAAATAGCTTCAGTGCAACATTTCAATCAGTGGGTTTCGCACAGTCATCTTTCATCAAGTAAACTAGTCATCAATCAGGTGAAATTCAAAATGTATATTTTGACTAAGTGACGTACACGGTATACAAGGGTATCTGTGTAAGCCATGTGTGCGATGGAATAATTTGATTTCAAATACGAACAACTTATTTTTAATGGATACTCTTTTCTAGGAATGTAAACAAGATTGGGATATAGAAGAGGAGGCACGCGGATCCGAGTCGGTGGACCAGCTTGCTGGTGCAGTCATTACAGTAAAGAAAAAGAAGGTTTCACAGAAAACCAAGAAAGTCACAGTAATTTACAAACAATTTCATTTTCAAACAGTGTTTTGTGCTGGTGCCTTCATAAAATGCTTTAAAAAAAATCTAAAGTGCCATATACTGTATGTTGGATTTACATTGAACATGTTTTTCCAACCTGTCTTCTAGTTGCCCGATGGTGTATGAACTATGGAGACACAGACAGCTACAAAAATCAGAGATGCTGCTTGCCAAACTGATTTGACCATGGAACAAATATTATTTGAGGCGTAGCGTGTTCAAATCAATAAGCAGACTCAGGATGCTTTTGCCCAATGGCCAGAAAATGAATTGAATGTGACCGGCGAAGCCAGCAAAGTGTTGTCGGACCATTGCTACAATGCGAGAGCTCCACTGGATGAAGATGAAACTGAATGTAATGAGGATGCTTTAGAATTAGACGCAGACCACTTGATACAATCGACACCCGCGAAAAAAGGGCCACCCAAAACACAATCGACATTGATGTTTTCTCTGATTCGTGTTCAAGTAACAGAAGCTGAAATAATAGAGACTAAAGAATCAACACAATTCACTGAGGAACTAACCAAAGATCTCGACTACAGTTTGTCCAGTTGGGCTGATATGTCAAGCACAGTTGAGTCAGAAACAACATTCATGCAAGATGATAGTCTAATAAAGGAGCCCAAATACATTGTATTCGACAGCTGCTTGATGGAGATTATAATGATGCTGAAATGTGTGCATCCAGTGAGAGGGGAAGTATACGGGAAGCCATTGGTGAATGTGACTCGTGTATCACAAAGCAGTAACCTCAAAATACAAGCCACCTGTGAAATGCTCCATGCAAAATTTTCATGGTCCGCTCAAACGATGCTGGGGAAAGTGGCAGCTGGAAATCTACTGTGTGCTGCTGCTTTACTTTTCAGTGGCTCTACTTTTAGTAAGTTGTCCAGTTTCTGTCAATTTGTGTGACTCCAGTTCCTTTCTAAAATGCAGTACTACAAATATCAACGTCAATATCTATTCCCTGCTATTAGTGAAGCTTGGAAAATTGAACAAATGTCTATTCAAAGTACATTCTCCGAAAAACTGTTCAGGCTAGCTGGCGATGGACACTGTGACAGTCCCGTATTTTCAGAAAAGTACTGCACATAACACTTTGAGGACATGGAAAGTAAAAAAATTGTGAGTTCGGTGGTCGTGCAGGTGTCCGGATGTAAGTCCTCAGTGGCCATGGAGAAACTTGGTTTTATAAAATCCCTGGAAGATCTCCAATCGAGGGGAATGCAAATTGAACTCATAGCCACGGACAGACACGTTTCAATAGCCAAGACAATGAGAGAGCAGTTTCCAAATATTCGCCATCAATTTGATGTATGGCACATTGCCAAATCAATCAATAAAAAAATCTCAGCTGCAGGGAAAAAAAAAAGGTTCGGAAAATATTCAATATGTGGTCCCAATCTTTCACCAACCATCTTTGGTGGAGCTCCAAAACTTGTGATGGGTCTGTGGAAATTCTACTAGAAAAATGGCGGTCACTAATGCACCACTGTTTACTCTTGGACAGAAAACCAACATTTCCACCAATGTGCACATGACCCTTTGTCGCCAGAGCAGGAATGGAAGAAAAAGTGGTTGATTCCATCTTCACCTCCACACAAAGCTCTTGAGAAGATTGTGTTTGATAAAACTCTATCAAGAGATCTGAAGAGACTCACAGAATTCTGTCACACGGGAGATCTGGAGATGTTCCACAACATGGGCCTAAAGTACAGGCCAAAGAGATTGCATTTCAGCATAGACAGGATGCAATATAGCACATTACTAGAGGTTTTAGCACATAACGAGAATGTAGGGCGTGAACAATCGAGGACTGCGGAAAACTTTGGGATGCTTCGCTACACAATGACCTTTACAAAAAGAAGCAAAAAAGGGGTGGTCAAACCAATATACGAGGAAATGGAATTCGATTTTGTGAAAGATCTTATTATGACTGTTTTGGAGATACATACTCACGGAATCGCACACAGTTTTGTTTCGAGGACACATACATTGCCACAAAACATTTCCAACGTGCCCTGTCCACCTAAAGCAGAGCTTGTGGAACAGTTCACTTCCAGGTACAAATGATTACCATCTGTATTTTTGATCAACAATATTTATATGAAGTGTCCAAATAAAGCATCCAATTTGTCTTTTGAAATCTATCCTCTTTGTCAATTTCTTTTTCAACAAGTTCCATTTTTACTAATGCCATACAATGTAACGCTGTGCTTTCACACTTCCCAGTTTCGTCGAGCTACTGTGGGACATTCACTGATCTTTGGAGGGCCAGATGGATAACAGTATGAAAGCTACTTTGGGGTTCTGCAGTTGCTTTACCAAAAAGTTTCCCAAATAGCTGAATAACTACTCGTCCCACAAAAGGGATAAGACCTAGGCTAGATAAGATACTCGGCACGTAAGAACTAATGACTGTGAGCAAAACAGCGCATCAAAGTGGGTTGTTGGTGAGAAATAGCTGCACTCTGACCAATATATTCATGGGGGCATGTGTTGGGGTCATTGCTAATGTAAGGAAGGAGTGGGTCGGTTGGGCCCCCGGCCCCCATACATTATACGCGAAAGTGGCACTCTGCTCTTGCACTCATAGGGGACGCCTCCTTTGCCCTTCTGCTGCCATGGGGAAGAAGGCCCTGACATAAGCAGAGGTGGGCTATTGCTAGACACACTTCTATTTTGTGTACCCTAGACTCCAACTTTGGACTAGGCCGCATTCTGTCATTGCAAAGTTTCCTCCACCCCTCAGCAGCGCCATGAACAGGGAGCACTGATAGGCCCCACATTTTTCCTCCTGTGTCTCACAAGTCCCTTTCTAATGGATGCACAAAGACAAGATGTTGTAAACTAAGAATGTATTAGTTTAAATCTTCCTCTGAGATCGCTGTCCTGTGTGTGTCAGGGCCAAACCATGATTTGTAGTTGTGCATCCATCTCAACAATTGTTCTCCTGCACCTCTCACCCCCGCTGCTGGAAAATTACTGCTTGTTCAAACTTATGCCCCTCTAAAGCTATTCTTTTCATGTACCAGAATTGTGACCCTTCCTTGCTGACAACCCCAGAGTGCCTCCCAATAAAACAAGACCCCAGTCACAGTATATTCTGCCCTAAACTAACATGTGTCACTGCAGCCCCTTTCTAGACCCCAACACCCTTCACCTCGCTAGTGACGCAAAGTGGGATAGTACAAACACACGTGTGCAATTTATAGGCCTCTAATATATAACTGCGGTCATGGGTTCAGGGGACCGCAGCCTGTCAGGAGGGGGTTGCAGCAGGGCTTGTCTCGGACATTCTCGTACGAGCACATTTTGTCAGGGCTCGAGATTTGCTCCTTGCGAAAAATGTATGCGTGATTTGCCGTGTGAACACGAGACGGGCTGAGCTGACAGGTGGTGTGGGCTGGCTGTGGGAGTCGCAGGGAGAGTGCGAAGTTCTCCAGAGGAACCAAGTAAAACACTTTGAAATTTGGAGCACAATTGCTGGATGACAGCAAACAATTTCTAATGCCACTATGGTCTGAAGGGCTATTGGTTACCATTCTGAGTGAAGGTCAGCAGCTTTTAATTTTTGCTTGCGAACTGAGCAAGCCCACGCATCACACAAAGTATAAGGTTCAATTGTTTTTCGACCTTGAGAGAAAGGGATGATTCCAAAAGGAATGAATGAAGGGAGGGGTGCAATATCATCAAATATGATAAGGTTCACCATTCCAAAACTGGACAAAGGAACATGTAATTTCATTTTATGAAAAATCGTTGATCTGAACAGAGTCTCTGCGTTACCCCAAGAGAATGGAAATGCCGAATATAATGTAAGTTTTACTTTCAACAATTTTATAAAACAAAGAGTCAACGTATCATTAGCCGACTGTTAAACGAGCATCGAGATGCATGTAGTCCACCACCGGGTTCCCCCAGGTTCAAGGCTAATATTTAATTAAAATGCCATCTATGTGTTCTTCTAATTGTAGCGTCAGCTTCCGCATCCCATTTCGAGCTGAACATATTCCATAGCACTAACGTCTAAAGCAAATTGTAGACTACTTTCCACATTGTTTTCTCTGTGTTCCCATTGTTTCACGTCTGTGTTCATCATTAGTTTTAACACTGGGCCGAATTAATGGGTAAAATGCTACATCCTGCCTTTCTGCGATTGTCATCGATTCCAGATACCAACAGACATGTTTTTTAACCGGCAGCTGCAGATACACCAGAATGGCTGGATCCCAATGATGCTTTTTTTGGGACGATCGCCACGGGCTGATATGCCCTTACGCGGTACAAGCGATAAGGAGCAACCTGATATTGTTTATGGTGGCCTAGCACCAAGCTGATGCCCAAGCCTTGCGATTCACGGTGCGTCCAATGCGCTCTTATACCCAAAGGAACACTGCATGACTCAAGATAAACATTTGTGGATCAAGAACAAAGAAAAAATGTACCCATTTGATTGAATATGGCAATCGCCGGATGTTCTTGAAGCGTTTATTGTGAGATAAAAGTGCTTTACAAATTGTACAGTTTTGCTATTTCCTTTTAAAGTATAGTTTTATATTCCGAATTGTGACGCGCTGTGTTGTGAGATGATGTGTGTTGATTTATGGGTTCTGCGTCACGTAGGTGATGACTGGGCGGGTTTGGCTATGCTGCCTAGTAATGTCATGGAGATAGGCAGAGAACATCACTGGATTTGGTGATATAAGCCTTAGGGGCGGTGGATATGATTTAGTGCTGCCAGGGCAGTCCACCTTTGGCGATGCAGCAACGGATAAGATTATCACAAGAAGGCCGCGCCCTGCTGCCTGATTTCATATGTGTACAAAAGAGGAAAACTACAGTAAGGTGCATAGGAAATGTTTGTACGATCGATCAAAGTATGCTTAAAAACACATGCCCGAACCCTCGGGACAATAATATTTTTGAGCGCACTATTCCTTTAAGCCATGATAAGGTTTATTTCTTTTTTAATCCACATTTTCTTTTAAGATCGGCCGACCCATGACTATATTTCATATGTAAGTTATTGTTACGCTCACCTGGCTCACCTGGCTCCTCTATGTCTGACCATCGGTCTGGGGATGGTGACTGGTTGATAGCCTCACGTCGATTTGCGCCAATTGACAACATTTCTTCCAAAATTGTGAAATGAATTGACTACCTCGGTCAGAGACCAATACGGAAGGAAATCTGTGTATTCGAACAATGTTCTCGAGGAACTCCTTGGCCAAAATTGAAGCAGAAGGTAATCCCTTTAAAGGAATAAAGTGGGCCATCTTGGAAAAAAGATCCACAATAACTAGAATGGAGTTAAATCCATTACATGGAGGTATATCTGTAATAAAGTCTAAAGATAAGGTGTGCCATGGTGTAGGTGGAACATCCAAAGGTTGTAAAAGGCCAGATGGTTTTTTCTTTTGACTTTTGTTTTGGGCGCAAATGCCACAAGACATCACAAATGACTTTACGTCTTTTCGCCAGGTGGGCCACCAGAATTGTCTCTTAATTTTAGCTTCAGTTTTTGCGATACATGCATGCCCTTTCATCAGGGTGTCATGATAATTGGAGATGACTAGTTCTTGTAGTTCCTTGTGTGGTAGAAATAGTCGCCCTTGATAATAAGGGAGGTCATTGATGACTGAGTAGTCCGGGCCTTTCTTTACCCAGTCCTGCAGGGCTGTTGGATCGAAGAGTTGTTGGATTTTTACATGAATATCCTCTAGTGTCTGTAGAGTAGTTATGCCAAGAACTGCACGCACATGCTTAACATGGTCTGATTCTGAGGAGGAGTACACTAGAATATCGTCTATGTATACGACAACACAGACGTCAATGAGTTCACGAAGGACATCGTTCATAAAATACTGGAAGGCTGCTGGTGCATTGCACAACCCGAAGGGTACCACCTGATATTCGAATAATCCGTACTTGGTGCGAAAGGCAGTCTTCCATTCGTCGCCTTTCTTTACACGTACCAGATGATATGCCCCTCGGAGATCCAATTTAGTGTAGATGCAAGCATCCTTTACTTGGTCTAGTAATTTGGGGATCAGAGGTAATGGGTATCGGTTCTTCACCGTAATCTGATTTAATGCGCGGTAATCCATGCGTATTCTGAGGTCACCTTCCTTTTTAGGCACGAAGAACAAAGCTGAAGATGCAGGGGACTTGGATGGACGAATAAAGCCATTAGCAAGGTATTGGTCCAAGTATTGTCTTAGGTGAAGGTTTTCGGGTTCCGTAAGGGCGTAGATCCTACGGCATGGGGGTTGTGCACCGGGTATGAGGTCGATTTGACAATCGTATGATCTGTGAGGTGGTAAGGTGTTTGCCTGTTCTTTTTGAAAAACATCTTGGAATTCTTGAGATTCCTGAGGTAACTGCGCGACTGGGTTAGCAACTGTGGCCAGGCCTTTGTTCAAGGTTTTTTCCGGGTAACAGGTCTGTGCACAATCCGGGAAGGTTCTTCTCTTCTCTCGCCAATCAATACTAGGATTATGTGTTTCCAACCAAGGTATCCCCAGTATTATTTGGAACTGCAGGGCTTTGATTAAATCAAACACAATAGTCTCTCGATGCCCATCTTGGCCCAACAGTGTCATCTCTGTGGTGGAATGAGTTACAGGCCCAGAGGCGATTTCAGTTCCATCAACTGTGGTGATGACATCCGAAGAGGTTTTTTTGCAGAAAGGTAGATTCATCCTAGAAGCCAATTCGTGGTCCATATAGTTCCCTATGGCCCCGCTGTCAATGTATGCCCTTACTGCGTGCATACATGATGGCTGCCTTGGATCAATAAGGACCATTGGTATGATGAGGTGCGAGGTCTGAGTGTCCTTCTTCAAGCTTGGCAAGCGATCCTCTACGCTTGTCGGGCGTGGTCGTTTCCCGAATCAGGTTCTGTTTGATTTCTATCAGCGACTCCGACTATTTTCTTGGATGGTTTTATAGGGCAATCCTGTAGGAAATGTCCTGAGGCCCCACAGTATAGACACAATTGCATCTGCCGTCTCCTTTCTCTTTCCTTTTTAGTTAAGGGTCCCTTAACCCCCCCGATCTGCACAGGTTCTGCTGCATCTGTTCCTTTGGGGGTGACGTTGCGTTTAACCAATACCCGATTCTCGAACTTAGCTCAGTCAGCCTTTCTATTCTGAAGCCGATGGTCTAACTGGACCTCTAAGTCTATATATTCTGCGCAATCCTGAGGTGGGTTCACAACTTGGGCCAAAACATCTTTAAGTTCTCCCCGAAGTCCACGATGAAATAGTGTAATTCGTTTTAACCTCTGGCCCTCCGGTTTCTACCACCAGCCTATTAAAGGTTGCAATATAGGTTAACAGATCCTGGTTACCTTGTCGTAGGGATAATAGTTCGTTATCCAGGGCCTGTCCCTGGGTATGTCTAGCGAGTAGTCTTTCCATGCTCATTTGAAAACCCTGAAAGTCCCGAAGAAGAGGGTCATCCTGATTGACTAATGGAATCGACCAATCAGCTGCACTGCCACTCAAGTATGATAATACAAAAGCTTCTTTGGCTTGGTTATTCGGAAAGGCTCCAGGTCTGCATAGAAAGTGCAAGCGACATTGGTTCATAAACACGGCGAACCTTTTTGTGTCCCCAGCAAAGCGTTCAGATGGAGCTAAAGGTATAGCCCCTGGTAAAACCACTTGCACCGGACTGCTCGATGAAACAGGAGTTGGATTCCCCCCGAGTCCTGGTAAAGGTGTTTGCCCTGCTTGGTTTTGCAGCATCTGCCTAGCCAGATCGTCAGTGCGCTCTTTTGAAACAATCAGTTCTCTCCTGAGGGCATTAGTCTCTTGGCGAGCGGAGTGCACTTCCGCCCTAAGTTCCCCCAGTAATTGGGCCAGTTGATCGTTTCCGAGCTTTCCATAACGCCCGGGTGGGGATTTATAGAGAGGCTTTGCGTTCTGTTACGCTCACCTGGCTCCCACAGGGGCGTCGGTAAGACCCGGACGGCTGCGGTCTCCACCAATGTGATGCGTAGAGCAGAGATGACTGACTAGACTGGCCCTCCGAATCTTATCTGCTTGACCCGTAGAAGTATTCTCCTGCAAGTGGAGAGATGGATTTAGCCACCCGTGGATTCAAGTGATGGCACCCCCCACAGTCCTCCCCACTTATCACTCCGAAGTGCCCTTTCAGCAATCTCACCTTATACTCTTGAAAGATGAGCTCTCCATCCTGCATGGATTGCAGGGGCGCGTTGATGCCAGTCACTTCACTGGTTTGAAGGCGTGGGAGAGTTCCGGAGAGTATTGACTCTGAGGTTCCTGGCTAGGACCAGTAATTATCAAGTTAATAGAGTTCAATATGTCCGAGGTTCACTCTTGTTCCCCCCTTCCTTCCTTGTCTTGCAGCTGAGTTCGTGAGAAGATGCTCTCGTGGTAGCTGGTGGCGCTCAGGTAAGAGTCTGTATTACCTGACGCTGTCCGGTAAATGTTACACGTGTTTAACGTGTTGTTTTCTCTCTCTTTGCAGGTGCGGCACATGAAGATGTGGAGAGTTATAGAATAATGCCTCTGGTGGTAATTCAGGTAAGTCTATGGTGATAAGAATGATATTCGTTGGTTTTCTCGGCTCACCTTGTTGTTTTCTTTTGTCCCCCAGGTGCCGGAGTTCGGCGAAGAAATGATGGAGGCTGTAAGGACTGGTGAGTATGGCGCGGCGCTGCAGCTGGAGATGCGACGCGTACTGAAATGATGTTCTTTACAGGTCCGGAGGCGAGATGAATCCGGAATCAGGTGAGGAATTCGAAAATAGTTAGTTTTCTAACCTTGTCCTTTTCTTTCCTCTTGTTTTTAGGAGCTCCAGATTCGAGGCGGCGTGGCAGAAGACTGGATGCTGTCTGCAGGCACGGTGAGCGTTACGCTGCTTGATGCAGAATAACGCGAAGCGTGTGCTGCTGTTCGCGCGTGGTTTAAATAGCCTCCAAAGTAGTTCCAGGTAAGAAGTTCCCCAGAACCACGCCCTAGTAAAAAATAGTCCCGGTAATAAAATAGTCCCATCGAGGCCTCACGTTGGCTTGGACTCACTTGCAGCATGGTCTGCATCAGGTAAGTAAAGTCTATGAGCCTCGCGCCTCAGGTGCCCGGACTGATTCCTATGATGAGCCTGGCGCCTAAGGCGCCAAGACTGAACCCAAACAGCCCCCAGCCGGGGCTGTTGGGGTTTTAATAAGTGTCTGGATGCCTGCTCCCGGAGCTGATGGGCTTGGTCCTGATTCCCGGGGGTAGGCATCATGACAGCTATACCATTTCACAAGACCGCATATAGAAATGTAGTTATGTTTCCTGAAAAATTCATATTACAGGCCATGCTAGGTGCTCTTCATGGGGTGAAGGCAGACAACTCAGGAGAAACCAGATATTAGCATTGAAAGCAACATTCTTCGTTCCATCCCTCACTCACTTGTGTCCAATTGGCAGACACCTTATGTTCTGATTACTTACTCAAAAAGATTGTTCTCTGACATAACCAAACTAGGCAGTTTGCCTTAACAAGTACTTCTAGTGCACTCCACTGAAGAACACACTGCCTTCTTCAAATCCTGGGCAGCAGAGACCTCAATACACTCTTTAAACCAATATAACATAGAAGATAACAGGCTTGAATTAGAGTGGAATAATAACTTTGTGATCCCGTCAACCTTAAAAACGTTCTTATGTGATGGAGTGAAAATGGTACAAGAATGTGGTGAAGGGGTGTAGTTTGGCCAAGGCACACAATCTGTTGAAGGGGCAGAATGTGGTGAAGGTGCAGAATCTGGCAAAGAAGCATTAGAGTTGGGGAGTGCAAACACTTAGTTCGGCCTACGGTAACAGAAAGCCTAAAAACGCCACCGGTTCACCTGTTCCATTCAAACAGATTGGGCTGCTGTTCTGTACATGGCTGAGGTGGCATACAACAACGCCAAACATACACCCGTATGTTGTAGTCCATTCTTTTGTTCCTTTGGACTGAATCTGAAGATCCTACTCATACCTACCGTGCCTACAACCTCCTTGCCTTCGGTGGACGTCCTGATCAAGAAACTGCAAAATACGCATAGAACCATATTAGAGATCTTAGTGGACACCAAGGCACAACAGGAACGTTTTGCCAACAGAAGCAGGACACCTGTACCATCCTACCCCGTAGCTCAGTACCCATGATTTGTCTCTACGTAATTGTCCCCAGAAATTCGCACCTCGTTTTATGGGTCCTTTTGATATCATCAAGAAGGTCTCTTCTGTGGCTTTTCGGCTTGACCTTCCATCCACCCGGCATGTCCATCCAGTGTTCCATGTGTCCCTTTTCAAACCTTTCCTGCCAGATTCCTTCAGTCGGACTTGTCCTCGTCCAGCACCTGTTCCTGTCAATGGGGATCTTGAATGCAAGGTCAAGGCCATATGTGATGCCTCGACCTTGTATCTCATGGCCAGCTCCAGTACTAGATTCATTGGAAGGGCTATGCACCGTGTGACCGGTCTTGGGAGCCCGCCTCGCAAATACATGCCCCTCATTTGGTTGAGCGTTTTCATCAGCAGTTCCCCTGGAAGCCTGGTGCCCCAGTTTTTTCTGTGGGGGGGCAGAGTGTTACGCCCCGCCGGCACTCCTGATCCAGTGGTCGCGGATCGGGGGTTTGGAGTCTGTATTCACGCTGGCGGTTGCCCAAGCAACACCGGACTTACTTGGGGACGCTTGACCTCCACTTCTCTGGTCCAAGGTGTGCAGCGGTCACTAGTGCCCCCTCAATGGAGGTTGCACAGGGTCGCTGGGTGCCGCCATGTTTTTCCAGTGCCTCACAATGTCACGTTGTTCATCATGTGACCACACATGCCAGTTCACGCGCTGCCAGTTGACTAGACCCAACAACCTTGTTATGGTGCCTGGGCATAAAAGAACTGCAAGCGCCTAGCTCGGCGTGTCTCAACTTTCTTGTTGTCCACACTCCCTCCTTTTCTCCTGCTCTCCATTCACCCATTCTGGGTGCTTTCTTGCCCTGACTTGTCACCCGGCCTTTCATGCCCTTTGCTCTCTCTTGTGGCCTCCTCTCCCTGCTTTGTTCTTTTCTTCTTGCCCTAGGGCTACTACCTGGTTTGTTGGTGCTTGCACTCCTGTGCTGTCTTCCTTCATGGTGCCCCAGTCCAGTGCTTTGCACTGTTGCTGCATCGCGTTAATCTGGGACACCCTCTCGTGGTGCAGGAAGACCAACCCTGCACCTAGCCCAGATCCATTATTCGCAGTCGGTTGGCAGATGTAATTTTTTTGGTACCGCCTTTTCTTTACCAACACTGCAGATGAAGTGGCGGCCCTGCTCAGCGGTCTTCATGCTCAGGTACACGCCCGCGCTCAGTACTGCTTGCATTCAGCGGGGACCAAAGATAATCCCTAACCTTTAACGGGTGGGCTACGCAATCTTCAAGATATGCCCAATATGTTTTTGTGTCATCCCTCATGTGGTCCCGCAGTATACGTAATTGGGCAGATTTGTAATATAGTCTAATATCAGGGAAACCGAACCCCCCTTTGTCTCTTGGAAACATAAGAGTAGTCATTTTCACCCATAGGGTCTTTTTATTCCAAATTAATTTGCAGATCTCTCCCAGTAAGTCCAGAAAAACCTCTCTGGAAGTTGACTTGGAATGAAGGAAATTAAATATAGTAAAATGAGGGAGCACATTAATTTGAACTTAGGTCATGCATCCAAACCAAGTTAATATCAAATGAGTCCACCTCTTCAGGTCTTCTTTAAACTGTGTCAATAGGGGTTCATAATTCACTTGTACTATCTCTCTCAAATCTCTTGTTATCAGGATTCCCAGGTATGGAATATTGTCGTGCTCTATTCTCATTCCCAAGTACCTCCTCCACTGGTCCAATAAAGGACTCCACATTTGAATAGGCATGATACATGTTTTCTGTATATTAATTTTGAGGCCAGATAAGAGGCTGTAGCTCGATATTTGCTCCATTAAAGCCGGGAGTGAATGCGGTATATTGGTAAATTAACTCAGTATATAATCTGCAAAGAGCGACAATTTGCATTTGATCTCCCCATCTGATATTTCTTGTATAGCATGATTTTCACATATTGCCACCCCCAGGGGTTACATGGTCAAGGCATATAACGGGGGAGAGTGGATACCCCTGTCTCGAGCCCCTTGTCATCTGATTATCTCTGAAACCTCCACATTTATTTGAACTCATGCAGTGGGGCCCCTATATAGTGCTAATACCCATTTCTGAAAGTTCATCCTGAACCCCATCCCCTCGAGAACTTTCATCATAAAGGGCCACTCACCCTGTCAAAGGCTTTCTCTGAATCTAGAGAAACCAAGCAGGCCTCTTGGTCCCCTTTTTGGATGCTGTAGATAAAGTCCATGGTTTTCCGTATGTTGTCCGAGCCCTGCCTCCCCCGGATGAAGCCCACGGATCACTGTGAACCAATGTTAGTATCGTCTCAAGTCTACCCCCCAAGACTTTAGCAAGGATTTTCACATCATTATTTAGGAGGGAGATGGGTCTGTAAGAAAAACACTTCGAGGGGTCCTTTCCTTCCTTGTGAATTGCTATTATTTTTGCCATCAACATTGTGTCGGGAAGGGCCTCACCCTCCAGACAGGCATTGGAAAGGCTAGCTAGGTAGGGGCGATAAGTGATATAAAGAGCTTATAGAACTTCATAGTAAAGCCGTCTTCCCCTGGTGCCATACCCCCCTTCATACATTTGATAGCTAATCAAACCTCCACTGTGATGGGGTTGTCCAGGTCCTCTCCCGTACTATACGATAGGCCTGGGAGGCGAAGCCCCCCCAGAAATGGGTAGGATAGCTCAGCAGGTTGAGCGCTCGCTGCTGCAATCTGAGCGTGATCTGCAGGTCGCAGGTTTGAATCCCGGCAAGGGCAATTCAGCCTTTCATCCTTCCTAGGTCGATAAATGAGTACCAATTTCAGTTGGGTGATATTGTATGTAAATATGTGCTCTGTAAAGCGCTTTGGTTTAAGGCGCTATATAATATAAATAACACATCATTATCTATTTGTTCCTCTTGACCCTCCCACTCCGATGCATACAGTTTACCATAATACTTTGCAAATTCCTCAGCTTTGCCCGGCTGGTCACACCTGACCATCCCCTCTTCCGATTCAAAACACCCTATCATCTTCCTCTTCTTTTCCTCCCTCAGTCTCCACGTGAGTATCCTGTTTGCCTTTTCTCCTTTTTCATGGTAGTTTTGTCTCAAAAACATGAGCTTTTTCTCCGTATCTTGAACCAAGATCATATTTAATTGTGCTTTGTATTGACGGAGTTCGCTCGACACCTCACGGGACATGTAGTTACCCTGGTTCTCTACCCGTTGTATTTGTTCTATTTTTTGAGTGAAGCTCCCTGTCTTACCCTCTCTTTCTTCTTCTGAGATCCTATTCTCATCGGGGCCGCCCCTTATCGTGGCTTTAAACCCTTCCCACAAGGACTGGAGCCTCACTTCTTTCGTAAAAGTGAAATACTCTTTAATTGCTTTGAATAGCTCTTGTGTAACTTCCTTATCTTTTAACAGGAAATCATTACACCTCCAAGTCCCCGTGGGGGGTGGAGCTTGTCCCATCCCCACTACCTCCTTCACCAGGTCATGGTCAGACCAAGGGATAGGGGTTACCTGGGAATCCAAGAGCTGAGCTTTAAGATGTGAGTCCACTAAAATTAGGTTGCTATGTGAAACTCAATTGTGGACCACCTAGAAATAGGTAAATGGCCTATCCCCTTCTGCTGGGGAAGAGAGTGAATCCCACAAGCCGAAGGCATTGTAAATAATTCTAAAATGGAGAATGTCCCACTCATTGTACCGTTCTTCGAGAGTCTTCCCCAGCCTCTTGTGTTCTTTCTAACGGTCAAGTACCATATAAAAATCCCCTCTTATCATTAGCCGGCCCAGTCAAACATAATCAGGGGTCCAAAGGGTTAACTGCACAAACTATGTCCACATCCTAGACCGGGAGAAAACAGGCAGTGCAATTAATCTTTAGGCCCCTTCGACATCGACAACACACCTAACTAAGAGGCAGTCCAAGCCCTAAGAAGAGAGGAGCCTTGTGCTCAATAATACATGCAAAGCAAGTGCTCGCGGTTGTTCCAATGGGCAAAATGGGGTCTCTTCAGGGGTCTCTAGCAGCTCAGGAAGGTGGACGAGGTGATGAAGAATAAGTTCCCACTATTCAGGGAGGACATCCACTTGAAGGCAGAAGCAGTTCCAGAGTGCGGGATGCAGTCGCTAGTTCGCACTAGCAGTGGAAAGGAGAGGGACCCTCAGGAGCCACTCGTGTGTAAAAAGGGGCCCCGGCGCAAGGGGTCACCGGTTAGTGTTGGAAGTACTCACCGGTCCCAGATGCACTCGGACCCAAACTTCGCCAGTTCAGTCCACTTCGCTTGCAGGTTCGAACACGACAAAAAGGACGTCTCTACGGCTTTCAGTTCCGAAGATACAGTGATGATTCCCAAATGGGACAGTGGCGATTTCTCCGCTCCAGGTGGATGAATCGACCCAGTTTCACTGCAGCAGGCTTTCTGGGGCAAGAGAGTCACAAATGCAACACACCTGCAAATGTCGCTGCTGTGGCAGGGCAACACAGTAACCGCGCATGCTCCGGTCATGGCGCACTCGTCTCACTTCAGACCTGGGAACGCCAAGTGTGTGAAATTAGGTGTGAGGGGGTCGTGGACACAGAGCTAGCATTATACCAAGTTTCGAGGGCCTCCTCGAAACGGCAGCAGTGACAGAGCAAAGGACCTGGGCAAGCTGGTCAGTCCACTGGTTGGACCAGGGACACTTCAGAGAAAGCTTACTTGCAGGTTTTGATGAAGGTGTCAAGAATAGTTGGTCCCACTATTCTAATGGGTCAAAGCATCTTCGCAGACCTTCAAGGATGACCAGATGCAGAGGGGTCCCACAGGATGATAGCGGGCTCAGAGTGCCAAACCTTTCAGCGGGTTACCAGCGGTTCCTCGACTCAGCTTCGTAGTTTCAGGATACTTGGATCCTATCCTTCGTTCAGTGAGAACTCCAGAGATCGACATGGTATGGGTGTTTTTGTCCTCCTCCTATCCAAAGTTCCCTTTGCACCAAAACGAAGAGGACCCAATGGGAGATCTCCTCAAAAACACACACTCCATACGTGGACCAATCAAGGACCACAGTGGTCCCGGTCATTCAAGGCACTCCATACTCTCTGGCACCCAGGATATGTATTGGTCTCAGACGTTCCAGCCCACATCCTGGAGGCACACACACAAGGCATGCAGAAGCCCGCGATAGCATTCTGTTCCATGGAAAAATGCATGACCAAATAAGGGCTGACCCGGGTCAACTCGACCTGGGGAAGGTGAAGGGGCAAGATGGCCGAAGGACAGGACAAAGAACCTTGTGGCATGGCCATTTTGGAGCCAGGCCACCTATTTGTGCCAAACGCCGGTTAACGTGGTTAACATGGCAGGAAAGGGTTAAAAATAATGCGGAAAGATAGCTGCCACCAGCCCTGTCCATGACACATCTGCACATCTCACAAAAAGTCCATTGGGAGTATCTAGGGTCTTTGGAAAATGACTACAGACCCAAGTACACTGTACTGGAAGGTACATTGTGTACGTGTTACATGTTGCAGAAAAGTTGCAACATTGGAAAAGGACTAAGGGAAACAAAGTCTCCCAGTACTGACTGTCTTAAGGGCACGTCAGTTTCCCCATTAAAAGTGTGCGAAAGCCCAGAGGAGTGCAGCTGAAGGCTGTGCTTCTCTGGCAAAGTCAGTCTATGGTGTCTAAACAGCAGCTCAACGTTTGGGGGTGTACACATGGAGGGAAAATTACATACAATTATGAAATCTTTCCTAACACTCGCCCCTCCCAGACTAAGAACAGGGGGAACTAATCCACCCCTGGATGAGTTTCTTGTTCAGGTCGGTTAAACATTCTGGATAACCCATCAGCATTGCTATGTTGGACAACTGGCCTATGCTCAATAGTGAAGTCAAAGCCTTGCAGGCTTATGGACCACCTAAGCAACTTTGGATTCTCTCCCTCCATGTTCATTAGCCACTTTAAAGGAATGGTTCGGTCAGGAATATTGTCCCTATGGTTCGGCCATGTGCTTTTAACCATAATTCGATCGATCGTACAAACATTTCTTATGTACCTTACCTTAGTTTACGTCTCTTGAACACAAGCAAAATCAGGCAGCAGGGCCCAACCATTTTGTGATAATCCTATCACTTGCCTCATTGCCCTGGGTGACCTGCGTTTGTGGCACTAAATCATATTTACTGTGCCTGACATCATCAAATCATTTATATTCTCCGCCTCTCTCCGTGACGTTGCTGGGCAGCGTGGCCAAACGTGCCCAGTCGTCACCTACGCGACTAGAGCCGGAACCGGGAAAACAACACACATCGTCTCATGGCGCGTCACATTTAGGAATATGAAACTGTACTTTAAAAGGAAACACCAAGACTGTACAATTGGCAAAGTACATTTATTTCACATTGAATGTTTCGATAACATTCGGCGTGTGACCAAATCAATTAAAATTGAACTTTTTTTCTTTGCTCTCGTTTCATAAATCCGCAAATGTTTATCGTGAGTCATGCGCTGTTCCTTTTGGGTTCACAGGGTGTTCGTTTTGTGTAATCGAAGCACTTCGATCGCACAGTGAATTGCAAGGCTGGTGCTTCAACTTGGCACTAGACCACCATAAAGGTTGTTATGTTGCTCCTAATCGCCCGTACCGCGTACGGACATATCGGACCTTGTCTGTCGTCCCAAAATACGGTCAAGTAGATCCAGTGATTGACATGTAGCTGCAGCTGGCGGTTGAAGAAGCCATCGGTCAGGGTCTGGAATAGATGGCAATCGCAGAACGGCACGATGTACCTGGTTGCAAAAGATAAAAATCGAAAAGTGTCTCAGTAGCCGATCTTTATTACAATTAATCATTTCCTTTATTAGCGCAGAGGTGACACAATGTGAACCGAGAGAATACAACGTGGAATATCAAAGTACTCTGCTATTTGCTTCCGAGGATAGTGCGAATGAGAATGTTGAGCTCTAAATGTAAGGCGTAAACTGGGGCAAGAATTCGAGGCGCAAAAACAATGTAATGATTTATTAGCATGGAGCCAGGGAGAAATGAGTGGTGGTCTACATGCGTCTCGATGCTGGCCTGCCCATGTGCCTGGTAGATAGCCCTGCACACAAAGGTTGTACTAGCACTTCATTGCAATATGCCAAACAGAACGAACAAGTACAATGTCACCCAGCAGTAACGGTCAGCTATTCGTATTTCGATTAGTTCTGGTATGAAATCGTCTAAAGAGAAACGTACATTATATTTGGCATTTCCATTCTCTAGGCGTAATGCAGACCGTAATGCAGTTTTGGAATGGGCAACCTTAACATATCATACGTTATTACACCCCCCCTTCAATTCAATCCCTTTCAGAATGGTCCCTGCCTCTCAAGGTCAAAAAACAATAGAACCTTATACTGTGCGCCGGACTTGTGGGCCTCCCAGCTCCCATGCAAAAATTCAAAGCTGGTGACCTTCATTCAAAATTAACATACATTCTTACTTTGCAACATCCCGTATCAACGCATCCATGAGAACATGAATTTTGAAGCACAGGCACAGGAAATTGGGGGCTATTACTGCTCATTGTTCGTGGCACTGCTCAGCTGTAGGTGAAATTTGCCAATGACAGAATGCCCCCTACTCCCAAACTATAGTCGGTGTAACACAAAAACGGACTCAAAATGTGTCTTATAATAGGGTCACCTCTGCTTATCTATTGGCCTCCTACCCCATTGCATGTTTTCACAGTCAGTACTTCTTGCGTGCCTAGAATGTTTTGTGGCCTAAGTCTAATCCCTTTTGTAGGTCCAGCAGTTATTCAGATTTTTGCAGAACTTTATTGCAAGTCAACTGCCAAAACCCAAATATTCTTACACACTGTAACCCATTGGTCATTAACACAAAAAATGAAGGTCCCACAGTATCTCAACTAAACTGTGAAATGTGAAAGCAATCGTAATAATTGTAAATATTTTTAAGAAAAGTACTGAGAGGATAGATTTCAAAAGACAAAATGCATACTTTATTTGTACAGTTTATAGAAAAAATGTTTGCAAAAATAAAAATAGACGGTAATCATTTCAACCAGGATTTGAACGATTTAACAAGCTCTGCTTTGGGTGGACATGGCACGCTGGCAATTTTTTGTGGCAATTTATGTGTGCTCTGAGCAGATTTGTGCGCAATTCCATGAGTATGCATCTCGACGACATTAACAATAAGATCTTTCACAAAATCAAATTCCATTTTTCTCATACTGGTTTGACAACCCATTTTTTGCTTCTTTTCGTAAAGGCCATAGTGTAGCGAAGCATCCCTAAGTTTCCTGCAGTCCTAGATTGTTCCCGGCCCACATTCTCGTAAAGTCTGACATTTCATCCCCTGGATGCCAAAATGCAATCGCTTTGACCTGTACTTTAGACACATATTGTGGAACACCTAAAAATCTCCTATGTGACAGAATTCTGTGTGTCCCTTAAGATCTCTTGATAGAGTTTTATCAAACACAATCTTCTCAAGGGCTTTGTGTGGAGGTGAAGATGGGATCAACCACTTCTTCTTCCATGCCTACTCTGGGGACAAAGGGCCATGTTCACATTGGTGGAAATGTTAGTTTTCTGTCCAGTGGTGAACGTTGGAACAGTGGTGCATTAGTGACCACCATTTTTCCAGTAGAATTTCCACAGACCCATCACATGTTTTTGAGCTCCACCAAAGATGGTTGCTGAAAGAGTGGGACCATTGCGAAATACCTTGCAAACCTTTTTTTCCCTGCAGCCGAGATTTTTTATTGATTGATTTGGCAACATGACATACATCAAATTGATGTTTAATATTTGGATACTGCTCTCTCATTGTCTTGGGTATTGAAACGTGTCTGTCCGTGGCTATGAGGTCGATTTGCATTCCCCTCGATTGTAGATCTTCCAGTGATTTTATAAAGCCAAGTTTCTCCTTGGCCACCGAGGATTTACATTGGGACACCTGCACGACCACCAAACTCACATTTTTCTTACTTTCCATGTCCTCAAGATGGTAGGTGCAGTACTTAGCAGAAAATCCGGGGCTGTCACACTGTCCATCGCCGGCTAGCCTGAACCGTCGGGGAATGTACTTTGAATAGCCAATTGTTCAATTCTCCAAGCATCACTAATGGCAGGGAATAGATAATCACGTTGGTATTTGTAGTATTGCGTTTTATAAATGAAATGGAGTCCCACAAACTGAAAGAAACTGGATAACTTCATGAAACTGGAGCCACTGAAAAGTAAAGCTGCTGCACACAGTAGATTGACAGCTGGCAGTTTCCCCAGCATCGGTTGAGCGGACCATGAACATGCTTTATGTGACTTTTCACAGGTGGCATGTATTTTGAGGTTACTGCCTTGAGTTAGACGAGTCACACTCACCAATGGCTTTCCACATACTTCCCCTCCCACTGAATGCATACATTTCAGCATCTGTATAATCTCCATCAAGCTGCTGTCGAATACTATGTATTTGGCCTCTTTTATTATACTGTCATCTGGCAACACTGTGGTTTTGGACTGAACCGTTGTGGACATGTCAGCCAAACCGGATATACTATAGTCGATATCCTTGTCTGTTTCGTCGGTCAATAGTGTTGATGCTTCAGTTTCTGTCATTTCAACATCTGTTACTTGACGATGGATAGGAGAAAAGATCAATGTGGACTGTTTTTTGGAGTGTATTTTTTTGGCGGGTGTCGATTGTGTCAAGTGCTCATCTAGTAATGTTAAACTATCATCTATAAATTCAATTTCACCTTCCTCTGGCGGAGCGGGCGCATTGTAGCAATGGTCCAAGAACACTTTGCTGGAATCGCCTGTCTTATTAAATTCATTTTCTGGCCTTTGGACATAGGCATCTCGAGTGTGAACACGACACACCTCAATGAATAGTTCCTCCATGGTGAAAACAGTTTGGCAAGCAGCATCTGTCATTTGTATAGCTGTCTGTGTCTGCATAGTCCGTACTCCATCGGGCGACTACAGGACAGATAGGAAAAGGGATGTTCAGTGTAAATCCAACATAGTGTTGTACAATTGGCATTAAAAAAAAGCATATAATGAAGGCCTTAGCACAAAACTATTGCCAACAATAGAAAGTGTTTCTAACTAACCTTATTTTTATTTCTTTTCTTTGAAACCTTCTTTACTCTAACATCAGCAAACTGGCACACCGGCACATCCGTATATTCCTCCGGTTCAATATACAGATCTTGTATAAATCCCTACAAAAAATAGTATCCATTTAAAATAAGTCATTGGCATTGCACATCTAATTAGACCGACTTTCTTTCATTCGATGGTACTGTCAGGGCGCATACCTCTGGGTCCAGATCAACTGTAAGGTCTGGTTCCCGGAACAATCACAATGGATAATGTAATTGTAGAGGACGCTGCAGCATCTCCCTGAAACACAGTACTTGCATTAGTAAGGACAAAAAGATTGTAAACGGGACACACAATTTGGAAAGACGACAAAGGTACATATCAATAGTAAAGTAGGAATGAAACATTGTGTAAAACAATTACACGATATAAAAATATGATCAGATTATCTCGTCCTACTGAGCTATGAAGACTCATACCACTGGCACCGGATCGACTAAGAGGGATGTTCTAATTGTAGTGGACACTGCAGCATCTCCCTGAAACACAGTACTTGCATTAGTAAGGTCGAAAAGATTGGAAAAGGGACACACAATTTGGAAAGACGACAAAGGTACATATCAACAGTAAAGTAGTAAAGAAACATTGTGTAATGCAATGATACGTTGCGAAAATATGATCACATTATCTAGAATTCCGTGCATAAAACCAGTCTGGAACAGAATAGCTAGGTAACATTACCTGATATGCGCTCGAAGTGGTTGATGACTCCAGGCAAGACATGGATGTTGAATCTTGTGCCTTCATATTCGGTGGATAGTCATGGAGTGGTAAAGGCAAAGTATTATTCGATTTAGAAATTCCAACATTACAAAATGGTATGTAAGGAGACTGAATACGAGAAAATTACACTTATTGAAATGCATAATATAGCATAGCTACCCGTCCCCATAAATCATTTTTCTATGTGGGTTATACAAAACAAGGACTGATGTTTAGCAAAAAAGTCATTATTCAACAGCTATTCAATCACATAAATATGGAAAGTACTATAAGTGGCATTTAGACCGAAAATACAGGTGTAAAGCTAAATCCGGAAGCGTGACTCACCTGTGGCGGCATTTTCACGAGTAAAGTTGGATTAGCGTTTGGGAGCAATTTCCGAGTTGTTCTCAGTTGATTCCTCTTTGTGAACAAGGATGTGTCGTACATATCCGGGGAGAAGTGCAGGCTGCAGATGCGGTATCGATGACCCCTCTTGTCCTCCAAGACTTGTTTGACTCTACTTTCAAGCTCTTCCGGTGGATATCCGCAACGTCTGACCCATTCTCTTATTCGATCATCAGTCTTAGGGAATACATGCATTGTAATGCCTTCGGATTTGTCATGGGTCTTTGAAGGGCAACCGAAATTAGAACATGCAGGCATTGTTGTAAATTCTGCAAAATAAAGGTCAACATTATTAAAGAAATGTTTTGCATAAGCATGTGAGAAAGAATGAATTGGACCATACATTGTTCATTGCACGCTTCCTTTTGGGCACCACAGCAAGACCAGTGCAGCGTGTGGCTGTATTATTGGACATTTCTCAAACGATTCATTGATGTGTTGAAAATCAGAACATGTTACCCGTCCCTTGAATGCTCTATCATGCATGAAAAGGAAACATGCTTATACTATAGACACGGTCCACTAAGGATGCAATACGATGACAATTGACACTGATAAAAAGTGACATATCGATATCGATAACATAACAAAAGAAACTCAAATCAATAGCAATGATACAAATTAACATAGCAGTACAGAGTTAGATACTTCGGAAAAGATATGAATTTACAAATGAAGGAGATATGATTAGGAACCATGCCCTTACCTTGACCAACAAACAGTTGGATTCAGCAAGCGGAGTAATTAGTGGCAGGAGAACAGGGAGATGTTCACAGGTAGAACACTGACGAGTTCACTCGAAGCGATCACAGAGTAGCACGTTCACGAGTTGTCTTGCAGTGCTCAAAGATGTTCTCATGGTAAATATCCAGTGGTTTATAAAGAATAACAAAAAGGGGTGTGTTTGTGAATGAATGACGTGTATATGTTGTGGTATTATGTGGCTTGCAGGGGCACGGTCTGCTTCAGGGGAGGTCTGCCTGGAGACACAGGGTCTGGGGAGGCCATGTAAACAATGGCACCTGGGTGTAGGATACCTTTTGAAGTGTACATGTTGTTTGGCACCTTGGCCGTTCGCGCCCCTGACAGCACCCCATTGCAGCGCACATCCACTGGGTTGAACTGCCTTTGATAGTGTGGGGTGGGATGGATGGGCCGGGAGACGTGCAGACAAGGCACCGGAACACTGCTGAATGGAGACACACTTATGTGGATTGCAGGGGTACGGTCTGCTTCAGGGGAGGCCTGCCTGGAGACACGGGGTCTGAGGAGGCCATGTGAGCAATGGCCCCTGGGCGTAGGATACCTTTTGAAGTGTAACTGTTGTTTGGCACTTTGGCCATTCGTGCCCCTGACAGCACCCCATGGCAGCGCACATCCACTGGTGCGAACTGCCTTTGATAGTGGTGGGAGGGATGGATGGGCCAGGACACATGCACACAAGGCACCGGAACATGCTGAATGGAGACACACTTGATACCTTTTGAAGTGTACATGTTGTTTGGCACCTTGGCCGTTCCCGTCCCTGACAGGCCCCCATGGCAGCGCACATCTACTGGTGCGAACTGCCTTTGATAGTGGGGGGTGGGATGGATGGGCCGAGAGGCGTGCAGACAAGGCACCGGAACACTGCTGAATGGAGACACACTTATGTGGATTGCAGGGGCACGGTCTGCTTCAGGGGAGGCCTGCCTGGAGATACAGGGTCTGAGGAGGCCATGTGAGCAATGGCCCCTGGTCGTAGGATACCTTTTGAAGTGTACATGTTGTTTGGCACCTTGGCCGTTCGCGCCCCTGACAGCACCCCATTGCAGCGCACATCCACTGGTGTGAACTGCCTTTGATAGTGTGAGATGGGATGGAGGGGGCCGGGAGGCGTGCAGACAAGGCACCGGAACACTGTTTTATGTGGATTGCAGGGGCATGGTCTGCTTCAGCGGAGGCCTGCCTGGAGACACAGGGTCTGAGGAGGCCATGTGAGCAATGGCCCCTGGGCGTAGGATACCTTTTGAAGTGTAACTGTTGTATGGCACCTTGGCCGTTCGCGCCCCTGACAGCACCCCATGGCAGCGCACATGCACTGGTGCGAACTGCCTTTGATAGTGGTGGTGGGATGGATGGGCCAGGAGGCATGCACACAAGGCACCGGAACACTGCTGAATGGAGACACACTTGATACCTTTTGAAGTGTACATGTTGTTTGGCACCTTGGCCGTTCGCGCCCCTGACAGGCCCCCATGGCAGCACACATCTACTGGTGCGAACTGCCTTTGATAGTGGGGGGTGGGATGGATGGGCCGAGAGGCGTTCAGACAAGGCACCGGAACACTGCTGAATGGAGACACACTTATGTGGATTGCAGGGGCACGGTCTGCTTCAGGGGAGGCCTGCCTGGAGACACAGGGTCTGAGGAGGCCATGTGAGCAATGGCCCCTGGGCGTAGGATACCTTTTGAAGTGTACATGTTGTTTGGCACCTTGGCCGTTCGCGCCCCTGACAGCACCCCATTGCAGCGCACATCCACTGGTGTGAACTGCCTTTGATAGTGTGAGATGGGATGGAGGGGGCCGGGAGGCGTGCAGACAAGGCACCGGAACACTGTTTTATGTGGATTGCAGGGGCATGGTCTGCTTCAGCGGAGGCCTGCCTGGAGACACAGGGTCTGAGGAGGCCATGTGAGCAATGGCCCCTGGGCGTAGGATACCTTTTGAAGTGTAACTGTTGTATGGCACCTTGGCCGTTCGCGCCCCTGACAGCACCCCATGGCAGCGCACATGCACTGGTGCGAACTGCCTTTGATAGTGGTGGGTGGGATGGATGGGCCAGGAGGCATGCACACAAGGCACCGGAACACTGCTGAATGGAGACACACTTGATACCTTTTGAAGTGTACATGTTGTTTGGCACCTTGGCCGTTCGCGCCCCTGACAGGCCCCCATGGCAGCACACATCTACTGGTGCGAACTGCCTTTGATAGTGGGGGGTGGGATGGATGGGCCGGGAGGCATGCAGACAAGGCACTGGAACACTGCTGAATGGAGACAAACTTATGTGGATTGCAGGGGCACGGCCTGCTTCAGGGGAGGCCTGCCTGGAGACACGGGGTCTGAGGAGGCCATGTGAGCAATGGCCCCTGGGCGTAGGATACCTTTTGAAGTGTAACTGTTGTATGGCACCTTGGCCGTTCACGCCCCTGACAGCACCCCATGGCAGCGCACATCCACTGGTGCAAACTGCCTTTGATAGTGGTGGGTGGGATAGATGGGCCAGGAGGCATACACACAAGGCACCAGAAGACTGCTGAATGGAGACACACTTATGTGGATTGCAGGGGCATGGTCTGCTTCAGGGGAGGCCTGCCTGGAGACACGGGGTCTGAGGAGGCCATGTGAGCAATGGCCCCTGGGCATAGGATACCTTTTGAGGTGTACATGTTGTTTGGCACCTGGCCGTTCGCGCCCCTGACAGTACCCCATGGCAGCGCACATCCACTGGTGCGAACTGCCTTTGATAGTGGGGCGTGGGATGGATGGGCCGGGAGGCTTGCAGACAAGGCACCGGAACACTGCTGAATGGAGACACACTTATGTGGATTGCAGGGGCACGGTCTGCTTCAGGGGAGGCCTGCCTGGAGACACGGGGTCTGAGGAGGCCATGTGAGCAATGGCCCCTGGGCGTAGGATACCTTTTGAAGTGTAACTGTTGTATGGCACCTTGGCGTTTGCGCCCCTGACAGCACCCCATGGCAGCGCACATCCACTGGTGCGGACTGCCTTTGATAGTGGTGGGTGGGATGGATGGGCCAGGAGGCATGCACACAAGGCACCGGAAGACTGCTGAATGGAGACACACTTGATACCTTTTGAAGTGTACATGTTGTTTGGCACCTTGGCCGTTCGCGCCCCTGACAGGCCCCCATGGCAGCGCACATCTACTGGTGCGTACTGCCTTTGATAGTGGGGGGTGGGATGGATGGGCCGGGAGGCATGCAGACAAGGCACCGGAACACTGCAGAATGGAGACACACTCATGTGGATTGCAGGGGCACGGTCTGCTTCAGGGGAGGCCTGCCTGGAGACACAGGGTCTGAGGAGGCCATGTGAGCAATGGCCCCTGGGCGTAGGATACCTTTTGAAGTGTACATGTTGTTTGGCACCTTGGCCATTCGCGCCCCTGACAGGCCCCCATGGCAGCGCACATCTACTGGTGCGAACTGCCTTTGATAGTGGGGGGTGGGATGGATGGGCCGGGAGGCTTGCAGACAAGGCGCCGGAACACTGCTGAATGGAGACACACTTATGTGGATTGCAGGGGCACGGTCTGCTTCAGGGGAGGCCTGCCTGGAGACACAGGGTCTGAAGAGGCCATGTGAACAATAGCACCTGGGCGTAGGATACCTTTTGAAGTCTACATGTTGTTTGGCACCTTGGCCGTTTGCGCCCCTGACAGCAACCCATTGCAGCGCACATCCACTGGTGTGAACTGCCTTTCATAGTGTGGGATGGGATGGAGGGGGCCGGGAGGCGTGCAGACAAGGCACCGGAACACTGCTGAATGGAGACACACTTATGTGGATTGCAGGGGCATGGTCTGCTTCAGGGGAGGCCTGCCTGGAGACACGGGGTCTGAGGAGGCCATGTGAGCAATGGCCCCTGGGCATACGATACCTTTTGAAGTGTACATGTTGTTTGGCACCTTGGCCGTTCGCGCCCCTGACAGTACCCCATGGCAGCACACATCCACTGGTGTGAACTGCCTTTGATAGTGGGGGGTGGGATGGATGGCCCGGGAGGCTTGCAGACAAGTCACCGGAACACTGCTGAATGGAGACACACATGATTCACTTAAAAACTGAAACAACCATTGATAGAAAATATGTTGCATTTTATTTGGTTTCTTATTTTGATGGCACAATAATACTAGTCATTGTAAAGGTCTGGTTGCAGCTCAGCGAGGGAAAATCCCCTGTACTGACCACTGTCGCTGGGGAAAGTATGTCTAATGGCGCCAACGACACAGGCGGATATTACTCGTCAAACGCGGTGTCCAAGCCTCCCATGAAGCCACCATGTGTACGAACGATAGGCCACCAGCCGGTACCAACTATGAAAGAGAAAGATACAATCTGTTTTTAAATGACTAAGATAAGTGTATTAAACCTTAGTTGTCAATGACAATGCTTGTATGCAATGGCATTTTTGCCATGAGAAATGCTAACTAGACACTGCACAATATTGAACGACTTTTATGCGACTATTACTAGAGAATTGCAAGACTAAATGGATATGACAATGATATCTTGAAGTTACGAGAATATAGGGGACAACCAAGAAATAGTAGTGGCCTAACTGACATCACAACCAGACTACACTTACTTGTTACTTGGATTACGAGGACGAACTGTTGCGCGAAGTTCGTGCATAAGCACCATCAAAATCCTCAACACGGACCGTGTGAGACAGACTGCCGTGAAGTCTGGCAGCTCGGTAATGCATTGCGGCTGTGGATCGCCTTGTGATATGTAGGACAAGCATCCAGAGTTTTCTTGGCAGCAGCAGTTCTCCACCTCGGTTGGCATTAGCGCGCACCGATTGCAGGTACACCAGGTGGAAACACCGTCCATGCGAGTAGGCCCAGGCTCTTCATCTGTTGAAACTTCCGCCCAACTGTTGTCCAAATCCCCATCGTCTACATACCTTGCTCTTTCCAGTAATTCCTCCTTGGAATGCTCAGGCTCGTACAGGTAGGGCATTATTGTTGCCATTGTGTGGTAAAGAAACAAAAATAATTGATAGCGGTCGTACTGGTATCTGTTCACACGGGCTACAAGCAACGAAGGTAGCTGACCAGAGCACAGAAACGAGTCACAGAATACTCAAAGAAATACAGCTAGAGGAATTGAAAAAAAAATCTGCTGTTGTGTGTTGTGAAATGCTCTGTTTATATTTGTCGAGAAAAGAGGCTTCCTGCCGTTTCCATGGCGACACGCCATTAGCTGAGGTGCAGAGAATGTTGACACGAGACGTGCTTTGGCGTTGTGAAATGGGCGGTACGCATCTATTGATGTCAGGCTCTAGGGCGGGGGATATGATTTATTGCCGCAAACGCAGGTCACCCAGGGCGATGCGGCAAGTGATAGGATTATCACGAAATGGCTGCGCCCGGCAGCCTGATTTTGCTTGTGTTCAAAAGACGTAAACTCGGGTAAGGTCCATATGAAATATTTGTACGATCGATCGAATTATGGTTAAAAGCACATGGCCGACCCATCGGGACAATAATATTTTTTGACCGAACCATTCCTTTAAGGGCTTATGGTCAGTTTGCACAGTGATATGGGTCCCATAAAGGTAGGGCCTCAACTTCCTTAGGGCCCACACAACAGAGAAACACTCTTTCTCTACTGTGGAACATCTGAGCTCTCTGTCCTTAAGCTGGTGACTAATGAAGCCAATATGGTGTTCCTTACCCTTCTCATCTACTTGTGATAGTACAGCTCCTATCCCAGTGTCAGAGGCATCTGTCTGTACAATAAAAGGTCTTTGGTAATCAGGGGCCCTGAGAACAGGGGACTGGCACATGGAGTCTTTTAAGCCATGGAAAGCCTTCTCACACTCTTCAGACCAAGTTACCTTCTTGGGTTTCTTTGGAGTGGTGAGAGCAGTCAGAGGGGCAGCTATGGTGCCATAGTCTGCCATGAAATTTCTGTAATACCCAGTGAGTCCTAAAAAGGCTCTCACTTGGGTCTGAGTGGTGGGGGTAGGCCAATCTTGTACTGCTTGTACTTTACTGGGTAGAGGCTGTATTCGCCATCCACCTACTACATGTCAAAGGTAGACCACTGATCCTTGTCCATTCTAGCACTTAGTGGCCTTTATGGTCAAGTGGGCCTTCTGAAGAGCCTGTAACACAATCCTAAGGTATTTCACATGGTCTTCCCAGGTGGCACTGAAAACTGCTATATCATCCACATATGCAAGACAGAATTCATCCAACCCATTCAACACATGATTCACAAGCCTCTGGAAAGTGGCAGGTGCATTCTTCAACTCAAAAGGCATTACCCTGAACTGGTAAAGACCTTCTTGTTTTGAGAAAGCTATCTTCTCCTTGGCATGTTCTGCAAGTGCTACTTGCCAATAGCCTGCAGTGAGGTGAAATGTGCTGAGGTACTTGGAGGCACCCAAAGTATCTACCAGCTCATCTGTTCTAGGCAATGGGTGCGCATCTGTCTTGGTGACAGCGTTCAGAGCCCTGTAATCCACACAGAACCTCAACTCAGAAGTACCTGCTTTTGGAACTAAAACCACTGGGCTGGTCGAATGACTACTAGAGGGTTCAATCACCCCAAGATCCAACATTTTGTTGACCCCTGTCTTAATGTAAGACCCTACTTTGCCTGACATTCTATATCGCCTACTTTTGGTAGGTACACTGTCTCTTGTGTCAATGTCATTTTTGCATCAAGGTGTCAAACCAGGGGACTGTGAGAACAAGGGGGGAAACTGCCTAAGCAAACTTTTCACCTCTGCTTGCTGATCAGAAGTCAGGTGAGGGACCACATGGACACCCTCAATGGAGCTGTCTGAAGGACTAATTTGGAACTGGTCAGGAAGAGGTTCTGACTCCTCTTTCTAAACATCTGAAGCCAGTAGTAGTGCAGCGATTTCAACTCTTTGGATGAAAGCCTTCAGTCTATTCACATGGAACACTTTTGCAGCCTGTCCAGCCCTTCCAAGTGTCATGACCATTGCCTCTGGCCCTGGCACTCGGGGCTTCTGGGCTGCATCCGTGTCCCTGCATGGCCCCAAGGGCCCAATCATGCCCCCCAAGACTCTTGGAGTAAGTCCTTTGGCGCCAGGCTCATATGGCAGAAGGGAGGGGGGGCTGGAGCTCTCAATGGCAATAGCACAACATGGATGCCCCCACATGGTTCAGTTCCAGAACTGAACCATACGGTCTTCCATTTAGGGTGTGGTCAGGCCTGAAGGCACCTGGGATACCTGCAGACTATATAAGCCAAGCCCGAGCTGCAGAACACGCTTCGTATTGCTCTGCACTCGCATCGTGGCGTTCACTGCGGTCTGTCCTCTGCATTCCAGGCTGGCACCTGCAAGAAGAAGAAGAAGAAGAAGGACATCATTAGCCATCCTTGCCTTCTAGTTATTCCAGCTCCTGTCATTCTCTCCAGTGTCCCGAACCTCCAGCATCTCGGCGGACGCTCGCTCTCTCCTGAAAGCCGCAACCTGGGGAAAGAAATAGAAAGACAGCATTAGTAAGCGTTTGCATCTCACATTTAAACAAGATTCGGAAGCACGCTTACCTGAGCGGAACTCGCTGTTGGTTTATTCCCGTTCCGGCTTTCCATCAACCTGCAAGAGAAAGACAAGGCTGGTTAACACGCATACTTACTTGACGGCAATTCTACTCATCACTCCGCATCCTCTCAGCAGCTTAACATCCGGAACATCACGGCGGCCTGCAAGAGAAGGATAACACAGGTTAGCACACCGCAAAAGCGCACATAGCGCTGCACTCCGCGCATTCACTTACCATCTCGAGCACAGCCCCAGCCAGCTCAGCGTCTTCATCATTCCTCCCGCACCTAAGGGATAAGGAAAGACATTAACTGGGGCAATTACAAGTACGGACAAACTATCAAAACAATAGACTTACCTGAAGAACTGAGTCGCAGCAGGTCTGGACCCACGGGCCCACGCCAGTGAAGCAAACTTGGCGGTGAAGCGCCCCATCCACGACGCACCCCTGCAAAGAACTGCAGGAAGGAGAGCGCACCATATCGAAATCCAAGGTGAGAAAAGCTCTAAGGGGATCGTTGGGTTCACAAGGGAGGGGGGCCCAAAGAGGAAGAGATTGTGGGCTAAATCAAAACTCCTGTATTCCAGACTAGATCCTCGGCAGAACGAGAACCCGGGGGAGGTGGATCCAGGTCTGAAGCAGTCCAACCAGATCGGGTGGCGTCCCTGTGGATACCAGGTGAGCGTTACAGAACGCCAAGCCTCACACCTATAATCCACCCGGGCGTCCAGCATGGAAACCTCGGAAACTGACCAGTTAGCTCGGGTGCTCCTGCCTGGAGACACGGGGTCTGAGGAGGCCATGTGAGCAATGGCCCCTGGGCGTAGGATACCTTTTGAAGTGTACATGTTGTTTGGCACCTTGGCCGTTCGCGCCCCTGACAGTACCCCATGGCAGCAGACATCCACTGGTGTGAACTGCCTTTGATAGTGGGGGTGGGATGGATGGCCCGGGAGGCTTGCAGACAAGTCACCGAAACACTGCTGAATGGAGAGACACTTGATTCACTTAAAAACTGAAACAACCATTGATAGAAAATATGTTGCATTTTATTTGGTTTCTTATTTTGATGGCACAATAATACTAGTCATTGTAAAGGTCTGGTTGCAGCTCAGCGAGGGAAAATCCCCTGTACTGACCACTGTCGCTGGGGAAAGTATGTCTAATGGTGCCAACGACACAGGTGGGTATTACTCGTCAAACGCGGTGTCCAAGCCTCCCATGAAGCCACCATGTGTACGAACGATAGGCCACCAGCCGGTACCACCTATGAAAGAGAAAGATACAATCTGTTTTTAAATGACCAAGATAAGTGTATTAAACCTTAGTTGTCAATGACAATGCTTGTATGCAATGGCATTTTTGCCATGAGAAATGCTAACTAGACACTGCACAATATTGAACGACTTTTATGCGACTATTACTAGAGAATTGCAAGACTAAATGGATATGACAATGATATCTTGAAGTTACGAGAATATAGGGGACAACCAAGAAATAGTAGTGGCCTAACTGACATCACAACCAGACTACACTTACTTGTTACTTGGATTACGAGGACGAACTGTTGCGCGAAGTTCGTGCATAAGCACCATCAAAATCCTCAACACGGACCGTGTGAGACAGACTGCCGTGAAGTCTGGCAGCTCGGTAACGCATTGCGGCTTTGGATCGCCTTGTGATATGTAGGACAAGCATCCAGAGTTTTCTTGGCAGCAGCAGTTCTCCACCTCGGTTGGCATTAGCGCGCACCGATTGCAGGTACACCAGGTGGAAACACCGTCCATGCGAGTAGGCCCAGGCTCTTCATCTGTTGAAACTTCCGCCCAACTGTTGTCCAAATCCCCATCGTCTACATAGCTTGCTCTTTCCAGTAATTTCTCCTTGGAATGCTCAGGCTGGTACAGGTAGGGCATTATTGTTGCCATTGTGTGGTAAAGAAACAAAAATAATTTATAGCGGTCGTACTGGTATCTGTTCACACGGGCTACAAGCAACGAAGGTAGCTGACCAGAGCACAGAAACGAGTCACAGAATACACAAAGAAATACAGCTAGAGGAATTGAAAAGAAAATCTGCTGTTGTGTATTGTGAAATGCTCTGTTTATACTTGTCGAGAAAAGAGGCTTCCTGCCGTTTCCATGGCGACACGCCATTAGCTGAGGTGCAGAGAATGTTGACACGAGACGTGCTTTGGCGTTGTGAAATGGGCGGTACGCATCTATTGATGTCAGGCTCTGGGGCGGGGGATATGATTTATTGCCGCAAACGCAGGTCACCCAGGGTGATGCGGCTAGTGATAGGATTATCACGAAATGGCTGCGCCCGGCTGCCTGATTTTGCTTGTGTTCAAGAGACGTAAACTCGGGTAAGGTCCATATGAAATATTTGTACGATCGATCGAATTATGGTTAAAAGCACATGGCCGACCCATCGGGACAATAATATTTTTTGACCGAACCATTCCTTTAAGGGCTTATGGTCAGTTTGCACAGTGATATGGGTCCCATAAAGGTAGGGCCTCAGCTTCCTTAGGGCCCACACAACAGAGAAACACTCTTTCTCTACTGTGGACCATCTGAGCTCTCTGTCCTTAAACTGGTGACTAATGAAGCCAATATGGTGTTCCTTACCCTTCTCATCTACTTGTGATAGTACAGCTCCTATCCCAGTGTCAGAGGCATCTGTCTGTACAATAAAAGGTCTTTGGTAATCAGGGGCCCTGAGAACAGGGGACTGGCACATGGAGTCTTTTAAGCCATGGAAAGCCTTCTCACACTCTTCAGACCAAGTTACCTTCTTGGGTTTCTTTGGAGTGGTAAGAGCAGTCAGAGGGGCAGCTATGGTGCCATAGTCTGCCATGAAATTTCTGTAATACCCAGTGAGTCCTAAAAAGGCTCTCACTTGGGTCTGAGTAGTGGGGGTAGGCCAGTCTTGTACTGCTTGTACTTTTCTGGGTAGAGGCTGTATTCGCCATCCACCTACTACATGTCAAAGGTAGACCACTGATCCTTGTCCATTCTGGCACTTAGTGGCCTTTATGGTCAAGTGGGCCTTCTGAAGAGCTTGTAACACAATCCTAAGGTGTTTCACATGGTCTTCCCAGGTGGCACTGAAAACTGCTATATCATCCACATATGCAAGACAGAATTCATCCAACCCATTCAACACATGATTCACAAGCCTCTGGAAAGTGGCATTCTTCAACTCAAAAGGCATTACCCTGAACTGGTAAAGACCTTCTTGTTTTGAGAAAGCTATCTTCTCCTTGGCATGTTCTGCAAGAGCTACTTGCCAATAGCCTGCAGTGAGGTCAAATGTGCTGAGGTACTTGGAGGCACCCAAAGTATCTACCAGCTCATCTGTTCTAAGCAAGGGGGGCATCTAAGGGGGTGTGCATCTGTCTTGGTGACATCATTCAGAGCCCTGTAATCCACACAGAACCTCAACTCAGAAGTACCTGCTTTTGGAACCAAAACCACTGGGCTGGTCCAATGACTACTAGAGGGTTCAATCACCCCAAGATCCAACATTTTGTTGAACTCTGTCTTAATGTAAGACCCTACTTTGCCTGACATTCTATATCGCCTACTTTTGGTAGGTACACTGTCTCCTGTGTCAATGTCATGTTTGCATCAAGGTGTCAAACCAGGGGACTGTGAGAACAAGGGGGGAAACTGCCTAAGCAAACTTTTCACCTCTGCTTGCTGATCAGAAGTCAGGTGAGGGACCACATGGACACCCTCAATGGAGCTGTCTGAAGGACTAATTTGGAACTGGTCAGGAAGAGGTTCTGACTCCTCTTTCTCAACATCTGAAGCCAATAGTAGTGCAGCGATTTCAACACTTTGGATGAAAGCCTTCAGTCTATTCACATGGAACACTTTTGGAGCCTGTCCAGCCCTTCCAAGTGTCATGACCATTGCCTCTGGCCCTGGCACTCGGGGCTTCTGGGCTGCATCAGTGTCCCTGCATGGCCCCAAGGGCCCAATCATGCCCCCCAAGACTCTTGGAGTAAGTCCTTTGGCGCCAGGCTCATATGGCAGAAGGGGGGGGGCTGGAGCGCTCAATGGCAATAGCACAACATGGATGCCCCCACATGGTTCAGTTCCAGAACTGAACCATACGGTCTTACATTTAGGGTGTGGTCAGGCCTGAAGGCACCTGGGATACCTGCAGACTATATAAGCCACGCCCGAGCTGCAGAACACGCTTCGTATTGCTCTGCACTCGCATCGTGGCGTTCACTGCGGTCTGTCCTCTGCATTCCAGGCCTGCACATGCAAGAAGAAGAAGAAGAAGAAGAAGGACATCGTTAGCCATCCTTGCCTTCTATTTATTCCAGCTCCTGTCGTTCTCTCCAGTGTCCCGAACCTCCAGCATCTCGGCGGACGCTCGCTCTCTCCTGGAAGCCGCAACCTGGGGAAAGAAATAGAAAGACAGCATTAGTAAGCGTTTGCATCTCACATTTAAACAATATTCGGAAGTACGCTTACCTGAGCGGAACTCGCTGTTGGTTTATTCCCGTTCCGGCTTTCCATCAACCTGCAAGAGAAAGACAAGGCTGGTTAACACGCATACTTACTTGACGGCAATTCTACTCATCACTCCGCATCCTCTCAGCAGCTTACCATCCGGAACATCACGGCGGCCTGCAAGAGAAGGATAACACAGGTTAGCACACCGCAAAAGCGCACATAGCGCTGCGCTCCGCGCATTCACTTACCATCTCGAGCACAGCCCCAGCCAGCTCAGCGTCTTCATCATTCCTCCCTCACCTAAGGGAGAAGGAAAGACATTAACAGGGGCAATTACAAGTACGGACAAACTATCAAAACAATAGACTTACCTGAAGAACTGAGTCGCAGCAGGTCTGGACCCACGGGCCCACGCCAGTGAAGCAAACTTGGCGGTGAAGCGCCCCATCCACGACGCACCCCTGCAAAGAACTGCAGGAAGGAGAGCCCACCATATCGAAATCCAAGGTGAGAAAAGCTCTAAGGGGATCGTTGGGTTCACAAGGGAGGGGGGCCCAAAGAGGAAGAGATTGTGGGCTAAATCAAAACTCCTGTATTCCAGACTAGATCCTCGGCAGAACGAGAACCCGGGGGAGGTGGATCCAGGTCTGAAGCAGTCCAACCAGATCGGGTGGCGTCCCTGTGGATACCAGGTGAGCGTTACAGAACGCCAAGCCTCACACCTATAATCCACCCGGGCGTCCAGCATGGAAACCTCGGAAACTGACCAGTTAGCTCGGGTGCTGGGTACATTCAGCCAGACAGGAGACCAATGCCTTGCGGAGAGAACTAATAGTGGACAAAGAACACACTGATGATCTAAGTAGACAATCGCAGGCCGGACAAGCCCCATTGCCTGGGACCATTCCATCGATGCCAGTACCACTGATTAATCCGGTGCAGATCACCCTTCCTGGAGCAGTTCCTTTAGCCCCACCGGAGTGTTTCACGGCAGACCCTAGGAAGTATGCTACCTTTATGAATCAGTGTTGCCTCCATTTTCTTTGCAGACCTGGGGCATTTCCTAATGATCAGTCACGAGTGGCCTTTGTGCTGTCTTATCTGAGTGGTAGTGCTGCAGATTGGTCTGTGCCTTTTGTTAGCTGGGATGGCCCACTGCTACGCGATTTTGGGAGCTTCCAGCAGGAGATGGAGAAGCTCTTTGCCCGTCGTTCTCATGGGCAGGCTTTAGACAATGAACTCTTGTATTTGTATTTGTATTTGTTTTATTTGTATAGCGAAGACCAGGCCCAAGGGCAACCGGGCACATATCTTAGTAGAGCATTACATTACAGGTAGTGGAACATTACATTACAGTAGTAAACATATCATCATAGAAGTCACAACAGGTACACAGAGTATACAGATGACGTTACAAATCAAGGCAATAATCAGAGCGGAGCAGAACAGAGCTAGGTCCCAGAAGGCCTGTCCAGACAGAAGAGCGGTTGTTAGTGGGATGTAGCTAACCAGAGCTTGGCTTTGTGTTTGAATTGGTTAAAGGAGGGTAGCGTTCTAGTCATGAATGGTACAGTGTTCCAAGGCTTGGCTGCCAGGACAGGGAAGCTAGCGCCCCCAGCCGAATGAAGCTTGAATCTAGGGATCACAAGACCTTGGGTTTGTGCAGATCTGAGTGCACGTACTGGAGTATATTGAGAGAATCGCGAGGCTAGGTATGAGAGAGCCTGGTGGTTAACACATTTGTATGTGAGGGCCAGTACTTTCAGGGAGATCCTTTGGGCAACTGAGAGCCAGTTGAGGTTCTTCCTGGTTTCTGAGATGTGGGCTGATCGGGGGATGTTAAGGGCTGCTCTAATGGCATTGTTATGGGTCGTCTGAAGTTTGTTGAAATTACCCTGGTTAGTGCCCTCCGTCAAGGAAAGCAAGACCTATTGACATACATAGTGACCTTCAACAGGCTTGTGGTGGAAGCAGAGTGGCCGGAGGACAAGAGGACCACGCTATTCCACCGGGGCTTAAGGGGAGAGCTAAATGATGTTCTTGCCCAAGTAGTAGATCCACCCAAAGACTGTGCTGAGTTTATCAACCTGGTGGTTCAACTTGATCATAGGTTGCAAGATCGAAGAACGGATCGAAGCAGACCAGACGCACGCCCCATGTTCGTGTGCTACAAGGACCATGTTCAATGAGGGGCAGACAGTTCAGTGAAACCAATGCAGCTAGGAGGGGTAAGACCCCCTTTAACCAAAGCTGAAAGGGACAAGAGGAGGGAACAGCAGTTATGCTTATACTGTGGAAAAGCAGGTCATTTTCTCAATGAGTGCCCAGTAAAACCACCAAGAAGGACCGTAGGAGCCACGGATAAGGTGAAACCAAGTGAGGAGTCGGAAAACTCCCAAGCCCGGCAAATGTAGGGGTCCATTTATCGAGCGAAGAAAGTCAACTACAGACCTCCCATTTTGCGTTGCCTGTGATCCTAATCAACCACCAATAGCCATCAAGGATGCATTCGGTAGAAGCATACATCGACAGCAGAGCCGTGGGGAATTACATGGACCGGATCTTGCAGCAAAGATGGGGCTCCCACTCTGCCCTAAGTCAACCACTGAGACTGTAACCACTGTGGATGGTACTGAAATCGCCTCCGGCCCAGTATCTGAATGTACCACTGTTCTAACCCTCTTATGTCAGGACGGCCACCGGGAATCAATCGCCTTTGTTTCATCAAGGCACCTCAGTTCCGGTTGATCCTAGGGATGCGTGGCTGGTCGCACACAATCCAAGAATCGACTGGCGTACAAGAGAATTGGCTTTTTCCAAAGGCTGTACATGCACCTGCTATTGTAATGGAAGGAAGTCAATGAACACAGGCTCGTCTGTCCAGGAAGGGGCGGCAAGTGCCTTAGGTGTGGTTGGTACCCTACCAAGCCAATATCAGGACTTTCAAGACGTGTTTCAAAAGGAACAAGCTAACACCTTGCCACCCCACAGACCCTAAGATTGCCAAATCAACCTGGTGCACAAATCCCTTGTGGTCGAATCTATGCACTTACAGAACCAGAGAATCAACATTTGAAGTCCTACTTAGAACAATATCTGGCCAACGGTTTCATCCGCCCCTTGAAGTCAGCTGCAGCACATCCCTTATTCTTTGTGCCGAAGAAGAAAGGAGATTTGAGAACTTTCACTGAACCAAGTCACCGTTAAAAATCGTTACCCCTTGCCCCTTATCCCGGAATTGTTCGACCAAGTCAAAGATGCCCAAATCTACACGAAATTGGACCTTAGAGGGGCATACCATCTTGTTCAAATTAAAAAGGGGGATGAATGGAAAACCGCGTTTCGTACCAAATATGGTTCATATGAATACCAGGTGATGCCATTTGGCCTTTGCAACGGCCCCTCCGCATTTCAGTATTTCATGAACGATGTCTTAAGACAGCTGATTGATGCCTGTGCCCTAGTCTATATAGACGATATCCTAGTATATTCGGCCCCAAAACTGGACCATGTCAAGCATGTTCGTTCCATCCTTACCAAGCTTCGCCAACATCACCTTTATGCCAAACTTGAAAAATGTTCATTTCACGTTACCAAGGTAGAGTCAGGGTCGGATTGGCACCTCGGCCTTTCGGCCCGTGGCCGGGCCGAAATCATCCCTGGGGAGTAAGGGCCAGTTTCTGGCCATGCCTGGGCCAGTTTGGAAGAAGGAAAAATTGGGGAAAAATATATTTTTTTTCATTTTTTTTTGTTTTCCAAAAATCCTTTCTTCCTTCTTAGGTCAATAAATGAGTACCAACACAGGTTGGGTGATATTGTATGAATATTTGTTCTATAAAAAAGAGCTTAAGTGTAAGTGCTATAATAACATATTATTTGGATTTGGACGTCTGCTTGGATTCACAGTAATTTAGTGTACTTAGGAACAATGCTATTTTAATGCCACTTCCTATTTTGTTAAGGGGTGAAAGGCTGTGTTTCATCGCTTCCTGGGATGTCACTTTGGGTTGGGGTCAAATGACATCACTTCCGGTGATATCATCAGAGTTCAAGGGTCGTGAGGCGAGGGATGGGCCACTTTTTTGAGGCAAGGGATGGGACACTTTTTTTGGGTGACCGGGCCTATTTCTTGTCCCAGTCTGACCCTGGGTATAGTTCCTTGGGTTCATCCTCACTCCAAAGGGAATCCGAATGGATGTGCACAAGGTTGACGCCATTCTAAATTGGCCAGCCCCAAGTTCATTCAAAGGGGTCCAGAGCATGTTGGGCTTTGCAAACTTTTACCGCTGATTCATTTCGGGATTCTCTCAAATAGTACATCCAATCACGTCTTTATTGAGGAAGTGCAATAAGAAGTTCCAGTGGACAGAAGAGGCTGAAAAGGCTTTTCAGGAACTCAAGGTGAGATTCACTTCCGCTCCAATCTTATGACACCCTCGCCCAGATCTTCTGTATGTGATAGAGATGGATGCCTCCAGTATGGCTATGGGTGCTGATCTATCGCAAAGGGACCCACACACTGGCCAGTTACATCCAGTAGCCTTTTGGTTGTGTAGGTTTTCACCACCTGAACTCAATTATGCCATCACAGACAAGGAGCTTCTGGCCATAAAATCAGCCTTCAAGGCCTGGCGACATTATCTGCTAGGGGCCAGACACACTATCACCGTGATAAATGACCATCGAAATCTACAATACTTAAAGAGTGCGAAGGCTCAATCCTCATGGCAACTACGCTGGGCCCTTTTCTTTACGGAGTACGACTGCGTAATCACGTTTCGACCCGGGGTCAGAAATGGCAAAGCTGATGTCCTTTCATGCATGGGTACAGATGAACTGGTATACACAACCCCTGATCCTGTGGTCATCATCCCGAGCGACAAACTCCTAGGCATTACAACCACCATGACTCAAGATGAACTGCTACAAGGAATCCGACATGCGATGACTCAAGAATTGTTACAAGAATGGGCTTCGCGGGGAGAAAACTATGCAGTCAAGGACCAACTACCATACTTCAGGAGCTGTCTATTCTTGCCCAAGAAAGAGCTTCAGGAACAGGTAATCTCGGGATATCATGACTCCCTCAAGGAAGGCCACCCTGGATTTGCCAAAACTCTGGCCAAGGTGAAACAGAGCTACTGGTGGCCCACATGGCGCAAGGACGTTATTCAATTCATCATCTCTTGCGGTGTTTGTGCACAGAATAAGTCATCAAAACAGAAACCAGCTGGGCTCCTCAGACCATTGGCATTCCGCCGGCTCCATGGCATACTTTATCTCTTGACTTCATCACCGACCTACCCTCTAGTCAAGGATGCAATACCATCCTAGTGGTCGTATACCTGTTTTCTAAAATGGCCCACTTCTTGCCGTTTAAAGGTCTCCCAAATGCATCCAGCCTGGCAAAGACATTCCTAGAACACATCGTATGGCTCCATGGGTTCCCGTCAGTTCTGATCTCGTACCGAGGCACCCACTTTGTATCCAACTTCTGGAGAAAATGTTGTTCAATGGCCCAAATCGACATTAGGCTATCCACTAGCCACCACCCCCAAACGGATGGCCAAACGGAAAGAACGAACCAAATACTCAAACAGTACTTGCGCTGTATGCTCCATCAAGTGGAAGGGGATTGGAAAGACTTGTTGTGGATTGCCAAGTATGCCTATAATAATTCTCAACACAGCAGTACTGGACAGACTCCATTTTATACTATATATGGCAGACACCCACGCATGTCCGAACTGGACGTCCCTAAGACGCTGGAAATACCGGCCATCAAAACCTTAGACGCCATCATTTCTCAGGCCTTCACAAGAGCCATTGAGCATTTACCTCAAACCAAGGTTCGCCAAAAGAAATACGCAGACCTGCATCGTGAAAGGGCCCCCAACTACCAAGTAGGAGACAGAGTGTGGCTAGCATCTAAGCATGTACCTCTAAAGGGGACCCGGACATTCCGCCCACGATACCTAGGACCTTTTACCCTTGAATCCATCATAAACCCAGCTGCAGTTAAACTGGCCCTGCCGACCAACATGCATATTCACCCTGTGTTCCATGTATCCCTCTTAAAACCAGTTCAGCCTGTAACATCAGTAACCACACCACCCGAACCTGTAATGGTCGATGGAGAAATGGAATTTAAAGTCAAAGACATCTTGGACTCAAACTACGTCAGAACAAAATTATACTACCTAGTAGACTGGAAGGGATATGGTTCACAGGACAGAACATGGGGAACTACCGATTACATCCATGCCCCACGTTTGATACAACATTTCCATCATGATTACCCCACCTAGCCAGGACCAGGCAGAAGAACCACCCTGAGAGGGGCCTTGGCTGTCATGACCATTGCCCCTGGCCCTGGCACTCGGGCCTCTGGGCCGCATCACAGTGTCCCTGCATGGCACCAAGGGCCCAATCATGGCCCACTCTTGGAGTCAGTCCTGGCGCCTTTGGCAGAAAGGGGGGCTGGAGCTCTCAATGGCAATAGCACAACATGGATGCCCCTACATGGTTCAGTTCCAGAACTGAACCATGCGTTCTAGCATTTAGGGTGTGGTCAGGCCTGAAGGCACCTGGGATACCTGCAGACTATATAAGCCACGCCCGAGCTGCAGCGTGACGTTCACTGCGGTCTGTCCTATGTATTCCAGGCCTGCACCTGCAAGAAGAAGAAGAAGAAGAAGAAGAAGAAGAAGAAGAAGAAGAAGAAGAACATCATTAGCCATCCTTACCTGCTAGTTATTCCAGCTCCTGCTGTTCGCTCCAGTGTCCCGAACCTCCAGAATCCCGGCGGACGCTCGGTCTCTCCTAGAAGCCGCAACCTGGGGAAAGAAATTAAAAGACAGCATTAGTAAGCGTTCACATCTCACATTTAAACAACATTCGGAAGCACGCTTACCTGAGCGGAACTCGCTGTTGGTTTATTCCCGTTCCGGCCTTCCATCAACCTGCAAGAGAAAGACAAGGCTGGTTAACACACATACTTACTTGACGGCGATTCGGACAACATCTACTCATCGCTCCGCATCCTCTCGGCAGCTTACCATCCGGAACATCACGGCAGCCTGCAAGAGAAGGATAACACAGGATAGCACACCGCAAAAGCGCACATAGCGCCGCGCTCTGTGCATTCACTTACCATCTCGAGCACAGCCCCAGCCAGCTCGGCGTCTTCATCATTCCTCCCGCACCTAAGGGAGAAAGAAAGACATTAACAGGCGCAATTACAAGTACGGACAAACTATCAAAACAATAGACTTAGCTGAAGAACTGAGTCGCAGCAGGTCTGGACTCATGGGCCCGTGCCAGTGAAGCAAACTCAGCGGCGCAGCGCCCCATCCACGACGCACCCCTGCACAGAACTGCAGGATGAAGGGCACCCAATATCGAAATCCAAGGTGAGAAAAACTCTAAGGGGATCGTTGGGTTCACAAGGGAGGTGGGCCCAGAGAGGAAGAGATTGTGGGCTAAATCAAAACTCCTGTATTCCAGACTAGATCCTCGCAGAACAAGAACCTGGGGGAGGTGAATCCAGGTCAGAAGCAGTCCAACCAGATCAGGTGGTGTCCCTGTGGATACCAGGTGAGCGTTACACCAAGGTCCACTAAATAGTTGACCTCCCCCAGTGACTCCACCACTGTGTAAGGGCCTGAAAATTTGTCCTGCAGAGCTCTAGGTCTTATAGGATTCATGATCAGGACTTTCTGAGTAGGAGTGAAAGTGATGAGGGAAGCTTTCTGGTCATACCAATGTTTCACCAGAGCTTGCTGTGCCTTCAGTTTCTCACTAGCCAGACCCCTCAGGAGGACCATCCTTTTTCTGAGCCCTAGCACATAGTCCACTACGTTGGTAGTAATAGGGGGACTGGGCATCTCCCATCCCTCTTTGACTATGGCCAAGGGTCCCCTTACAGGGTGACCAAACAAAAGTTCAAAGGGATGAAGCCAGCTTTCTCTTGTGGCATCTCTCTGTAGACAAACAGTAAGCATGGTAACAGAAGTACCCATTTTCTTCTTTGGGGTTCTTCCAGAGCCCCAATCATGATTTTAAAGGTTCTGTTAAACCTTTCCACAAGATCATTTGTCTGTGGGTGGTATGCAGATAAAACTTATAGGTAACACCACATTCCTTCCACATGGCCTGCATATACTTTGACATAATGTTGCTGCCCCTATCAGACACAACTTCTTTAGGGAAGCCAACCCTAATAAATATGCCAAGTAAAGCTTTTGCAACTGACTTGGCAGTCACAGTTTTCAATGGGATGGATACCGGGTGGCATGGTCGATCAGCACAAGGATAAACCTATTGCCTGAGGATGTTTGGGGGCCAAGGGGACCACCAATGTTGATCCCTACCCTCTCAAATGGTACACCCACAACAGGAAGTGGTACCAATGAAGCTTGGATTGTTGAGCCACTCTTACTAGATAACTGGCAGGTAGCACAACTCCAATTACTTTCTACTTGCACCCCGATCCTGGGCCAGTAGAAGTGCATGGATAACCTTTGCTTGGTTCTCTTGATTCCAAGGTGACCAGCAAGGGGCACTTCATACGCCAGCTGTAGGAGGAAGGGTCTTACAGCAAGGGGAACCTCCAACTCCCACGGTCTTCTTCTGTAGACTCTGTAGGCTCACAGTACAGGAGCCTACCTTCCCAATAAATCCTATGCTTCCCAGGAGGTTCACCCTCAAGCTGGGAGCAGGCCTGTCTCCTTAGACCTTCCAGAGATGGGCACTCATGTTGGCCTTTACTGAATTCTACTCTGTCAGGACCACCTTCTACTAACAAGTCTTTTAGTTCAGGATGGTCATTTGGATCAAATACTTCAGGCAACACCTCTACCTCGTCAGGTTCTGGTGTTTGACCAACTACCTCCACCTCAGTGGTAGGTGAGTTAGGGGGAATATTCTCTTTCCCTCTTTTGGTTTTTCAGACTCTTTAGCCTTGGGTTTCCCCTTTGGCTGGGGCACGGCAGTGGTCTTGGCCAGTGGTGCCCTTGTTTGAGACCTTGTGCAGGGTCTTTCAGTTGTATCTCCCACAAGCCCTAAAGCTCTGAGATCATTTCCCAGCCAGACCTTTCCTGGGAAATCTCTCTGAATGCTCACTGGAATCCTGACTACTGTACCATTTATAGTAAGATTTACAGGTATTACTGGGAACTGGAGAGGTGGGCCATGAGCCAATTTAGTGGGCATCAGAGGAGCCCTGGCAACTTCCTCTGGGTCTACCAAGGTAGAGTCCACTACAGTTCGACTACACCCACTATCCCTAAGAGCTGGAGTATCTACTCTATTGATCAGCATACTGTCTTTAAAGTAGTGCTTGGTATTATCCGGAATCCTAGCATAAGCCTCTGAGACTTTAGGCTCCCAGGAACCCAGGGAAACCAAAACTACCTCAGAATCTATCCCACTGGGGAAGGAATCCGAGGAGAAGGATGCTCCTGTAATCTCTTCTTCCTCATATGAGGAGAAGGCCAGATTAGCAGAGTGGACCCCCAAGGGTTTGACCTTACATCTGGGACCCCCCTTCACATGGTCAGTTGCTCCACAAGCAAACAAAACAAGATCCACTGGGAGGCTTACTATAACCAGAGTTCTGTTTTAGAGGCTGACCTCCACTACCCTGTGAGTTCTCTTGTGACTTACCCTTATTTTTCTTTTTGTGGCCCTTCTGGGAGGAAGTTTGATCAGATTCCCCACCCTCCTTATCTTTGGACTTTTTCCCCTCCTCCTGCTTACCAGGATGAGTCCTGTCCTTATGGGACACTCTATGTGACACCCACAAATCTGCTGCTATGGCTAGCTTCTTAGGATCTATCTCCTTTGAATCTGCCAAATGCTGCTTTAGCTCAGGGGAACAAGATGCAAAAATATGTTCAAGCATGACAAGACATATCATACCTTCAAAGGTGGAGACCTTATAACCTTCAACCCAGCCAGTCAAGTTTTTTAAGGATTCAGTTACATAAGACACCCAAGTACCACCTTCCTTCTTTTTGTACTCTTGAAATCTCTTTAAGTATTGTGCAGGAGTCTTTCCAAACTTTAAGATGAGAGTTTGCTTCAACATTGCAAAATCTGCTCTCTCAGCTTTTGACATTTCCATAATGGCACTGCAGCCAGAATGGGGCAGTCTGCCAAGTAACCAGGCAATGTTATCAGCATTGTCAACCTGTTGAGCTTCACATGCATACTGCAAAGTATTCAGCCAGTCCATAATGTCATTCTTTTTCATCATACACACTGAGCAGATCTTTAGGAAACCTTGTATGAGGGGAGGACCCAGACCCATGTCCAGGACCTTTAAATCCATTGGAAACTTGAAGCTTGGCCAGTTCCGACTAGTGATCCCTGTCCCTCCGTTTTTCTGCCTGCTCTATCATCAGCTTGGCCATGTTAAATTCAAGCTCCTTCTGCCTAAACAGCAGTTCTTGCTTCTTGAATTCAAGCATGGCCTCAACATCAGCACTGACAGAGGAAACATTGGACATCACATCATCTAAATCCTCATGGGTTCCATTGATAAGTGCAGCTACACACTTGTCAGTTCTACCACTGACAGCAGCCCCACCACCTTCTGCACTTTCCTCAGGAGCTATGGCACTGAGTTGTGACTCTTGCCATTCCATGATTCTTTGACTCATTTCCATGTTTGTGCTTTGAGCAGGTAAACCCCTCTTAGCACACATATTTCTTAATGTTTCAGATTTAGAAGCGTTTAAGATTAACAAGGTACTTGTTTCCATATTGTTAGATAGGTCTATGGCCTTTTTCAGTCATACTACAACAATTCATTATGTGTCCTGGGTAGGAATAACTTGAAATGCCTTCACTAGTGCGCAATACTGGATACCTTCAGTCCTATCCCACCGCTGTACACCAATTTGTTAAGATGGATTTCTGAACTCCGACCTGGTGTGCAGAGGTTCAGAGGGCCAGCCTAGTTTCTTGGAACAGGGTAACCTTTGGACAAGCCAGACCAATCAAGCTAGCTATGGCAGGCGGTCAAGACTAGGTCTCAGGAGGGGTGAGGTTGACTGAAAGACCTCATTGAGCACACAAAGCAAGGACACTTACAAATTATTCCCAGACAGGTGTTATATCAAAAATATAGAAACATTTATTACAAGGCCTTTGTAACTCAGACCATAGCAAAAGAATCACAGCAATACTAAGTAAACCAACACAACACTATCAATACAATGTATATACAAGACCACTGGGGTTCAAAGGGTTAACTGCACGAAATATGTCCACAACCTAGATGGGGAGAAAACAGGCTTTGCAGTTAGTCTTTAGGCCCCTTCGACTTGACAACACACCTAAGAGGCAGTCCAAGCCCTAAAAAGAGAGGAGCCTTGTGCTCAATAGTACATGCAATGCAAGTGCACATGGTTGTTCCAATGGGGGAAACGGAGTCTCTTCAGGGGTCTCTAGCAGCTCAGGAAGGTGGATGAGGCAATGAAGATTAAGTTCCCACTATTCAGGGAGGACCTCCACTTGAAGGCAGAGGCAGTTCCAGAGTGCGGGATGAGTCCTTAGCTCGCACTAGCAGTGGGAAGGAGAGGGACTCTCAGGGGCCACTCGTGCGTAAAAAGGGGCCCTGGTGCTAGGGGTCACAGGTTAGTGTTGAAAGTACTCACTGGTACTCACTGGTCCCAGGTGCACTCGGACCAAAACTTCACCAGTTCAGTCCACTTCGCTTGCAGGTCCGAACACAACAAAAAGGACGTCCCTGCGGCTTTCAGTTCCGAAGATACAGTGATGATTCCCAATCGGGACAGTGGCGATTTCTCCGCTTTGGGTGGATGAACTGACCCAGTTTCACTTCAGCAGGCTTCTGGGGCAAGAGGGTCACAAATGCAGCACACCTGCAAAGGTCATTGCCGCGGCATGGCAACACGGTAACCGTGTATGTTCCGGTCCTGGCCCACTCGTCTCACTTTAGACCTGGGAACGCCAAGTGTACAAAATTCGATGTGAGGGGGTCGTGGACACAGAGCTAGCAGTATGCCAAGTTTTGAGGGCCTCCTCAAAACGGTGGCAGTGACAGAGCAAAGGACCTGGGCAAGCTGGTCAGTCCACTAGTTGGCCCAGGGACACTTCCGAGAAAGCTTACTTGCATGTTTTGATGAAGGTGCCAAGTATAGTTGGTCGATGCATCTTCGCAGACCTTCAACTCAGCTTCGTAGTTTCATGATACGTGGATCCTGTCCTTCGTTCATTGAGAACTCCAGAGATCGACATGATATGGGTGTTTTTGGCCTCCTCTTATTCAAAGTTCCCTTTGTGCCAAAATAAAGAGGACCCAATGGGAGATCTGCTCACAAACACACACTCCATAGGTGGACCAATCACGGACCACGGTGGTCCCAGTCATTCATGGCACTCCAGACTCTCTGGCACCCGGGATGTGTATTGGACTCAGACGTTCCAGCCCACGTCCTAGAGACACACACACAAGGCATGCAGAAGCCCACAACAGCATTGTGTTTCGCTGAAAAATGCATGACCAAATAAGGACTGACCCGGGTCGACTCGACCTGGGGAAGGTGAAGGGGCAAGATGGCCAAAGGACAGGACAAAGAACCCCGTGGCATGGCCATTTTGGAGCCAGGCCACCTATTTGTGCCAAACATGGTTAACATGGCAGAAAAAGGTTAAAAATAATGCGAAAAGATAGCTGCCATCAGCCCTGTCCATGACACATCTGCACATTTAACAAAAAGTCCATCGAGAGTATCTAGGGCCTTTGGAAAATGACTACAGAGCCAAGAACACTGTACTGGAAGGTACATTGTGTACATGTTACATGTTGCAGAAAAGTTGCAACATTGGAAAAGGACTAAGGGAAACATAGGGCCTCATTCCGAGATTGGAGGTAGTCATGGCGCTATTAGCGCCATGACTGCCTCCAATAACGGTACTGAGTCCGCCCTGGTTCAATGGGGACTTACCGGTCTATTCCGACCTTTGCGGGACCGGTAAGTCTCCATTGGAAATGGCAATCCCCATTCCCGTTGAGCTCCCATAGGGCTCAATGGGAATGGGGAGAGCACAAATAACGGCCCGGCGCATGCCAAGGCGGTTATTTGCGCCCTGGTCCCCTAACGGGAAACATAGCAGCCATTCACATCAGCCATGACTTCATCCGCTTGAAATCCCAAACGGGCTAAGACCAGCAACACCACTCCCCTTTTCTTTTTTTTATATCTGAGGCCATATATATTTCTCCCACTTCCCTGGACCTCAAATGGGGTTCCTTATCCCTCACCCAAGGAGTTTCCTGTAGGCATAGTAAATCCAATCTCACCCTTTTAAATTCTCGAAGAACCGTTGACCTTTTACTCGAGGAATTAAGACCACGTACATTGAGGGAGCCAATTATAATGTCCCCCATTGCATTATTCGCCCGTTGCCCTGTTATCACAAACCTCCTCTCGCTCCTGAGACCATCCCATTGTAATGCAGGAAACACATGGTCCTGCTGAGAACACAGTGTTGATAACATACCCTTTAAACGTTAGAGGTAGTTAGCTAATATCAACAGCTTACAGTCAACATTCATTAAATTCGCACTGGAAAAATTACATATTTAGTCATTTTTTAATAATCAATTTCATTAGAAAAACACACATTAGCTTAAAAAAGTGATGGGTCAATCCCATTCACTTGGCATAGAACAATTGCACGCTGTCTAAAAAACAGACAATTTAGTCGTGACACATTGGCTTAGGAGCAATCTAGTAACATCTGTCTAGTTGACGGGTATTTGATTCGGTGAACAGGGCAGGGAGCAATTGCTAACTTGCACTCTTCATGGAACCTGTATTTAGGTAACTATTTCATCAGTCTAGTATTTAATCTATGTGGAGAAAACTCGACATGTTTCAGTTCTCTAGGTATTTTGCGGAACTTTCTTCAGGAGTGGTGTCACTGTATCTAAAAGTATTACCGTAAAAAACAGCAACAACAACATTAGAGCGTGCTATCAGTGCATATCTCTTGGGTTGATGGTTCTTGTTGGCAGTGTTTAATATCGAACTTTAGTGTTCTTTCTGTAGCTGTTGATATAGAACAGGAGGATACAAAACGAGAGAAAGATGTAAGCTATAAATGCTTCTTAATTCTTTTAGATAAATTAGATTTATCTGACGCGGCTAGGTTAAATTATTACCTAGTCTTGTCGGGGCGAGTGGTTCTTTAGGAGGTAAGTTCTTGTGTAAAGCAGGATATAGTCCTCTTGGTCCGTAGTTGGCTTCAAAGTAAGTCTACTGGGACCAGCAAGTGTATTATGCATTAATTAATTGACGTACTGTCAAAGTAGGCAGGCTAGCTCTTACTTATCGCACGAGGTGAAATTAGTGATAACTTACCTCTATTTGAAGGTCGCAAACAATGTAGAGTAAATTAAATGGAGATGAAATTCTCAGTGTTTCAGGTGTAGTCAATCCTTCTGTGTGGTCTAACTACTCAGGGAAGCCGAAGGCACTCTGTTGTGCCTAAGAGAGATGTGGACTGTTGTTACTACTTCAGGTTTGATCTCGTTTTAGTTTATTTAAACATACAGCGGTTGTCAACGAACTCAAGCTCACCTTATTTATGGCTGTTGATAGCCAGGCGGCGAGAGGTCATTGTTGGCTTTTCTTAATTCGATCCTCTTAGAAGGGGAAGACGGGTTTGGTAGCAATTCTGGGGTAACATTCAAATAACACAGTAGGGACTGTTGTTCTAATTTGTCTAAAAGCAGACAGCCGTATCAATCAGCATATCATGATGCGGTAGATCGTATTATTATTATCTATAGTTCTAAACTCAGACGGAGAGTTACCTTAGTCCATAAATTCTTCAAACTTTTGCCCACCGAGCGATTCTCCTTCTCTGGAATCTATGATATTTGAAAAACAAGTCTGAGAGAGATTGAGAATCTAGAAAAGAAAAATAATCCAGTCTTTCAGAACCTTAACCATCAAGAAATGAATGCACTTAACAGCCTCTCTAAACATAATGACATCATAATAAAAAGAGCTGATAAAGGAGGAGGTATAGTGGTCCAAGACAAAAAAGACTATGTAAATGAATGTCTTAGTCAGCTCAACAATACGAAATATTATAAAAAATTGTCAGAAAATCCAACCAAACAACTTCTAAAAATGATTGATCTAAAAGCAGAAAAAGCGAAAGACAGGGGATGGATAAGCCGTCAAGAAAGCAAATTCCTTACGAATTCTGACCCCTCTACCCCCACCTTCTATTGTCTACCAAAGATACACAAGACCTTAACAAAACCCCCAGGATGACCTATCGTAGCTGGTATAAACTCCGTCTTAGAACCACTCTCCAAATTCGCTGACCATTATTTGAAAAATGATGTCACCAAAATGGAATCATACCTTAAAGATACTAAAGAGGTCATTAAACATTATGAAAACCATCCACACAATATCAACACCCAGTATTTAATTACTCTAGACATCGTCTCTCTGTATACTAATATTCCACAGCAAGAAACCATCGAAACACTATAGGAAATATTACTGACATGATTAGACGAGGACCCAGGCCCTACGTCTTTTATCCTTTGGTGCATAGAAGTAGCATTAACAAAAAACGTCTTTGAATTTCAGGGCCAGTATTACCAGCAGATAGAAGGGATGGCCATGGCCCCAAGTGTAGCCAATTTATACGTTGAATTTTTCAAGAAAAAATATATCTACGCCAATAACCCATTTGAAAATCATCTACAGTCATGGGCGAGGTATATAGACAATATTATAGTCATCTGGAAAGGTACTAAAGAAGAGGCTGATAGTTTTGTAACATGGCAGAATCAATGCAACCGCCATTTACAATTCACTATGACGATTAAAAGAGAGGAAATTAACTTCCTAGACGTGACCATCTTCCACCCACAAGGAGTATCACTAGTACGACCCTATCATAAAACCACCAATAAAAATTCCCTCCTGCATTATCATAGTCATCATGTGAAACACTTGAAAAACAATCTGCCTTAAGGCCAATTTCTGCAGCTAAAAAGAAATAGTAGCACTAAAGAAGCTTACGAAAAACAAGCAGGTACTCTCAATAAAAGATTGAAAGATCTAGAATACTTATAAGAAAGGCAGCTAAAAGAGCCTACAATAATAATCGAGAATCCCTACTTGAAGACAAGGTGAAAAAACCTCTAGAAGAAAGAATAGTGAGTGTTAATAGATTCATGAATCTGAGTCTATCCATCACTAATATAGTGCGAAAACACTGGAAGATCTTTGATAAATCTATCAACAAACTTCCATGCCTGCTTTTTGCCTATAGAAAATCAACTACCATTGGAAATAGGGTAAGTAGTAGCAAATTCAAAGGTAAACAACCAGAGCTAGAAAATCTAACTAAAACATGGGGGATGAGCCCAGTTCCCGGCCACTACCCCTGCGGACAATGCTCAGTATGTAAATTTACCAAAAAATCTAAAGAAATTGAGATAGGTCTCACCGCACCTTCGAAACAAATGCAACTGACTAACTGCAATTCAGAATATGTTGTATATATGATAACATGTCCATGTATCAACAACTACGTAGGCAAAACTATTCGTAAAATAAAAACCTGTATCATAGAATACAGGAGTTGTATAAGAAACAAAACCTTAATGGCACCGATGGTGAAACATTACTTAGAACACAGCCACTCGAGTGAAGATCTGAAATGGACCATCCTATTAACAATCAAAGGAAACGATCCCACCAAGAAGAAAAAAATACTATTAGAAAAAGATCAAAGACTCATTTTCCAGACCCAAAGTGACCGAAGAGGGCTCAACGAAGCCATTGAATGGCATAAAATGTAACTGGATTGGTGAGCCCAACAGTATCAATATGAGCATACTACATCCATCTAGAAGGGACACTGAGTATGGACTATACTTATTAATATAACCCTTTAGTCCGTTTCGTTCCAAAGGTTTCCCTAATTTCAAGCACTGAGATAGAGTTACTACATAGCCCAATTTGGACCATGTAGTAATCAACAGGTAGTAGCCATCCGAGTCTCAGCCAATTACTCCATTCAGAAATTGCTCCCTGCCCTGTTCACCAAATCAAATATCCGTCAACTAGACAGATGTTACTAGATTGCTTCTATTTCATGCCAAGTGAATGGGATTGACCCATCGCTTTTTTAAGCTAATGTGTGTTTTTCTAATGAAATTGATTATTAAAAAATGACTAAATATGTAATTTTTACAGCGCAAATTTAATGAATGTTGATTGTAAGCTGTTGATATTAGCTAACTACCTCTAACGTTTAATATTATTACTTCCCCGATAAAGGGTAGAGCTACTACCTAGGTAGTAAAAATTGGGTTCCCCCCACTATAGTTTATTGATAACATACCCTTGTCATAAAACATATATGAACTTTGCAACATAAATGTTCACCCACCCCTCTTGCCCCCCAGGCATCCAATCCCACTCAGATACTTCACCTGCGACAAAATCAAATCGCTAGTGGTCCTCCCAAACGTAGGATCCAGCTCCCAAAACTCACTTCCCTGATCCCCCATCCCCTCAAGTAAACATTCCAAATCTCTCACCACCTCCCTCCTTGTTACATCGTATACTGCTCTGTCATGCCCCCACCATCAAAGCGAGGAATCAACAAGGCATAATCCTCTGAGTGACCTCTTGGTCACCCCCCACACTAGACAAAACCAAGTTTCTTGAATTTGCACGATCTTGGGATCCTGTGTCTGTCTGGCCTATGGCTTTGGCCTGTGGAGCCGTCTCATGCAAGCTCTGTGTTCAGACAGGGCCCCCACTCATCCATTTGCTCAGCTGACACTCGTTGAATATCATCTTCTGCTACTAATTTGTAGGAGTAGCCCTCATGTTCAAATGAGATTGAGAAGGGGAACCCCCAGCAGTATCTTACACCCTTTTCATTTAGTCATTTCATGAGGGGGCCCATTGTCTTCTTCTGGCTAGCGTGAAGGCAGATAAGTCTTGGTAGATGGTTATTTTGGCAGAACCATAGTCCAGAGGGCCCATCTACCTGGCCCTAATCAATATCTTCAATTTTTCAGAATAATAGTGAAATCTCGCCAGGATTGTTCTCGGTCTGGTTTCTCGATAGCATCTCAGCCAAACAGAAGCCTCAACACCTCCATTATGGAGCATTTAATGTCACTCTCAGATTCCCCCTCCTTCTCGGGGACCCCAAAGAAACAGAGGTTGTTTCTTCATTCTCTGTTTTCAAAATCATCCATCTTCAATTGTGTCTCCGGCTCCCTACGTTTTAATTCTGAAATTCGCATGTCCATTTGTGTCTCCATTGTGTCTAAAGACATTTTGTTGTTCTCAATGCCTTTGACCCTCTCGTCTACAGAGTCCATCCTTTGGTGCATTTTGTTTTAGTCTCTTATCCAACACTGTGCAAATTCCCCTGATCTCCTCCATTAGCACAAAAATGTCTTTTCTGGTTGAGGCTGGGTCTTCTGCCATAATCGCCTCCCGGGATGAGTCGATGTTGACACTGCCGTCCAAGTGGGGTTGAAATTGGAATTTCAGGGCAGGCCAGGGCAGGCTACACCTTTGAGGCTTCCCACTCAGCACCCAGTGGAGCCACGTGTGTATATCCCTCTTGCTGATACTAGGTGTTCCAGGTAGTTGGCTCTTCTCTGTATTTGTCTGCTCGGCAGAGTGATCAAGATTCACTGTCCTACAAACAATCGTTGGGCCCAGGACAATGGGAAGCAGAATAGATCAGTCTCATCTCTCAAGCTGCACTTTCGTGATGGATGGTGTAATGGCCCCCGTTTCTTGAACTGCGAGGGCAGGGGTCCCCAGATCCTTAACAGGGGCTGGATTTAGGGGAGACCAGCAGTAGGGTTTGAACATAGTGTCGAGAGACCCCAAGGACTTCTGACACACAACAGCAAGCGTGGGGAGCGACATCACATGCGCCCCTCATCATATATGATGCCCTTCCTTGCCTTGAGGTGGGATCTTCCTCGTTGTGTACTCCCACCAGCCCCCAAATGAAATCAGCAGTCTATGTGGTTCTCCCTTTAATTATATTCCTTATCACTGAATGGCCCGTGTTCGTTGCGACTCAGCCTGTGTTCGTTGCCCTTTCCTGATGGTCTCGGCGCAAGCCATCTCCACGAGGGTGCAGTGTTCGACCTCTCTCGGCACGTTGTAGTCAGGAATTGTTGCCTGCTTTACCTTATGGAAATTCCCTCCATGTTGCAGTCTGGGAGATACAAAGACTTTCCTGCTGCCCAGCCAGAGTGGCGCTCCCCAGTCTGTCGTCCCCCACAGTGGGTCTCCTGCCTCCGAATTAGGTCTATTTAGGCCACCAAGACTCCCTCTAGGGTGATGCCAGAGTCAGATACAAAATGTCTCCTATTTTTGCGGTTGCGAAACTTCATCTCCGTTGACCAGCATGCGAGGGGCGCGAAGCGGTTCTCCCCTGCTGGTGGGGCATGAGACTGATGGTCCCTTCAGAAGCTCCGAGTCCTGATGTGTGGGTCCCGTTCCCACCCGGTACTCGCATAGAGATGGTCTGGATATGCAACACAAGCCTGGCTGGATGGGGCTCCTGCTGATCTTCTTCACACTGCCTGTTCAGCCGTTATAGCACTGATTCGCCCCAGACTTGGAGTGAGGGTAGCCAGGAGTATAATCTCTCTGGGGAAATCAATTTGGCACCGCACGGGTGAGGGGTAAAGGGGGAGCTCAGAGCCCCTTCACTCCTAACACATGGTAGCATGCTGAAGGATCAACTTTCCTCCATGCTCTCCCTGGTGGCCTCTCTCAGGTTGCCACTTTTGAAGGTTTCCGAGGAGGGGTACAGGAATGTGGTACACCCATCAGAGGTGGCAGAGGGGCCATAGGGGTGGCAGAAGGAGGAGCGTCAGGAGAGGGGAGGAAGTTGATGAGAGATGGAAGACACCAATCAAGAAGGAGGAGGTTGGGCTTAGAGCCCTGGACCATGACAGTGCCATTTAGGTAGACATTAATGATGAACCTAGAGGACAGTAAGGATGCCAACAATACCTCCCAATGGGTGATGTCATTAATGGGAAAGAAAGAGAAAGGGGAGAGCACAGAGACCATAAAGGGAATCCAAAGGTCTGGCGAATGAACGACAAAGAGGATGTTGGTGAAAGTCTGCCTGGTAGAAGCGTTGACATAGTTGTCAGTGATGGGCAGGCCTGGATTTGAGACCAGGAGATCCTTCTTGAACTTTTTCCTTCCAGAATTCGGGCCTCATCACGAGTTGGCTGGTAGCTCTTAAATATGGTGGTAACGGTGTTGCCGCTGCATTCAAGGGTCTGCCCAATCTTGAGTCTGCCATGTTTACCCCCAGCTCAGAACTGGGGGTAAACATGCTGGAAAAATGCCAATTTTCAGTGCAATTACTGCCAGCGGTATTACCGTGCAGTAATTGCATCGCAAATTCGGGAATGGAGAGTAACTGTTAGCGCCCAACCCATGATCTGGTGGTAATACCATCAAATGGGTGGGTGCTAACGCAAACAAAGTTGGGCAGCATCCCAGCCGGAATACCGCCCAACTCGTGATGAGGCCCTTGGTCAGAGGGATAGGATAGGTGATAGAATAGCAATTAGAGAAGATTGAGACCACCATTGACGGAGAGTGCAGAGAGAAGGAAAGGGGGAGAGAGGGATATAGGTAGATAGGGAGGAACTGCAGAGCACAATACCAACTACAACCAACAACAATGACACAATCTAGAGTCAAGTGTCCAGGAAGGGAAACAAGGCCTAGGTTACATCATATAGCAGACAGCACGACACCTAGAAGCAAGTTATCAGGACAGAGGGAGGAACCCAGATAGAGGGAAAAGCCTAATTTATAAACAGAGCAGCAAATGCAAGAAACGCAGATTCCACTTTCCTAGAAAAGAGGGAAAAGACTAATAAAGACAGCATCAATGCAAGAACACACAGATTCGACTTTCCTAGAAGGGGGAAAACCCCACAGCCTAATTATGACAATTCACGAATACCAGATAAGCATAAGTACAACTGCCAAGTGCAGCAGAATGTAGAATTAGATAATAGAGCTAATTAAAGAGGAGGCACAGCTAAATGGGAGCAGTAATGCCTGTTCCCGCTCCCCGCACCCATCTTACCTTGTCAGTCGCGACTGGTTGACGGAAGCGATGCATGCTCCCATGGCGAACACCGGCAAACACCCTCTGGAGTTGTAACTGTGGCAGCAGCTTTTTAGAAAGAAAAGCAGACAGAACATTATTTTGGCACAAAGATAGCCGTGGTTCCCTTTTTTGGAACTGAAAGGTTTACATCAGTATGATAATCATGTAAAGGGGGTGTTGTCAGTCAAACTAGTATTTTTCTGTGGAGGAAATGCTTTCAATGCAGTACTAACACTTAGAAATTGCATCCTGTTTTTGCAAAAACTCATACCCAAGTCAGGGTGTCATTGATTTGTGATAGAGGTGGAAAGTCCCACATTTTAACCTAGGCTCACGTTTGTTGGTAGGGGTGGTGTTTTTCAACTCAGAATTTAAATCTCGTTTTTCTATATTAATTGGCGAATTCCACATTCATTTCAACTTCCTTTTAAGGTTAGCATGCTGCAGTACGTTAGTGAAATATGTGAAAGTCTCACCCCGAGTTGCATTTTCTAATTAGCGCATTGATGAGAGAGAAAATCTGAGCCCTGTGTTATTTCTATTATATTGTGGTATCCACTGATTGCATTTTGTAGTGTGATTGGCTGCCACTGCAGTTTGTTTGTTTGTTTGTTTGTTTGTTTATTTGGTATAGCGCAGAAACCAAACCCGAAGGGGTAGCTGGGCGCAAACAATACAAGGTTGCTTAAGAACTTAGTTACAGGAGAAATACACGTTATACATTCGCAGTTAAATCATGAAAGTGCAGTTTATACAGTTCACCTTAGATCAACGGTAGGTATAGTGAGAAAGTAACGGGAAAAGAAGAAAAAAAGAAAAAGGGGAAAAGTGCGGAGCTAGGGTTAAGTCTAGTTGATCGGATGTCATTCAGCTGGTTGCAGATATCTAGTGTCTATGTGGGAGGGGGAGGTCCAGCTAAGTGTCATTGGCACGGATCCAGGTAAGGACTTTTCGCCTGAAACTCGAGTAAGGTTGGTCCATTCTGAGATCCAAGGGGAGTTTGTTCCAAGTTTGCGCAGCTATGATTGGGAAACTAGTGCCGCCGGCTGTACTCTTTTTGAATCTAGGCATCACTAGGGTGAAGGCGTTGGTCAGTCTAGTGGGACGGTTAGAGGTTCTCTTGTGGATTCTGTTGGCCAGATAAGGGGGGGCAATGTTGTTAAGACATTTGGATGTGAGTGAGAGTATTTTAAGGGTGATCCTGTCTTTGATTTTTAGCCAATGGATATTTTTCCTAAAGGTGGAGATGTGGGCTCTGTTAGGAATGTTTAAGGCTACTCTGATAGCGTTATTTTGGAGAGTTTGTAGTTTGTTAAGGATATACTTGTTAGAGCCTGCATAAAGGGCATTGCAGTAATCCAGCTTGGATATGATGAGAGCATTAGCTAATGTGATGCAGCTAGTCTCAGTTAGGAAAGGTCTACATGCTCGGATCAATTTGCAAGTATATGCCGTGGAGGATGCTAGTGAGTTCGTTTGCTTTTTGAAGGTGAGCGCTGAATCAAGATAGACCCCGAGGGTTTTGACTGCAGGCATCACTTTGATGACGTTATTGTCAATGTTGAATGCGGCATAGTTGGGGTCAAGTTTTTTGATAGCAGTGGTTTACAATGTATGCTCCAACCCCCACAGACTTACTTCTCGGGAATCCAAGCAGTCACCATCGCGTGTCCAGGGAGTGGCATGGGGTGGCACTTGCTACCCCTGGAATTTGATTGGCCACCCCAGGTGCCACCTGTGATGAATCCTGCAGAGTCCTCACAAAGACCCTACCTAAAGTCTCCTCTCAGGTGGCCAGGGAAAGGCAGATGCTTCCTGATCCTAACCCTGGGGGTGGTATTAGCTGGGAGGATCACCTGGAAGGAGAAGGGCCACAGCGGACCAGGAGGACTCCGTTGGGTGGGATGCAGTATTTGTCTTCCTCTAAGGAAGAAATATCAGTGATGCCAAAATATGTGATGGCTTTCTGTCAGAGAGAGCTTTTAACCTCCCAAGTTGAATATCTTATTTTGGATGAAAACATCCATAACCTCTTAGGTATTGGGAGAAATGTACCCCTTTTATAAAAACATGGAGATTCATAGAGCTGGAAGCGCCCCAGAATCCCAAAGGAATAGTAAAGATGAGTCTATAAAGAATACCAATTTAGACCCTGAAGATCTTTATTTCTCTGTAAAGCCAAATCTCTCAATTAATCATTATGATATTCCTTTACAGAATATAATTAAGGAAGGAAAAGAGCATGATATTAAAATTCCCATGAGAAAAGCAGATTCTTACATTATGGACTCCAAGTCCCATAAACCCCAAAGTACTGGCACGAAGAAGAGGGCTGAAGAGGCACAAAACTGCAATGTGCAGCTTATTAATGGAAATGACCACACCTGACATAGACTGGTAGGCTTACAAGGCCCCATCAGGTGCAGGCCATTAGTAAGAAGAAGGAACAGAGTAGTAGTCATAGGTGGAGGAGTTGTGAACTTTTCACGTTGCAGCAGAAGCAGAATCTGGAGGGAGAAGAAGACGCTGGGACCACTGTCGAATGTCGAGCAGTTGCCGGTCCTGAGAGGGTCTTTGCCTCCAGAAGCTGTAATGCAGAGGTTGCGCATTGGGAAGCGTCGGAAAGGGAAGCTTTCCCCCTGGATACCTGAATTGCAGAGGATGCGCAGCGGGAAGTGAAGGTTTAGAAAGCTTTCCCCACAGTAAGGCTGTCTCCGTTGGAAAGCGAGCACCGGAGAGCCTTTGGAGCAGAAGAAACTCTGTGTGCGAGTGGCATAGGCCACAGAAGACTGAAAGCAGCTGGTTACCGGGCCATCTGAAGCAGCTGAGGAAGAGGACTAGGGAGCAGAGATGTGAACGGACGTGCACGCCAGACCAGGTGAGTATGCAAAGATATTGTGACAACGGAGTGCTTCCTGACCGCCCGCTTGCTCAGACCAAGTACTTTAACACAAGAAACAACATGCACAGAGGGGAAATAGAAAAAGAAAAATAGTTTTGAATATCGAACTGACAGAAAGCAGATTAAGCAATATTTTGTAAACCAAACTGACTTTGAAACGAGCAAGTGGAATGAAAAGAGCTTATTTGTTTTATTTTTTTATTGTATTGAGCATTTGCTAGGCGCTTATACAAAAGAATTGTGTTTCAAAGAGCCACAACGCTAAATGGGTAGGGAACAGGGGAAAAAATAACATTGGCAAAAATAGTAAATATACAGTCATGGTCGTACTAGGCCTTTTGGCATTCGGACATGCAAGTGCAGTGAAGAGAAGTTCAGGGATGCGGATGGAAAAATAGGGGGGTGATAGTAAGGAAGTGGACACAAGCTAGTGGAGGTCTGGGAGGGAAGTGCCAAGGAGTGCCAAGAAGGAGACCACTGACTAAGTGCTAGTGCAGACGACTCCCACGGGTGAGATGCACAGCTGCCAAGCAGGGCCCGCAGTGGCAATACAGTGGGGGAGGAGGGTGCTGGTATAGACGGGAAGAAGGGCCTGGTATCCTGAGAGATTCCTGAGGATCAGCCCACCGGTCACAGCAGCAGTAGGGCAAGTAACAGGGAAGGGAGAGAGCGAGAGAGGTAGTGAAAAGTAGAGGTTTCAGCAGTTTCCGGAATTTAAGGAGGTCTGACTCAAGTCTGAGAGGTGCGGGGAGGCTGTTCCAAAGGGAGGCACCAGCCGAGAAGAGAGACCTAGCCCCCACCCTCTGCTAGGAGAAGCGTTTGACAGCCAACGAGTTGGAGTTAGAGGAGTGTAGGGCTCTAGAGGGGGAATATTTAGGGAGGGAAGGGTGGCTGTGGCGTGATCCCAGGCCCCAGAAAGCCTTGTGGATGATGCAGAGGGTCTTGAATTTGATCCTTGTAGCCGCCGGGAGCCATTGAAGAGATTTTAAGCCTGGAAAGATGCGGCCCCTGGGCTTGAGGCCATGGATGAGTCTTGCAGTCCTATTCTGGATAAGCTGGAGGGGGCATAAGGAGGAAAGGGGGAGATTGACTGTTGCAGTAGTCAAGCCTAGAGAGGACCAGAGCTCTGGAGACATTGAGCTTCTGGGGGAAGGTGAGGAAAGGTAGAATGCCTCTGAGCAGGTGGAGCTGGAAGTGGGACTTTTTAGTAAGGTCCAAGATCTGAGGAGTGAAGGAGAGAGCAGAGTCGAAGATGACTGAGAGGTTTTTGGCCTCAAAGGTTGGTGGGGGTAGAGGGCCCAGAGAAGGTGGCAAGAGGGTAGGGGGAAAAGAGGTGCAGGTGTCTCAATGAGAAGGATGTTCATCTTGCTGGCATTAAGACAGAGATTGTTAGCTGCACACAATGCCTGAATGGCGGACAGGATGAGAGGGGAGGAAGAGGAGGTAGCAGAGGGAAGTTTGAAGGAAAGCTATGTGTTGTTAGCATAATACTGGAAATGAGGAGAGAAGGAGGAGATCAGGTGAGCAAGAGGGGCGAGATAGATATTTAAGAGCCACAGGGATAGGATACAGCCTCATGGCAAGCCACAGGTAGAGAGTTTGGTGGCAGATGATAAAGGTTCCAGTTGCAGCTTGGAAGGGCATTTCGTGAGGAAAGGGGTCAGCCAATCCAGTGCCCAGTCTGTGCTGCCGAGGGTGTCACAGAGTCGTTTTATGAGGATAGGATGGTTAACCATGTCAAAGGCAGAGGAAAGATCAAGGAGAATGAGAACAGCAGAAGCATTAGAGTCGGGGTTTGCGAGCATGGTTTCACAGGTGTTTAGGAGAGCAGTTTCCGTGCCTCTGGATGTTAATGTTAATGTTAAAGGATATTTGTACCGCACACTATCACCACCAGAGTGGTCCCCTGGTGCTCTGGCGGCTCTGAAAGAGGGAAGGGGGGGTGAGTTAGTGGGAATAAGCTGGAAAATGCAAGAGAGCAGTGATGTGCTGTTGGCAGCCTCAGCCCGGTGGGTCCATTGGTTGGGCTTGGGGTGTTTTACGGTCAGTAGTCGTTGTGTGCTGTTGTGCAAGTCACTGTGCGGTTTGTTTTGTTGTTGCAGTGTAGTGAAGTTTGTACGGATTGCTGCATTTTAGGCTTGTGGTTGTGTTTGGTTAGAGTTTGAGAGGTGTATGCCAAGGGATGAAATTGTTAGTGGATTGGTTAGTTGGCATTGCTGTCCTTGCAGTTATGTCTAGGTGTGATGCTTGCTATCATTCACTATTCCAACGGAGAGTGGCGCTTGCTACTTTCTATTTTCCGTCTAGATGTGATCCAGGCTAGTGATCACGATTCCATTCAAGTGTTGCACTTGTCATCATTCACAGTTTTGTTTAAGTGTGGCGCATGCTAACATTCACATTTCAATCTGGATGCGACTCAGGCTAAGGTTAAGAATTCCATCTAAGTGTGGCACATGCTAACATTCATATTTCTAGACTTAGGCTAAGGTTAAGAATTCCATCTACGTGTGGCGCATGCTAACATTCACATTTAGCATCAAGATAGATGGTCATGAAGGCAACCAACAAGCTCAGTGTGGAGTGTTAGTTGTGGGAGGATTTGTTGCTTTCACATAAGAACTGCACAACAAGTATTTGGTTTGCTTCCACATTTTTTGATTTATGATTCAAAAAGTTATATACAATCTCCCAAAGGCGAGCCCTTTTTAGATGACACGTGTTTCAGCTTCACATGAGCCTTTTTCATATCAGGGCATACATCACATTCACATGTGTCCAATTAGTATTCATTCGTTGTTAGTTAAAGTCTGGATTCCTTGTAAGTCCCGGGTTAGACTGCTACCTCAAAAGTCCTAGCTTCAATCTCTGTGCATCAGCTTCAGTGTTTGAAAGCAAACCAAATACTTGTGGTGCAGTTCTTGTGTGAAATCAACAAATCTATGCATAACCACGGAGGTGGGGTAGTGGTTCCTCCGAAACTTTTCACACACACGCAACACTCACATACCGAATGTCAAATAGGGCACGAGGCTGAAGAAGTTGACACCCCCAAAAAAAACTCTCAAACTAATCAGTTGTGTGAGGGCCAGCTTCTGCAAGAGTTTACCCAGGAATGAGTGGTCAGCAGACAGCTTTTTTAAGACACGGTGCACAAGGGAGTGCTTGAGGGATAGGGGGAAGGAGCCACCGGCAAATAGGTCATTACAGAAGTCAGCAAAGGCTGGGATGAGAGAGGAGATGTTGTCCTTAATGGAGCAGGGGAACACCTGTTTGTAGAAGACGTTCATAGAGGGGACAACTTTAGAGACCTCATCTGGTGATATGGGCAGGAGGGAGGAGAGCGAGGGGGTGCTACCTCCAGTCACCAAGGGAGGCAGCAGAGCAGGCACAGGAGTGGAGATTTGGTGGAGGAGAGTAAGGCCACGATGTCTTCAGTTCTTTTATTTGAAATGGGAGGCCAAAGCGGTAGAGAGAGCCTGGGAAGTAAGCATAGAGCTGGAGACTGCATTTGGATTGGCGAGTTCCTTGTAGATTTTGAAAAGTTTAGCCGTGTTGTTAGTGGCTCCAGAGATGCGGCCTTGGATGTGGGCTTGCTACTTGGAGTGGATAGAGAAATGATATTGCCTGTGGAGCAGGTGGCAGGCCAGTTTGCCAGAGGGTAAACCCAGGGTCTGCAACTTCTGTTCAGAAATTCTGCTCTTGAGTTTCAGAGATGCTAGATCGGAATCATACCAGCTGTTGTTCTTTGTGGCAGGTTTTAGGCTGATCCTCGGGACAGGGGCAAGGATGTGAAGGGTGTTAGAGATGGAAAGGTGTAGGTTAGCAAGGACAGAGTCAGAGGGAGAGTCAGAAGTCAGGGTGGGAGAGGGGATGAAGGTAGAGGCAAAAGCAGCAACTGGCACTCGATTCATCGGTCGGATGACGGCAAAGGAGGCTGACAGACCTGGGGGGGGGGGTGGGAAGCTCAGAATGAGGGCCAAGGGGCTCCGGGCGGGAAGAAAGAAGAGAGTGGTCAGACCAGGAGAGGGAGTGGTGACCGGATTAGAGATAGGACAGAAATTAGGGCATCCGAGTGTGACCAGCAGAGTAGGTTGGGCCGGAAGGAAGAACCGAGAGAGAGGCGGAGTCACAGAGGAAACGGAACTGAGAAGTGGATGCTTCATGGGAGTCGATGTGGATGTTGAAGTCACCAAGGAGGAGGAGTTTGGAAGAAGAGGTTTAGAGGAAGGAGGTGAGGCCGGCCCATTCAGAGATGAACAGAGAGATAGGGCTAGGGGGCCTGTAGATACTGGTGAGGGTGAGAGAGACAGTAGGTGAGACCCCAAGCCTACAGACGAGGCATTCAAAAGAGGAGTAGGATTGGGTAGGTAATATGGAAGCAGGGACCCACTGGGGGCAAATCAGGGTCACTCCACCTCCAGGCCTGTTGGGTCTGGGCTTATAGAGGATGTTGCAGCCCTCAGAAAGGATAGTGTCAAGACCCATGACAGAGCTTGCATTGAACCACATCTCAGTAAAAGCGAGGATGTCTAGGTCAAAGTCTTTGAGAAGCAGACAGATGTCAGAGGAATGTTTGACAGCAGAGCGAGCATTCTGGGTGGCTAGGTGGAGCTAGTTACTCCCTTTGAAAGTTTTACGAGGGGGAGTACAGGAGCATGGTACCCCAGTCAGAGATGGTAGAGAGGTTAGACAGGAGGAGGAAGGAGGGGCAGTAGGGGACGGGAGGAAGGTAATGAGAGAGGGCACGTGCCGGTCAAGCATAAGAGTAGGTTGAGAAACTTGAGCCATGATAGTGCCATTCTGGTAGACATTAATGATGCACCTAGAGGATGAGAAGTAAGTAAAGAGTACCTCCCATCTAGTGCCACCATTAATGGGTGAAGAGGAGAAAGGGGAAAGAGTGGAGATCAAGTGAGGAGTCCATAGGTCAGGAGAAGGGACAGAAAAGAGGATGTTGGTAATAGTCTGTCTGCAAGTAGCATTGCCGTAGGTGTCAGCTATAGGTAGGCCTGGATTAGAAACCAGGTGAGCTTTTATTTTAGCTTTTATCTTCCAGACTGTCATGATCCCAGTCAGTGAGCATAGTCCTCATTCAGGCATTCAGGCTAGGCAGGGAACATTATGTCAATCAGCAGGTCAAAGGTGGGTGTTAACCTGCCACATATGGCATTTACACCATCCACAGCTTATACTTCCATAGACTCCTGTAGAGGAGGAGCCAAGTACCCCCACTCCACCGGCCCAGCCTACATTACCTGAAAAGTATGAACTAAAGTATGTGACATATACTGCACCAATAAATAAGCAAGAAGAAGAACAACGACTCTGTGCAGTACCCATAAGAATACCTATACCTAAGAGAATATGGGAAGTAAGGTACCCATTGAGGAAACCATATCTACATCCAAGACAATATGATGGCCATTTGAACGCGATTCCTGATGAAACAAAGAAACTGAATGACCAGGATGAATGGTGATGTCATACAAAGCTGAATCGACTCCATATAGAAGATAACCAGACGAGAGAGGCAGACGATTTACATGAAACAAAGAAGTACCAAGGATAAGTGACATCTTGGGATCAAGATGAAGAGACTTATGCCACAAACCTGATGCAGATACTTAGTTAGCTTAAATGTGTACAGATGTAATGAAACGCAAGCAGCAAAGCAATCATGAAGCTAGCCACATGCTTAAAGAGAATAGATTGCGGCAAGCGCCAACATATACATATATACCTCATAGATCCATATGGACTAAGAGAAATAGATGTTTCCACTACATATAAAGCAGTACTGAACAAAGAAAGAAAGGCCTCATTTTAGTGTCACAGTTTATAAAAGCAACTGAATTAAACGGAATACTTGCTCAGCTAAGGAGTTTACTGAGCCAAGAGAGCCATGATCTTATCAACTGGAGTTGGCTGACATTTGGATACAATTAACGTGAAAGAACAGAAGCTCCTGTGCGGAGAGGTCAAGCAAAAGCAAAAGACGTCAGAGGACTATTGGAGAATAAAATCAAATACACAAAATAGGCTCAATTCATGGTGTCCAGTCACGTGTTAGACGGAAATTGGACGAGGAGCTGTTCACACCTACACACAGATGCTGGCTAGTACTCATACTCCTTAAAAAGTCCCAGAGAACAGTACAGATTCATGGCCAACTTCAAACGCACTAATTGACATTTGACTCTTGAGGTGATGATGGATGATATGCTAATTGGTGGGAAACAGTTAAGTTAAACAAAACTCATCCGCACCTGGTTGTTCAGTCTACGTCCTGCTCACGTAGGTCAGGGTTAGTAGCCATCCAATTGTAGAGGACCACGTAGTTGGGGGTCCTATAGTTTGTGTAGCCAATGGGACGTCGTACATTTAGTGACGTTCATAGTAGCCATTTTGAAGGGAGGGCTTAGTTGCCCCACCTGATATTAACTATCCAATTATCCCTCTTCATTATTCCATACAGATATAACACCAATCCCGCTTCCCGATAGGTTTTAGAAGTTTGCGTAGGATGACGTTGGTAATGACGCAGGTCAAACGTCAATGATGACCACTTATGGGTATAATAACCCTGCTTTTTTATGAAATGATTGAGAATTGAGTATCTAGCGATTGCTGTTGTTCATTGTACTCCCTGTTTTAATTACTTGCATTAAAACAGACAAACTTTTGCCAAACTATTTATGATGTCTGAATTATTGATGTTTGATTAAAATCTACATCCCCATCCATCTCCAGGGTATTGCTACTCATCTTAAAGTGCTGGAAGCCTCCAGTTCACTCCTGTGATGTTTAACAGTCATTTCATACACTTAACATGGCTGCAGCAAGGCCCATTTACAAGTAGCAGCAAAGTTCTATTCATATTTGCAGAGGAGCTACTTAAGCCCCGTCTCCATTGAAACGCGCGCTTCGCATCTGCTCCGCTGACAGCGGGTAATGCTACCGGCGTTTCTCATCACACAACCTGTCAAAAAAAGGAGAATATAGAAACATTAGTTTTACGAAAAGCTACAGAGCACCACAGTTTACAGAAGGGACTTACCCGACAGAAGTTATCTCTGACGCTGTTATCTTCAGTTAAGAACTTTTATTTGCTTGTAGTTGCAGCATCTTCAGTCAGAAGTTTCACTCACAGCCGCAGCATCTTCAGTCAGAAGTTTCTACTGCAGCCATTGCATCTTCTGAAGTTTTTTTCCTCCGCTTTCCGAAAACCTGCAGACAACACAAGAGGTAATTAATTAAAAAACAAACTTAACATTTTAACAGAGAAGATGTTTTATAAGCGTTTACGTACCTGAAGGTTTTTCAAGTTTTGACCTCACAGTTGTTACCGCGCTCCACCTTGAAGACTGCAGTTATTCCGTATTGGCGAACTAACGTTTTTAAAAGTTTTCTCATCCTGAGAAACTCTGCAGCCAATGCACAGCCATAATTCTTTTCCCCGATTTCCTAGAACCTGCCAAAAAGAGAAAAAGTACAAAGTAATTAGAAAGAGAGATCTCTCCAACGTAGGAATCAATTCAAGCCCTTAAAGATTACGGTATTTTCACCTGCTTACTTACCCAAGGACTCATTCTTAAAAGAATACACATTTCAAGGCAAGAAGCTATAGAGTTCATCAGCAACACAAGTTGCCATTGTTTCTTCATCGCTTGAGCTTGCTGATTTGTACCTGCAGCGCCTGTTGCAGTTGTTGCTGGCCTTCTATCAGTGCCTTTAGTATAGCTTCCATGGCGTTCTCTTTCCAATCCCACCACTGCCACCACTAGTCACCCGGTCAGGGTATTTGAAAAAAGGACACAAAGACTGTTATATGGTTTACAGTGGTTTATTGCACTTTTAGCACACTGTTTAGGTAAACAAGAAAATTCATATCATTCAGCCTTGGAGGGGCGGAGGTTACTTCACCGTGCCCACCCTTTCGAGCCATTCTCCCCTCCCCTCTTTAACCCACGCTGGGTAATGCTCAAAAACCTGGTAGCATTACCTCTGGCATTATCCTGCTTCCTCAAACCCAAAGGAACAGGCAAATCCTGTTGGTGCTCCCTCGTGGGAAGCATATCACAAGAAGTATGAAAATCCCTTGTTGGCAGCGTTCTGCAGGAAGTTAGAAAATTCCTTGTTGACGGTGTTACGCCAGAAGTAAGAAAAATCCCTTGTTGGCGATGTTCTGCGGGAAGTTCAGCATTCGGTTATGTCACTCTGCAGACCCATTGACAGGTTGGTTCTCCGTACCCCAGTAGCCCCTTCATTATAAAGGTGATCACGGTACTGGCTCTCTGCTCCCCTGCTGGCTGCCCCTCACCTGATGGTATGCCTCTCCTGCAGCATTCAGCTCCTCTGCTCATGGCTCACATCCTTTCTCCGGTTCCTCTCATCCTGCACACACCACGTTCTCCTGTGATCCGACCAGAGGGGGAAAAAGCACAGCCTCATTATTCCCGGCCCCTCTCACCTGGCTCCCCACCTTTTTCCCATTTATCCAGTCCCTTGCCGCCAGACCACACCTCCTCCTTAGCCTGCCCCTGCCGGCTTAACGCTGTGCTCCCTGCCAACCATGTATAATGGGCCTGTAGCAAACGCCTCCTTCAAGCCATGAAAGGCCTCCTGAGTGGATTTATTTCATTTGCACATCTTACTCTTCTTGACTAGGACTGTCAAGGGTAGAATCTTTAAGGAGAAATTGGGGTACATTTCCTGTAGAAGTTCAAGAAGCCTAAAAATGTCCTTTACTGAGGCAGGTGCCTTCCATTGCAGGACTGCCTTCACCTTAGATGGATCCATAGAGGTGTCTTCCACTGATAAGACAAAGCCCAGATAAATCACTGAAGACTGATGAAAATAACACTTTTCTAACTTAGCAAACAGATGATTTTCTTTCAGACACCTTAGGACTTCCGAAACATATTGTTGATAGTCTTTCAAGGTCTTTGAGAACACAAAGATGTCGTCTAACCACACCACGACTGAATGCAATAAGATATTCAAGAACACATGATCAATCAAGCGTTGAAAAACAGCAGGGGCATTGGCTAGCTCAAAAGGCATAATCCAGTATTCGTAGTGGCCAAATGGTGTATGGAAGGCTGGCTTCCATTCATCACCAATATGAACCCGGACCAGCGTCCTAGAGACCCGGAGCAGTTTCTTTCTTCCACTTACAAGGGACCTCGAGCAGCTCCAATATGCATAGGTTCATCTTCGGTAGTTGTCCTTGGGACCGGGCTACTACTTTCCAGAGAGGATCTTGGATGCAATATTCCATTTGAATCACCAAAGAGATCATCCCAGCCAGATTTTGGGGGAGAGGCACCCGTGAGACCTCATCTTTTAAATCTTCAGACAGCCCTCTCCTGAAGATAGTCAATAGGGCATCATCAGACCAAGCAGTGTCTGCAGCCCTGGCCTTGAACTGTGTGATATAGGTCAAGGCATGCATGGAACCTTGTTTAAAGTCCAACAGGTTTTCCTGTGCAGACACTGTAAGTTTCATTTGTCCAAACATTGCTTGAAGGCTAGCAACAAAGCCTTCATGTGAATCCAGCACTGGATTATTTGTGGTCACAAGGGACGTTGCCCAAGTGAGGACACTTCCCATCAAGTTAGAAATCATAAACCCTACTTTGGCGCGATCTGTAGGAAAGAAGGGCGGCTTCATTAGAAATTTCACTAAGCAAGCATTCATATATTCTTAAAATTGTCTGGAATTGCCGTTGAATGTACTGCCTGCTGGAGCGCCCGGAGGTAATTCAGTGCGAGTAGGAGCCTGCGCCACCATTTGACGTAGTGTAGCATTTCCTGTTTTTAGAGATTGGACTGCGAGAGTTAGAGCCTGTACAGCGGCCACTCATTGCTGTATTTGATCCATCTCCAAAGAAGGTGGGCGTCGCTTACTGTCACAGTAACATGAACACTCACCTGAGTAAAGTTACCTTAGTGGCAGAAGCTCAAAGGAATAGCCCAAAGAATATCCGAAGCACTTATCTAAACATGGCTCTGTGTAATCAAAGGGATAACCCCCAAGGGAAATACCCTGGGGAAGAAAACCATTTGAAGACTTGATGACTGGAAACTCCACTACTTCTCTTTCAGAGCTCACAGGAACCGATAGCTTGTAGGCAGGTAAACAGCTTCCACAAAGACGAGGTGCAGACCAGGAATGAATGAAGGCAAAGAAGAAATAGACAAGAGGAGCGTCCATGCTTGCAGAGAGAAGCGACGTGCCCAGCTTACTTTGATTCCCGTTTCAATGCTACTTGCTGGACTCTAGTCTGTATGAGGAGTCGGCAGGATTGCCCAGTGCCATCTTGTGAACCTCTAGACTGCTGCATGGGGCAATATCCTACCGAACAAATCCGGCGACATCTTGAGAAGGAAATAACGCTACTAGGATGCATCTGTCTCGATTTATGCCAAGCGGACCATCAGGAAACCTTATTCCTGACACAGGGCTCTATCATGACCTTGGTGGTATCCCAGCGATAATGCTGCTGGGATACTGCCAACACAAATAGCGTTACCGCTACTCGGCCCGGTGCAATTTGCGCCAGATCACGAGTATTAGTGAGGGTGGAATTCCCCATTTTTTCAAGAGTCCATAGGATTCTATTGGGATTTTCAGCGCTATTACCGCCGGCGTTAATAGTGCCAAAAACGGCTGAAAACGGGCAGAAAGCTGGATTTTTACATCCAGCAAAAAGCATGGGGTACATTTGCAACTTTCCACCCAACTCGAGATTGGGTGCAAATGCAGCGGTAGTAGCGTTACAGCCGCATTTAAGGGCTACAGCCCAACTCGTGACTAGGCCCTGTCTGCGATTGCAAGGCATCAGCCAATCAGGGTTGATAAGCGTCTTGTAATAACTGTTCCATAAACATTTCAAACTTGATGAAGAACAATTTGTAGCACTAATATACCATGGCTGCTGCTTAGTTTCTAACTTCTGAGAACTGCAGAATGACAGCTTCAAGTGGGAGGCCAGAATTTTAACCACAGCATGTTCTCAAATCCTGTCAGAAGCATGCTTCATGTTACTATGTTACTAAAAGCCAGTACACAATCCACATGAAGAGGCGCGTTGTTGAGATGACTGGACTGAGACTGCTCAGCGCATTTAAAGCATAATTCAAATACCAACGGCTAGACTGTGTTGATACAGCCAAGGCACAAGTAGTGTGTACATTGGGTGGTTAAATCACTATTATGGTCTCCAACGTTCGTAAAGTTTTGGAGTGCAAAGAAATATCAAAAGACGTCAGATATTTTGGGCCCTGAACAAACACCTTGATTTATGTTACCTCATGGATGTGAGTTCACTGATTATTCTGCCGTGAATACTTTGAAGAACATTTCTTTGTTTACATGGCAATAATTTTGCTGTTGCATGAGAACATCAAGCAGCTAATGGCGGTACTGGTCAAGACCTAGAGCACCACTGTCATATAGTGGATCCAAAGCTGTCACAGGGAATTTAACTGTGAATTTAACTGTCACACAGTGACGCCCTCCACTTCTACTAGACATTTAGCTAATGTTTTGTGGAGCACTGCAGGCAAGGTGCAGCGCAATCAAGTTCTCCAGCTGGCTCAAGCTTTTGAACCTAGTTCCACTGAAGGCAGGTGGAACTATCCCACTGATGTACTCTAGATGCTGTGCAGCGGACTATAAATCCGTTGTCTGCTATACTTGAACCTGTGGCATCTAACTCCTTTAGGAGCCAAGCAACGGAAGCGGCAGTTGCCAATTCAACTTCTGTTCGATGCAGGATTTCTGGAAATATGCTAAACTATCTTTCTGTTCACATGCAACCTAGTGTATCAACGCGCTGAGCTGCAGCCATTGGAAACAACTCCTGTTGGAATCCACAGAAACACTGCAATTAGAAGTACAACTGCAGGACCAATGCTACAGTCCCTGGATGTTCAGATTACAGTGCTACAAAATGAACTATCAATCGACGCTGATGTGGCACGGATCGATGCCAGCTTTCTAGACAGATTGGGAGTATATTGGGCAAGATTACTGGTGAGTGTTTATTTGCTTAAGTGTTTCCTTCCAGGTATGGCTGCACTTTTGCTTCTGCAAGGCTTCAGCTATTAGAAGATTATTTCCCATTTTACTGCTCAATGTTTCGTGTTTGAGAGATAGTAAAGTGATTGTTTTTACTTTTGGCATATAAAACAACTGTCAAATCGACACATAAAGATGTGATTTGACATGTGGTAAAATGCAGATTATTTATTTTCTGTTCAATGTTGTAAGCATTTATGTGGTGACAGATATGTGGTTTTGCAAAAAGTATTTGATGTCACTATTGAATTTGCCTCTTGGGTATTATGCCAAACTATGCATGAGGTACAATTTCATTAAATATTTTATTGATGGAACGTTTGTACTCAATTAAGCATTTTGTTTGGAACACTTTATATGTAACACATTGAATATTGTGTATCACTGGAAGTACAAGCAATGCCACAATAAACCCAATTGGGTTACACTGTTTTATTGGTACAGTTGCATCATACACAAATTCAGCAATTTTGCAGGTAATGCGAAATACCACTAACTGTTGGAGGGCGGTAATATGGTTGAAAAAGTGTTTTTTTTTCGTCTTTGCATGATGATTTGCTTATCAATATGTAACACTTAACAAATGAAGGTTTGCTGTTTTAAGGTGCTTTATATGTTTTGGTTTTTTCATAGCAGCACTCTTGGATATGACATGGGGTTGGTCCTGAATGCCTTTTTCTGGATCAAGACTGATTGTTGGGGTGAGGGGCATGAATTCATTTTGTTCAGTTAGAACAGGTCTTGGGATCCCTACATTCTGCATTTGAGCAGCAAGAGGTATACCCAATACCTGGATGGTTAGAATTAAGTATAACACATCATATAAGAGTCATCCAGCATGCATTTTCACATGAATGGATAGGCAACCCCTTTTTTGAAGAGTAGAGTTAACATATTTGCCATTTTCATAGCACGTTGATGCACATTCATCGAGCTGATGCATTCACTGTAAACCTGTATAGCTGTACTATAGCGCTTAGAAAGAGATTGCCCATTTATATGTTTGAAAGTTTCATATATATTGGATTTTGGATTTAGACATTTAAATTGAACAAGTGAAAGGTCTACAGTCATTTTACATTACATGTTGATTTGAATTTAGAAAAATCCATTTTGAAATATTCCCTTCTCTAAGCCCAAGAAGCAATTAGAACAAGGACGAGAAGAGTAAACATTATTCAACAAGTTGGACGCATATAAGGCCTACTTAGATACAGGAACATGTTGCATTGCTTAAGGCTAATTGGAACAAGTTAATTAACACAGGCCGTGACAAAAAGCAATGGCCTGCACCATGCATTAGAAAAGTGGTGAGCCAATACAGAAACTTGCACTTTAAGATTAAATAAATGTCCCACCTGAAATATGTATGTCAGGGTGTAAACTTTGCACTTGCCACTAGCCATTGGCTAGGGATATTTGACCCTTGGCGAGTAAGGAATGTGGGGCTGTGTGTATGTTTAGAACTGAGGTGCCGAGTACTTTTTTCTCACCAGCTAGTAACCCGCAAGTTGAATTTTTGCCCCTTGTATACATCACAATCAAATCTGGCGTGGAACAGACTCAGCTAATGCACACAATTCTGTGGTGTACTGGCAGACAAAGTCCTTCAGAAGATGGTGGCAGGTTGCTGTGCACAAGCCAGAAAATGAAAGAGGAGACATGATGGGATATGGGATTGCCAGTTACTATAAAATGTTTCTATGAAATGGGTATAAAGAGCCAGAAAATTAGAGCACCCACTGCTAATAAGATTTTACTTTTTTTTACAAGATGCAAGGAAGCATTTTACATGTATTTAATTACCCTTTAAACTGGATTAGAGCTGAAAATTAAGTTGAGGAGATTTTTACCAGCATGGATTCAGAATGTGTTAATCCGTTGCTTGAATTATGTCTGAATATTGTGCTAGGAAGTGATTTTTGAAAAAAATATATTTTCAGCTGCACCCTAATTTAAATTACGCGTGAAAAACAGAAATGTTTGAAAATGAATTGAAATAATTACCAGTACAATTGAAAATGGTAATGCATGACGGTTTCTTAGTAAAGAATGGATTGTTTAAAGCTTAAGATCTTTGTTGAAGAGCCAGATCATAAATGCATAGTTTTATTGTGATGGTTGAAGAACATGCACAACTCTTTTCAATAAATAGTTTGAAAATATACACCAATTTGATATCCTTCAAGCATTTCAGGAAAGACCAATGTCTCAAGTAAAATGGGTATACATTGCTATCAATAGATGGGCACATGTAAACATATTCATGAACAGGCTGTTTTCCAAAATCCCTTCCTATTCACAGAACTAAGTGCCTAGAAGCATGACACATCATGCGAAAGAAAGTAGACAATCACAATTACGTCACTAATTCATGAAATGAATTCTTTTTTTTTTTTTTACAGTTGGATTAGCAGAATTGTACATTCAATCCTTGATGGGCCTTTCTCTGAGCAAAGCTGCCAGATGAGTCAGACAGGATGAACGAATAAATAGAAAAGCCTTTTGGTAACAACAAGAATGTCTGCAATCTTCGTTCTGAGGAAAGCTCCTTTCTTTGGGGAAATAGGTTGCGATCACCAGGAGTTAGAATGCATGTCACCATTGTAAGGGGTCAGAAAAGAGAGGTCAACACAAGGTGGTAATGTTCTCACGTTTAGACATTTTATTTAATTAAACAAGGTGTGGACAAAGGCCTTCCTATCCCTATCCTACAGAATGTTTCCGTACCTATGAAACTAAAACTAAGGATCTGTCTTTGTCTCGTCATCAAAAGTAGGCAAACTGTCTTTTTGTCCAAAACCTATCTGATTCTCACACAAAAAATAACAACAAAATGTGCAAAAAAAAGTCTCTGTTTTAAATTCAATAAACAGTGTGCAAAAACCATGTAGATATAAATTCAACAAAAATAATGATTGTAGACAGGGTATGGTCCCCTTCCCCTACACAGAATCCAGGTAGAATGTTGAAAATATTCATTTCAGAAAACAGTTCTTTAAGTGAAGTATACATTACTCGTTTTTACTGTATTTGGTTGAACAAAATTCAACCTTAACCAAGTATCAAAATTAGGACATATCTCTTTCACCCAACACGTCTCTTAAAATAATAAAGAAAATGGGCCTCATTACACCTTAGGCGGTAACCATGGCGCTATTAGCGCCATGGTTGCCGCCGGTATCGTGCCAAGTCCGCCATGGTGAATGGCGGAATTACCGCCACATTCCAAGGTGTGTGGGGGCGGTAATTCCCCATTCACCATGGCACTTCCCCATTCCCATTTGAGCCCCCATAGGGTTCAATGGGAATGGGGAAGGCGGCAATTACGGTACCGCAAATTGCAGTACCGTAATTACCTCCAAGGTCCCTTTGCGGGTAAAACCAGCCGTTGAGGTCGGGTCCCGCAAAGGGACCTCGTAGTAAGGCGGAAAGGGTTTACCGGTACCGGTACCCTTACCGGTAACGGTAAACCCTTACCGCATTCCGTGTAATGAGGCCCAATGTCTTTTCCAAACAATAAGGGTTGTAGTCATGGCAAAGGTTCTCTTGGTGTTAAAGTAATGAAGAAAATGTCTTGTTAAAACAATGGTGGGTTGAAGAGTGGCAAAGCGTCTCTTGGCTTTAAGAAATGCTGTGTTAACACTTTCATTGGGATGATACAAGGATTGTCTCTCCAAGCAACAATTCATCGAGAATAGTAGAAATGCCTCCTCTACACAACACTTCCTTAAGTCTGACCAAGAGTATCTATTCCCAGTAGTGGTGGTTTTTATAAGAATGATGCAAATGTCTCTTCTACTCAACAGTTTATTAAAGAAGGTCTTCTGGTATATTTCCCTGTCAGAAACCCCCTTTCCATTGTCTTGGTCCTTCAATCATTTCACAAAGATGGTCCCCTGTTATACTCTCCTTCCAGGGACCCTCCTCAAAATATCTCCTCTGTGCATCAACTCTGCATGGATTACCTGGTATACTCCCCTGCCAGGAATCCCCCCTCTGGGTCGTGAAGATCCCCTGGTGTACTCTCCTGCCAGGTATCTTTCTCCTAAAGGTCCTCTGAGATTTGAAACTCCCCTGGTGTACTCTGCTGCCAGGTAATTTCTCTTCCCAAAGGTTCACTGCCTAGTGCACTCTTCCCACCAGGTCTTCCAAAAGTCTTTCAGTTTTCGCTCTCTCTTACCTTAAGCAGAACCCAGTTGTGCTCTTCATTGGCTATACTCTATTAACTTCAAATATCACTTGTTCCAACCTCCCCCACATTGGCATCCCATTTTATGGAGGCTTGTTCTAGTTTCAATAGCGTCAGTGTTAGCATTCATTGGATTGTGGCAATGCTTGTTCCAATCTTCCATATATATTGACTTGCTATATACAGAGATTTGTACAATTCTTGCCTTGCAATTATTCCATTACTGTTCATTAGTTTATCACAGCATTTACACCGGGGTGCCACATATCGACATCTCACAAAAGGGCACTCGGTAAATTCAATCTTTCTCTTTCATTAACTTGATGCTTAGAATAAGTTCCCAACTTGAACAACTTTCGGTATGGTCCGAGCTCCCAATGCTTTTGAGCAGACTCACCGGTATTGGTAGGCATAGCTGACTCGTGGTGTTGCGCTGCAGCATTGTCTGTTCCTTTAGAAAGCATTTCCTGCCTTTCAGATCCTCCCGTGGCTCTGTTGAGCTTCTCTGTCATCCGCCAGTGAAACTGCTGTATTTCCCTGTGACTGCGACCACGCCATCCTCTCCTCTGCTGCTGGTCAGCAAACAATTCTTCTGTGGCACCCGCTTGGCTTCTCCTGGTCTCTCGCTATCTCAGAGGAAAGCACCAGCTTTCCTCTACAGAGTTCTTTTGCGCAGGTCTGCTTTCGGGTCTGCTTCCTGCTGTGCTCGCTCTGCATCCCTCTTCTCCTGCTTCAGTACTGCCATAGAAAGACACACTTGTGTTAACTCTCCTACACATCTGATTGGAGTTACAACTAGTCTGCACATTGCTCGTTCTTCTGCTCCACATTAACTCCTTTCTCCTCTTCTTCATTCCAGTATTAAAGGATTTATTGGAATTGAAGTCTAAAGAATTGTTACCTCTTTTACAGCTATTTTGTCCAGGGTTTTTGATCACATTAAAACCAACATTAGCAGGAGATCTTAAGTGAGCTTCATGTACATATGAAGTGGGAATGGTATCCTGCCTAGCGTGTTTGGCAAAAAGGGACTTTAGGGTGTTACCATTGGGAGGAGAGGTATAATGCCAAAAGGCCATTAGGAATTTAGGTATTCTGGGATCATTTTAAGAATGATTGGAAGAAAAACGCGTCCCTCCAGATAGAGTCACCACCTCTCCCCGACAGCCATCTCCTCCCATGTAATCCTTCCTCAAAATTTCACCCCCAGGGTCAGGATCAGGCAGTGGCTGCTGTCCCCTGGCCACATGGGAGGATATTTTAGGCTGGAGATTAGTGATGACTCCACAGGATTCATCACACCATCTTGCAGCTTATTTTTGTGCGTGACGTGATGAATGGTTTTAGGGGCATCAGCACGTCCAGCCTTTTTTGTCATCCAGCTATGGAGTTCATTTGTGAAAGTATCCAGCATTGTTTGGTTCAATTGGAAGATATTGGGCTTGGTGTTCTCTTTTAACTGGACTAGGTTATCTAAATTAAGGTATTTCCAGTTTTGTTGGGCTTTGATTGATAGTTTCTGTGTGTAGCCGGTGTTCATGCTGAGATGTTGCTTGTAAAAGGGACCATGTGGTGGTGACTCCATGTGACCAACATGGGAGGGGGAGGGGCGTAGTAGGTAGTCATTCCTTGCAGAACATTGCATCTACAGTTTGTCTGACCATATGAGTGGCTCTGTGGACCGTTTGAGATTAAGTCTTACCAGGAAGTACCTGAGGAAATTGACTGATATTTTATTCTCTTTCTCAAACATGATGTTAAAATCCAGTATTATGATGATGTTCTCATGTTATGCTGCTAGATTTTCTACCGCATTTGTGAATTTCTCTATGAAACTGGGATTGTAGGTGGGTGGTCTGCATAGATGCATGAAAAAAGTTAATTTGAGTTTGAAGTTGATGAATAGGGATTCACAATCTTGTATGTCAGTTGATGGTACTGATGAGACGAAGAGGAGATTTGTGTGGGCCACGTTAAAGACACCCCTCAACCTCCTTCCCTATTTGCTTCTATACATTTGAAGTTGTCAGGGAGGGAGGGTTTTGAGGGCCACTGCTTGTACTCAGACTGATAGCCACATTTCTGTGAGGAATAATATGCCTGTGCCTCCTTCACGTAGAAACTCCTGGATTTATGTTTTGTGCTTTGCCATCGATCTCAAATTGATGGGACTGCAGTGTGTCTTGTTCTCTTTTGATGATGCATTGGCGTTTGATTCATAGTGTGATATAGAGGTGGGCGCAAGGGTTAAAATTTCAGGTTGTAAATTCCAAGCCAGGGATAAAAAGTCACTTGTCTCCTCAATTTTCTACATGCATACATCACATCATTTCTAACTCTTCAGGAGTCAGTGATCACTTGCCATTGGTGAGTGCAAATTTTGAGCCCTGGGTGTGGCTGTCTGCAGTCTGTGGTCCCGGTTTCTGTGCATTGAGGGTTGTGCTTGTGCTCAGGGATGTCTGCTCCATTTCATTGCTGAAGACTTCCAACAGGTTGCATGTGGGTTTGGTTTGTCCTCTTTCATGTATTCCTGTTTTTTCCGAATCGCGACTGCAAGCGCACTCGGCTCGCAACTGTCTGAACCACTAGGTTCCTCATGCACGGCAAGGAGTCTCGCCTAACATATCCTTGAATGCAATGCTGGTATTCCTTTATTCTATTTTTGCAATGGTGGCACTGGATCCAGATTCTCTTTGTTACCACCTTCTCATATAAATGAATACAATGGTTGAAGACCTCATTTTGCAGTATTCACTGTTGCTGGGAATCACAGATGGAAAGTACTCACCCATGCACCTTCGTACCTTGTCTCAAGTTACTCTTAACATGTCCTGAAGAGGGCCAGGCCCATTATTTTAGTTAGAATGTGGACCCTGACAAATGCCTGAAACTCTTGAGTTGACGACAGACATTTCTGTGGGCTGTGTTACCCACTCCGTGCTGACAGAGATTTGCCTTTCAATTCAAATTGGTTTCTCTTTTGAACTATATGTGATTGATTCTAGTTTGCGGTTCAGTTACACTGTACCCCTTAGTGTATGTTTGACATATTCTGCTTTTTTTAAATGGCTACATTCCATGTGTTTCTTTCTGTACTGTTTAGATTTTTTTGAATTGTTTTGTTTTGTAAATAGGTTCTTTTGTTTTCCAAGTTTCCACACTTATGTGTATTTTTCTTTTTCTTATGCTTTACTCACACAAGGCAGCCACAGTGTGTGTGTGTTATTTTATGTTATTAGTATTTGTAGCGTGCTCGTTCACCCGAGGGCATCTTGGCGCGAGTATGTACACTGCAACAGTAGAGGCAGCCCTCAAGACTGGACAAAGAGCTCTGTTTTTAGCAGGAGGCGAAATAGTTAATGATTCTCAGTCATCCTGAGTTGAAGGGGGAGACTATTCCATAATTTACTTGCAGCCACTGAAAAGGCCCGACCACCCATTCAATGAAGGTGAAATTTGGGGACCTGGACCAGGCGATCATTGCCAGATTACAATGATTTACAAGGAACATAGGGATGATATTTATCACAAAGAAAATCTGCCCCTACCTGATGGTAGGCCTGATGAATGAGGCAAAGGGACTTAAAGACTATTCTCTGTTTTACTGGGAGCCAATGCAGACGATAAAGTACAGGGCTGATGTGAGAGCCATATGGAGTGTCTGTGGCTACCCGGGCAGCTGGATTTTGAAGCAGCTCAAGCTGATGGATAATGCCAGCTGTTTGGGCCACATACAGAGCATTACAATAATCCAGCCTATTGGAAACAAGAAAGGCGACGACCACAGGACCAGAGGAGGGGGAAGAAAGCGCAGAACCTTCCGGAGAACCCTCAATAGAAAGTGCTCAGTTTAACAGACAGCACTAACTTGCAGGACCATGGACAGAGATGCCGAGAAGTAGACCCCTAAGTTCTTCACCACTGTCACTGGAACCGGAATCTCACCCAGTGAAGAAGGCCAGAAATCAGAGGACCCAGGACAGGATTTAGGACAGGTACCAACCACAAGAACCTCTGTCTTGTCCATGTTCAGCTTAAGCCAGTTGGCACTCATCCAATCCCCCATGGCCAGCAGGCAATCCCTCAGACGAGATGACACCCGACCGGGTCAAGATCTAATGGAGCTACAATCTGGGTGTCGTCAGCATATGAGTAGCGCCTGAAGCCGAGGGAGCAGATGAGGCCAATAAGTGGCTCAATATAGATGTTAAATAACATTGGGGACAAGGTGGAGCCCTGGGGGACCCCACAGGAAAGAGAATACAGAGAGGAAAGAAACAGAGGGATAGAGAGAATGATTGGCCCCTGCCAGTCAAAAAAGAGGTAAGCCAAGCCAGGACTGGACCCGAGAGGCCGATGGAGGCCAGGCAGGCGAAGAGCAGGGGGTGGTCCACCACCCCCCCACCATCAACAAGCCTAGACATATCATCCATCACTGTGTGTGCTCTCTTTGATGTCTTTATTGTATTTTTGAATTTGGTTCATTCAGTAAATGAACAATTTGTGCCTTTGATCAATTGTCTTGCTGTAGTAAATCATTTGCTTATCTACATTTATATTTGTATGTGTGTGCAGTCATTGGGGCTCATGTAGGACATGCGTCCAGACTGTTCAATGTTAGGTTCTGTTTTCGGGTGAGCATTATTCTGTACAGTTTGGGGGAGGTCTAGCGGTATGTTCCCCTGCACAGTTCCTTTTTGTTGACCATCGTATTATAGATCGGCTGCACTTATAGATTGCATGATATTGAGCGATGCACATGGTTTTTGGTTTTGTTCTTGCATCGTCATTGAGAAAATATTAATTAATGTTGTACGGTTTTGTGAAATTGGGAGAAAACTTCAGTTGTTCTTGTCATTTGCCTTGTATCTGTTTCATTTGCAGCTCTGTTTTCCCTCATTGTCTCTTTTTTTCTTTCTTGTACCTATGAATTGTCATACATTTATTTTAAAGCGTTATAGGGGCTCATTACGAGTTTGCCGCTATCCAGTAAAAGTGCTGGTAATACCATTTACCAGCACTTTTACTGGTCTGTCAAAGTATGGGTTTCACGGAACTCAGTTGTCAGAATGACTGGCGTCGATAACACATCACCCTGAATTACTGGTGCCGGTATTGCAGGGAAGGGAAATACCGGCAATGCCAGAAACCTGTGCCGGCATTACCAGCAAAATCAAGCCGGAGATACCTCCACCTCAGGTAAATGGACCCAGGTGAAGGCAATTAGGCCACAGGTGCACCCAATGCATGCAGAAACAGTACTAAAGGCCCACAGCCACCCCAAGAACAGTTCCCAACACAACCATGCTGCCACTAATTGTCGCTACCAAGGACCTGGAGGTGCTGCATGCTGATGTGCAGCTGCTGGTGCTGGAGCAGCAGCAATGGCAACAGGAGACATGGGATAGAAGGAGTAGGAGGATGAGGAGGAACAGGATAGGGAAACAGATGTTGCAGGTGGATAGGTAGAGGCATACCATGACCCCTCACACAAGGACCACACCCTGGCCCCTCACAGACAGCCAGATATGCACCCGGTACCTGTACCACCTAACCAGGGAGACCATTCATGACCTGGCCCTTAGCCAGGATGACATTGGTAGCAGGATCAGCATCAGGACAGCCATACCACCGCTGTTGAAGCTGGTGCTAGTCCTGCACTCCCTGGCCACTGGCATGTTCCAGCACTCTGTGAGCAAGCTGCATGGCATTTCGCAGCCTGCCTCCTCCAGAGTGCTGGTGCAGGTACTGGAGGCCCTCCTGTACCATGTGGGACAGCACATCACCCTCCCCACCACCAGGGGACAGGTAAATATGATTGCGGGCATGCCCAAAATGTTGGCAGCGTTGGACTGCACGCATGTAGAGCTGATGCCCCCCATGCCTTAGGGGAGGTCTACAGGAAGCGGAAGCAGTTCCATTCCCTCAATGTCCAGGTGCCCTGTGATGCTGACCTGACCATGCACTGCTGTGTCCAGTTCCCAGGATCCACCCATGACTCCATGGTCCTGCGGATCAGCACCCTGCTGGCTTACATGGTACGCTATCGAGGATAAAGGACCTGGATGTTGGGTGAGAAATGTGATGAATCAGAGATTATTCCCTTAGAAAACCTCGACTGGGACCCTTCTTATGTGGCCAGTGTGAGAAACCGGAAAGTGTCTCCCTAGCTAGTCCCCCGGGATCTGTCATCCAGGTGACCAGGTCACAACCATCGCTATTGGATCCAGTTCCTGGTGGTGGACCAGTGAGGGAGGATCACCTGGATGGGTGGTCCTCTGGGAGTGGGAGTGGGACACTGGCGGGTGAGACACGGTATCCTCCTTCCTTTCATACCTTTTCCCCATCCTCTCACATAGGACATTCCAAACCGCTGCCCCTGCCACCTTTCCACCACAAACACTTTTGTACAACACAGCGGACAGCGGACTAAGACTAGAGCCGTTTACCTGGCATGTCCCAATACCAGGGTCAGGCAAAGTCAGGCAATTTATCAGAATCACACTTACCTCACAACCCTTTCCCTTCCTTAGAGGGATAAAAGGTGGAGCCAGAGAGCACAGTGAGAGCAAGACAGATACGACAGGCAGCACGACAAGACGGCAGGCAGTTCAAGAGAAGGAAAAAGGTGGCGGGAGGCGAGAGCATGGCAAGGAGAGAAACAACCTTGCCCTTTTCACCCCAGACCCGCAGAGCATATGCTGATAAGGCAGAGCAGAGGAGACTGCAGCACCAGTGGTACCAGCCTTGACTCCAGAGAAGCCGAAAGCCAAGCGGTTCATCACAGCCATTGAGTCAAGGGAAGAATCGATAAGCACCGGGCTATGGTGAGTGAGAATCACAAAGTGGCAAGTTTTGAAGAAATGTTAATGAACTTTAAAGTGAAACTGCTAAAAGTGTGAGTGGGACACCAGCTGCAGAGGGAAAACGGCACCATGTGGGTGCTAACTCGAGAGACTCTGGTCAAGCCCCATATTGAGAACCTACAGAAACCAGAAGGCCATAGGAAGGCCGCCAAAGGAACTCAAAGTGGTCATACGTGAGGGTCGAGCAAAAGCCCCATAAAATCGAAAGACTTTGATCCATAAGTTGGTTAAAAGAAAGGGAAGTGAATCCCACAGTGAGAGGAAACCTGGGAAACGAATCCTAGGAGGGGCCGGGTCTAAAGCCCCAAGAAATAGTGTATTTTGGAACTGTTTATAAAGACATTGAGATTTGTGGAATACAATTGAGAAGGGTCAGCCGAGAAGAGGGGGACCCAGCAGTAAGGCCTTCACCATAATTGAACTGTGGAGTTCGATTAACGTGGGTCAGCCCAGAAGAGGGGGACCCAGAGGTGAACCCATCACCCAGCGAATATCGGGAACAAACTTTCATTTGTTAAAGGAACCTTTGCTTTGCTGTTTAAACCCATCAGACCCTAAGGCAAGAGACTTTCTTTTTTTTCAAACATATTTTATTATAATTTTAACATTAATGACAGAAATAAGAACAAATGGTACATTAAAGAGTAATAATCAGAAAAAATCCAAACCAGTGTTTCACATGAAAAGATAACATTCAGAATCTGCGGAATAATATACAAAAAGCACCATATTTACAGAAAATTAAGTCAGTACAGTAAATGAGAATAGAACAAGGGGTGAGAGGGAAGCAGGAGAAAGAAAAGAGAGAAATAAAATACAAATAAAATACAGGGGTGGGGAGTCAGTGGGGAGGGGGGAATTTAGGGAACTTAAGGGACATCAAACATATAAGTCATTAAAGGCATTCCAAATCACAAGGTACTTGTCCATTCTTTTTATTCGTTGATAACTGGTTTTCTCTCTGTTTGATAGAATGGACAGATCATGAGACCAGCTGTCAATTGTTGGACGAGTATCATCGACGGTCGTGAGAACTACCATTGGAGAAGCCCAAGACTGTTCTTTGCTCCACCACTCCACCTTACCCCGTGGTCAAAACGTAGGGATGGGAGACCCAGGCTACTGCCTCCTGACTTATCATTTGAGAACACATCTTTCTTTTCTTGAAACTTCACCCCACATCCTTTTTATTTAGCGTAAGGAATTGGCATTAGGTTTTCTTAGTACTAGGACTGCCTTACTTTCATTTGATGGTCGACACCTGTCCCCATTTTAGATTTAGGCTTAGATTAGGCATTTTTCCAACCCCGCATACCAATTTCATTGTTCAATAAACACCCTTGAACTGTGATCACTTGAGTCTGTCTGTCTTGTTGTCACCATGAGTTCCTCACACCAGGGAAAGGCAGACACTTCCTGATCCTGCCCCTGGGGGTGCTGTTCTGCGGGAGGATCGTGTACCTGGAGGGAAATGCCATCCACACTCTTGAGCGGATTAAGACACTAGGGGTCTACATAGACGCTTCCTTGAGTTCTAAGGGGCACGCTGATGGGGTAGTCAGTAGCTTGCATTACCACCTGAGGATACTGAAACATGCTAAACCCTTTGTAACTGAAAAATCACAAAGTTCTGGTCCGTGCAATCATTATGCCCAGGCTGGTCTACTACAGCGTCCTTCTTATAGGCGCTAACAAACAATTCCGCTCCAGATTGCAGAAGATACAAAATTAGGCTGTCCAAATTATTTTTGACATCCCGAGGAGGGAGCACATCCCAGAAGGAAATTACACTGGCTGCCGGTTTAGTTTAGTTTAGTTTTGTTGATTTGCTTATATAGCGCACCTAACTAGAGGTTATCAGGGTGCTTTTTCTTATGAAAACAAAAGTTACATACATGTGGTACAGTATTCTGTCCATTCTTATGAAAGCAACACAGGTTACATAGATGTGGTACAGTCCTCTGTCCATTCTTATGAAAGCAACAAGAGTTACATACACGTGGTACAGTACTCATATTGCAGAAATAGAATTGATATGAAACAGAGAAGGAGAGGTAGTCAGTTATCTTGTGTTACATATAAGTGTAACTGGCTTAGCCTAGCAGGCAAGTTAAATGCAGAAATAAATAAATAAATTGTAGAGCTAGGACTAGAGTAGTAAGTGTCTAGTGTTAATCATCTAGACCCAGATACTCAGGTTAGGAGAGGAGGTGAGCTGTGGTAGTTTGTAGTTCTTAATGGAGCTGGAAAAAGAGCCAAAGCCCAGAAAGAATGGTCAGCTTTTAGTGCTGTAGGTAGGGAGTTCCACGTCTTTGCTGCTAGTACTACTGTAGTTTGAATTTGGGGATATTAAGGCAGTGAGAGTAGTTGGATCTGGTAGGTCTGCTGGAGTGCTTTCTGGAAAGTTTGTCGACTAAATATTTCGGGTCCGAGTTTGAGAGGCATTTGTGGGTGATCATTAAAGTTCTGAATGTGATCCTGTCTTGGGTAGGGAGCCAATTAGTGTTCCGTGTAATTAGAGAAATGTGATTGGAACAAGGAATGTTTAGAGCAGTTGTGAGAGCGGTGTTTTGTAACACTTGTAGCTTGTTCAGGTTGCGCTTACTGGTGCCTAAGTATAAAGTATTACAGTAGTCCAGTTTCGAGAGTATAAGAGCTCTAGCCAGAGTGATACAGCTGTAAGTGGACAAGAAGGGCCTGCACGCATAATACGTTTAGAAGTGTAAGCCGTTGCAGAAGCTGTTGCGTTAACTTGTCTGGAGAGGGAGAGGGTGGAGTCCAAATACACTCCTAGCGTTGTGACATCATTGGATCCTTTGATGTTGTTCCCATCAATATTGAAGGAGTTATATTGGGCGTCTAAGTCATTAAGTCATGACCTAGACCGTAGACCTAGAACCGATGAGTATAATCTCAGTCTTCTCATCATTGAGACAAAGGCCATGATTGGCCATCCAAGGCTCAGTAGTTTGGAGTCTTTTGTCAAAGGAGCCGGAGAGAGTGATGAGGATCTGCACATCGTCTGTGTAATTCATGTAGGGGGCACCCAAGTCGTCTTGGTGTTCAAACAATATCTTCATAAAGATATTGTAGAGAGTCAGGGAGACGCAGGAGCACGTTATTGGAGCAGGTTCTGCTGAAGCTGTGGGTGCGAAGACCCTCATGGTTCTGTCAGCAAGGAAGGACTGAATCCTAGCGGCAGCTTTAGGAGAAAATGAGGCTGCTTCAGTTAGATGTTTAGTTAGGATATTGTGGTCGACTAAATCGAAAGCTGCCGATAAGTCTAGCAGGAGGAGAAGTGCTGCGTTTCCATTGCCTTTAGATTCATCCATCTGGATTTTTCGATCCAACAAGGCTGACTCTGTACCAGGTCTTCGTCTGAAACCAGATTGGCGGCGACACAGAAGGTTGTTTATTTCGCGATGGTTTTGAATTTGGATGTAGGCCGCTTTGGCAAGTATTTTCAGCAGGAATGACATAGTTGTGATAGGTCTGAAGTTAGTTGGACTACTAGGGTCAAGATTGATTTTTTTTTAGGAGAGGCATCACCGAAGCATCTTTGAGATTTTTAGGGACAGTGCATGATTCAAAAGAGGCGTTAATGAGGGAGGTAATGAATGGAGCAAATCCTTCCTTTATGACTATTGCTGGACAGATGTTTTTTTGGGGGGGTGTCTCACTAGGTTTGGAGCTAGATGTGAGGCTGATTTTTTTTGTTTGTATTTTTGCTTGTAGAGTGGCGATTTTGTCTAAAAGTGCTTTTTGAATGTTGGAGCACCAAGCAACATCTTTGATGCAAGATTCGGGAGGAGCGACTGGTGATTCCAACTCTCTGAGAATATTGAAAAGCTCTTTGGAGCTGGATTTAGTGTTAAGCATTCTGTCATTAAAGGTGTCACTTTTGGTTTTTAGAATGGCAGCTTTGTAGGCAGTGGCAGCCAGGGTGAATTATTTTTTGTTTGTTTTGGGCCAAATGTTTTTTTTCTCCAAATGGCTTCAAAACATCTTTTTGATTTGTATGGGGCTTTTAGTTCTATCTAGAACCATTTGTTTAGATGTGCTGATGGTTTGGCTTTCTTTAGTTTGAGAGGGGTTATTTGATCTAAGGCTTGGAGAAGATTTAGATTGTATAGGTCCACCAAACTAGTAGTATCCTTGTCTAGCTTCTCTTGGAAGTCAATAATAGGCTGAATTTGATAGTTCTCCAAAGTTATCAGTCGGTTGTTGTAGGCTAAGGCAGGTGGTGCTTGTGCATCGCTAAGAGTATGGCGGATGGTATTTTGTATCTTGAAGGATATGATATGGTGATCGGACTAAGGGCAAGGAGAGTTAGAAAGTATCTTAGTGGTGCAGTTTAAGTCTGCTAAACAATCTAAGGTTCTGCCTTTATTATGCGTTGGTTCAGAAATGCAGTGTGAAAATCCAAGCTCAGTGAGAGTGTACTCTACGTCTGTGGCGTTGGCATCTTGGATGTCATGGAGGCTGTGAGGTAGCTGTGAGGCCAAGATACAAGGCCTTATCGGTTGCCCATCGGTGCATATACGGGAAGGCCCCAGTGTTTCTTCAGAAACGCATAATGCCTTATGTTCCCTCCAAACATCTGTGTTCGGGTACCCAAGGACAACTTGTGGTCCCAAGGACTAAAAAAGCCAAAGGATGTGGACGTTCATTTGACGTCCTTGCGGCTCTATCCTGGATTACTTTACCTCTGATGTTACGTCTGGAGAAATGCCATTAGGCGTTCAGAGAGCAGTAGAAGACTTGGCCATTTGAATAAACATTCCTTACTCCCTAGTCCTAAGTCTGTTTTGTCTGTCGTGTTTCTTCATGATCTCCATTCTTCTGTGTTTATGTCTGCGCCCTGATGTCTGCGGGCTTTGGTGCATGATAAATAAATAATAAAAAAAAGAAAAATAATCACATGGGGGGAGGGATCAGGTCAGGAGGAATTGGAAAACCCCTTCAATAACTTCCCCAGAGTCTCACAATGCCCAAAGTACTGGGAAGAGGAAGAGGGTTTTGGATGCACTGACTGCAAGGTGCAGTCTAGTGGTTCTATTTACCCACACCTGAGTGGGTCTGTTGAGTATAAACGGCCGCCTCAGATGCGGGCCATGAGAAGTAGCAGGAGCATTAGCAGTAGGAGCAGTAGAAGGTGGAGTGATTGCTGCGACTCCACACTGCAGTGGCAAGCAGAAAAGAAGGGAAGCAGAGCCACCAGAGCCATAGCTGTTTACGGAGCGGATGCCATTTTCATGAGGGTCTCTAGCCTTAATGAGCCTGTATGCAGAGGTTGTGCGGCGGTAAGAGTGAATTTGAAAAGCTTTCTCCATGGTAACATGTACTTCAGTGGCAGGCGAGCACCTGAGTGTCCCTGGAGCAAAGAACGCTCCTTTCCAACCAGCGCGGGCAGTGGGAAGCAGAACCAAGCAGTTTACCTTTCAGTGGGAAGTGGAGGAAGCAGAAGGCACTATGGCAGTGGACACGAATGCTGCACCCGGTGAGTTCACTAGTATTTTGTGACCCTGAAACGCTCCATAATCGCCCGCTGCCCATTAGTGAGAATTTTGAATACCAAACTAATGTAAAGTGTAAAAGTAACTTTACATGTCAAACTGATATAAAGAAACTAAAGTGGAAGAATAAGAACTTTGGGAACAGACAAGAAGTATATAGTTACACTTACACAAGTCAAAATAATTGCCAACGCCAAGAGAGGGCAATATTAAAAGAGGTTAATAACAACCAACATTGCCAAAGCCAAACGAGGGCAACACTAAAGCAAGTTAACAAGAACCAATATTGCAAATGCCATGAGAGGGCAACTCAGAAGCAAGATAATTGTAATCCCTATAGCAAAAGAGAGAAAGAGGCAATAGTTGGAAAAGACCAACACAAGCATTGTCTAAGCCAACGTAAATGTGATAAAAAGTCATTATCAGAATTTGGTTGATTTAAGAGTGGGAAAACAAGAGTGGCAGTAAAGCAGCACTCCTGTCGGAAAGTATTCAGGAGGAGAGAAGCATAACCTGCATTGCATGTGGCAATCACAAATGTGGAATAAACAGCACCAATGTGTTTCATGTCTTCCCAGAAGAAGTCTTTAATAATTATGTTGTTGAAAATGAAAACACTTTGCCAAGTTGTTTGAAGTAAACTTTCCCACAGAAGTACTTATAGTAGTGTTAGGAGCTTTTAGTCTTGGCAGACAAGTATACCAGGGCAGGGACTTTGTAGTGGTAGTCCTGCCATGTTAGTGGACCAGGAAGAAGTTGTTGAAGTACTGTGTTGTGGTTGAAGATTGTGAAGAAGAAGACGTGGCAAGACCACTAAAGTATCTTGCGAACTATTGTAGAATCATCTTGACAAAGCATTGCTGTTGACAAAGAGGAATCATGGAAATGTTTTGTTTCGTTGCAACAGGTGGAGAGAATAACACTTGTTTATTTATACTTTTGGTCCAAGTCCAAGTGAGAGGCTTTTGGAACAAGAAGAACTTTATTATGATCAGAGCTTTGTTGGAAAACCAGACATTTCTATTTTCAACTGTTGATTGAAGTGTGTTTTGAATCTGGGAAAGGGGATCTCAACCAGGTTACAAGGAGAAACAATGATTAGGTTTATGTTGGATATAAGTGTTCTTTTTGTTACATTTGAATTGGAATATCTTCCCTTTATATGCTTGTTGTACGTATAAGTGTGAGGGACAGATTCCTTTTGTTAGAGTGTGTCCTTTAGTTTATTTTGATAGGCAAGGAAATCCTCTTCAGGGTAGGGATAGTTAGGCGGTTATCAAACCATTTAAAGTTAATAAAATGGCATCTTATGAAAAAACCTTTACAAAGCTGTCCAGCTCACATTTCTAACCCCTCACAGTACATGTACATTTACACTTGCATTGAAGCATTGGGTCACCAGGCAAGGTGGAAGGGCGGGGGGGATATTTTACAATTGCATGTCCGGCAAGTACATTGCACATGCAGGACCAACCAGCGCCCCTCAATCTACAGGCCACAGAACATAGGAGTAGCACATGACCGGAGATGTTGCAGTCACTGACAGGCCATTTCAAATGGAAAATGACATCCACATGTAATGCACTACAGGTATCAGAATGCAACACCCCCTCCAATGCCAGTGAATCTGTAGACTAGGCCACCTAGGCCTATGAGATATATGTCCTGGTGAGACAGTGGGCATGCATGCACAGACTGACCGAGTCGATTCCTCTGTAACAGGCAACACCAATGCCGATCATCATTACTCACACATGTTAATGTCAATTTAATGTTAATGGGTGTTGTACTGCACACTGTTTCCAGTTGCGTAGTCTTTTGGCGCTCTGTCGGGTCTGCAATGGAACGACTGTTGGGGCAGTTTGTGAGTTGGATTGAGAGGGAGAGGAGCGAGAGAGCTTTGATATGCTGCCGCAAGCTTCAGTTCAGCGAAAACCGGTCAATAAGCATTGGGGCGTTTTCGGTTGGTAGCCATCATGTGGTGCTGAGGCATGATTGTGTATGGTTTGTTTTCATGTCGGGTGGTGGGAAGTGCATGCGGATAATGGTGCAGTAGAGGTATGGTTGTGTTTAGTTCAGAGTTTGAGGGTGCGTATGCAGAATGGTGAGTTTTTCGTACAGTTAGTTAGTGACAATACATTTCCTACCACCAGCAATCCATCCAAGTGTGACACACTTCCCACCCCTAAACAATCCATCTAGGTGTGATACATTTCCTGCCCCACCAGTCTACCTAAGTGCGATGCATTTCCCACCCCAAAAATCCATCTCAGGGAGCAGAGCCCAGCACGAAACAATCATTACACAGTGCCTGTGTCAGGGCGCAGCAGGAAGCATAAGGCTTAGCTATACTATCAGACCAGATGCAGAATATGGCTAACCTACACATAAAGGCTAAGTGTAAAATATGGCTAATTAACACAGTTCGTCTACCTGCAACAAAAGGCTAACCTTGTGTCCTTACCCCTTGCAGTTGACTTAGGATACCCACTGCCATGCTGTGTGAATGCAGCAGCACTACCACTCCCACAAGCCTATGGGTTCAACTATTCCCTAAGAGGAAAGGACCCTGCAAAAAGGGGTTGGTGTTAAATACTGGTTACCTAGGTAACCGAGAGAAAGCCATGAACAGATCGCTGAGCGAGTCGAAAGAGATACTAGCAAAACAGAGATATCACGGTATAAAGGCAAGAAGAACCCGATGTGATTAGTGGGCAATACGAAATGCACTCTAGATTTCTAAATGGGACAGTTACAAGCTATTATGCATGCCGTTCCATTTCATATATTAAGAACGCGCGTCTGACACAGCGGCGGATAGAGAATAAGATAGCAAAGCCGCCGCGAAGGAAAGACGATAGAACGTAAAGGAACTGGTTGTTTCAGCTACCTGTTGACGAGGTAAGCTAGCAGGCTTTTTCCTTTAGACTCCTATTATCAGTCTGAGGGAATTGCAACATCCAGACGGTAATTGTCGGATGATGTAAATGCTATATCTATTAGATGAACGGGGTAGGAAACTAGATTAAATATAATAGGGGAGTGTGGCATACGTTCAAGAAGCCATGGTGGACATATCCAGAGGCTAAAACTAGTTTGAGCAAACGGGAATAGTGACATTAGGCTTAAGAAATGTTTACTCTGCTACAAACTAGGAAGAAAAGGTGTTGTCGTATTGTGGAAATACCCTAGGGAGGATTAATTAATTGAGATCTTATGTCTATTCTCCCTGGTAAATAGGGCAAGAGCCATTTCAAAAGAAACTACACAGTCGAGGTGGAAGTGAAATAAAGAAGTAAACAAGAACAATTTAAAGAAGTGGAGTGGATTTGATCACACATTTTAAATTTGGAACTTGGGTGAGTAGGCAAGGACGCTGAGAGCAATGATGCTTTCTAAAGATCGAGAATTGAGCTCTCATGACTAAAACATTTTTTGTAATATATATTTTAGTGCAGTTATTTGTAAACTATACAAATGGGAAACTTAAACCCCTGTGTCTGTTTTTCTGCATTGTAGACCTGAAGGTAGAAAGTGAAGTGGGACATGGAAGGCAATAACAGAGCTACATGGAAAACGACATACTGACGCCCTAAAGATAGGACATAAAGAAAAAGGCAGCTCATAGTGAATGCTATAATTACACGTACTTGAACTATGCCTTAAAGGAGTGGAGACAAATAATAGTGTACCTCATGAAGAAATTCCAGGATAAATGTTCTTAAATAGTGAGAGTGAAGGAGTGAAACATGTTGGGTTGTGAATGAAGAAATTGAGTGTCTGTGGGCATTTATAGTAGTATGTGAGTTAAGAGTTTTAATGAAAAGATGGAATGATAGTAGAATTGGTAGCTATCATTTGTCGAACACTATTGCTGTTTTTTCCACAACACATCGTTAATGTTGATTGTGCTAAGAGTGTAAATTTGTTTTAAATAATTCTTATTGTATTTAACAGTGATGAATAAAAACTTTTTGTATGTTGAAATAACAGTATATGATGATTTAATGACAAACATATCTACCGAGCCAGATGCAGTAGGAGCTATATATTGATCTGCCAATAGGGTCTACAATACATAACCTATGGAATATTAGTGTGCTTGTGTTCTAGTACAGGGGGATTATTCCTATATGTTGAAAACTCCCCTCTAGTCTCTTTTGCATATTAGTGGCAGTCACTGACCAGGCCATTTCAAATGCAAAATGACATCCACATGTAATGTACTACAGGTATCAGAATGCAACACCCCCTCCAATGCCAGTGAATCTGTAGACTAGGCCACCTAGGCCTATGAGAAGTATGTCCTGGTGAGACATGGGGCATGCATGCACAGACTGACTGAGTCGATTCCGCTGTAACAGGCAACACCAATGCCGATCATCATTACTTACACATTTTAATGTCAATGTTAATGGGTGTTGTACCGCACACTGTTTCCACTTGCGTAGCCTCTTGGCGCTCTGTCGGGTCTGCAATGGAAGGACTGTTTGGGCAGTTTGTGAGTGGGACTGAGAGGGAAAAGAGCAAGAGAGCTTTGATATGCTGTCGGCAGCTTCAGTTCAGAGAAACCAATCAATGAGCATTGGGGCGTTTTCGGTTGGTAGCCATCAAGTTGTGTTGAGACATGATTGTGTATGGTTTGTTTTCATGTTAGGTGTTGTGAAGTGCATGCGGTTAATGGTGCAGTAGAGCTATGGTTGTGTTTAGTTCAGAGTTTGAGGGTGCGTATGGAGAATGGTGAGTTTTTCCTACCCCCAGCAATCCATCTAAGTGTGACACACTTCCCACCCCTAAACAATCCATCTAGGTGTGATACATTTCCTGGCCCCAACAGTCTATCTAAGTGCGATTCATTTCCCACCTCAAAAATCCATCTCAGGGAGCAGAGCCCAGCACGATACAGACATTACACAGTGCCTGTCTCAGGGTGCAGCAGGAATCATAAGGCTTAGCTATACTATCAGACCAGTTTCAGAATGTGGCTAAGTTACACATAAATACTACGTGTAAAATATGGCTAATTTACACAGTTCGTCTACTTGTAACAAACGGCTAACATTGTGTCCTTCCCCTTGCAGGTGACTTAGGATACCCGCTGCCTTCATGGCTGATGACTCCTCTGAAGGGATCCCCAGATGCAGGAGGACATGGCATACAACAGGGTGCATGTGAGGACCAGGGTAACCATTGAGTGAACCTTCGGCTCTTGAAGGTACGTTTCAGATGTCTACACCGGTCTGGGGCTGCGTTCATGTACAGGACAGAGAAGGTGGGGTAGATAGTTCTGGCCTGTGCAATGTTACATAATATCTGTGTGAGACGCAACGTACCACTGTCCCAGATCTTGACATTCCTCCACCAATAATGATGATGATGATGATGATGCAGCGCCAGCCGGGCCCATGCATAGGCGCCTGGAGGCCAGGGATGGGTGCATTTCCCATCAAGAACTCATAGATAACTATATCTGAGTACCTCTTTCAGTCTGCACTTCCCTTGCACCTTACTGCATAGGATGTGCACACACAATGAATGCTTGCACCAAAATAAGGAATGTCCATTCATTGCTTCAAGTGAAAACTATGTATTGAAATATTAAAGGCAAAATCAAACACCCTGTTCCCCCTCCACACACACCCCTCCATCTCCCCACTCCACCTGCCATCCCAACCCCCTTGCCCCTTCTTACACCCCTCGTCCCCACACACCACCCTCCCCTAGACACCCTTCCCCACACACTGCCTCCCTCTCCTCAAAAACCCCTTCCCCACACTCCTAACCCCTCACAACACTGCCCCCACACCCCATGCCCACACACCCCAAACCCCCCATAGTCAGTAAGTGAACCAAAGTTCATGGCAAGTGTCATTTTCGCTGCCTCTTTGTCACAGGGCTCTTGGCTAGCCCAGGTGTTGAGAAATCCACTGGGCGTGGCGCCTTGGGCTGCCCTACTGCGATGCGAGCTCCATGGGGTAGTGATTTTCAATGGCGGGTCTGACCACTGGGCCCCCTAGTCACTTGGAGGGTGTGTGAGAGGGACCTCGCCATCGCAGGGATCCCTTCATTCCCCTCGCATGAGCAGGGCAGTGGTGGTACGGCCTTGTGCCCATGTGCTCCTGCGGCTGCTGGCCTGCATTTTCAAGGATATCCGAATTGTTAGATTTGGGTATCAGTAAGAGTAATAAAGTTCCTTAATCCTAATGTGTCCTTGTCAATCTCATTGTTTCTGGGTTCTGTGTTCAAGTCTCGCAGAGGTATAATATTAAGTCGATAATATTCTTAAGAATTTCCTTCTTTAGGTCTTTCACGAATAATATTTCTGTTGCTCGGTCCAGTTGGATAGTTTTCTAATCACGCTGTATTTGGCGTCCTGTGTGTCTCTCAGAGACAGAATTCAAATCAATTTAAATCCTCTAATGAGCTGCGCATGATTTACAGAAACAACTACCCAATGTTCTGTATTCTGATTGGTTACGGGCATAATCCACGTTTCTGTTACTTAACCAGCAGCTTCGGGCTTAAATTTATTAACAGGTTGAGGCACGGATAGCACTGGATATTGCTGGTACATTATGAGAGTATAATTGAAATATTAGCCTTCTGGCACTTCATCTTTATTGAAGGGAACACAGATTCTTGGTGTTAGCATTGTTTCTAACTTTTTCCCTGTGTGTGTGCCAACGAATCAGATTGCTCACTGCACTTCCTCCCTAAACTTGGCTGTGAACACTGCGTCGTCGTGCATCACGGCTGAGGCTTTTCTCTGTCCTTTGCTTGTGGACATCCATGAGTCACTGCTATTCAATGCTGTCTCTTTCGACATTCTATAGGAAATATTTCAGTATGTGAGGAAGGATTACCAACAGGGCATCGGCAATTTACACATTATACTGGAACATGACCCCAAGCACTCCTCTCCAGTAACCTTTATGGGGTGACAGTGGCTCACTGCTGCCTGAAATCCACCAGAATCTCCTGACCTAATTCTATGGAGTTGATCTGTGCACAGCAAGTATCCGTACAAGCCCACCAACCAGGCAAAACATGTACAGAGCATCTTAATGTTTGGGTGGCAGGTCCTGGCCCCAGATACCTGTGCCAGGATGATAAACCACATTAACAAGGAGGTCCCTGTGGCTGTGGAGTACAATTTGGTCCGTGGCTAATATGTGAATGGACTCTTAGAATGCTCATACCAATATTTATTTATTTTTAAACCAATTTATTAAATATTAACAGAAGAAATCAGTGTAACAAAGAGATACAATAGACAATTATCCATACAATAATAATGAAAAATATATTGAGACAAATAAAATAATAATAAAATTCATTAAAAAAATAAAAATTTATAAATAATTATATATATATATTTACAAAAATAATAATAATAAAAATAATAATAATAAATAAATCAATAAAAGGGGGCAGAAAAGGTGTGATGCAAAAGTCAAAAAGCAATAGCAATTCATAACATTGACCTGAAAACAACCTTCTAGAAAACTTTGGCATAGCAACAAACCAAAAAGCAAAAGACATGAACATTATAATGAGTAAATTGAAACATGCATGTCTACTAATCTGAATACAGGTAAACTCGACACAGTCAGTCATACCAATATTTTATGTTATGTTACTCAGATGTTATACCTATTACCCAAAAAATACAACTAATAGTGCATACTATAACTGTTTGCAAATGCTTTATTGCAGGAGCAAGAACGCTAGTGCAGCCCCACAACCAGTAGTTGAGCCAAGAGTTGTCTACTATACAGTGGAACTGAAGGAGTGGAAGGAGAAGGAACAGTCAGTCAGTAGAAGCGTGAAGGTTGACACCTACCAGTGGCTGACACTGGTCTGTAAGGTCAAAGGGGTATGGGATTGGTGTGGGATTGGTGTGGTACAGCCAGAGGAAGTAGCTGGATGGCTGCCAGAGGTCCAGCACGCGGTCTAGTGGATTGTGGCTGGAGCGGGAGAGGGGATGAAGATGTGGCCGCAGATTCTGCCTTTATACCCACAGGAATGTGCTTGTTTTATTCTCACAAGCTGAGTGTGGTCACCCTCAATCCCTGCATGCACAAAGGCAAGGATAGTGGTCCTCAGAAGAACAGGAAGGTGCATCAGAGTTCACTCGCTTGCACCACTGCTCATACTGTTCAAATGTAATCCAATGTTTGAGCAGTATGCACACCTTCTCACATGGCAGGGCTTACCGTACTATTTGTGACCGGTTCATCCTCTCAGCAAGTGGTTTTCAGTGCATAATCAGGCAGTGGGGTATCTGAAATCATCTTCCTCTGAGCCACGGTTTGAGGACGAGGGGCATGTGGTATGTGGGGGCATCAAAGTGGAAAGGGCATTGAAGTCGTGTGCCAAAGTACTGTTGACAGAGCAAGGAGATGGTGCGAAGTGCATGGGTGTGGGTGAGGAGAAGGTGGGAGGGGGAGTAACTGGATAGGCATGGGTGAGGAGAGGGTGGGGGTCAGAGTGGGTGCTGTCAGGCCCTCCTGTGACACTACAATAACTCTAACTCCAAGGTGGGAGTGGTCATATGAGGCATCAAAATGAAAAGGTGCATGGAAATCAGTGGTGCCAAAGGGCTGACAATGGGGCAAGGAGCATGTGGGACATGTGTGGTCACGGGTGAGGAGAAGGCGGGGAATTTCCTTGTTGGGCATGAGAGGCAGGGATCAATCTGTGTGCTGTCAGGCATGGCGTCAGTTCTGGTACAGCCCCCCTCTCCAGCAGCCTCCTGATGGTCCTGAACACATTCAAGTTTGAATGCACCCCTTTGCAACCACTTTGCAATCCGCTAGCATGTCCAGAGTGCTCTATGGGCTAGATGTTGCAAACGCCATCTCTAGGGACATACAGTGCATACTCTGTGCTCCGTGTCGGGGTGGCAAAGGTGTGTATCTCCGGTCCACTTGGCGGTTAGGGTTCCTAAGGCAGTTCTTTGCCCTCTTGATGGCTGGGGCCATCTTGAGTGGACGGAAATCTCTCATATTCAGAGAGAGAGAAAAGGGACACAGACATAGAGATAGATAGAGCAGGGAGCAGAAAGAGACTTAAAAGAGAGAAGTAGAGAGAGAGTGAGAGAGAGAGAGATAGAGATAGAGAGAGAGAGACGCAGAGAGAGAGAGAGAGAGAGAGAGAGACATGAGTGCTTAGCGGCCATACAGCAAAGTATGGCCATGTTCAAACCGCCTGAGCTCAACGGTGGTTTCAATGTCCTCCTGTAAATGAACGACGGGCAACTTTGTGGGAGGAAGTGCCTTCTGTTAAAGATGAAAGGGAGAGTGTTTATCAATGGAGGGAGAGACCAGCACCCAGAGATGACAAAGACTGCATAAAGAGAGAGAGATAGAGAAAGAGAGAGAGAGAGAGAAAGAGAAACACACACACACACATAGAGACATATACATAGATGGAAAAATACAGAGAGCAAGAGAGAGAAACTGAGAGACGGTGACAAAGAGACATAGGGCATTATTACGAGTTTGGTGGTGCAGGAAAAATGTGGAGGTAATTCAGTTACCTCAATTTTTTCTGCACCGCCAAATTACAGGTTTTGGCGGAATTATCACCGGTGGAATTACTGAGTGGTAACTGCGCTGATTTTTGGGGGAAAGGTGGAGGATGTACCTCCAGCATGATGCTGGAGGTGAATCCTCCACTTTTCCTCCAAAAATTGGCAGAATTACCACTAAGCAGTTCCACCAGTGGTAATTCGCCAAAAATCCCCAATGGAGTTTTATGGAGAAAATGGGGATTTTCACCGCCTACCCGCACTTGTAATCCCGTGGTAATTCCAAGGGACGCAGTGGGGGTAACTGTAAATCTGTTTGGTGTTATCTCAGAGGATTTACCTCCTAAATACCACCAAACTCTTAATGAGGCAGTAGAGCTTAGTAGATGGACAGCAAATGATTTATGCGCAATGACACCAGGCTCAATAGGGCTGTCACAGCTCACTCTGGGATGGCTTCTGTTAAAAAAGAAAGGGAGACTGTTCAGCGAGACAGAGAGATAGACACAGAGAGATTGCAAAGTCTGCAATGAGAGACACACACAGAGACATGAGGGACTGATACGTGTTTACTACTGAGCTTGAGGTTGGGGGGTAGTGATAATGCAGTGGAATGTGAATGGGGTTGTTCAGGTTTAAAGTGCTTGGGTGTGGGGTGGTTGCTGAATGCAAAGTTGATGGTGGGAATTGGAAGTGGTAGGTTGGTTTGATACCCCTGCTGTTGGTATATGTCAGGCGGTAGTCTGCGAAAAAATGCAAATCCTAGCAACATAACATGCGATCACATAATTAATGTAGACTATACACTGAACCCGTTGGAGCAAGTTAAAAAAAGAAAGGGGAATAGCTTAGCAAGGCAGTGAGAGACTGAGAGTGAAAATGACCCTTGCACAGATAACAAAGAACTCACTGAGAAAGAGGGTGTAGGGGGAGACAGATGCACAGAGATGGCAAAGACTGTATCGAGAGAGGGAGAGAAAGAAAGTGAGCTAATAACAGAGGAAGACAGACCGAGGGGCAGAAAGGGAGGAAGTGAGAGAGTCATATCAGGAGGTTAGCAGCTGGATATCAATGCACATACCATGCTCAAAACTCAGTGGTGCATTCACTGTCCTCCTTCTGTAAATGGACAACGACAAACTCTGGGATGGGGGCTTCTGTTAAAGAAGAAGTGGAGAGATGTTAGGGAGACAGGGACAGTTACAGATGGCAAAGATCAGAGGGAGCCAGAGAGACACGAGGGCGTGCAGAATGTCCCTTAATGAGCAAGTGGTTTTTATGATTTGACAATGGGGGTGATGGTGCTGAATAGGATTTGAATGAGGTTGTGCAGGTTTATAGAATCTGGATGTTGGGTGTGTAGTCGGTGCTGCAGGCATGGTTGAGGATGGGGTTTGGAAGTGGTTAGTGTGGTTTTGCACATACGCTGTTGGTCTATTTTAGTCAGTGGTGCACAGTATAATGCAAATTGCAGTAATGTAACATGAAATATTATAATGAATGCAGAATGAACTGTAAGGGTATCAACAAAGGAAGCTGACATAAAGGTGGTATGCTTGTGGTTAAAGAATGTTATTAATGTAAAAGAAACCCTCACCATCCCTTATCTCTAAGAGGGGTTTCCCTGCCTCAAACTAAATCTCAAGGAACTGTCAGAATATCCGTGTGACGAATCTACTTCTGGGGAACCAGAGGTCCAGGGATGAATATCGGTTTCTTTATAATCAATCAGCCCCACATCTCTAGTACACCAGAAGGGATCGAACAAATTGGAAACACAAGCAAATTATAAACCTCCTTGTCCAATTTTGGTAACATGGACGAAACGGCAGGCTTATCTCCGAAAGGTTGTGGATTGTTGTTTAGTTGCAACACAGCAAAAATACAATTATTACCCAATGATTAAAGAGACTGTCCAGTCAAGGTTGTATGACAATATCTACTTTATTATTATCACAACAGCCAGTTCTAGCACACTACAAAATGCAACCCACCCTGTAAAGGACTGCAGAGGACAGATAGTTTCAAAGAAGGAAAAGGGATGCACTCTGGATACTGACAGGAGGGTAGTCAGTATAGTTATTAATCGTAATAGTTCAAGGATAGTTGGTTTCAACACAAAGGGAGCAATGGGTCATTAAAAAAGTTAATCAAGGGCCTTCCCAGAAGAATCAGGGGGACAGAACCACAATGTACCTTGTTCTATAGGAGTTCTTGGTGCTCGACAGGGGTCGAGTCAGTTTCAGAGCGCTTTGCAGCTACTGCGACAGAATTCAAGATGGGAGAGAGCTGCGGGTATCAGGCGGCAGGCAGTTCAGCAAGCAAAGCTGGATGGATGGCTGCAGGCTGGCCTACATGGTGACTAAGAGTCAGGAATCATTGTCTCAGTGCTGGCCAGCGGTTCTGAAGCACTGGTCGAGGCACCTCGGACAGCTTTAGCGACTGCAGTGTAACAACCGTCAGCGGTGCAGTCGAATGCACCCCAAGTGGCTCGAAAATTTCCTTTAACGTGGACAATGGTAGATGCTTGTCGATGCACTCCTCCTAGCTTCTTCACTGGGTTTGTGTCATCCTTTAAGGCGGATGGGCCAAAGCTGAGGAGAGTGTTGTAGGCAACTGCCTTGTCCTTGGTTTGGTTCAGAGACTCTCTGGCACTTCCCACCGAGGAAGCTTGCTGCAGAACCTAGCAGGGCACGCTGTGTGCTGGCTGGGTACCAGTTCTGGAGCTGCTGGAGGGTCCTCTAGCTTCGGTATGTCCGTCTGTTCCCTGGGAGATGTTTAGGGGAGGGATCTTGCTTCCCTCTTGGTGCTGGCCTTCCTTCACTGGTGGAAGATGTAAGGCAGACTGTACCTTTCGCCAGGTTACAATGCTAAGTTCTTCTTGTTACTCCTTACAAAGTCTTCAGATGATCTGCCAAAAGAGGGGCTCAGTCCTTTTTTAAAGCCAAATGGACCACAGGGATTGGTGTAGACCAGGGGTGCACAACTGATTTTGCCAAAGGGCCAAATGAACGTTACATACTGCCTATAGTGGGCCGAAATGTAAGTGTGGGTGGGGCGGTAGGCTTTTTCAAACCCCAATTTTATTTAACACCTCATATATGTTTTTTAGGTGTACCAGTCTTTATTTGTGTTTCAAACTTCAAATTTGTACTAAACATTTTCCATTTTCATCATTTCCTTCTTTCATAAGGACAATTGGCAATAGACAAAGTAGGCAAATCCTTCAGGAGAAAAACACTGGAAGTTAGGACAGAAGGCAGAGATCAAATTGGCTAGGGGGCAATGTAGATGTTGAAAAGCCATGGCGAGAGAATAGAGCCCTGATGGGCACCACAGGTGCCAAGTGAGATATAGGAGAGGAAAGGGCCCAGTTGAACCTGGGAAGGTCGGTCCGAGAGGAAGGAGGTCAACCAGCCCAAAGCAAAGGTCAGTGATGCCAAAGGTATCACAGAGCCGATTTATAGGGGTGGCATGATTGACAGCATCAAAGCCAGAGGAAAGGTCAAGAAGGATGAGACCGGAGGGGGAGTTGGAATCGAGATTTGTGAGCAAGTCTTTGAGTGTTCAGGAGTGAGGTTTCCGTGCCTCTGGCCGCTCTGAAGCCGGACTGGTGGTCATCAAGACAACCAACCAATTCAGTGTGGTGGATAAGATGGGATATGGCTAGCTTCTCCAAGAGTTTGCCCAGGAAGGGGGTAATGGAGATAGGGCGGAAGTTAGCCAGACAGGAAGGGTCACATGCCTGAGGGGAGCAATGGTTGCCCAGTATACAGAAATAGATTAGGGAGAATATTGGCCAGGATAGCCCAAGACAACGGGAGTGGGGTTCATCAGGCTGTGCAGCATGGTCACAACCTCATTGTATGATGAGCTTCCAGCAACCACGTGGTTGCTGGGAGCGCATTTCACTGACACAGGCTGGTAAAGGGCACGTCTCAGTGAAGTGACTGAAAAAACAGCATTCCCATCCCCGTTTTGGGGCGGGGTTCTTTTTCAGGCCCTGGAGACTGGCTAGGCCACACTAACCCCTTTTTTTTAATGGAGGTTGAGGGGAAGCTAGGATTGATATTCTGGTTCCTATTCCCATGTCACCTCCTATGATATTTCTGCAGGAAATTAAAAGGTGGGAGGGACAGAGGAGATTGGCAGGAAACCCAGTTGTGAGAGAAGGGATGGGGAGGGGGGGTCTGTTCTTTGCTGAAAACTACAAAACAACAGTGTAAATGGAACTCAGCAGAGACTCCTCTTGGAGTGCCTTTTGCAACTTTCCACAATCTGGGACCTGGCAGGATTCAGCCCACCTAATAGCCCCACAGATAAGGAGTGCATCGGCCACTTTTACTCCCTAACAATGGTCAAACACTCCCAAATAAGAAAAGGAAGGAGTGAAAATACTTCCAACAAAAAATAGGAAACAGACACATAGGACATTCTGTCCCCCTGCTTTCACAGCAAGAAACTATTATTATTATCCGATCTGAGGGGGTAAAACAAAAGTATCCTTTAACATGCCTATTGAAGAGTTCACCTCTGTAACCAGGGGCTTGAAAATAACCCAATGGTGAGCTGTGTACCAGCCACTTTTACTCCCTAAGAGGCAAATACTCTGAGCATGAAAATAGGGAGTATAAATATTCTCACAGAAGATTTTGCCCATAGCATCCCAAATATGGCAATAGCTCATTATTGGGTGCATTAGAAGGCACACAGTGGCTAAACATGCCCCATAATGTGAGTGTTGGGCATGTGATGCCAATAAGCAGCAAACAGCGAGTGTGTCTTGCCATGCACTGGAAAATGGCCTGAATATTTGGTAACAAGATAGCAAGCAATAGCTTGTAAATGATGCAGGGACTTGGCTAGACATTGCTAAACCCATTTAACTGTTTTAAGTATCAGTCCATACGAGAGCAATATCTGGCATATGGTGTACCTGGGCATAGAGTAGCAATAGCTGGCAAATGGGGTATGCATCTGGGCACACATTGTCAGAAAAAGTGCCACCAACCACTTATATATGAGAAAATGAATTGGACATGGTTTAATGTCCTGGCAGTAACCTGCAGTGATGCGAGCACTTTGCCAAAGCATGGCAATACTCCACGTAGTACCTGGGCACAGCATGGCAATACACTGAAATTGAAGGCGGCCTCTGGGCACGGGCTGTGAAGTCTCAGAAATTGTTTGAATGCCAGTTCATACAATGTCCCCCGCCCGACCACACAGTACACATGTTCATCATTAAAATACATGCAAACGTATTTTGGCAGAACGTGTTTCTCTTTTACCCACAATGCAGTGCTCACATTAAACACATCACCCTGGTAAGATGGCTGTGGTTTGATTCAGGCATCAGCTGGTGGTTCGCAGGTTTGCAGGTATAAATGCTGATACAGGCAGCTCCGCCTTTCATCCTGGAGATCGCGATAATGTTGGGGGTAATCTGCAGGCTTTTCCTGCAGCAGCGGATCGTCGCGTGGGTTCAATTAATAAGCACAGTAGCAGAGAGAGAGGGGGAATTCGAGGTGGGGGGGGCAAGCCAGCTGCTGACACTGGGAATTAATTTCACACCTTGATAACTATCCAGCAGAGACCATCACAGGCTCACCTCCCTTTCTTTGCTTGCAGAGGATCTGTAAGGTACATGCGGACACTGTCACGGCTGTTTACTAGAGCTACTGCAGGGAAGGGGCCGGTAACGAAGTGGAAAGAGTTGAACATTAAAAAGGTAATAGACATACACTTTATTATGCATCCAGCGCTTGCTACGAACACGGCACGAACACGGCTACAAAACACCTCAGGACTAGGAGTCAGTGCTTTATTGGTAAGGATAAGGGTGCTAACACAGCAGTGCCTGGTGCCCCCAAGAATACACTTACCTGGTAGGCGTGGAGGCAGGCAGAGTACCTCTCCGAAAACTCGTGCTGCAGCTGGCGTGGCGAAGCTGAAATGACTTTCTGTCAACAAGCCGCTCCACACGAGCCCAGTGCTGTCCCTCTATCAGTGGAGCACACGCACTATGTGACTCGCAAGAGCCACATAGTGAATGCACTGCACCAATAGAGGGTCAGTATTTTTCCCGGCACGGAAAGTCAAACAAAAGGAGGGCAGGCATTTCTGCTTGCGGGCCGCACTCCATTAGCAAAGTGTTTGATCCTGGCGGGCCGGGAAAAACAACATGCTGGGCCGCACTTGGCCCGCGGGCCGTATGTTGTGCACCCGTGGTGTAGACTAAGCCTATCTTAATGAACTAATCCTGGATCCCCACCAACAATCTCCTACATGCGCGAGGTCATAACCAGAGTGCTTTGCAACAGAAAAGGTAAAGGGGTGAAAACATGTACTACTAAGTCCCACCCATCTTCCGATCTGTTGTGGGTCAAAGGGTCTCTCTGGTTAATGGAGCTCTCTGTGGTTCCTGATTAAAGCAGCAGGTCTCCCTTGAAGCCGAGGTGAGATAAGACTTTCTGGCTGTGTCAAAGCACATACTCGTACCTTCTGAATTGGGTCTCCCTGCGGGGATCACTACTGTAAACACGCAGTCCCAGACATGACATTTCACTGTCAATTGATACTGAGGGTGGTAGCTGGCATCAGGTTGACACAGTTGCATATGAAAGGTTGTTGGGGTTTCCTGTCTCCTTTGTTAGCCTCTGCAGCAGGGCCCCATGTGGGCCTGTTTGAATTGAACTAGTGTGCAAATGCTCCTAAAAGCTACAGGGCTCAACAAAAGGGCAGAGCAGATCCATGGAGCATTTGTTAGTTAACTAGGCTGGCCATGGTAGGGGGAAAGTTTGGCCCGCCCCCTTCTCGAGATGCATTGTGTACTCTACCTGTCAGATCCCAACTAAATATGAGAGGGGGGACTGCGCCTGTAGGCTCTGTCCACCCAGAGTACATGAGTCTATGCGAATATCGTGCGGTGAGCATAGGCAAATGTGTGAGGATTAACCACACACATTTTCCGGAGGTTGATTTACCATCTTTCAAATTCATTGAAAATTTCACTGTGCAGATGGTCGAAGTCCTCACATGCCCCCCAACCACAACATGTAAACCACCACCATACTGAAGGTCTGGTCCGTCATCAAGTCAAAAGTACCGGCTGAGGCCTGCAGCATTTCCATGCTGGGAGCCTGGCTTGTGCTGGATGTCCATATCTAACCTCTCTAGGGATATGGCCCAACGCAAAAGGGTAGAGTTCTCCCCTCGCATGGCCATCAACCATTGAATAGGCCGGTGGTCTGTCTGAATTGTAAAGTTTGACCCAAAGATGTAGGGTTTCAGCTTCTTTACGGCCCACACAACTGCGTAAGCCTCTTTTTCAACTACGGCCCAGTTCCTTTCCCTTTTTGTCAATCGCCTGCTAATGTAGGCGACAGGTTGCTCTACCCCTTGAGAGTTCAGATAATCTAACCCTGTTCCAATCCCAAAATCACAGGCGTCTGTCTGGATAATGAACTCCTGGCAATAGTCTGGCATTTTCAGAACTGTGACCCTGCACAATTCATCCTTTAAATCCAGAAAGGAGTTTTGACTGGAGGGGTTCCCAGTTACCTTCTTTGGCATTTTCTTGGAAGTTACAACATTCAGGGGCATGGCAAACTGTGGCCAAACTTGGGGAGCCAAACCCAAAAGGAACTTTCTGTTGCATTGAATTAAACTCTGATTACCCCTTGATGAATGACTGGTAGTACCCAGTGAGACCTAGAAAGGCTCTCACTTGTGTCTGTGTTGTGGGGATGTCACAATCCTTCACTGCCCGTACCTTTGCCTGGAGATGTTGTTTCTCACCTCCACCGACCAGGTGGCCTAGGTAAGTCAGTGTGCCCTGCGCTATCTGGCACTTTGTGACCTTGATAGTCAGACCTGCATTTTGCAGCACCTCAAGCACTTGTTTCAGGTGGGATAAGTGATTCTCTCTGGTGTGGCTGACCCCAGCAATGTCATCTAAATAGTTAACACTGACGTTTTCCAGCCCAGGCAAAACCTGGTTAACCATCCACTGAAAAGAGTTTGCGGCATTCTTCAATCCAAAGGGTATCGCAATGAAATGATAATGTCCTTCTGGGGTTGAGAATCTTGACCTCTCTCTCGCTCCATCTGTCAAGCCAACTTGCCAGTACCCTGCTGTAAGGTCAAATGTGTCATGTACATGGTAGCGCCAAGCTTGTCAATGAGCTAATCTGCACAAGAAATGGGGTGAGTCTTTGTCTTTGTGACTAATTGACCCCCTGTAGTACACACAAAAGCAGACTCCAGTCTTCCCACCACTGGTCTTTTTAGTGACCAGTAACACTGGACTAGCCCAGGGGCTGTGGGTTGGCTCTATCACTCGCGAGGACAACATCTTGGAAACGTCCACTTTGATGGTTTACCTGACCTTATCGGACGTCCCGTGAATCCTACTCTTCACTGGCTTACTGCCTCCAGTGTCCACATCACCTGTATTCTTCAGGTTCTAGCCAACACATGTTTTTTCTCTCTCAACCTGTAGCTCTGTGAACTCTTGTATCTTGGATCAATACTTGTTTCACATTCTTCTTGGCAGTCTTTTTGGCTTTGCCACAACTTGTATCTCATACAGTTCACTCAGTGAGGTTTACTCTGTCTCACCCCCTTGCTTTCATTTCATTCATAAATGCTTATAATGGTTTATCACTTGCTTTGCTTTGTCACCGTATTCAAAACATAGTCAATATATCCTTTAGTTAATTCAGTATTCAATAATGCTCTTTGCACCTTTCAAAAGTACTTAATTTGCTTTGTGAACATGTTCATCATATCTTTTAGTTAGTTCGGTATTCAATAAGGATCGTTGCACCTCTCAAAAGTACTTATTATACTTGGTAGCTTGTTTGCTATTCACAGTCATCTCATTTGACCTTCCGGAGTATGTACGATAAGATTCAATTAGTTCGGCATTCAGGTATGTCGGTCTCCCAGCCCAGTAGCACCCTAGTGCGAGTGTTCCCCTTGCTGCACTCACCGGTAAGCGTTTGCTCCTTCGGGCATCTCGCTTCACTCTTCTTTGCTCTGCCTCCCCACAGGATCGCTATTCCATGTAGTTCGCAGCACCGCTCTTCCACAGCGGAAGATTTCGAGAGCCTCTCTCAGTATCTCAGAGGCCGGCAGCACCTTGGAGGCTTCAGTGCCTCAGTGCCCAAAAGCTCCTGCTTTGGCCATCGGGTAGATTGAAGTGATGGAGTAGATCGAACTGATAGAATGGGTGAAACACAGAGAGCTGATCGAATGAATAGGAAGGATGAAACGGATAGAACACACTAAACGGATGGGAAGGATGAAATGGGTCTACGGAATGGATGGAGTTGACTATCTGGACGATGGGTTGAGTGGATGGAATGATGGAAGATCTAATAGATTAAATGGATGAAATAGACGAAATGGATGAACAGACGAAGTGGAATGAACGGACAGAGTAAATAAAACTGATAGAATAGATGGTACAGATGGAGTGCTCGATCTCAAACGCCTTACTGATAACCAGATGGATGCAACAGACGAAATAGATGAACCGACAAAGTGGAATGAACGGACAGAGTAAATAAAATGGATAGAACAGATGGTACAGATGGAGTGCTTGATCTCAAGCTCCTTGCTGATAACCACCATATCACACTACCACGCTTACTCTCTCCTGCACACCAACACTCAACTAGATCACAGCGATACTATGACACATTTGGTACAGCTGTTCCCATACTAACATCCGCCATATACTCCTCATCATCCTTATTAAACACAGCTAGCCGAGCATACAACGCTAGCTTAAGCGTCTCCTCAGGCCTAACGCAGCCACAAATCAGTCTGGGTGTCATCCTGCCAGAATGAATGCATATACCTGACCTCTCAACCACTACACCTAACGCTAAGAAGCAGCTATCATACAACTGCCACACAGGCTGCACACATATACGGTGAACCCAAACACCTTATGACTCTCTCTCTCTCTCTCTCTCTCTCTCTCTACTGACTTGAACTAAGGTTCCCGAGGGCGTTCAACCTACCAGCACTTTGAGATCATACCAATGATACATAAGGCGCTATATAAATGCCAAGTAACATAACATAACATATCCACCCCCAGGGATCCAAAGCGATGCCCTTTCCCTGGCCACCTGAACAAAGGATTCTGGGGGAAAAGAGGTGAGGACGCCCTCAGCTTCCTCACACATGACCAATTCATCCATCTATAATGAGGTTTTAGCCGGTTGACGTGACAACATGCACATCTGTTTAGGTCCTTTCACATCAATGATACAAGTCACCTCACTACCTTTTTCCAGCATACAATAAAGCCCAGTCCACTTCTCCTGAAGGGCATTTGGTTTGACAGGCTCCATAATCCACACCCACTGGCCTAGAGAATAGACTGTCACTGTGGCCTTTTGGTCGTGCCAGTGCTTCATCAGCTCCTTACTGGCCGTTAGGTTTTTTGTTGACTGTTTCATGTACTTTGCCATTCTAGACCGAAGTCTAAGTACATAGTCCATCTCATCTTGCGCAGGGGGTGAGGGGTTGCCCTCCCATCCATCTTTCACTAGACTGAGGGGACCTCATACTGAGTGTCCAAATAGGAGCTTGAAGGGGCTGAACTCTACTCTGTTCTGGCACCTTCCTGTAGGCGAACAAAAGGCATGGCAGGAGAATATCCAATTTTCTCCTCAGGTGCTCTTCGAAGCCACCTATCATGCCTTTCAGGGTCTTGTTGAACTGTTCAACAACCCTATTTGCTTGTGGATGGAAGGATGTAGACAACCGGTAGGTGACTCTGCACTCTTCCTACATGGCATTCATACAAGTGGATATGAAGTTTGTACCCCTGTTCGAAATTACTTCCTTGGGGAATCCAACATGGGAGAATATTTCAATGAGAGCCTTCGCAACCACAGGGCTTTGATGCTCCTCAGAGTGACAGCCTTAGAGTATCTTGTGGCGTGGTCTACCACCACCAAGATGTATCTGTTCCCTGAGCTGGTTTGAGGATCCAAAGGACCGACAATGTCCATGCCTATTCTCTTGAAAGGCCTCCCAACCATGGTAGTGGAATTAAGTGGGCGTTTGTGGCACCACCTGACTTGCCAGAAGCCTGACAAGTTGGGCAGGACCGCATATATTCCTTAACCTTTATGCCAAACTGCGGCCAGGAAAAGTATGCAGACAACCATTCTGATGTCTTAGTCACTTCCAAGTGACCTGCTAAAGGAATTTGGTGATCTTAACCCAAAAGGAGCTTTCTGTGACCTTGAATTAAACTCTGATTTGTATGCAAATACTGCCACCAACTACATGGTGCAACAAAAGGACAGGGCAGATCCATGGAGTCTTTGTTAGTTAATTAGGCTAGCCATGGCAGGGGGAAGGTTTGGCCCTCCCCTTTCTGGAGATGCATTGTGTACTCCACCTGTCAGATCCCAACTAAATATGACAGGGGAGACTGCGCCTGTAGGCTGTGTCCACCCAGACTACATGGGCCTATGCGTATATTGTGCAGTGAGCATAGGAAAATGTGTGTGGATTAGCCCCACACAATTGATCTACCATCATTCAATTTCATTTAAAATTTCAAAAAAGCACAGGCGAACGCACACCCACCGTGCGGATGGTCGAATTCCTCACAGTCTGTTGAAATGAAAATACACCATCCTGTGTCAGAACCTACTTCTAACCCTTACACTACAAGTAAAACTAATATTGTCCAACAGAAAGTTCTTTCTCCAGGAGAATAACTCCCCTCTCTTGGTGTATGGGTAGGGTTCGCTCAATGTTCTCTTGCAAAGACAATACCAGGGGGAATGGCTCCCTTGCCCTGGCCTGCAGTAATCTCACAGAAAGTTCTCTCAGCAGGAGAATGACTCCCTTCTCCTGGTGTATGTATGATGTCCTTTTGAACCCAAATGCCAGGGAGAATGACTCCCTTCCCTTGGCGCCTTCTCAGCGTACTAGACTGGCTTTGATTTGCTCACCAGAATATTGACTCCCTTCCCCTGGTGTTTGAGAGTTATTTTCTCACTTGGGTTTTGCCCTGGCACTTTTTCACAGAATCAACAATGTTCCAAGTTGTACTTATCACGGGGTCCATGTCCCTTCTCTGGTCATCAGTGGGCTTGCCTCTGTCACTGATATGAGGAAAATATCCTCGGGTGCACTCTTCGATTTTCGTTCTTTGCTGTTTAGTGGACTTATCCCTGCCACTGGTACGAGGAGGATTTCCATGGATACACTCTTTACTTTTATTCAGGTCCCAGATACTTCTCTGGTAGCAAGTGGTCTTGTCCACGCCACTGGTATGAGGAACATTTCCTTGAATGCACTCTTTACTTTTGTTCAGTCCTAGACCCTTCTCTCGTGGTCAGTGGTCTTATTCCCACCACTAGTACAAGGAAGATTTCCTCAGATGCACTCTCTACTTTTGTTCAGGTCCCAGACCCTTGAAGCACTTTCCCAGTCAGTGGTCTTAGCCCTGCCACTGGTACGAGGAAGATTTCCTCAGATGCACTCTTTACTTTTGTTCCGTCGTAGACCCTTGAATAACTTGCCCTGGCCTGAAGCTGAAACCTCTGAACTCCCCCCACGTCCCGACGAGCCATCCCCTATTTCCTGTTAGCTTCTGGGACTTTCTTGCACATCGCTGGTCTCTCCAGGGACTAGGGTCGGTCTCCTTCGTGCTTCCTGCAGCCGTTGGCTTTTTTTCTGCTTTTGCAACTGTTTTGCGTGTTGAGGCTTCTTGTAGTCTCGGCACCGTTCGGAGACCACTCATTCCACCACCTCCTGGGGGTCATACCACTGCCATGCCTATTTGCAGCTGACCTCGATCCTGCCAATGCAGAACCTGTCACAGACTCTCTCATCTTCTGCCAGCATCCTCTGCAGAACCCTTCTCTCGGATCCAACACATACTTCGAAACTTCCGGGTTCTCTGACCAGGGAGGAAGGCGAAGACCTTGAGTCAAAGGAAAAAGGGAACGTAGATTTCCTCTCCTGTTTTCCAGTAGGAGATGTAAGGGTGCAAAAGGCTCGGACACAAAGGTGGCATAGTTTTGGTTATACACTTTTATTAATCAGGAAAGTGGTTGGGAAAGCAGCCTCTTTCTCCCTAAAGCTAAGAGGGGATTCCCTGCCTCAAAGAAAACTAGTGAAAATGTCAGGATGTCAAAATAAAAGGTCAGTCCCTGTTGTGTCCCAAAGACCTACCTCTGACCCTAACACCAATAACCTAAACTAAATGTGCAAGGGTGTTCTCTTCCAAAGCAAAGTGGTAATGACAGTTCTTGCCAACAGAAAAGTTCCCAGTTATCCAAATGACAAAAGAAATGTTCCGCAAAATGTTCCACAATGGTTAACTCCAAGGATTAGGTGTTTGCTCCATTCCACTGGATTCCTTCTGGTTCCTTTACCTGCTTGGGTCCCCTCTTCTTGGATGCACTTCACTGTACTGTTGCAATTTCATGTGGGTGCAGTTCTGTATTATACCAACTCTGTGTACTCTCCTGCCAAGCATAGGCTTGCTTCTGTTGTGTCTCTTTTGGTCTCAAGGTTCCAGACCCTCTTATTCTCAGATTTTCATGTGGATGTGGGTCTCAGACTTGCAATGTGTGGTTCCAATAGCTTGGTTTACTCTCCTGCCAAGCGTCTACCTTCTTGTAGACTGTCTCTGTTTCTCTCAGGGTCTCAAACCATCTTATACTTTGGCTCTCACATGGGTGCAAGTCCCAGATTTGCAGTGCTCTTTTGCAATGGGTAACTGGAGGGACAGCTCTAGTTAGTGGGAGGACTATGAGCTCATTAGAATTGGAACAAAAAAGGGGGGTGTCCTACCACATGTAGTTTAATATTTACTGATATTTATGTAAATAACACTTATTCTTTCATGTTTTTAACTTCACAGGGACAAATCTGTGCTTCCTTTTATCAAATTGAAAAGTAGAGGAGCAAGAAAACTCGTTGAGTTCACACAGCTTTTATTATTATGCTAATCAGTCTGTTTTTTCCTTTATTTCTATTTTCAAAAACATTTCCTTATGTAGAGTATCTTTCTCTTATACTCTTTTTACAAAACTTGAACAGTGCATCCAACAGTGCATCAACATACAAAGCAACACTAAATGTACAAACAACAACATAATATATCACAGATCTTGAGAATCTCTGTGTGTTCTAACAAGAACCGTACTTATTGTTTTCTACATCAAATACCAGGATGATAGAAGGCCTAACTTGCCCTATACAAAGGTGGAATTTTCCTACCTGAATTAAGCTAAGGAAAGTCTGTGTCAAAGAGTCCACCTTAAAAGTCTGTCTGTGTCCAAAACCTATCCTTGCCCTCACAACTAAGGCTAAACAATGTGTATGGATGTCAATAACAAAATAAAATAAAAGTAATAGTGTTTAATTCAAAGATCGGAGCTTCTTCCAGCTGCAAGCTCTCTTTCAGCTCCCCTTCCCCAAGTGTAAGAACGGTCCACAAAAGTCTCAAGAATATTTTTCTCAAGTTCAAGGCAATATAGTTCAAAACAATCCTCAGGGTTCCCTTACCCATGTTCCAAGCAGCACAGTTAAACAACAAAAGGTCTTGTTGCTCCATTCTCAAGACCACATGTGTAGTTCCTCAAGTCTCAGGGGTTCCTTCCCCAAGACTTTAATTTTACCATTCAATTTGGTATTCAACATATGTTTGTTTAGCTTAAATTGAAGTTCCCATTCAATTCGATATTCAAAATGCATTTGTTTTGCTTGAATTTCATGGACCCTTACTTTTTCATGGTGCTTCCTGCGTCTCCTCTCGGTGGCTCACCCTGCTTCTTCTCCACTTCTGAAATCGGGAAGTCCACCTTTGCGAGCCTCGCTCGCTCGCTTCCCGTGTGTTTCCCTCTCCATCCCGTCACCTGAAATGCTTCTTCATGGACGCGGACGGTGTCCTTTCTTCATCAGGTTTTCCCGCAGCTTCTGCTGCCTGCCCTCTGTCACAGAGGCTCCCAGACCTGCGGCCAGTACACAACCCACTTGCTTCGGGTCCCGCAAGTCCTCTGGCATATCTGCCAGTGTCCTGGCTCCTTCTCCGGTCCCACGCCTGGGTCCAAAATACCTTCAACTATCCCTCTATAAATACCTCCCCTCTCGAGCCCTTCGCTCCTCTACTTCTAACTCCCTTAGGGTCCGTCGATTTTCAAAGAAACAAGCTGGGGCAGATCTCTGTCTTCGGCTGGGGCCTCCCCATGGAACAGCCTCCTGGCCACCTTGAAACTTGAGGAGAACCATCTCCGGTTCTGGAAGCACCTCAAGACCGTCCTCTTCTCTTCTCCCTTTGCCCCTCTTCTCCCCTGCTGATCTGTTTTCTCTCATGGCACCATGCACCTGGCCACCCTGTGTCCTTCGGGCCCAGGTACCTGTTCACCCTGCCTCCCACCTGCACTGCCTCCGGGCCACCCCTTGCACTGGGATCTGTATCTGTACCCATACAGTCCCTCACATTTCTTCTGCACTTATCAGATATACCCTATCTGACTAATCACGCACTTGCCACTTGCTGGCTGCACTACCACTTTTCATTTCCTGTATTTATTTATTTATTTCACTTATTATTTATTCTGTTCTATCCTCTGTTCCACACTTTCCACTTCTCCCCTTCCATGCACTTTCCCTTTTCCATGCACTTGCGTGTTCTTTATGTCACTGGGCCTAGTAAGATCGTTGTTTTTTGTTCCCCCTTGTTCCTGTCCCTTTGCTTGTTTGCGCTCTGAATCACTTGTCTATGAGCACGATATAAATAAAATATCATATCATGTCACCACAGCTGCCTTCTTCTTACAAGGGTCCCTTCTGGTTTCTCCCATGCAGGCCTCCCTGCTGCTCACTGCTCTGCTCCACTGGTCCCTCTTTATACACCTAAACTCTCTTTACAGGCTGCAGGTCTGGATGTCTAATGAGACTTGCCTGACTATAATTAAAGGGACATGCCTGACCCTCACTTTACAGGCATCTTCTTCGTCCCAGTACTAGAGTGGTGAAATGGTGTAGTGTGCGCTACTCTTAGTGGTCTCTTCCTTGTCCCAGTACTGTCAAGTGTCACATGTGGGGAAATGAGGGGAACAGCTTTATAGTAACCCATAAAGGTCAGGGGAGGATTAAGTTGGTCTTCAACAGAAAAAGGGGGATACAATGTTTCACCTGTGTGTACCCCACTTGCATTCCCCATGGAGATCCTCCCTCACTTCTCCACGAGCAGGGTCGGATCCAAGAGCGATGGCCTTTCCCTGGTCATCTGAGCAGAGGATCCAAGGGGAATATGAGTGAGAATACCCTCAGGTTCCTCACAGTACCCCACATTTGAATCCCATGCACAAGGCCTTGATGTAAACCTTAAACCCTTCCCAGGTCATGGACATTAAGGGACAGACCCAGTATTGATGTTTTTAATGTGGCGATTGTATTCTCTACCTCACTTTTGAAGGCCACACCTGTGAGGGCATAGGACCAGAATCTCCACAGAGGACATTTTCTCGTATTATCGTCGAGACAGAACGACCATGCAATTGGGGAATGACCTGACATGGTCTTGGAAAGGGTATTACATCTTCCAGTTTTATGCACCATTGTAGCTGGGGCAAACAGGTATTTCCTCGACCAGCTATTATGCACTGAGAAGTAGTATGAATATTCTAAGGAGTCGGTGTGGAGCGTCCTCCACACATTGATCAGCCCTAGCGAGGACATCCCCTGGAGTATTTCTTGCGCAGACAGCGCAAGGTTCCTAGGAGCTTTTGTGGATTTCACCTTCCCAACATCCAGGATTGTATTACAATCACCTGACCAGATAAAGTAGGTGTCGATGTATTTTAAGGATTTCTCCAAAATGGCCCTGTGGAATTGGGGATCGTGTAGGAATGTTAGGACACCTCTAGAGTTGGACGAGAATGAAGTATACATCTACGTTTGACCCACACCCTTCGCTATGCATCATTGGGCAAGTCCATTAAGTAGGTTTCCTGTATGAGGATCATTTTGGGCCATTGTCTCTCGCAGTAGACCTGAATCTTCCAATCCTTAATTACAGAGTTAAGGCCTCTCATATTCCCACTAACTAGGAAACAAGAAGTAGATTTCTGCCCATCAGGGTGTAATTGTTTATGTGTCCTGGGTGTGAATATACATTCTCGTGACTATGTCTAATTGTACATGGGCACTATACTGATGAGCAATGTGACAACTTTTAACTTTCTCCATGAAAAAAAAAAACAAACATATGTTTTCCTTATCTCAGCCTCACCCACACTGTCATTCCCCAACCCGCAGTGACAAATACCTTCCCGTACCTAGTTCAAAAGAAATTTAACCTGGGGCAACTGAGTCTGGCTGCAAACAACCATGACTTTAAAGCTCAAAATTGACAAAACCATGACATGCATACACAATATATTACATCCTAGATAATTGACTGACCCTTTTTGAGGGGATAGAAAAAACATGATGGGGAGACCCGGGAGCAGAGGCTCGCATCATCAAGTTGATGGGCTTAAGCGATAGAGCCTACATAGTTCAACCACCAGGTTTCAATTTGCACATTAGGTAATGCTGCTGGATGAGTTGATCCATCTCAACAAAGGCTCCATCATGTAGAAGAAAGGGATTTAAGGAATGAGTGACCCTCAGAGGAGTCTGTGAAAAAAAAGGGTCTTGCCATTGTGGACAACTCTCAGTTTAGAGGGGAAAAGTATTTCTCATTTAATCCCTTTTTCCCCTGAGTTTGGTTTCACTGCAGCAAAGGTCATTCATGCCCATTGATAGCAGCCATAATGTCTGTATAGAATGGTATTCCGGTTTCCTGGAAGCTCGGTTCTCCTAATTCTTGGGTGCGCCTTAGAATTGCATCCCTGTCTCTGTAGTTAAGGAGGAGCATGATTATAAGGTGCAGGTTCTGGCTGGGGTACGGATTTGGACCAGCCATGCGGTTCGCTCTTTCCACCAGAAATTGGGAGGACAGAGGCTTTTGTAGTACTTCCTTTATGAGGTCTTCCATAAAGGTCTCAAAATCATTTGTGGGGGCAGACTTCAGGACTGACATCACTCTCAAATTGTTCCTCTTGGATCTCACCTCCAAGTCTTTGATCTTCACCTACACACCTCACATTTCACTTTACAAATGTTGAATGAGTTGGCTCACCGTTATCCACCAGAGCACTCAGACGTTGTACCACCTCTGTGATTCGCCCACTTTCTTTTTTCATTCTTTGATGCATCCTGCCTATTTTAAAGACCAGGTTGTCTAGTTTACAATTATTGGATTCAACTCCAGCTTTCATTTGGAACAACATAATGAAGAGTTCAGAAGAGGATTCTGGTGGGTCAGCTTCTGATGCAGCTGGTGATCCAGGAATCGGATCTGTAGCCACAGGTCAAGTGGAAGCAGTTGCCATCTTTGGGAAAAACGGTTTATCCTTAGACATAGGCCTTCTGGGGGCTGGGTCCTCAATACCTTCAACTCTCTCTTCCTAAATATCTTCCCTCTTGAGCTCTTCGCGATTACCGCCTCCAACTCCCTCAGCGTCAGTCGCTTCTCCAAACAACGAGTTGGTAGTAGATCTCTTTCTTCGGCTGGGGCCTCCCTCTGGAACAGCCTCCCTGCCTCTCTGAAAATTGAGGAGAACCATCTCCGGTTCCAGAAGCACCTCAACACCTTCCTCTTTGGCTCTGCTTTCTCTCCTCCTCTTCCCTGCTAGTTGCACACTTACCTGCACTGCCCCCTGGCAACCCTTGCACTCTGGGGCTGTTATGTATCCCACAGCCCCTACTATCGCTTGACACTTGATGTCTGCACTTACCCTTGCACCTGCCACCAGCTGGCCGCACTTCTCATTATCGTTCCTACTTATTGTTCTAGTTATTACTGTTATCCTATGTTCTGCACTTCCCCTCTCCCTGCCCCCTCACACTTCTCCCCTTCCCCACCTCCCCTGCACTTGCGCGATCTCAATGTCACCTGGCCTAGTAAGATCGTTTCTCTGTCTTCCCTCTGTTCCCCTCCCTTGCCTCGTCGTGCCTTGAAACACTTGTGTATTGGCGCATTATAAATGCCATATCATATCAGTTTCCAAATTGTCTGGAGTGAGATTCTTTCTCCATTTCTGACAGCTTTGTTATAGGGTTTTCTTTTTATGTGCCAGCTTGGGATTATAATGATGTAAGTGTGTGGGCTTCTCTGCAGATGAGGTCTTTCTTTGGAAGGGGATCAGGATCCATTCGTAATTTAGTTTTGCTTCATATGACATACTTGTTTGATGGAAAGTCTGAGGAAGAGAGGCTAAGTGTTTTTGGCGGATTCTTAGTCTGAAGGTTGATCCTATAAGTTCCAAGGGAGGAACAGAGGGTGTTGAGTTCTTTTCATACAGGCCAAAGCCTTGAATCATCAGAAGGCGATGGTCGCTCTTATCAGTTGGAAATATTTTGAATTTCAATAACAGGTTATTCAGAGCTGGAGTAAGATAGATGTAATCGATGATTGCGGAAGACATTCTGTAGGACCAGGTGGGGATTGGCAAATTGTGTTCATCACATGGATGGGTAGTTAGGATCAAGTTTCTCATGGATATCTCTTTAGACCATTGACACGCTCTGGTTCATAAATCATTGGATGCTCTTTGGTTCCCATTTGGTGTATAGAGATGGATGCTGAGGTCTCCACAGATGATGAAGTCGATATTTGGAAATTTCGCACTTAGTCGGTCAATGTTCAAAAATACGCTGTCCAAGAAGTTGTTGTCAGCAATGGCTGTTGGATTCCAATAGACATTTATGATCGCAAGCATTCTAAAGGTGGAGTTATTCAGTTGGATTGACTGTGTCAAAGTTGCAGGATTCGCTATCTTTATGGTCGAGAGCTGAATCCAGGGACAGATATTTTCTGTATCAATGAGACTCCATGTGGGGGTGATTTTGATCATTGTCAGTAGGCCCGAGGAAGCTCGTCCCTGCTTGTTTTGTCGGGCAGGATTGAGCAGTGTGATGAACCCTTCGCAAGTAGGTGGCTTAATGATCCAGGTCTCTTGAAGACAAATAATGTGGCAGGATTCGAGTTCAGGAGCTGGTAAGTCAAATAGATGAGAGTGACATCTCGTGTTCCATGAACACAATGTCCAACCTTGGGTATTCGGTAAGATTGATGGTTATGAGTCATCGATCAGGCCTTAGGGTTGCGGATGGAGCTCATCATCGTATTCATGCCAGAAGGGGTATTGCGCGTGGGAGAGGCCCTGACAACTGCAGTAATTCGGTGAGTAGGAATCAAAGTCTCTTTCTGAGGGAGTCGAGTTCATTGTTGTTGTCGGTGATCTGGGATGTTGTATCCGCCTCTGTTCTTCGCTGAATTCTACAGGTCGTCTCACAGAAGGGGCCCTTTCCTGGAAGTCTGGCTTTCTTCCTGGGTATGGTGTACATGCAAAGCCCAGAGTTAGTAGTGGAGCCATCATATGTAAGATCAAGTTCATTGTATCCAACGTATGGAATTCAATATGGATCCTATCTAGCGCTTGGTCATCCTGGGAAATCACAGTCTTCATGTCTCGTGATTGTATTGAGTTTAAGAGAGGTATTGCGTGTATTAATCTAAGGAGATTAGTCCTGTTGAGTGTGATGGGTTCTCCTTCAGGGTCGACACGAGCAATCTGGATGATGTAGGACTTTTTTTCTGCCATGGGTCAATGAAGTGCGGTAGTTTATAGGCATCAAGCGAGGCCGGCGTCCGTCTGTCAATCCCTCTAGTTTGATGCCCGTGAGTCAGGGCATTTGTTGAAGGTTCAAGCGAGGCAATTGGTGTGTCTGATGCTGGACCGACATTGAATGAAGACTGTTCGGATGTACCTGTTGTGCCGCTTGAGTAATTTGACGGGGCATCTGAAATTCTTGTGAGGTCGCCCGAGTAGATGGATGATTAGTCTGAGATAGTTTCGCATGAAAGGTTTGGTGTGCTGGAGTGGTCTGTAGGGTCGATGACATATTCATCTAGTATTATTAATACTGAGACGTTGATATTTGGGGAATTTTCAGTGTTTTTCTGCACATCTATGTGTGTTGTTAGGTTTAGAAGGTCCTCTGTTGGGATTTCTGATAATTGCATGCAGCTTTGCTTGATGCCAGGCATAGGCTGGTGGTGAGTATTGTCAACTGATTTGGGTTTGAAGTGGGAGAATGGAAGAACAGGCTCCCGCCCTTCCCCTCTCGTGCCTGGCCTAGAGGATCACGGCCTAGACACCCGCCACGAGAGGAGTTTGCCTATCTACCAGACGACCAAATACCCTGGTACAGGAACATACGGATGTGCCCATCTACCTGCCCAGCAGCCCGCCCTGTCCATGCCGACACCTGCGGCACGGATCAACTCGACTAAACCTACACGTCGTTAGAGATGCCATGACGACCTAGCCAACGGTCAGCACACCTGTGCAAACATGCACACCGGACACTCCCACACCAATCCACACGAAGAATATACTCAGTGCTATGACGTAGGCGACAGACATACTCACGGACGTGCATCTTTATTATTTTCCACATAGGCTCTCAAAATGCAGAAACGCAAGACGCATCATGAACTTATCTAAAAAGGCTTGCTCACGCTTCTTCTAAGAACCATGTACCATAATGAAGAATATAACGGAGACACGATACTGAGGATAGAGCAATATGATACCGTAACCTAAAGCGATCTGCATCAAGCAGTTCCACCTATGCACCAGGCCCAAGTAGGCCGCAAGCAAAAGCTTCCATGAACATTGAATGAGCAAGAACTGGGTTGCTGACCCTGCAGAATGAGCCCGGCGAGAGCACACCGCCAAGGGCACGATGTTGCAATCTCGCACGCTGCAAGCCAACGCCAAGGTCGCACCTGCAAGATAAACCAGGCACACAGTAGGAAAAACAATATTAATTGTGTTGAATTTTGCCTCAAACACGGTCCCACCTCACGTGACAAAGCCAAACCTGACAAGATGCCAAGCCCAGGAGGAAGGAGACGCCTGAATCCCACGTTTCAAGACACAGGCAGATACAATTAAAAGACTCATTGGACATCTGCAGCAGTGGGAGTAGTCGACCTCCCAACATATGAATAAATCCTCACATTGTTTACACCTACCCATATTAAAACATTGTTGCAAATTACAGGTGCACCGCGAGCTGGGAACAGCGATAGTCCCAGACTGGGAGGCTCGCGAGCGGACCAATCAGAACATGGGGCTCCTATCACTGACGCCATTAACATTGACCAATCCTCAGAGGTCTTCATGTAACAATTTTCATGTATCAAATTGAAGGGACAGCCCAGGTATACCACCTGACTAACCCTCAACCACTAATACCGTTCTCTATATGTATGCTATACTAACCCTACCACTCGAGTAACCAATCCAGAGTGGAGATAGGTTTTTTGCTAAACTTTCCAAGTGACGCAAGTAGCGCGTCATACTAAGGTAAAAAGGGCCTGCGAGCCCCACGATTGTGTGTGTGTCAGGACGGACGCGTACGCTCCTTGACCCATCCCTGCCGTTTTGTCTAATAAACAGCAGAGTCACCTTGCTTCTTGCCTGTGTCTCATACTCTATCTCTTTTGGTATATACGGGAGGAGTTGGGGCCTCCCTGCCCGGAGGTCTGCGGACGGCCCGGCCGACCCCGGCAGAATTTCCCCCCGACAAGTTGGAGGCACTGCTGAGATCTGTTTAAGATCTGCTTTTTTTATTTTTTATTTTTTTTTCCAGGTACTCCCGTTGCGAGGAGGCCCGGCGGCGCGGCCCCCTCTGCCGTTGCCCCCTTCTGAGGACTACAGGACCATCGCGGAACTGCGAGAAGACCGGACAGCGCAATCCGGATATTGGCCTTCGGGAGCAGGTTGAGAAGTATCCCGCCCGCGGTTGGCGAGTGTCCAGACGTGGTCCAGACGAGGGGAGGTGGCGAGCCGCTTGGAGGGGTGCACGCAGTCGAGCGGCCCCGCATCAAGAGAACTTGGTGAGCATGCCACGCACAACAAGCAATGTGAAATTGTGAGGGAGGGGGGAGGAATTAAATGCGGGAGGTGGGAGGTGTTGCACAGATGCGCGGCGAAGGTTTGACACTTTAGTGTTGGCAATGAAATGAATGGTAGCCGAACGAGTGCGAGAGCAGTCGGCTGCGTTGCGAGAGAGGGGGGTGGAGCACGAAAACATCACGTGCGGCCACTCGTAGACACTGATTGGCCTAGGTCGCGACTACGTGTAAGGGTGTGTGTGTGTGTGGTTTCCTACGATTTGGCATTTATTGATCAATGAGTAGATGAGGATCCCTATTGTTCGAGCAAGAAACTCGATAGGTAGATGACGTTTCCCTGTAGGCGGTAGCTAGTTAGTTGCCCAATACGGAAGATAATTGGCTGGTTAAGCCCTCCTGTCGAGGGGCGTATCACACGCGAGGCGACGCAGCGTGCGCAGTCCGATTATATTATTGATTACCTTGTTCCAGGAGTGACAGGAAGACAGCTGTGAGGTTAACGGGGGTAGATTGCAAGTGTATTTTGAACTTAAAGAATATCTGAAGAACTTACCAGTAGCTCGAAGAGATCGGTGACGTCACCAGTAGGGCTTTCATAGGATATCCCGAGCACAAGGCATCTTTCTTTCTGAGAGTGGTGGGGAAGAGAACTGTGGTAAGGGAGTGGAAACGGGGATAAACGGTAATGAATTGATCGAGGAAAGGCGAAACGGGGGACGTGGCTGCGCACGGAGAACGCCGGCCACGGCAAGTGTAGAAGAAGGAGGAGGAGCAAGTGAAAATAGGACGACTGTATAAGAACGTCATAAGGGGTACGCAGCCGCAGGGGGCTACGTGTGCCTCGGCCGCAGGGGGCCGTAAGGGTGTCGTGTAAAGGAAGAAAGACAGAAGAAAATATACAAATGTAAATACTATATTTTTATAATTTTCCTTAGCGGACTATCGCAAGTCCCCAAACTTACGGGGCCAGGTAACGATATAAGGCTGTATATTGTAAACTGCTAGTGAGATAACCGCTACCAAATAGGGGAAGGGTAACAAGTGGAGCGCTACTATGTCACACGGGACAGGATCGGGAGGGTGGGGGAACACCCTCACTACCCCACTACAACACATATGTACCACACTGTCACCCCATAGGGAGAAACTGATCAAGTATAGCATAGAATGGACACAGGGGACGGACAACAAAATGATAACACCATGGCCGCCTAATGGTAGCTTCGATCCATATACCCAACATTCACTATTAAACCATTTGCATAATACATACAAAGGGAAGAAGTTGACAAACCACGTGGAGGTGTTTAACTTATGGAGGATGTTCCAAGGGTCCTGACCAGGACCAAATGGAATGCTCACTGTGGGGGAAATACCGGAAGAAAAAGAGATCAAGGAGGAAGGAGAGGATGGGAAGAAGGGGAGTGAAGACCCAAAGAACACGTGAAACGGACAAGAGGGAGGAGAAAAGAATAATAAATCAAATGAAATAAAAAAGGAACCGAGCAACGATATACCCCTCGTAAAGGTAGTGAAAACAGAGGGAGAGGGGTTGTACCCTTTAAGAGAATTAGGAGAAATAGGAAGAGGACAGTTAAGGGCGGCTGAGGGGTACTCGAACCCGGCATACAGCCCTCCACCATATGTGGCTCATAGGAAGATGCCAGCAGGGGAGGGGAGGACTGGAGAAGAACAAACTGTGGAAATAGGACATGATGAGTGGGTAGCTGCACAGATACTATTAAAATTACGAGGTTCATTAACAGGAGAAGAGAAGGAGGTAGTAAGGAAAACAGACGAGGATAATACCAGGGAGAGTGGAATGAGAGGGGAAGAGCTGTTACGCCAAAAGGAAGAGATTTTGGAGGAACGACTAGCAGAGTTAAGGGATGAGCAGAACGAACTGATCAAACAGCTCGAGAGGGAGGAAAGAGGGAGAGCGAGGGAAAGGAAAGAAGGTAAGAACGAATTGGAAAAAATAAGGGAACGAACTGAGGAGCAAAGGAGAGAAGCTGAAAGGGTAAAAGCAGCAGCAGAAAGGGTATCAAGAGCAGTGCTGCGAGAGAGGAAAAGGGAAGAAGAAGAGAAAGAAAGAGAAATGGCAATGTGGAAGAAGAGATTACTATCAGAAACGACTAAGAAATACGAAGAAGGGAGGGTGATAGAGAGTATATTAGAAAGGGAGAGGGTGAGATGGGAAAGGAAGAAAGAGGATGAAAGGATATTGGAAAAGTTGAGTAGTGAAGTAATGGAGGAATTAAAAAGGAAAAGGGAGGAAAATGGTAGGGAGATGGAGGAGAGAAATGAAGGAGAAAGAGAAGATAGGAGAAGGGAGAGTGAAGTAAGGGGGATGTATATAGAGACACAGAAGTAGCAACAACATCAACGCAAAGGGGAGCGGTTGGTAAAGGAGAAAAGGGAGAACCGGACCTGATAGACTTAAAAACAGTAACAATCAAGGGAAAAAAGACAGAGTGGGGGTTGCCGTTTATGAGCGACTTTTGTAGTGAGGAAGAAGAAGGAGTGGAGAAGGAAGGAAGGAACAGTGAAAGGGAAAGCCTAGATAAACTATACATCACCCGGACCAACACAGACTCACCATGGATCCGTAGGAGAAAGGATGAACTGGAGAGAAGTGAGGAGGAAGAGCAAAGAATAGCGGAAAGAGAGACACATGAGGCCTCACCGTCCATATCACGCCCTCTCCCACCCCACCCTACATGCTCAACCACCTCACGCTCATTACGTACAATAAAACTTGCGCCCTTCACAGACGAACTGACACCCTATGCATATCGGCTTAGAGACCTCCCTAGACGCAGGCAGGAAGGACGACTACACACGCCCACATTAAATACAGGAAATGATGGAAGAAGGGGACAGGATGGAGAAGAAAGAGTTACGAGCAGGGGAAATACGGACGAAATTGACGATGTAGAAGAGAGGGAAGAAGAGGAAGGGTGTGAGGACTCGATTTTATGGAACACAAAGGGTAAAACGAAACATAACTTAATGCCACTTCTGGAGAGGGGAGGAGTTAGACCACAGTACGTCCCTTGGAAGCATACAGACAAAGAGAATATAAAGTGCAGGCTCCCATCACTAAGTGGAGGTGCGGGTAAATGGATATATGAAATGGAAAAACACACCGCAGGACAGAAACTGGCAGTAGGAGATGTAAAGGGCCTTCTAATATCGATATTAGGGGATGCAGCGGATGACATTTGGAAGAGAGCGGGATTCCCTGGGGTAACAATAGTAAACACATCGCACGATGGGGCACCATTCGCAAACTGCAGACATGCACTGTGGCAGGCACTGAGGGTACAGTACCCAGACACATCAGACATAGGAGCAATTACCTCACGCAAGATGCGTGAGAACGAAGATCCTGTTGATTATATCCAGGAAATCCAAGAGAAGTGGCGCATGGAAACTAGAGAACAATGGGACAAAACACCAGCAATATTTTATCATATACTAGTACAAGGGCTCCCAGAAGGAGTTCAGAAACAACTGAAGAAAGTAGTGGGAATGGAAGCAAAAGCATGGCCAGAAATACAACTGACAATAGTGCACCATTGCAGGACATGGCAAGGAAAAATGAAACAAAAGGAAGAGGACAGGAAAACGGAAGAGGCTAAACTAGTACAGAAACAACTTACTAAATACACAATGGAAGGGGCACTAATAACTACGCCTACAACAATGACTCAAAGCCCCACATAAGTAGTGGCCACACAAGATCCCTCCCAAATACCACCCTCACAGACTATAACACAACAGGTGCCGCCACTCCAACCATACACGACCAACATGGGAGGAGGATACTCAATGCCAGGAGCTGGGTATTATAATTACAACAGGGGAAGAGGAGGAATTATGAGAGGGAGAGGATACGGATATAACACACAACAGCAGGTGGGAGGACTTAGAAATTGCTACCCCACAGGGCAACCAGTATACCAGGACAACACAGGGAGCTTTCCATGGCAGAGTAGGGAACCACCGGTGTGTTGGAGTTGTGGATTATTAGGGCACATGTCACGCACATGTAGAGTAAGACCAGGAACACCATCATGGAGTGAACAGGGACAACCGAGGGCCACACAGGAACAGCAGGGCATACAGCAACAGCAGACATTGCAACAGGGAAATGAACAGCAACAACTAATAACACAACAACAGCCACAGACATATTCACTGCCACAACAACAGGTAGCGATAACACAACAACCCCAAGCACAACAAACACAACTGGGTAGGGTGACGGTCCTGGGACACAACCCTTACACAGGAAATGGTCAATCGTTGTACCCTCAATAGGACAGCCCACAGACGGCCTTGGTGTGTCCCATCCTGTCAGTAACACCTAATAGTGCGGAGGAACCACGCATAGAGGTAACGATAGGTGACAAAAAATTATCATTCCTTGTTGATACCGGGGTGACCCGGTCTTGCATAAGGGAAGGTAAATTTAAGATGTCAGGCGAAGCCATGAACACCCAAGGATTCTCTGGGGCTAGAGGGTTGGTTCCTTTTACTGATAACATTCCCTTATCTATAGGAGATTATGACATGTCAGTTCCACTTTTATATTATAGTGCCTCACCAGTAAATATACTGGGGAGAGACATAATCAACAGGTTGAATATGACGATCTCCTTTACTGAGGATGGCATAATTTGCTCTACTCCAGGGATTAACATGCTCACAGCACGACAGATTATGCAAGCATACTGCGGACAGACAGCGATTAGGGCGGAGCCAGTAGATGGCGAACTCTTCCAGTACGGGACAGACATGGCATTTGCATGGATGCCAGGGATAGAGGGAAAGATCTGGAGGAGGCCAGCAGCCTATTTGTTCAGACCAGAAACACCAGTCAATGAACCAGAAGGAAAGGTGGTTCCAGGGGACATTGAGAGCATTATAGCAACAGCTGATTACATTGCTGTACATGCCCAAGACAGAGAAGGAAGAGCATGGAGGGCAGTGATAGCACTAGCAGAAGGATGTAGGCTCACCCAGGTGTCAGATGAGGAGCTGTTCTCAGAGGAAAAGGAGGAAGGTGAAATGGTGTTTATGATGAGTGTGGAAATATGGCTAAGAGTGGCGTACAAACAAGTAGCACAGAAAATTGCAATGGCACTTGAGGCACCCACATCCACCCCAGTTCCCTTCTTTAAGGAGGATATGACAAAGGTACCCACATCATTGTGGACTACTAGCCCCTATGACGTGGGGTGCATAAAAAGTATAGGGGGAATAAGGATAAAATTGAAAAAAGGTGCAATACTCCCCAGAGTGAAACAGTACCCACTATCAAAAGAGGCAGATGAGGGCATATATGAAACCATAACGGCCCTTATAGATAATGGCATATTGGTCCCCTCAGAATCACCATGTAACACGGCTGTATACCCAGTGCGCAAGGCTAAAGGGGGGTCTTGGCGCTTCATACAGGATCTCAGGCCCTTGAACAACATAGTAGAAGCAGAATACCCCATAGCCGCAAACCCAGCCACAATATTGTGTGGCATTCCAGCGGAAGCATCACGATTTACGGTGATCGACCTTAAAAATGCTTTTTTCTCAATACCATTGCACCCAGACTCACAAGATCTGACAAGCTTCACTTACAGAAACACAAAGTGGAAACACACCAGATTACCACAAGGGTACTGCGAATCACCCTCAATATTCAACAGAGTAATACAGATGGATTTGGGTAACATTGAAGTGGAAAGCACAGTGTTGCAGTATGTCGACGACATGATAATTTGCAGTACAAACGAAAGAACATGCAGAGAGGACTCATTAAAGATGCTGACAATATTGGCTGAAAAAGGTTACAAGGTAGATATGGAAAAGTTACAGTACTGTCAAGAACAGGTACTTTACATTGGTCAGCTCATATCCCAACATGGAAGAAAGATTGCACCACAAAGGGCACAGGCCATTTCAAACACACTAGTGCCACAAACAGTGAGGGAACTGCAGCAGTTCCTGGGTCTGTGCAACTACTGTAGAGCATGGGTATTTGATTACAGCTCATACATAGGACCCCTGCTTGAAGGGTTAAAGGAAGCTAATAAAGGGGAGAAAAGGTTGGGGTGGACAATGGAAATGAGAGAGGCTTTTGATGAACTGAAAGATGCGATATCAACTGCTCCGGTACTGGCAACCCCAGACTATGAGCGACAATTCTTTATATGTTCACATTGCGACTCAGCAGTAATGAAAGCAGTGTTGGCTCAAAAAACAAGCATGGGCTACAAACCAGTAGCATTTTACAGTGGCCACTTAGACCCTGTGATGTTAGGTCATTTCCCTTGTGAACAAGGTCTCGCCGCAGCTGCTTTTGCGGTAGAAAAAGCATCAGCAGTAACCATGGGGTGCCCAACTACACTGTTTGTGGAACATGCACTATTTGCAATATTGAATAAACCTAAGTCCACCCTAACCACGCAAAGGGCATCAGGTTATGAGATCATCTTATCCAGAGCTGAACTATCAATTGTTAGATGTAGCACAGTCAACCCTGCAAGGTTCCTAGCAGAAGTAATTGAGGAGGGAGATTATGCCCACGACTGTACGCAAATAACTGAAATGTACTCATGTACTAGAAAGGTTGAAGAAAACACACTAGAGGGAGGTGAGCTCCTGTTCATCGATGGGTCATCAACTATCGACCAAAGGGATGGTATAAGGAGGACTGGGGCAGCAGTGGTAAAAATGATGGAGATACCGGTGTGTGTGGCAATGAAATGTGTACAATTACCACAGCATTACTCCGCTCAAGCAGCAGAATTAGTTGCACTGATTTTGGCGTTGAAGGAAAGCTTTGACAAACGAGTGACCATATATTCCGACAGTGCATATGTTACGTCCACTGTCCACTCAGGGCTGTCGAAATGGAGAAGAAGAGGGTTTAGGAGAGCTGATGGCACTCCAGTGCAACACGCCCTCCTAGTGGCTGAACTAATTGAAGCAATAAATGACCCCCAAGAATTAGCTTTGGTCAAATGTACCGCACACACCAATGGTGAAGACCACATCTCAAAAGGGAATGCAGCAGCAGACGCACATGCGAAGTATGCTGCATACTTTGGTGAGATATGGAACCCCCCAGAGTCACAGAGAGGGAGAGGGAGGGGAATGGCTAAGGAGATGTTGATAAGAGAAGGGTACACCCATCTCCCAGCCACACAGATTATGGAGCTACAAGCGGCTGCACCAATGGCCGAAAAAGAAATATGGGTAAAAAGAGGATGCACAATGTCACCAACCGACGCACTATGGTGCCAGGGTGACACTGGAAAGATTGTAATACCACTGACACTATTGAACACCGCCCTGAGCCAACTACATCACCCAGCCCACACAGGCAAGGAAGTAATTGCAGCACAAATTAGGGAAGACTGGTTCTGCCCCGAGTTAAATTCTCATGTGTCCAATTTTATCAGCAATTGTCTCACATGTCAACAGTTTACGGCCGGTCACACTCTGAAGGTGATAAGAGGTACTATACCCCGGCCAGAGGGACCTTTCTGACATCTCCATATTGACTATGTTGACATGATCAACGTATGTCAAGGAAATAGGTATATGATTGTAGTAGTATGCCCATTCTCGAGGTGGATTGAAGCAGGGCCCTGTTCACACCCAGATGCATTTAGAGCAGCTAAATTCCTAGTGAGGGAGGTCTTCCCCAGGTGGGGAGTGTGCGAGGTACTGAGGTCAGACAATGGCCCACATTTCGCAAACGAAATGTTCCAGCACATCACATCCTTACTGAACATCAAGCATAAATTTGCATGTGCATACCACCCACAGGCCAACGGTATATGTGAACGCCTGAATGGCCTATTAAAGGAGGCAATTGCAAAAATACAGCAAACAACAAAGAAGAGTTGGTTGTATTGCCTTCCGCTAGCCCTATTTGAACTAAGGAATAGACCAGGTTCCGACCACCACCTCACCCCTCACGAGGTGGTTACCGGATGTCAAATGCGCCTTCCCCTAATGCCAACATCAAGAGCATTTACTGACCACGAGAGTACTGCAGATGTCCTTGGTGATGAAATGTACCAATATGTGTCTTCTTTGATTACTAGTGTAGCGTTTGTGTCTCAACAGCTCGAGCGCACGCGGGGCGGGTCTAACAGCGATCAACAAGAGGACGTGGATAAAGAATTGGAAAAGGAAAGACTATGCAAAGTTGCTAAAGCTGACCACGTACTACTTCGCAATTTCAACAGAAAGTGGAACAGTCCACGATTCACTGGCCCCCATCTGGTAGAGGAGGTATCAACGAGAGCAGTAAAACTACAGGACAAACGTGCCTGGAACCACCTACACGACGTAAAGGTCTACAAACTCCAGACCCGCCCCAGCGCCACCGACAGGGCCACTGAAAGAACAACAGCAGCATCACCAACGAAGGAAGAGACTTCTACCGCAACTAACGGCCTAAGTGTCCCCATACCCTGCCACCCCCCAGATTCCCCAGAGACAACTATTAGAAAAGAAAGGGGTGATCCCCATACCGCCCATCCCATGGTTACACGATCAAAGGGTAAAGAGACTTCCGCCAGTTGAGCCCCAAACCCTCTGCCCATTGACCCCCTACCCACTGTAGTAATAACAGAACTGAAGGACATTGTTTTGCACATATACACATGTAAACACCTGAATGTTCTCTTTCTTTTCTCTCGCACATGCAGGTAAAGCGTATTATTGTGCTGTTAAGAAAGTAGATAACTAACCAATTCACTGCCCAGGAGTAGATGGTACCCTCAGACGATAATTACCTAGGAGAATTGTCACACCAATTTGTATATGAAATAAAACGGACAACGTACCTGAAAAGAAGGAGGGTACGTGTCTACTACACAGCATTCCTCTTGGCCATAGAACATTCAATGCCCCACCTCCAACCATACTTGCCTGCCCTAAGAGATAGATCGCTTAGATTGGCGTGGGAACAGCTCTTCGCCTGGGCACTGAATGACTACTTGATAGGGAGAGCTTAATAACAATAACTAACCTTAATAACGAGCATATTAAGAATTTTCAGGCGGGCAACTATAACGTCGCAAGAATAAGCTGCCGGACTGCAGCAAGGTAAGAGCAAAATGCCGGTGAAATAAGTATTTGTAATAAAATTGATAGGGATTTTAATGATCACCAGGTTCTTGGCTGCCTCTGTATGGCAGTACAGCTATGCTATTGATATTATTGCTGTACCCAAACCTAATATACCCCCACCCCCAGCTGCAACAGGTGTTATGTCAGGTGGTACTAGTAAAATCCCACACAAGGAAAATAGAGTTAAACGCAGCACATACTCAGATAATAAAGGCATTGACAACTATGTACAAGATTCAGCACACATCTCAAACAACATATGGTATCAACACATGACCCACATAGGTAAGCAGACAACAGAAGACAGCTGCTACGTTTGCTCATTGATCCCATACGCCATGAGCGCTTCTCGAACATTTGTTGCCACGGAGATAGATGGAAAAATAGCACGATGTATAATATACCTGGCACTGTTCCAGACGAAAGGAAGATTCCAAGGGACAGTGGTGCATCTGGTGTGGAAAACACGAGATACATATCCATATGAAAACAACTTCCTCAAGACTTATTTGAGTTACCACAAGAGCAGTTTACATGCTGAAGGATTCAAATACATAACAAGTGGTCCTGAAAAAGGAGAAACAAAGAAAGTAACACTGCAATATCTACCATGTGATTGGTACGCTACTGAAGTCCCTGGTAAAAACGGATGTTGGGAAAGACCACTGATGATAATAACAGGGAAGGTGTACATGGACAACAAATGGGACATAGGAGTGGTTGGCAGCAACATGGTAACAAGAGAAAATATTTCAACTATTGATGGACATAACCATAGATGTTGGATGACTTGGATCAAGTACGTACCCATGCTCACGTGGATGGAGAAGGATGAAGACCCAATAACAATACTGCCGCTAACTGCGCCTAAGGTATGCTACCAACATAAAGGAGAGGTGGATGTAGGATACAACACCAACTGTGAAAGCGTGATGGAGTTACCTGAGGGGGGAGCAGGAACAGCAGTAGTAATGGACCATTACTGGGCCTGTGGAGACAAGGCGTACCACACACTGCCCCCTTTGTGGAATGGTGTATGCACTATAGTACACGTTAATGTACCATCACTAGTGGTACCCCAGAAGCATGTGAATATGGCGAATTTCCCCAAGATGGATGAAGGGAACAAAAGGAAGAGGAGATCTGCACAGCCTCGGAAAGGGCCAGAGAACCGACGCAACGGCAACAACACTGTCCTCAACAGAAGGAAAAGACAAGGAGAACCTCTGACAGGAAATTACCTGTGGGGAAGGTCGGAAACAGCACTCACCTCAATTCCGCCGGAACACAGACTATTCAGCAGAGCAGCTATGTTCTTCTCCTCAATAATACATCCTGGACTGCAGGCCTACGCAAACGCGAAATGGCTCCAGATAACTAGGTGGGAACTAATGATGACAATTAACTCTACAGTAAATGGATTCAACGCAATAAAAGAGGAATTGCGAGCAGTAAGAATGGTTGCACTACAGAACAGATATGTACTGGACCTCCTCACAGCAATGGAAGGAGGAGTTTGCGCAAAGATAGGACAATCATGCTGCACATTCATTCCTGCTAACGATGCTGACAATGGTACACTCACGGAAGCTGTGTCACAATTGGCCCAGATGCACTCAAAAATGATGGATGAAAGAAAAGGTGTGAAAAAGGATGAGAGCTGGTTTTCAATATTATGGTCATGGATGCCATCTTGGCTGTCAGATGGACTGAAGATTATAGTTGGATGTACTATTTTGGCTGGAGCTGTACTGATCATAATAAGATTTTGGAAGGCCCGGAAGGCACGCACCACAGACGAGATGATCGAAATGGTTGGTATACACCTCTTGATGCCAACAGATGACGGCCAACACACTGGCACAAACAAAAAAGATAGAGAGAAGTTGCGCAACCAGATCATTACCAACCACCTGGACCCACCATCTGTGAAGCTCGAAAACCCAAGAAACCCAAGGAGCTACATAGGGAAATGGGTATACTGCACTCCTGGAGGAACCTGTGAATATATGTATTGGTCATTTGAAGACCATGTTAACCACTATGGACATTTGGGAGGAATAACTAAAATATGGAGAGTAAGAGGAGATAAAGAAAAGGATATGTTTGTGGTCGACAAGTCGACCAGAGGGGGGACTGAAGTGGGAGAATGGAAGAACAGGCTCCCGCCCTTCCCCTCTCGCGCCTGGCCTAGAGGATCACGGCCTAGACACCCGCCACGAGAGGAGTTTGCCTATCTACCAGACGACCAAATACCCTGGTACAGGAACATACGGATGTGCCCATCTACCTGCCCAGCAGCCCGCCCTGTCCATGCCGACACCTGCGGCACGGATCAACTCGACTAAACCTACACGTCGTTAGAGATGCCATGACGACCTAGCCAACGGTCAGCACACCTGTGCAAACATGCACACCGGACACTCCCACACCAATCCACACGAAGAATATACTCAGTGCTATGACGTAGGCGACAGACATACTCACGGACGTGCATCTTTATTATTTTCCACATAGGCTCTCAAAATGCAGAAACGCAAGACGCATCATGAACTTATCTAAAAAGGCTTGCTCACGCTTCTTCTAAGAACCATGTACCATAATGAAGAATATAACGGAGACACGATACTGAGGATAGAGCAATATGATACCGTAACCTAAAGCGCTCTGCATCAAGCGGTTCCACCTATGCACCAGGCCCAAGTAGGCCGCAAGCAAAAGCTTCCATGAACATTGAATGAGCAAGAACTGGGTTGCTGACCCTGCAGAATGAGCCCGGCGAGAGCACACCGCCAAGGGCACGATGTTGCAATCTCGCACGCTGCAAGCCAACGCCAAGGTCGCACCTGCAAGATAAACCAGGCACACAGTAGGAAAAACAATATTGTGTTGAATTTTGCCTCAAACACGGTCCCACCTCACGTGACAAAGCCAAACCTGACAAGATGCCGAGCCCAGGAGGAAGGAGACGCCTGAATCCCACGTTTCAAGACACAGGCAGATACAATTAAAAGACTCATTGGACATCTGCAGCAGTGGGAGTAGTCGACCTCCCAACATATGAATAAATCCTCACATTGTTTACACCTACCCATATTAAAACATTGTTGCAAATTACAGGTGCACCGCGAGCTGGGAACAGCGATAGTCCCAGACTGGGAGGCTCGCGAGCGGACCAATCAGAACATGGGGCTCCTATCACTGACGCCATTAACATTGACCAATCCTCAGAGGTCTTCATGTAACAATTTTCATGTATCAAATTGAAGGGACAGCCCAGGTATACCACCTGACTAACCCTCAACCACTAATACCGTTCTCTATATGTATGCTATACTAACCCTACCACTCGAGTAACCAATCCAGAGTGGAGATAGGTTTTTTGCTAAACTTTCCAAGTGACGCAAGTAGCGCGTCATACTAAGGTAAAAAGGGCCTGCGAGCCCCACGATTGTGTGTGTGTCAGGACGGATGCGTACGCTCCTTGACCCATCCCTGCCGTTTTGTCTAATAAACAGCAGAGTCACCTTGCTTCTTGCGTGTGTCTCATACTCTATCTCTTTTGGGATATACGGGAGGAGTTGGGGCCTCCCTGCCCGGAGGTCTGCGGACGGCCCGGCCAACCCCGGCAGAATTTCCCCCCGACAGGTTCATTATCAGTTTTCTTATTTGTGCTGAAGGAAATGGGTTGACTGCTTATTGCAATTTCTGTGGAGACATCAAGATTTCTTAGGAATACTTGATATCCTGTTTGTCTGTTACCCGTTTTTCTTTTATTTTTGGTTTTGGGAATTTGTTTGGTAGTAGGGACATCATTTTGGATTTTTTTTGTGGAAAAAATCTGGAAAATATCAGTTTGCTTTGTTACGGGTGGGATTTCTCTGACTGGTATGTGTGAGGAGGTCAGATGACCAGAAGGGGAGGCAGTGGAGTCGATCAGGTTCTGTGGCATTGTCGAGATAGAGGGCTTATTAGGAGCCTTCACAATCGTCAGTGGTGGTGCCAGGTTAGTTTTAGGTATTGAGGTCGGATGGGCTTTCATCAATGGCATCATTGTCAAAGTCAGAAGGGCTTTTTCCACCCTATCAGCTGCTGCCATTTCGAATAGTCTTGTTTGCCATTGGTGCGAGTGTTCAGCTTTGCGGTCCAAACATTTTTCTATGGTAGCAATGAAAGCCTCGAGATGCATTTTCTTTGTGTGGATTAATGCCAGGAGGGTGGCTTGTTCCTTGATGTTCTCATTGGTAGATTGATATAGTTTACAAAATGGAGTCATGGCTTGGCTAGTGATTGCTATGAGCATGTTTTGAAGCTCGACCATGGAAGTGGGGATCCTCTGCTGGTATTGGTCATCAAACGTTTTGCACTGGCAATTGTTTAAGGTTGGGGGTGTTCTAGGTCGTACGTAGGTGAAGCCTTTTTCTTATTATTCCTATGGATTGCTGAAATGGGAGGATTCATTTTTTCACATTCAAATTTCAATTTGGTGATTGGTGTATCTGTGTTGTTGGTAAGTGGGTGCATATCCTGTGTACTGTTTGCTGGATAACTACCAGGTGGGAGGATATTTTTTTATAGCCGGCGTGGATGTAGGAGGCAGATTGTTTGTCCGCTTGGAGAACAGGTTTTCAAAGACTTCTTTTCTCTTTTCGATGTTGGTCATGAGTAACTCTATTTCGGTAATATCTAACGAGAGTCGTGCCGCTCTGATGTTAGATTGATGTGGAGGTCTTTGCGTCATGGCTTTTGTTGGACTCCGGCTGGTGTAAGATTGTAGCCATTTCAATTTGGCTTGCTTCAATCTTTCTTTTTTAGATAAATCGGTACGTGAAATCCTATCTGCTTTATGTGTTGAGTCTTTCGGTACTGTAACAATTGTCGTTTTTGATAAGAGGGCCAGATTGGATTCAATGGCCTGCTCTGTCTGGTGAAAGCCTTGGGTGGGCTTATTCGGTGTATCAATGGAGGGGGATCCTCCTGACAATGGAACTTTGTTCTCTGTCTTTAGGGCTGGTGTAGGCCTCTGAATGACAACAGTCGGAAAAAGAAAAGGTTCGATAGTCGTAGAATTCGGATCAATTAATGGAAATCCCTCCTGGTTAGCAGATTTGGTCAAGGGAGGGGGTGTTCCATTGGGCTCTTCGTGGTCTAGATGTAAGACCTTCTGTGGCTCACTTTCTCCACATGATGGCTCGAGACTCAGTAGGTTGAAGGGCAGGGAGAGGGGATTTCAATTCGTGGGTTGACTCATGTCGCTGTGGTATTGAGTTTATCATGGGAGAAGTGTCAGGCTCTTCTATTCCGGAATGCTTGTGATTGATCACTTGAGTGATCACTTTTGGATCCTTTTTTTTGTTGAACGACTTGGAAAGGGTTTGCTCAATGGTAGGTTGAATTGAGAGATCGAGAGAAATTGGCCTTCTTTTTTTGGTCACGTTTAACTCGTAGCCTGTTTTTCGGGCCGGATGTATGAGGAGGAATGTTTTCTTGTCCGGTAGGTGACAAGTGTACCTGGGAGGGCATCTTGGTGTGAGCTTCCGTAGCAGAATTTAGCAGGTGTCGGGGGATCGTATTTTGCGTCGGTGGTCGCGGGCAATCTGGTGAGGAATCCAGGCAAGGCAACTGAGTGATGACAGAAATCAGGCGCGCGACCGCAAAGCCCTCAGAGCCTGAAGACCGGAAGACTCAGCAGTTCGACTCCGCGGTCCGCGGTCCGCGTTGCGGATAGTTGTGCTTTTGGCAAGTTGGGCACAAACAAAAGAGAAAGAGGACTGGAGGTCCTTAGGCACACGGTGCAGTGGAAAGTTCCTGGCAGGTAAGGCAGACCGGAAGACTCAGCAGTTCGACTCCGCGGTCCGCTCCGCGGATAGTTGTGCTTTTGCAAGTTGGGCACAATCAACAGAGAACGAGGACTGCAGGTCCTTAGGCACACGGTGCAGTGGAAAGTTCCTGGCAGGTAAGGCAGACCGGAAGACTCAGCAGTTCAACTCTGTGTTGTGTACTTACATTTTGACACTTTTGAAAATATAAAACAAAGGACACATTTGCAAAACCATGCTTTCAAGTTCTTGCTGACCCTCCTTGTGCATATTTGCTGTAATCCTATCCAGCACTTCAACCTGTACCCACAAGCAGATTTTTTTCCCCATTCAAACCTATCCCAATTTTGAAAAACATGAGCACATAGCCGGTCCCTGGTGCCCATGACCACAGGCTATACCTCAGTCACCAAATGTATATCACCCATTGTTCCAGGGGCTGGACATCACGCCAGCCCCTGGACCAATGGGAGGCCCGTCCGCAGACCGAACAGGGAAGTAAGTCTGTGGACCGAAAACCAGATATCACACATTATTTTACCTACTTTTTGGCAATTTAAAAAAAAAACTTCTGGCGGATTTACACCAAATTTAAAAAAGCACACTTTTGGGATTAAGCCGTCGTTCCTGTTGCAAATTTGGTGACAATCCATCCAGCGGTTTGGGCTGTAGGGATGAGCAAAATGTTTTTTCCATTGCGTCTACGGCAACAACCACACATTTTGGGACCCTCCCTATAACTTTGCCCCCCTCCCCTGCACCAAACCTCACCAAACTTCGTAGAATCGATCTGACAGGGCCATATACTTTTTTTGCATGGTGAGGATTCGTCCAGTGGGGGTGAAGTTAAAAGCCACCCAAAAAAAGCTCTTCCTATGGGTTGAGCAACTTAAGCATAACTACAGGGCTGCTACTGCAAAATAAAGGTTTTTGAAGCAACATTCTTTAATTATAAACAGACAAAAGTCTGAACAAGGAAAACATACAGCTGTGCGTTTCAAGCCCTCCTGGGCCCTTGATCACGCTGTAAACTCACCCACACACCCAGTGAGTTTAATACATGTACTAGCACTATATGGTAAATCGTCTAGAGCAGAACAAGTATGGTTTAACAAGTCGGCCATTTTAAGATGGTATTATAACATCAAAACTCCTATTCAAATTGAATACAGAGTTCACTTATTACTGCAAATTAATGGTGTTAATGACAGCCATTCATTTCAAGACTATCAGCAGTTATGGGAATTGACTAAAATTTGACACTGGTCGTTTTTATTTTACAAGGTAATTCCTGTCAGCCTATCTTCTGGCAGCACACGTTCCCTATCGACACGAGCAAGTTGCATAAGCCTTTCTAGCACTGTGCTATCACTTTACAGCTTTGTTGGCTTACAAAAAAGGAAAAATCTGTTTTATTAGAATCTTCACGTTGGGAAATTTTATTTGCGATAACAGATGCATTTTAGGACTTGTGCAGTAGCAGCCGCGTTTTTGTGCTTTCTTTAGTGACTAAAAGAACTGACACAAGCACGTTTAGAACTTCTTTTACACATGGGCCCTCATTACAACACCGGCGCTAAACCATAGCGCTGTTAGCACCATGGTTGGTCCCGGTATTGTAACGAGTCCGCCATGGTGAAATGGGGAAGTACCACCCCATTCCAAGGTTGGCAGCGCGGTACTTCCCCATTTCACCATGGCCCTTCCCCATTCCATTTTCACCCCATAGGGCATAATGGGAATGGGAAAGGCGGTAAGTACAGTACCGCAAATTGCGGTACCGTACTTACCTCGAAATTCCCTTTGCGGGTCCTTACTTTAACGGCTGGTCTAGACCAGCCGTTAAGGTCGGGTCCCGCAAAGGGACCTCGTAATTAGGCGCTAAGGGGTTAACGGCGCCATAGCCTTTTACGGCGCCGTTAACCCCTTAGCGCCAGGGTCGTAATGACAACCATGATGTTTTTTAAACTTAACATGGGGGGGTCATTACGAGGTAGGAGGTAAGCATGTCGCTATTAGCGGCATGTCTATCCCCTTACCGGATACCGGGTCCGGGTTCCTTGAATGAGGAATTACCGGGCCATTCCAACCTTGGAGGGCCCGGTAATTCCTCATTCAAGGAACCCTGACCATGGGGCTCAATGGGAATGGGGAGTATGCTAACAACGGGCCCGTTAATAACGTTGTTAGCATGCTGGGCTGCTCGCAGGACCCGGTAAGGCAGCCTGGTAAAACCAGGCATCCTTAGCGGGTCCCGCGAGCAGAACTCGTAATGAGGCGGTAAGGGGCTGACAGCTCCAACACCTTTACCGACGGCGTTAACCCCTTACCGCCAGGGTTGGAATGACCCCCATGGTATTTATCCATGTAAAGAGAAATTGTTGACAGTAATTTTAAAAATGCATTTTTCACTTGATCTCATTGATTGCTGAAATTGATACCATTTTTTTGATAGTGTGTTGCATTATAATATATGTGAAACTATATGCTTGTCAGTGCCAATGAGCGTTTCCATCACGGCCGCTTGTCTTTTCTAACATTTGGAATGCACTTGCATCTCTGAAAGGTGATGGACTAATGATCACGTGATGCGCATGAACATAAAATAAATCCCTCAACTAAAAACAAATGAACCTGTTGAACATATATGGCACTTCCCTTGACATCGCCCGAGTCAAAGTCTGTGCCTTGAGTTGTGCTTCTTTACCATCAGTCCATTTACAAGTGGGTACCCCTGGAGACAGAGTTGAGATGTATTGGGCACATGCCTGGTCCCTAGTAACACTGCATATTCACTTGTATCTACATATCCACTTTTATTTTATTTCTAGTGTCCAAATGTTCATTAGAAAGTGTAGAAAACTAACAAACCACCATCATTTATACCCTCATTGCCCACCGGGTGTCACTGCTGCCTTGTAAACAAAATTGTGCCACTATCTGTTACTTTCATATCTATAATAACACCATATTGTTCCTCAGGGTTATAAGTGTTTCTACAAGAGGTCATTGTTTCATTTTACTCAGTTAATCGTTTTCGGAGAGGAGAAGTGATGAGTGTTGTATTTATGGATGTATGTTGTGCATAGAACGATACAATAAAGGCGCTTATTTCGCTGAGCAACCTTTTCGCCGCGGCGCAATGTACATGAAGCGCTATCAAAAGCTTCATCTGTTGTCTAGATCTTCTTCCGATTTATTTTACAATGGCGTACAATAATAAACGGTCTGGGTTTGTCTACTAGCACGCTGCACTGCCAATTTTGGTACATATAGAAACCGAAACACAGGAAAATAGATGGATTCCTCGGGATCCTCGCTTTTAGTCAAGTGGAGACGCTGGGATTAGCAGCATAGCGATATCCTCCTATATGAATAGGAAGGCCTGACGATCCATATTGATAGTTAACGGTTTTCAGGACAGGAAGAGTTGAAAGTGTTCACACGCCCAGACCAAGGTGAGCCTTTCCTTTTCTACTTGTGAATAAGGCTACTCAGATTTGGACAAACGCTGCTTACATAGGATACTAAATGCCTCCTTTGTGAGGCGTCTTCATCGACCTGTGCCAGGATGGCATCCAACCCCACTGGGCTGACATCTACCATCAGTTCTCTGTGTCTCGCTGTGTCATAATAGGACATATTGTCGACAAGCGATATCTACTATCAGAGGGACTCAAAAGCCTCCTGACAGACTTGGGACGCCTGGAAGGAGGCATTGTGCTTAGTGAGGGCTCTCAGAGGCTTGCTGACTGTCGCAGTCTATTGTGAATCTAGTGCAGTAGCTGGCGAGTCCTAAAAACAACTGCAGCTCAGATATATTTGTGGGTGGAGGTGTGCCATTGAGGGCCGCCACCTTTTCCGGATCTGTTGTCATCCCCTGTGCCAGTAGATCTGTCAGAAAAATCAGACCGTGCCTTTCCGAAACTCACATTTGTCCTCGTTTGAGGTGAGCCAGTTCTTCTTACACTTGGTGCTGTATGTTTACTGGTATGCCCTGATAGTTTTGGAAAACTGGCGGGATGGTTGTATAAATGTGCAGTTCAATTTGCTTGTGTTTTAGCTTCCCAAGTCCTTTGAACAGTGAAGGGAATATCTGTTCCATTCTTTCAACAGTATCTATATATGTATGCGCCATCAGGCAGTACAGCACATGTATGAGACCAATGTCAAGGGCTGCTTTAAAGCTTAGGATGCACCCGCTTTCGGCAGCTGCCTCCAGCACGTTTATTGGTAGTCTTTTGGACTGTTTCTTGTATTGACAGGTAGCTTCAAAGTATCCCTTGCACGGTAGTGGCATTTTGGATCCATATGCATAATATCCACTTCTGAGGGCTGGAGTCGCAGGGCTTTTGTGATGTTCCTTTATGTTTCTTCACTGATCACATTGACCGTGGCACCCATGTTGACCACGCGTTTGGCTTGCAGATTGTTCATTTGTATTAATATGGTAGGACTTTGTTCTTGTGCCTGCTGGTTTTCTTAGGCATAGAGATATCCCCTGCAGTGTGGTTCTTCTGCTGATGAACTCGACCAGCTACCCGAGGCCGATTGTTCAAGAATATCTTATGTTGCGCTTCGCCCTTCAGGGCTAACATGACACAGATGAGTGGGCCGTTCTCCATTCTGATGCTTTCCTTTCCTCCGGGGTCATCTCGTCCCACCAAAGGCTCTCCTTGTGGCATCCAGATGGTTTTTCCCGATGATGCCCAGTGGCTGCCTGAGACATCATCGCTGCCATCTACCTTTCCTTCATCTTTGGTAGCAGCAGGTCCACCCCCCTCGTATTGCCACGCTGCAAGACATGCAACCTTCTGCCTTGAAGTGACCGATTGCCAGACATTTTCATTCATACAGGAATTTATACTCACATCGGAAACAGAATTGATCTGTCTGTCCATGCGGGTGTACAGCTGGGACCATCCTATTCACCAGGGCTGGTGTCGATGTTGGTTTCTTCATCTTGTTCATTGCTTTGGCCTGGTGCTCTACTGCCTTTTCTGAGCATGCTAGTCCCAGGATCGCTTCCAGGGACTGGGGTTTCCGTAGCAGGCACTTTCTGAATTGTATCGACTCGCACCGTGCGATTTTCTGTGATGTCAGCACTTCGTCTTTGGAATAGTTGTTTTGTGCGTTATGTTTCATCCTTATTCGTAGGTGTAACATGAAAGCCTGCATGGACTCCTCTTTGTTTTGTGTCGTGGTGTGAAACACATGCGTTTCATAGTCCAAGTTAGTGTGTGGTGTGAAATACTCCATCAATGTGGTACAGCGACCTCTGAATGTGTCTACTGTGTCTTCAAGCAGTTCATCTATGATGTCCCTTATGGCTGGACCCACCGCTAGTGTGAGAAGACATTTCTTTTGGTATTCGTCAAGCCTATCGCCTTAATGTAGACGTTGAAGTCTCTCAGCCATCTTGTCCACCGGGGTCCCAAATTTCTTCTTTCTGTGAGATCAAATGCCCCTGATAGTTGCATGGACAGGGATTTCTGGAAGCGCGCCTGAAATGATTTTGGTGGGGTCACCGCCACTGTGGCCGGAATGTCCTCTTCTGACATGTTCTCTTCCGGTGTGGGTAGTGTCTTAATGTGATTACCCAGCAGTCTGTTCTTGGACTTGGGGTTGTTTTTGTGTACTGCATGTGCCTGTGTGGCTTGCAGTTCGTGCCTCACTTTGGCTTTTGATGAGTCACCATCACTCGTCATCCATGCTCACTTGAAGGCTGTGCTCTTCCCCCTTCGTAGCCGTGTGCACGACCGTCAGGTCCTGCAGGGCCTCCTTATGATAGCTTCAGTTCGCCTGGCTGGGCCGTGTTATCCTTTTTTTTTCACTGCCTCCCCACAGACTGATGGAGCCGATCACGCCCATCACTTCAGAATTTGCGCCTCCTTTTCGCTGCTGCTTCCGCAGCGGCTACAAGGACGGCTAAGCCACTTCCCTATTGGCTCTGGGGCGTGCCTGTCTTTGAGGCTCCTGCACTGCTTCTCACAGCACGCAGCACGGGTTTGCCATTACGTTGCCAATGTTGTCTTGCGTCACCAGGGGTTTTGAGGCACTCAAGACCCTCGGCTCACACTGTGTCTCCCTTATTCAGTGAGAAGCAGACACAGTGAGCTGAGAAACGTGTGTTTATTCCACTTTCTACAGCGTTATACTTAGCCTCCTCTCCCACATCACATACTCTTCCTCGTTCTCCCGCTCCCTTCATCCCATAACAATGTGGAGAGGATCCACGACTTTACAAGATACTCACACTATTTCTGAGGTGTTCCCATTTTATGACCGGGTACCAACTTTGGGGTTAGAAACCACATGCTGGTGAGGCTGCAGACGAAATAATGAGGCCACACATGAGGATGGTCTATCGTTCTCTGCCTTGCAGAACCTGTGGGTTTGCCCCTTCTCTATTTCCTATCCGTTACAGACACGCCATGGTTTACATGCCATGACTTGTTTTTGCCAGTGCCCCAGGGGTCTCCACCCAGAGCCGGAAGTCTCTGTGCCCTGGCTGAGATACAGTCTGGACATAACCCCCTCAACTGGGATCAAAAGTTCATGAGCTATCTTTAGACTGGCTAGCTGGTATAATCTGTGAAGGATGTAGCCTTAGCGACTGGTTTTTGCTGCTCTCGCAGGGAGTATCTGGACTGATTTTTCCAAGCTGGCGTGGTAGTCTCTTGAGATGGCTTATCTTCTTGTAGCAGTGACACACCTTCGCTGGCCAGGCATTGATGTTCGTTCTGATGTGTACTTGCTGACCTGTTCTTCTTTCTCTTGGTTGCTTTTGGGTGTTTGCCACCGGTGACTCTTGTTCGAACCTGCGCTCTGCCATTTCTGGCTGCTGTTGAGGCTGGGGTGTTGTTGGTGCGGTTTCTTCTCTCTGCATATTGGAAGCATGATGAGTTGCGTGTCACTGATTCTGCATCTCTTTGCAGTGATCATCCCGTGGTTGGTTTGTACTACCGTCCTTTGCCGGGACTCATATGACAGCGTCATCTTCTTTTGTGGGGCTCTCGTCTTGACTAGGACTGAGTCACTGATGGCAAGGTTATAGTGTTTGGCTCGCTTGGGTTTCTTTTCTGTTGTGAGCCTGTCATTCAATTCGCTTGCCATCTACTTCGGGGACCTCCCAGCTCTCAGGTAGTGGTAAACATGCTTGTAATGGTACTCTGAACATTAAAGCTGCTGGGCTGATTTGTGTGGAGGAGTGCATAGTTTGGTTGTAAGATTAGAGGAATCTGCACAGTTCTGGGACAGCCATGAGTTTCTCTGGTCTTTTGCAATTCTCACCACTTTGTTGATATATGGCATGAATCGTTCGGCATCTCCTTTTGCATCTAGCCAACATGGAGTAAACCAGTGATGTTGAATGTCCAGGCTGTTGGAAAACACTTTGATCTCTTTCCCTTTGAAGGGGGGTCCGTTGTCACTCTTGACTTGTTGGGGTAGGCAATGTATTGTGAACATCTTCTCCAGGGCTGTAACTACTGACAGGGCATCTGTTGACTACTGGCTCCACTTCTGGATACCTGCTGTATTCGTCTATCATGACTAGTAGGTATGCCCGTTTGCGATCGTGCCGAAATCAATGCTGATTTATTTCCACCTCCTTTGGCTGCAAGGAAGATTTGCAATGGGTTCCGGGGGACCCTGCCATTATGTGGATTGGCAGGCAGCGCAAAATGCTACCAGCTCCATCACCTTTTTTGGATGTTGGGAATCCACACATCGTGATTTGAGGAACGCTTGGGTCTTCACGATGCCGGTGCTCAAGAGCTACTGGTAGGACGATTCAGTGTCCTTTAAGGATAAGGCCTTCTGGGGATACAGATAATTCATGCTTGATGCCGAATATTCCTTGTAACATCTCTTTGGCAGCTGGGGTGCGTTTTTTGCTGCCAGGAGGAAGTTCTTCCATTCTCCTGATTGTATTGCGGTCTTGGCCAGTTGTAGAAAGGTGTCTTCGGACATCGCATCGACTATGTCTTGTAGCCTCATGGCTCTTGGTTTCACGCATGCCACGATGTGACAGGCATGCTCTTCTGTTTCTTTAGCAGCTTCACATTCAGAAAGGGGTGGCTGGTTGGGGGTGACATGAGTCTGCCGGGTTGTCGGGTCCGGATCGGAAGACCAATTCGATGTCGAACTGTTATAGTTGCAGCATTCACCGTTCTATCCTGGCCAGTGGGTGCGTGGCAGATCCTTTAAATATTGGCACTTGTGGCTTGTTGTCTGTGTTCACTTTTAGCAGATGTCCCACTGGGTAGATCTGGATGTGTCGACAGCCCCAAAGTATGGTTAGCGCCTCCTTCTTGATTTAAGTATAGTTCTGATCTGTCTTCATAAGTGCCCGTCTGGCGAAAGCAATGGGATGAATCGTCCCTTTGCTGTCTACTTGTGTTATGACGTCCCCAAGGCCTGCTGGGCCAGTGTCTAGCAACAGTTCATTTTCCTTGGATGTATTGAAGTATGCCATGGTGGTCCCTGTTAGCAGTGTATCCTTTATCTTTTGGAATGTCGCCTTTTTTTCAGTGCCTCACAACCAAGGCACTCCATTCCAGGTTAGTTCTCGCAGTGATGCTGCCACTGTCGCAACATCAGGGAGGAAACGGGTACAGTATGTTACTGCCTCCAGGAAATTTCTTATCTTGGACACTGAGGTAGGAAGATCAGCGCCCTTGACATCTGCTACCTTGGCTGGATCCAGAGGCATTCCGTTAGCATTAAATATGTACCCAGAAAATACTGGTTCTTCTTTTTCAACTTCACACTTTTCTGCAGGTAGCGTCAGGCCTGACTCTTTGAGCCACTGGAGTACTGAGGCCAGGCATTCATAGTGCTCTTCTAGTGACTCATCACACAAGAGTATGTTGTCACTGACTTATATGGCTCCCGGTTGATCTTGCAGTACTTTTCGGATCTTGTTCTAGAATACTGCGGCTGCAGAGGAGATTCCAAAGTTCAGTCTGCAGTATCACTGCATTCCTAAGAGGGATGAGAACATTGTTATGTTTCGCCTTTCTTTTGCTAGTTTTATTTGATGATATCCAGACCACAGGTCTAGCTTGCAGAACACTTTTGTCCCAATGAGATCTACTACTAGTTCATCAATGGTCGGGGTGATTTGTCTTTTTCTCGTCCCATTGGGCAACCTCATGTCACTGCAGATCCTTACCACTTGAGATTGCTTTGACTTTGTTGTGTCCACCATCGGAGAGACCCACAGGGTTGGGCCTGATGTCTTTTCAATGTTGCAGAGGTCTTCTAGCTTCTTTAGCTTCTCTTCAACTGCTTTTCTCATGTGGAATGGCACTTGCCGGTTTCGTACAGCTTTGGATTCTACAGTTGGATCGATGTGTAGAGTCACTGTTCGGTTCTTGAGGCAACCAATTCCTTGGAATAGTTTTGTGTTTGTCTACTAGTCGTTCAATTTTGGGAGTCTGAAGACTGAACGAGAACTGTATGATCTTGAGCTGTTCCACGGTCTTGCAGCTAAGTAGGGTGTCAATCCCAGCGTCCACTACATAGATGTGCGTGGGGCATGTTTCACCGTTGAAGGTGAGGTTAGCTTTGAAGGATCCCTTTACTGGCACTTGCTTCTTTCTCCCTTATGCAAACAGTCTCACTCACTGTTTTCTGTAGTTGCAGGCATGTGGGGAGCTTCTCGAAACTGGATGTCGGCATGACGGTGCCTCTGGTGCCTACGATCATTCGTGTGGGTGTCCCATTTGCCAGGATCACGTATGCAGGCTCTGCCCGTTATCTTGTCTTCATCTTTCAATTCTTTGGGATTTTTGCCGAGATCATGTGTACTTTCTCGGTTCTCCTGTGATGATACCTTGTTGGACATTCCGGTGAGGCTTTTTCTTCTGATTGCTCTTCACATTCGTTTTCACTGCTGCATTTTCCTTCTGCTACTGCTCAAGACTTCCCTTTGTTTCTTCTGTACTGGCCTTTTGTCGCTTCTCTTTCTTGGCTCTTCCTTGGTGTGGAGCTCAGGCACACCATGGCAAAATGGTTAAGTCAGCCATATTCTGGTCATTTCGGCCTCTTGTGGCGACAGCAGCCACCAATGATTCTGGTTCTGCTGCGTTCACTGGTAGGCAACTCATTGCAGCTTCCATTGTTGTTACTTGTTCATTTGTTTGTTCTCTCTGGTGACCCATCTCCAGGATACCATTTAGTGATAGGTTACATCCCAAGGGTAAAGTTCGACCTAGCTTCTCTGAGGACAGTTTGTGTATTACCTTCTGTCTGACTGAGTTCTCTTCATCCAGGAACTCCCACCCGACCACCTGATTCTGGCATGAAAGTCATTAATTCTTTCTTTCAGTCTCTGTTGAGCTAAACTTATCTGCAATTGTTCATAGTCTGGGTTGAGCTGTGGTTTGAATTTTGTGTTCAACGCAGCCTTTGCTGCTGCGTAGTCATGGTGTAGGCCATGGTTGAACAGCAAACTGAACAGTCGTAGTGCTAAAGTGCTGAGGTTTAGCATGAGAATCATTCTCCTGTCTTCTTCTGGTTTTTCTTTCCTCAATCTCAGATGCAGTTCAAATTGCTGCAGCCTCAGCTCACATCTCATGGCTGCCCCTGGTGTATGTGGTTCAAATGATCACAAAAACGTGCTATGGGATGTGTCCAGCCATGTGGCAGTGTCTGGGGTTAGCACTTCATCCTCAGGGGCTCCTACAGCTGACTTGTGAGCTGTCTCTCTAGCTGGTGAGCAGTGCTGTTCATCAGCAATTCTGTTGTGAGTCAATTTTGCCTGCCGGTCATTGTTTTAGTTCTGTTCTCCCCTTATACCTGTGTCTCTCTTCCAGCTGATAGCCTGGTGGCCGGCTAACCTTTGGACTTGCCTTTCTAGTTCGGACCAGTTTGTGTCATTGCTGGTCCACCCACGTTTGGTTTACTGGGGGCTTGGGTTGTGGTCTATTTATTTGGTGGGCCTTGTGCACATTGAGGGTCAGATGGCTCTCTGCACCCTTGCCCTGCTGTGCTGTTATTAGGCAGGCAGGGAGGGGGGGGTCGTTCACCGATTTCGGTGTCTTTGTGCGTTGGATAGCAGCTGCTGGGACCCGGCGTGCTGCTGCCATGATCAGTAAGCCACCTTTTCAGGTCTGCATGGTGTTGACATGCTCGTCACCAATGGGGGAGTTAGGAGCCATGTGCTGGCGCAGTTGTGGATGAAATAATGAAGCCACACACAAGGATGGTCTGTCGCGCTCTGCCCTGTATAACCCATGGCCTTGCACCTTCTTTATTTCCTATCTGTTACAGGCACGTCATGATTTACGTGCCATGATATGTTTTTGCCAGTGCCCCGGGGGTCTCTGTCCAGACCCGGAAGTCTCTGTGTCCTGGTGAAGATACGTTCCAGACATCACACCAACATTATGGCAGTGCCCTGTAAATCCCTATCCCATGCCTATAAAAAGACAAAACGGTTGGCATCGTCAATGCTTGTTCTGTTTGGGCCTGTGATATTTGGACTTAGGTCGCAAGACACCGTTTCTTTTCTGTATAGGCTGCTGTGGCCTTTCTAGCCTTGCTTTGTGTGTGCGCAATGGAATTCAGAAGAACAGGCTCACTTCTGGGTGTGTTTTCCCTACCCCTGGCAGCTCGTAGCCAGAGGATATCGGAATTGATCGGGTGTGGCAGAGGAGTGGTTTCGCATGGTCCCCGTGACCGCAGTCGAAGCCCCATGCTATCTATGACAGACAAGTTGGCGGTAAGCACTGCAGAGCCACCACGGTTATTCGTGGACCCCAAAAAATGCTGTGTGGACATAAGTAGAATGATTTGTGCACTTGGATCAGTGCCCTCAACAGGGGTGTTGCTAAGCCTGGAAAAGATTTGGGGCTACGCTATTGCCGGGACTCGGGACTAGCTATGCTTTGGTTGCAGAACCTGAGGTTCTATCTGGGGCTACAACAAAAAGAGCAGGGGCTATAGCCAGGCCCGTTTCTTGCCCTGGATGAAGCGGGCGACCGCCCGGGGCGCAATCGCCCCGGGGGCACAATTGCCCACCCTGGTGAGGGCTCGAATTGCCCTGGAGGCACATTCGCCTTGGGGCGGGCACCATTGCCTTGGGCTGTGCGCGATTGCTCGAGTAGAGGCACCAGGTGCTGGCGCTGCCTCTAATGTGCTCTGGCAAGAGGCACCGCCAGCTTCTGCTGCCTCTACTTGAGCAATCGTGCACAAACGACCTCCATTTGACTTCCCCGGCCCGTCAGTCTTCTTCCTTTCAATCCCCGCAGTGGCACCAGGACCCCTGCTGCTAAATTTGATTAGCACCAGGGGTCACTATCAGACTCGGCGCCACAGCGGGTGAAGTGAAGAAACAATAAGCCACGGGGAAGTTAACTTCTTTTTCAATCATGTTAGGAGTTAACTTCCCCGTGGCTTATCAGCAGTGCTGAGCACTGCAAAGTTTCATGGGCAGTGGCGTCGCCAGGAATCAAATTTAGGAGGGGCACAGAGGGGGCCAAAGACAAAAGTAGGGGGGGACAGAAAAAAGTAAAGGGAGAACATGGTCACTGCTCATCTGAGGTAGGGGGGGGGGCTCATAGGGGGGGCACAGGCTCTGCGCTGTAGCCTAGGGACTAGAAACTGCCCTGTACCCAGGCATAAAGACTCCCCTTCCCCCTCCATTGGCCTCGTGCTTGCAGGACACGAGTTCTTCCTTGCCCAGAGACTGTTCTGCATGAAGATGTTTAGTGCGCATTTTGTGGCCTGTTGTAGCATTTTCAATGATTTGTAGTGGAGGCATAATATAAGGCGTAAAGCTAATTTTGCTGGTAAAAATTGAAAGCTGCCAGGGCCTGAAATACTGTATGAAACTCACAAGAAGTTGGGTTTTTGTCCGTTTCAGATTGTAAAGTTTGAAAGGACCGTACGGAGTGCATTTTCTTCCCCAAGACAAGGGTGCATACATTTCAAGCAGAATCTAAAAGTGAACGGAAAATAATAAAATAAATGCGGATTACCTACGTGAGCAAGGCAAAGAAAAAAAAAACGTACATTTTGAATAAGTAAAAGAAGGTGAAATTATCCACTAAAATTCAGTGTTTGAGTGATTTCACTTAAAATATGCATTTTGAATAGCATGGGTGTTATTGACCCCTGGAACACACCATGATCTACTCCACAGTTATGCGGTCCGAACTTGAGACGACGCATCTGCGCGAATTGAGCATCCATTTTAGGGAGATGTTTGTTTGTTTGTTTGTTTGTTTTAATATTTATAATGCGCGCTAGACCCGAGGGTATCAGGACGCAAAAGGCATAAAGAGGGTCGTTCAGCTTCGGTTACATTGCTGTAAAATATCATACATTATACACACTATATGGCAAGAGACATCGAGAAACAGTTATAAACAATCTGTACATGCACGGCAGGTGATGCAATCGGAGAGTAGTAGTGTGTCAGATGTCATGTTCCTTAATCCAATGGATGAGGTTTGATCTAAAGCGTAGATAGGGTAGACTTTCCTTAAGGTAGGTGGGAGCGAGTTCCAGTATTGGGCAGCTTTGACCGGGAAGCTGCTTCCACCAGTCTTCATACGTTTACATCTGGGCACTAGTAGGAGGTTGGCGTTGGCTTTTCTCGCAGGGCGGTTGGAAGATTGTCTCGAGTATCTGGCAGTGAGGTACTGTGGGGCAGCATGGTGTAGTCATGTATGTGTCAGGGAAGCTGTTTTGAGGAGAATTTTGTCTTTTGTGGAAAGCCAGTTATTGGATCTTCTGAGGTCAGATATATGGGCTTTCTTGGGAATACTAAGGGCTGCTCTCAGGGCATTATTTTGTAGAATCTGGATCTTATTGGTAATGTATTTGTTACTCCCTACATATAAGGCATTACAATAATCCAGTTTGGATAAGACAAGGACTCTTGCTAGTGTGATGCAGTTATTATCTGAGAGGAAGGGCTTGGCTGCTCTGATTAGGTATAAGCAGTAGCTGAGGCCATGGAGTTGACTTGTTTTTTGAAGGTTAGGGTAGAGTCTAGATAGAATCCAAGGGTTTTGACTTCCTGGGCTACTGTGATATATTGTTGTCTATTCTGAAATTCAAATAGAGATGGCCTAGTTTGTGGAGGTTAGCAGGGGTGCCGAGAAGGAGGAGTTGTGTTTTGTCATCATTCAGGCATAGTCCATGAGATGCCATCCATGCCTGGATGATGAGGTACATTCTGTTCACAAAGGCCAAATCCTTGTTGTAATCTCCCGTCAACGGGATGAGGATCTGTGTATCATCCGCGTAGTTAGTGTAGGTGATACCCAGGCCATCTAGATCATCAACAAGAGGCTTTGTAAAGATGTTGTACAGAGTAGGCGAGACGCAGGAGCCCTGGGGCACACCGCAGGTGATAGGTATGGGGTCAGCGGCTGCTAAAGGTGAGAAAACCTGCATTGTTCTATTGTAAAGGAAGGATTGAATCCAGCCTATGGCTTCTTGTGAGAAGTGAAGGGCAGATTCCAAGTGGTTACAAAGAATATTATGGTCAACCTGGTCAAACGCTGCTGAGAGATCAAGTAGCAGTAATAGTGCTGTCTTACCATTGTCTCTCAGGGTGTCTATTTGTGCTTTAAAGTCGATAAGCGCGATTTCCATTCCGTGTTGTGGTCTGAAACCTGACTGATGTACTCCTAGAAGGTGGTTGCATTCCAGATATTGTTGGATTTGGAGGTACCCCATCTTATCTAGGATTTTAAGCAGGCAAGGAACTGTGGTGATGGGGCGATAATTAGTGGGTATAGACGGGTCATGTGTTTGTTTTTTAAGAAGTGGGAGGACCCACGACTGTTTCAGGATGTTGCGAATGATGCCGGTGGAGAAGGAGGCATTTATGAGCTTGGCAATGAAAGGGGAGAGGTCACATGCAGCATCTTTTATAATTTGTGCTGGGCAAGGGTCGCTGTGGCAGTTGGACGGTTTGAGGGTTAGGATGATTTTTTCAACTTCTAGGATGGATACTTTCTTGAAGTTGAAGAGGGGCTTTGGTGGAGTGGGGAGAGTAGGAGGCACGGTGGTCAGGGGCAAGGGTGCAGAACTTTTGTTAGGAGTAGGGGCAAGGAGGAGAGTTTCTTTTTTATTGTTAATCTTAGTCTGGAGATTTGTTATCTTGTTAGATGGGGCACTCTGAATACTGGTGCACCAGTTTTTGTCCTTGAGGCAAGTGTCGGGGGCTTGGATGGGCGTTTCTATCTCTTTGAGGATTGTGAACAATTCTTTAGTATTAGTGTTAGCTTTTGTAATGCGCAGGTTATATGACTCTTGTTTGGCAAGGATGATTTATTTTTTATAGAGGGAGGCTAGTTTGCAGAGATTGTTTTTATTAGTGTCAGACGGCTCTAGTCTACAAATTTGTTCGCTTTTACATTTCTCTAGTCTGATTGCTTTCAGGTGAGGAGAGAACCATGTATTTACATGTTTTTTCGGTTTGCTCTTTCTGATTTTCAGTGGTGCTGTGGCGTCTAAAGCAGATAGCATTACTTTGTTGTATTCTTCAACCAGGATAAATGGGTCTGTGTGGGCAGGTAGAGAATACAAAGTGGGAAGAATCAGAGGAGTGAGATTATAAGCTGTATGTTTTTTTTTATTTCTAGTGAGAATGGCAGGAGCTATGCTATCAGCGTGCAGGGGAGCTGCAACCTCTAGGGAGAAGGAGATCAAGTGGTGTCGGACCAGGGCGTTGGTGTTATGGAGGTGATGGATGTCTGGCAATTGTGCTCTTCTACCCAGTCAAGGGTCCTACCTTTGGTATGGGTCGCACCTGTTACCTTTTGGGTGAACCCTAATTCCTCAAGGGAATCGTTAATCTGTGTAGCGTTAGGATCTGATGGGTCTTTGAATCCAAGGTTGAGGTCTCCTAAGAGAAGGCATAGTGAGGAGTTTTTAAGATTATCAGCAAGGATATTAGTAAAATCTTCTTTGAACGAGCCTAGTGGGCCCGGGGGTCTATAAATGAGGTGAATGGATAAGGTCTGGGTGACCGAAATGGTCAACTTGGCAGTAAGGGATTCGCATGAGTCTGCATTTAGTGGGGAGGTGAGTCTGAGTGCTAGACTAGTTTTTGCAATTATAGCAAGGCCTCCGCTTCGGGAGGTGGTGCGATCTATTCTTAGAAGGGTGTAGTCCTCAGGGATGGCTAACATGATCCCTGGGCCAGCGGCTGAGTGAAGCCAGGATTCAGTGATAGCAAGGAAGTCCATTTTTTCTATCAAGAGTAGGGTAGTGCCCGGGTGTTGTGGTGGTGTCTTGGGTGGGTATTACGGTCTTGGGGGAGTCGGCTATTGAGCTGGAGTGGATGCTGAAAGTTGGTGGCTTTTTGAGAGGGGGTTTTCGTGATAGGCTGAGGTTCTCTTAGGTATCTGATGGTATTGTTAGAAGGAGGATATAAGGTTTTGACTAGAGGTTCATAGATTTTGGGAAGTCTAGCGCAAAGTTTAAGGTTTCTTTGGAGGAGACTGAAGGGTCTTGTGATGGGGTCATTTTGACTGAGGGGTTTGTTGGAGAGAGTCGCATACGCTGATAACGGCAGAGTGAGTGGCATGGTATGGTCTAATGTACTAAATTGGTATTAGTCCTCAGTAGCACAGTGTAGATTACAGGCATAAACATGGTTTGTGCGTGGAGTGGCTAGCTAATGGTTGAAGTGGCACTAACATTGGTTGAGGGGTGTCCAAGCGCAGGTGTAGGTGGCTAGGTAGGGTAGTATTACGGAAACTATAGCAGGTATGTGAGTGGATAGAGGCGATCTGACTAGGGTAGGGTGATGACAATGAATCAATAAATGCCCAAGTGTCTAGATGCAGTACTTTCACAGTAGTCACAAGGCTAAGAGCAGTGTAGGCATAGGGGCTAGGATTAAAATATGCACAAGTATCTAGATTCAAAAATAAGCACAGATGATACTTTCATGGGGGTCACATGGCTAGGAACAGAGTGTGCACACGGCTAAACGTGAAGTGTGCACAGGTAACTAGATTCAAAATAAGCACAGATGATACTTTCATGGGGATCACAGAGCAAGGAACAGAGTGTGCACACGGCTAAGCTCGAAGTGTGCACAGGTACCTAGATTCAAAATAAGCACAGATAGGTCAGAAGGCTAGGAACAGAGTGTGCACAAGGCTAAGTTTAAAATATGCATAAGTATCTATTTTCAAAATGAGCACAGACGACTAAAAGCAATGCTATCAGAATGGTTATGGTAGTTACAGGGCTGGGATCAGTATGGTCACAACATGGCTGCATTCAAGACATATGCAGCGGCTAGACTGAGCAAGGCATATATGGCCCACAATACAGTATACTGATTTTTGTTGGCTTTGCCAATGTTTTTTTTAACAGGACTTCACTGATGGACACGTACAGTGCGTATACATCGATTGGCTGAAAGCAAACGTGGTTAAGACATTTTTACTACACCAGTAGTAGTTCCAGCTCAAATTAAGTCATTAATTCTCAGAAGACTGCTTTGAAAAAACACTGGCATGCCCTTTGAGTGCAAAGTTTGATGTTAAGGCTTGAATAAAGAGAGCTGAAAGAGTTTCCTTCTTGTTCAGTACATTGACAGGCCAACTCTAGCATGAACCAGACGACTGAGTCTTTTCGCCATTACTGCCATAGCACCTGGCACTTGGCTTGTTCACTTGGGGGAGTACAAGTGGATTCTTTGTAAACACACTATTCTTCCCTTATTTTGCCAAAAATTATCCTCGGTAACCACCCAGGTATTTTATGATTACCACAAAATGTGAGGAGTGATTAACTAGAGGAACAACTCATGAGGGAGCCAATGACCAGAGGACTGATGGGCCAGAAGAGCAACTCGTGAGGGAACCAATGACCAGAGAGGTGATGGGCCATATGAACCAAGGATCAGAGGAGTGATGGACCAGAACAGCAACTCATGAGGGAACCAATGACCGGAGGGGTGGGTGATGGACCATATGAACCAAGGACCAGAGGAGATCGATCAACCAGGTTCCCCATGACCAGAAGGGCGACTGAGCAGAGAAGAGTGACTCACAAGGGAGTCAAGGACCACAGGGGTGACTGAAAAGTGGAGCAACTGACAAGGGCCTTGCTGCCAAGTGGGGGCCCATGCCATGCGTGATTCCATGAGCCAGTCCTGGATTTTCACTTTGCTTGGAGGTCCTTCTAGGCCCATATTTATAATTGGAAGAACACAAAATCCAGTACTAGCAATTCATACGAAATGCCTGGGCTGCCTCAGTGTCACAAAGGACATGGAAATACCTGGCAGGTATGCAAGGGAGCCAAGGACTGGAGGAGAGCGATGAATCAAGGACCAGTTGGACGATGGACCAGAGAAGCCAAGGATCAAAAAAGCCAATGATGTGCTTTTATAAGTCACACATACTTTAAATTAAAATAGACACTAATTGTTAGAAAAATAAAAAGCTATTTTAGTAAAAAGTTCTTGAATCACAATGTAATAAAACTTGTTTCATGTGTATAACAGCGATTGATTGACGTTGGGTAGGAGTTAATTAACCGCAGGGTATAGTTTGAGAGTGGCACGCATTCCGAGCGTGCGCGGGGCAGGGGGGCAATTTAGTGTTTCGCCCTGGTCACCAAATGGACTAGAAACTGCCCTGGCTATAGGCCTCCCGGCTCTCCCCTAGTGATGCCTTTGGCCCTCAATACAGAAAGCGACCCTGCACCCCGACTTCACTGTAAATTATAGTCACACGTCAGGCACCGACAAGGAAACCAGTGAGTCCGAATGCGCACGGTCCTCCATGGTGCGTGAGCGTGACCCTGCGCCATGCTCGGACCAGTCACCACACCATAATGCAATGATCGTTCTCCAGGGAGCCTGTTACACTGGTATTCAGCGAGACGAGCTAGATAGCAACCCTAGGCGTGTGTGGGCGGGGAAGGCGCCTCAGCAGGCAGCCTGCAGCTGTTCTATTTTCAGCATATATCGTTACATGTGAACTTAGATGCAGGTGGCTTTTAAGAGCATTTAAGTTTTGGAGCATTAGATGTTATGATTCCCCTGTTTGAAAATGCAAGTGAGTGTATTCATTAGTCTAAAAGAGGTGCATAGCAGACTTGGTGAAACCCGGTGGTGAAATCATGTAATGTAATGTTCATGTGATGGTATTGCACATTAGATACCTGGTGCACTAAGACACTATCCATAGACTGGCTATAACTCAAAGCGCGCAGCTCTAGGCAGACCAGTCGTATCTTCATTTTTGGTTAACACCACTCTGCGTCCTGGCCTTGCTATATGGTAGCTGAAAGCCATAACACATCTGAACAAAACGTTGGCTGTAAGCCATTTTAGCCAGGTGAAGTGACTATACTTTTTTATGTATACATTGGATGTGCTGAAAGCCATGCCATCCCCATGACCTGCACTTTGGCTTTTTTGTAGCCTATATCTTTGGTGGAAAGGCACTTCGGCTATGGCCTTAAGAAATGTTTGCCATGGTGCATTTGACTGATAGCCACACTAGATCTTTTGCCCACTCTAAAGTTGTCTGCCATCCTCAGCAAATAGATGCCCAAGAAACAGGCCCTTCACTTCTTCATATAGTTCTAAATGGAGAATTGAGGCGGGTGCTGAATTGGGCAAGCAAAGTAGTCTTTTCAGGAATCAGTTTTCTTGAACTGCTTACGCTGCACCCCCTTGGTAGCCCCATAGATCTGCGCTGTGTCACGTGGCCTGTCGGGCCTGGCTTTTGTACACTTGGCGTGTGGGCCCCACTGCCCTCTGCCCGTGGAGAGGTCTAAATCTTGGCATCAGTCTTTGTTGAGCGACTAGATAGCCTTATGTCTCCTCTGATTCATAAGAATCAGGCAGGGCTTATGGGAGGTTGATATGCGTCGTCATTCACCCCCATCGCAACTCCACCCCCCCTTACACACTGCTGTCAGCATTGATGGTGTGAAGGCTTTTGATGGAGTAGGCTGTCCTATCACACATGCACTCTGGACTTTCTTTTTTAGGCCTACCTTTCTTAACCTAAGTGCTGCATTGTAGGTCAATGCATCTGTGTGAGGGATGGTGAAAGGCCACACACCAGGACCTTTCCCCTTGGCAATAGTCCTGAGGCAGAGAGTGACCCTTTGCCCCTCCGCTTCTTTTTAATCTCATGATCGAGTAGCCATTAGGAACCAGAGGGAAATATATGGTATAGGGACTCTTTCAAAAGAGTCCTTCCGGCTTTCATCAACGAGCTGGATATTTCCGCCCCTAACTTGTTTTCTCTATTTGAGGACCGTGGCACACTTTCATACCTTATATTCAAATTCATCAAGAGAAATGTTCATCCCAACTCCATGGCAATGTTTAGCCACATTTTGGCACAGAAGTCATTGGGACACTCAACTCAACATGTGCTACCCCATAATATTGAGAGGCGATTGTCCAAAGTAGTAATTGGTATAAAGGGTATCTGGTGAATCCATCGATGGACTTTTCATCGGATTACTTTCCATCGAGGGATTTGCATTGAAAAAATATGCATCGAATGCAAGTTTTTAAAGGGTAAAGGGTTAATTTTTTTGGGGGGGTGTTAAAGGGTAAAAAAGGGGGATTTGGGGGGGACGCCACATTTAAAAAAATGCATTTGATGCTAATTTCTTCGATGCAACATTTTCAATGGAAAGGACCCTTGATGGAAAATATTCAATGCAAAGACCATAAACCGGTGTAAAGGGATAGAGTAAACTAAGCCTTACTCCTTTAGGGAACAATTGGTTTTGTAAACAGTGACCCATCTTTGTGCAAAAGGTAAACCTGCCAATTTGACATTAAATTCAGGTTTGCACTTCTGCCCCAATGAGAATAACAATGACAGGGAAAACACAAGACTGAAAATGTGGTAATCCCATTGCTGCAGCACTTGTCTCTCTTCTTGCTCTTACAGCCTCCATCCCTCTATCTTTATTCTGCTCTCTTTCTCTCTGTTTCGGTCACCTGACTTCCTTCTCTCTATCTCTGTCAGGCGATGAGTCCCATACTGACTAGGATGGCACCCTGGAGTCCATGTCTAACACGCTAGAGGTGGTGTACTCAGCGATACTAGAAGCGCCATCATGGCTTCCGCTCTCTGTGGCCCACTGTGAGTACTCCTGGAGACTTGCCTGTGGCCTGCTCGGTCACTGCCCCCATGGCAGGAAGCCTGCTTGGTTACTGGCTCCATGGCAGGACGTTAACACTGATGTGCAATGGTAGACACATGCAACCAGGTCTGCGGCAGATCATCTTTGATAGATAGGAAATTGACTTTTAGTCCTTAGTGCATCTTCTTGTATCTTCTAGTGTGGCACCATCTTACATAAGGCTTTGTATTTATTGGAAAACTCTCAATGGGAAGTTTCTCTGAAACTGTAATTTGCCTGGCGCTCATATTCCTCTTAAAGACGAACCCTATCGGGTTCGGTTCAGTAAACTATTAGCACCCATTTGCCCCAGCATTGCTGGTATAGTTGTGATATCGACTTGGGGCAAGCATTCCCTGTGGTTGGATTTGCGGCCAGACCGAATAGCAAGCCCAGCATCTGAAGGAACACTTAAGGGGTGTGTCTACGCAATGACCATATCTTCCCATCAAAATCCCAGGACTCTTCTCTCTTTTTTGTTTAAAAAAAAGAGAGGGGAGCTTTGAACTTGCATATACTACTGTGCTCCAAAAAATATAACCATTACAAACTGGTATTGTTTGCTTCTAATCTCTGTGGTTCTGGTCAAAATATGCTCTGCACATATCATTGCCAAACTGGATCTAGGCGGTGCGTGTAATCTGATATGTATATGTTGCGGAGGCGAATGGAAAACAGCCCTCCATATGAAGTATTACTTATATGAACACTTAGCAATACCATTCGGGCTGCGTAATGCCCCTGTAGTTTATCATGATGACATTATAGTCTATGCCAAGAATTATGAATAACACGTGACTCATGTTCTGCAGGTCACCTGTATCTCATGGGACAATCATCTTTATACCAAGCTCAAAAGGTGCGTGTTTCATTCCTCTCCCTAAAAGCAGGCCTATTGACTCCCTCAGGGACTTTTTAACTTTCCTTTCTCTTGACACGCGTTAGTGTTCTAATGGGAAACAGGACTGTGTCTTACAATTACTCTGTAAGATTTTCCTAGTTACTCACAAGCCCACTGCCACCTGATCCTTCTACTCTACCTACTTCCTCTTCTTCTCTACTCCTCCCTACCAATCTTCTGTCCCACCAATGTTTCACTCCACCTTCTTCCTGCCTCCATCCTTTGATGTTTGGTCTTCGCCTTCCTCTCCAGCAGTAATACTACCACTCCTCCTACAATTACTACTCATCCTCCTGCTATGACTTCTCATCCTGCTACCACTCCTATTCCTGCTACTACCACTCCCACTCCTCCTCATACGACTGCTCCTCTCCTTATGACCACTTCTCTCACCATTACTCCTCCTCTCACTACTCCTCCTCACTACTACTCCTCCTCTCACTAATGCGACCCCTCATTCCACTAATAATCCCATCCTTCCACTACTGCTCCCCTCCTCCCACTACTACTCTCCGCCTCCAATCATTCCTTTACACAAACATCCTAATTTCATCCAGTAACATTCACTTCTCATCCACTCCTTACTCTGACTTCTATCCACCTGCAACACAAGCGCACACTCCCTCTACAGTGCTCTTGCACTCACTTGCCAATACCTCACCTTTCTCCAATAACTGTCTCCATACTCCCCTGCTTCTTCCTTCTGGTCTCTTGGTCTGCCTCCATCTCCTCCTCTGTCCTCACCTGGACAACCCACACTTCCTGTTTCCTGTCCTCTGCCTAAATGTCCCTCCCTCTGCCCTGATTGAACAGCTTTACCCAGCCAACTCTGACCTATATTCCCCTTCTAGGAGGTGTATGTGCAAGAATAAGTCGTTTCAAGGGGGCTAAGCCCTGCCCTAAAGGTGACACATTTGAAAAAGGCATTAAATAGGGGACTAAGCCCTGGCCACTTTTTTCACACGAAGCCACAGCGGTTCAACCATGACAGGTCTGCCAATTAAGTGTCTAAGTGTCTGGGTTTCCATGGTGGTTGTTCTCGCCTTAAGTATTGTCTCTGGAGGGGGTAAAGCCCTTCTCTCAGGTCCCTGCTGGTCTAGGACTGAACAAAATTCTCTGGTGGAGCACTCGACCGTGTGCTGAATGGAGCCTTTCACTGGCACATGCCTATATGGGTCCTGTGATGCCACTCTCTCTTTCCCAAGCTCTCCCCACTGCCATGAAAAGACACTGAATTTGCGGGGTCTTGGAGGGTTGCTTACGCTCACGCGTGTTTCAGTCTCTGTGGTTCTGTCATGGACATGGAGCGTTGGTTGAGGTTTGGTGCTCTGTTGCTCATCTGCTTCACAGGCTATGTGAAAGACAAAAAGAGATGGGTGAGCATCTTGGAACAGAGGCGTGGATTACTCTGGAACCAGGGTGTGGGACACAAACTGGGGTCCGATCTGCTGCCACTTCCTGCCTCAGAGCCAGAACTGTCTCTGGATTACTTTGTAGAAGGTCTTCTCCCCCTCTTGACAAAGCCAGGGTAATGGCCTTATCACATACCTCCACTGTACATGCAGAGCAGATCCTACATAATAAATATTGGGTCATTTACACATGACAACAGTTAGCACATTAAAACATATACATCCTTACACATATACCTTATTTTTACATTCCACAAACGTTCTTCAAAAATCTTAATACTGCCAGCTGTAATTTCACTCTTTTACCATGTAACATATCCAACCATAAAAGATTCAGATCAACACATTCCGTATTTGGTACATATTGGCTAAAGCTGTCAATTTGTTCTTTCCTTGGCCATCACACTCTGTCAGAATATGTGCTAATTTTTCACAAATTTCCTATTTTTTGCAAAATCTGCAGAACAAAGGGATTTCAATGACACCAGTTCTTATATCCGTTATTTCCCCTGTTTTAAGCACATTAAAACGGAATCTCATATATTCCTGTCTCCACTCTCTATCAGAGAATTGGAGAAAATATGGTTCAGGCTTCCCCATCTTTTTACAGTGGGATACTAAATGCATATACAATTTAGACTTCTTAACCTCTTTAACAGTGAGATTCCAGTCAAAATGGAGCATTAGTTTCTTAACCTTCATTGGATTTGAAATAAGCAACTCATGAGAACCTCCAGTTTATCGAGAACTGCATATGATTCTTCAACCATATCTTTAAGGTACGTTGAAACTGGAGACCCACTGCTGATACCTTTGCCAATGATTTCATATAGGGTTGTTTCTTTACAGGTAATTAGTTTCCTATAGAGTGATAATCTCCGCCATTCTATTACGCTTCTAATTGAGAACAATCCATGTTCGTAATGGATAGCTGCAAGGGGCACACATTTAGGCAATCAACTAACCATTGACTTTACCAATCTAGATTCATACCTTGCTTATTCGCCCCTGCACCATAGGGGCGCAAGTTCCATACCATAACATAGTTGTGCAACTATTTTGTTTTTATATAGACATATAGACAGTACTAAGGAACATTTGCAGAATTTTAGATCAATTTTACAAAGCTGGGATATCATCGGATAAGATTTACCATCCTTATATGCCTGATAGGTTATCTTTTTACTATTACTAAATACAGGATGTTGACCGATCTGTCAATTGTGTGATTTACAAAAAAGACCTTGCCGATGTCGGCAAAAGAAAAGGGGGAAGCTTGTACTACTTTTCAAACACTAATGGCTTCGGGTTCAGTATGAACAGATCGGTCAACAAGCTGCAGCTAGCAAGCGGCAGTTTATAACCAACCTAGTAAAAGGAAATATATAGCGGTTGCGGCAGAAGTTCAGAACGACGTGGCATTCTAACACAAGCATAAACTAAACTTTTCAACTACCAAAATAGAGAATCAAAAAGAGATTTAAGCATGTCCTCTGCGTCCTGCTGATAGAGTTTCGCTCGCAAACATCTTGCTTTGTATTTCTATTTATTTTTATCTTATTAATTTTACAAGTATCTGAATCTCTAGAATGGTGCTTATAGAAAGCTCTGATTTCTCGATTCCTATCCTTCTTTAGAGTTTGCATTTCTTCACAGAATGAAGGTTTATGCCTCACTCTCCCTGTAATAGTTTTCCTTATACCTAATGGACCCCTAATTACTGACTCAATATAGTTCTCAAAAGCGTTGTATGAATAGGTCTTTTGTTTTTGACCAAAATCATTCTTTTCAAAATCCAGCTGAAAGAGAGTATTTATTTTCCCTATATTCACACGATGCCATGAGATTCTGTTTAGGGGTTTATTGATTGATAGCACAGGAGAGTACTGTCCCCCCTCACACATATTAAAATCTACTTGCAGTGTCATTTTTAATATTTTATGGTCACTCTCCTGTGTGGGAAATAGCAAAAATTCTTCTATGAGGATAAATATCCTTATACTAACAAAAATGTAATCTATGGTGGAATACCACTTTCCATTTGAGCAGGTTGATTGTTCAGGAGTATCTTCCAGTAGATCGTTTACAGAATACAGTCCCCACCCCGAAAGGAAATGCGCCCATAAACCACCTTGATAACATTTCCGTGAAACACTCTTATCCTCAAACAAAAGGAGGATCCTACTGTCATTTTCTAAACGGATGTCAGAGTTAAAATCGCCAACAATAATAACATTCAGTTCAGTACACATATCCTGACATTCCTGTGTGACTGAATCTACTGCCTCAATATGTTTGTTCAAGTCCATGTCCGGGCACCAGTATATATTAATAATTAACAGTCCTAATCTCAAAAAAACAGCTATACTCCCTTTATTTACATCAAAATGTTTTATGATTTTGAACTGATTGTTATTCTTAATTGCTATAAGCAGACCACCAGATGGTCTCCCCTTGTTTTTTTTTTTTGCAAGTTGTTGCAAGTTGGTGAAACACCGTAAATCCATCCAGCGATAAATTTGTCAAGTCCCAAGTTTCTTGAATACACAGAAACGAAAACTCAATAAGCATTGAGCAAATGGTGGCTGACTGGATTAAATATCGAGATCCCTTAGAGTTCCACGATAGAAAAGTGGTACTACGTGGAATCTAGGGGATATCTTTCATGCCCTGAATCTTGGAAATAGATTTTCTGAGTGTCAAAGCAAGCCATTGCTTGATTTCTGTGTATTTGTTCTTCCCCCACCATAAACAGGATTATTCACGTATGATTATCTTGAATTAATTGCCCGCTCTCCTTCCTGTATTTTCAGAAGGCCCTGGCTATAGTTTTCTATGTCATACCCAAATCTTTGCATCGAGGTTACTTCAGAGAGGACCAATTCATATATTGATCTGGAGTAGAAGACTATTCTTACGTAGTCATACCTATATGGATGTATATAATGCACCAGCTTATATCACTAGATGATATTAATGAGAGACGAGGTATCTCATTGAATAAGGACAGAATCCTCCATCGATTTAAGGATGGAGGCCCCCCTATTGTCAACAAAAAATTCAGTGTAACACTTGGGTCATCCACAAATTTAGGCTGCCTCCACTCGATTCTGTCCCCCATCCATGTTTTTGAGTACAGTTTTCCTTGGTCCCCAGTGGCGGGATATCTTCTATTACCACACGCTTTACTGCCACCACCATGTATACCATCCCCCTCCTCAACATCTTGTATATTACTTCCGGTCTGTTCCTGTTCCCAAACTGTATTCCATATTTCGTACTTTTCTCTCGCCTCTTCACCAATTACATTAATCTCATCTCGTGATAGATATCTCATAGGCCCTACTCTGTTACCTGCCACTTCACTATTAGAGAAATGTACCCGTGGTTTAATTGTACAGCCCCCATGCCTTAATGTTATCACAGATGTATTGGTGTTTTCTGTTTTTTTTGTTCATTCAATCTCTGGCTCATTTGTTTTGTGTATGTACCTTCTATGACATTCAATGTACCCTTCGTCAGATCTCCCTCTTGAGTGTTGGGATTATACAATGGTAGATGAGGGCCATACCTTGAAGAATTGTCAATGAGATTAAGAAGCGCTTGTTGAACCAACTTTTTAATATCCTCACTTGGATTCACAGTTGGGTCAATCGTTTCAGTGTCATTCGTAAATTTCCCATCCACCCATAAGTTACCCCCTTTGGGTACTTCTTGGGAGATAGTACTAATGGTCAAGCTGGATGGGGAGTGAGTCTTCATGTTGTTATTTATCTCAACAGCTTCAGTTTCCCCAAGTGTCCAAGTATGCTGTTCGCCTTTTCTTTATTTTTACGACTAAAAAACTGTTGAATACAAATTACCTCATTTAATCCTTCTGATTTCATAGAGTTCTGTGTACTTCCTTTCTTTTTTTATTTTTATCATTTTTATTATTATTTTGTCCTTTAGATGTTTTAACTTTTCCTCCCTTATTTTTCATTGCTTCTGTCATTGAGTTAGTTGCTTCTCCATATTCCTTAGGATTGACAACATTTACTTTCTCTATGTGTGGGTCAATGGTGCCCACCCCATGATGTTCATGTGAGTCCAATACATCCCTCACATCAAGAGCCTTTTTACTTTCCTCATTCAGTTGTGTAAAGTCCGAAACCCCTCCTTCAGCCGACAAGCTACAAATATCTTTGATGTTTGTATTACTGTTCTTTATTTTAAGAGCTGGTAGATTTTTGGATTTCTCGTGTTTGGCTGTATTAATGTTATTTTCAGTCTTTGCTCTTCTTTTAAGCACCCTAGCACACATTTTCTTTTCTCTTTGCGATATATAATACTCAAATAGAGCCTCTTGAACAGGATTGAGATCCCCACCCTGCTCATCCATCAGTACCTGATTTAGTGTGGCCTCCCCTCAATCACTTCCAACAACAGAGTACTTATGTTGGTCAGGATGGATCAATGACACCCCTTGCCTCCTCCCCACGTAGCTCTTTCACATTCCCCCCGATGGTCTCCGCAGCAGATAGTTCCATGGAGACACCACATATGTTTTTGCATCCTGGTATTATCTCAGGGTTGTTAGGTTTATATAAGTGTACATTTTCCAGACCCCAACCCCTAGTACTTACAGGAGTGGATGGGCCCCTGGACAGCCTGACCCTTTTATCCAATTCTGCTGACACCACTGGGGCCAGCAGAGAGGTATCAAACTGCGGTCTAAGTGGAATATCGTCTTTCCTATCAAAATCCGATGGGCGTATCGGTATTTCATGCACACTAAAGAAGCTTTTCTGCAGATTATTATTAGGACAGTCTTTATTATTAAAGCAGTCTAGTTGGTCTTTCATCAATTCCCCTGTGGTTATTGGGAGTGGGGGGAAATCTGTTCCACTCAATACCCATTTATCTTTACCAGCCAACATTAATATACCCATATCTCCTTCTATGTTCATTTTAGTTACTTGAGTTGGAACTTTAAGAGTGTTTCTATGTGAGAATATAAAACTGCCACTTGCTATTAATGCAGGCTTTTTCTGTGCAACACCAGGGGTAGGTAGCTTACTACTCTGTAGAGTTCCAACCATACTCTAGTTACTGAGATCCCCTGCCTTAGGCAGCGTTATCTCAGCGTCCAGAGTATGGCGCCTGTCCTATGACTAAACAGTTGCCAAAAACAAATCAAAAATAGCACAGAGAAATAGTAATCAATACTTAACGCTACGTTACATATGTTATATTTGTGCCTCCCGCCCGACTGCCGAACAGCCAAACAGCCCAGTACTTGTGGGCGTACTTCTGGTGCGTGCGCGCTGGTGCGTGCGCACCAGACGGAAGTAGAATGCTGGGAGATGGACGGCGGCAAAAAGAAGCCTATGCAGTAAAGAGAGTAAACGGAGGAAGCGTAAGTACAGGGCGTGAGTACAGTATCCAAATGCCAAAGTGAAGGAAAGCTAGTTCAATTACTTCAGTAGGACAGTCCTCACGGGTTTGGCTTTGTGCAAGTCCAATGCTTCCTCTTGAGCATGTACGTTCCCAGAGCCAAACGAAGCAGCAATTCCAGCCAAACAGCGAAGTACTTGTGGGCATACTTCGGGTGCGGGCGTGCTGGTGAGCGCGCACTAGACTGAAGTAGAATGCTGGGAGATGGTGGGCGGGGCCCGACGGAGCCGGACGGCAGCAAAAAGAAGCTTCAGTATGACAGTCCTTAAGGGTTTCGCTTTGTGCAAGTCCAATGCTTCCTCTTGAGCATATACGTTCCCGGAGCCAAACGAAGCAGCAATTCCAGCCAAACAGTCCAGTACTTGAGGGTATACTTCTGGTACTTCTTAGATTATGTGAGAACCCTGAGGGTCTTCTCATCCCATGACCCCTGGATCCTCTTCTCAGGTGGCCAGAAAAAGGCCATCGCTCTTTGATCACGACCCGGGGGTGGAGAAGCGAGGGAGGATCACCTGTGTAGAGGATCCTTGGGGAATGGGAGTGGGGTACCCTTAGGAGAGACATGGTAAAGCTGTTCCCCTCATTTCCCCATACATGACACCTGACAGAACTGGGACGAACAAGAAGCAAATAAGAGTAATGAAGACTACACCCTTTCAACCCTTTTGTACTGAGGCGAAGAAGAAGCAACTAAGAGTAATGAAGACCACCCTTTCACCACTTTAGTACTAGGACGAGGAAGATGCCCGCAGCGAGCTTTGAGGGTCAGGCAGATCTCATTTGAGATCCACACCTGCAGCCTGTCAAGGGGGCTGCAGGTGTATAAAAAGAGACCAGTGCAGCAAAGCAGAGAGAAAGAAGGAGGCCTATGTGGAGGAAGCCAGCAGGAGACTGTGCTTCGGAGGAGGCAGCCATGGTGGGACCGGATGAGGAGCCAGGATGCTGACAAACTTCCCCTAAGATTTACACAGCCTGTAGCCAGGGAGCTCTGTGCGTATTTGCAGTCTGGTAGCCTCCATGAACTCTGCTCAGCAGCAGGAGCTGCTGGAGAGCACCAAGAAGAAGGGACGCTGTCCGCGTCCAGAAAACGACATACCGGGAGCCGGAGTGCAGAGACACGCGGCAGGCAAGCAGAGCACGATCGAAGGAGACACCACAAGCCGTTGAGTATCACGGGAAGACGCGTGAATGCCAAGGCACTCCTACAATGTTTTTGAATACCAAAATAAATGGAACTTTAAAAATTACAGGAATCAGTGCTTATTGAATACCAAACTAAATGGAACTTTGAAAATTAAGCGAAGCAATGCTTATTGAATACCGAATTGAATGGAACTTTAAAACCAAGCGAAGCAAGTGCTTTTTGAATACCGAAACTAATGGAACTTTTAAAAAAAGTGAATCAATGCATATTGAATAACGCACAAAAGGGAACTTTATAATTAACCGGCATGAATGTTTATCAGATCCTGAATTGAATGAAACACTGAAATTAAACCTTCGAAGTGTGGAATGGAATTAACCCAAGCAATTAAAGTTAATAACCCAAATGCCCAGGTGAAAACAGTTACAGAAGATGGCACAAAGGTGACAAAGAGGTATAAGAAGGTGGATGTGAGGAAAGCACCCTCAAATGAACTTTTATGAATGAATGCGGAGTGACAAGGCCTAAAAGATTGGAACGGATATCTGACAAGTGATGGCAGAGCCAAAAGATTGCAAAGCTGCACATCAAAGCCAAGAGGCCGAAAGTAAGGGATCCTAGTTGCATGACCTGTGATGGGTGGACCGTTTGGTCTGACAACAGTGCCACACCAGTGAACCCTAAATATTGAAAATCCAAAGACATTGCAATGATGAAGTGAAAGTCTTGGAGAAGGCAACCCTGAGACTTGAGGAGCTACATTGCAGAGGAGCTACTTTGTGAAATCTTGAGAATAAAGCCTCAAGACGTTTTGTTTTGGAACTGTGTTGCTTGAAACTTGGGGAAGGGAACTCTGAGGATTGGTTTTGAACTATATTTAACTGTATTTCCATGAGCTGCAGAAGTTAAATTTGGGACTTTTTCGTGGAACTTTTTTATTCTTGGGGAAGGGGAGCAGAACAGAAGCTGTGAGATGGAAGAAGCTCAGAACTTTGAGTTGAACATGATTTCTTTTGTTTTTGACACCCCTACACTTTGGTTAACTTTAGTTGTGAGGGAAGGATAGGTTTTGGACACAGACAGACTTTTAAGTTGAACGCTTTGACACAGAACTTCCTTAGTGTCATTCAAGTATGGAAATTCCACCTTAGTTTAGGGCAAGTTAGGCCTTCTACGATCCTGACATTTGCGGGGTAATTCATAGAATTTCACGCACAAGTGGCGCACGCGGCTGGCGCACAGTGTGTGCGTGCGAATGTCTGTGCCAGCCGCGTGCGCTAAAATCGATTTCCGCGCACAGCGTATTCATGGATTTTAGCCTCCAAAACCAGCCGTGGCGCAGAGTGGCGCAGCGACCCTGCAGCAGCACCAGTTACGCCCCCAAGAACGCCCTTGCGCAAGGAAAAGCCATCAAAATCCCCAATCCAGCGCTAAGGGTTGCGCTAACCCTGGACCAGTTTACAGGGCTGGCAAACAGCAAACGTCAAGCAGGGAACGTGTATTACGGGGTTCGCGTGAAGTTTCACACGCGAAAGGGCCTGTGCGAGTGGGGTACGTGTATAACTGGGGTTCGCGTGAAGGTTCACACGCGATTGCAGCAGGGTATGTGTATTACGGGGTTCGCGGGAAGTTTCACACGCGAAAGGGCCTGTGCGAGTGGGGTATGTGTATAACTGGGGTTCGCGGGAAGTCTCACACACGATTTCAGCAGGGTACGTGTATTACAGGGGTGTGCGGGAAGTTTCACATGCAAAAGGCCTGTGCGAGTGGGGTACGTGTATTCCTGGGGTTCGTGTGAAGTTTTACACGCAAAAGGGCCCTGTGCGAGTGGGGTACGTGTATTCCTGGGGTTCGCGTGAAGTTTTACACGCGAAAGGGCCCTGTGCGAGTGGGGTACGTGTATTCCTGGGGTTCGCGTGAGGTTTTACACGTGAAAGGGCAACGCCCGTGTGCGATACGTCACAGACGCGCTTACGCGCTAAGGGCCTTTGGTCCAATGAAATCGCGTACTTGTGCTGACCCGCTTACGCGTTAAGGGCCTTTCCTCGAATTACACGCTGATGTGCAATTTTGTCATGTGCCAAATCACTCCGTATCAAGCTGGCCACGCATACACACACGGAAGACCATGCTCCTGCCCTGAAGGCCATTTTCCTGCCCCCCAGAGCCCCGAGCACGCTCCCACCTGCCATCTGCTGCTGCCTGACTGTCTGCTGCCCACGTGCCCTGCTATTTGGTGCCTGCACATCAGCCATCTGCAGGGGTCCAGTTGCTGTGTCCACCCCTGCTGGAACACAAGACTCCCGACTGGGATACCATCGCTCCACAGCACAGTCCCAGGACCCAGTTGCCCACCCACTCCTGCCTCTGGGGTTGCCATGTCGGGCACATCTCCATCTGGCACCACTGGCAACCCCCAGCCAGAGAGGCAGAGGGCCACCAGCTTCACTGCCACCAAAGTTGGTGTCCTGGTGGAGCATGTCCTGGGGAATTATGATGCCCTCTTCGGAACATCACGCGCCAACAAGGAAGGGCGGGAGAGGATCTGGGACGACGTAGTGGTTGCCATCAATGCGGAGGGGGTGGCAACCCACGACATCAAGCACGCCAAGAAGCGCTGGGAGGACTTCAGGTCCAGGACCCTCCACAAGGCCCGGCGCCTCGCGGAGGGGGGCCGGGCACGCATGAGTAACATCCAGATGAGGGTCCTGGATCGCGTAGGCCCAGCGCTCCACGCCCAGATCCTTCGGAGGCAGACCCGTCTGGAGTTGAGCGGTGAGTGGCCAAGCATTGCTGTGTGAGACAGGGCATGTTGCAGTGTGCTGGTAGTCTGATGCTTGCTGTATGTGTGACATAGGCCATGTATGGATGTGTGTGTGCAGGGACATCATGGTCATGCATGTGAGACCAGTTATGTGTGAACCACATGGTTGGTGCATGTGTTTTAATGCAACATGGGGAGCTCTATGCGGAATGCACACATGAAAGCATGGCTGTCTCTGTTCCTGGACATGGAGGGGGGGGTGAGGAATGGGTGCTGATGTCATGTACATGTATGGTGCACATGTGTGTGTGTGTGCCTGTGAAGTGTGTGTGTGACTTTGAAACGCCATGGATGCATGTGACTTTGAAGGCAACATCTTGGTTTACAGGGGTCATTCTACATGGATGTTGATGTTGATTGCAGGCGCCAGGACTCTTTCTGCATGTGTGTTGTGTGCATTCACCCATGTGTTGTGGAATGACAGGACAGTGCCACTCATGTGTTATTGCTTCCTGTCTAGGGTATTTTGTACTGTACCCTGATGCTTGTGTTCTATGTCTCCCTCTACGTAGTGTCAAGTGAAGAAGAGGGCGGAGACAGCGCTGTGGAGCCAAGCGGCGGGGATGCCTCCACTGGGCGGCGACGCAAGGCCCAGCCACCCTCCCAGGAATTACCATCATCCGGGAGCGAGGAGGCTGGTGCTGCGTCTCCCACAATGGCTGTGGCGGAAGGGCCGGGTGAGCCCCCACAGGGGCTTCCAATGGCGGAAGACGGTGTGTAGACATCCAGGTTGGTGGTCTCCACAGAGGAGGAGGAGCCCGCTACTGAGCCGCACATGGGGCCTGGTGGGGGTAGTACCACTGGTGCAAGTGGGGCAGTCCAGGGCCAGGGTCAGGAGGCAGCACAGGTCACCGCGGAGGGGCCTATGCATGTCGCTGTCCCTGACCGTGTGACTGCACCACCATGCACCAGCAGGGAGGCCCCGTGCCAGGCCCGTCCGGAGGTAGGGGAGAGTGCCATGTCATCTGCCTCTCCACTACCTGTGGACGAGGGGTCCCACGAACGTATGGGCTCTGTCCTGGTTGGTGGGTTCCTACATGTGTCGCGCACTCTGGCGGACCTCTCCTCCTCTGTGGAGACTATGCGCCAGTCGTTCTCCACACCGTCTTCCGGCCCAGATTCCACCAGGGCCCCCTGTGGACCTGGCCCGACCAACACAGCCAGCTTGGTGGAGCTCACATCCCTGCCACAGTCGGGAGTCGGCGGCCCAGCAGGGGTGGACACCACAACTGAAGACCAGCTGATGGAGGTGTAGTGATAAGCAGTACCCGCACCTCCCTGGGATCCAGCCCTTTGTGCAAAGTAAATCACTCCTAATTACCTTCCCACACAAATAAGGTTTAAGACGCACGATGATCTCAGTCTGGAAAAAAAAAGCCAATCACACAGAATATATGATGCTTGCATTTATTATCTACAGTGGCTAATGAAAACTAAGCAGCAATTTATAATAATGTGGAAATAGAAAGTGCAAGCTATATAATGCCAATTATCAATCACAGATGAATATGCAATTATTTGGTCTTACGCTCCTAATGAAATGTAGATGAAGGTACGATCTGATCACACCCAGGACCCTCGCCGCTACAGGTGGCCGGCACTCCTCAGAAGAGGAGGGGAGGACTGGCCAAGCCCCCACAGTCCTACACCAGAGCGGGGATGTGATGTTAGGAGTCTCGGCCCTGATAGTGCACAGCTGGTCGTCCAGGCACTGTTCTTCTTGATACGCGCGTCTTTCCAACAGCCCAGGATGAGTCCCCCCTTCCCTGGTCCAAGTATAGTTCTCTTATTAGGAGCTGCACGTCAATCATCATGACGTGTCAGCTCTTCGAGAAGCTTCTAGGCTCTCCCTTCCCGGCAGTAAACATGTTTTTTGCTTGGAAAGTTACAAGACTGGAAACAGCCAGTCTTGGCTCCCAGGCTTCGGTACTGTGTTTTGAAAAGATCAAACATTCTTGCCTTATCAGTGCACCTGACTCGCAGAGCGAAGACGAGCAAAGCTGTGCCTGGCTCCCAAGGGCTGCATAGAGCCTCTTGCAAATGCTAGATGTTTTATGTCTTCAGAAAAGGCCTTCGCAATTAACCCCTTGCAAGCATGCAGGCTCACCCAGTTCGAGAGTCCTGGTTGATGCCAGCATTTTCCTCCACGCTTCGAATAGGCTCTAATACACACAAGATAGCTCAGTGGGTTAGTGCAAATGCAGGTTACTGCAAGCGCCTAGCAGTTTATCACGACATTCCACCCCTTTCGAAGTGAGGCCTGAAAATGCTGACTCAGTTCCATGATCTGGAAGCATGCACAGTGTGCTGTAGGCCAATTAAGCGTTTCTCTAGCGCAGTCATTCTAGTATAAAGGAAAGACATTCTGCGCAAGAGCCCAATGAAGACGATAAGTATGAATATTAGGGAAATCAGCAATCACAGCAATGGGTGCAGTATTATATTAAGCAGCTTAGTGGAGGAGGGAGACAATCCAGTGAATATATCCCACCAGTGGTGAGTAGTAACTGATTGCAGATGGTCAGCAGTTTTGATCAATTGGTTTCTGTCTATTATTAGCTTGTACTCTGCAGAAATAACTGAGGTAGCTAGCGTCTGGAAATCTTTCCAAGTAGTTTGAGCAAACTGTCTAATAGCTTGAAGCCGGGCAGTAATCACTCCATAGGATAGAGTCCAGTTAAGCAAATGCGTGAGCTCAGCATGCAGAGTAGTGTGAGACCACTGGGTTAAAGAATATAGGGTATGAGTAACAATGTCTAAGATAGTCACAACTTGATCTATGCAAAATACTTGAGGATTCCCTAATAATCTATAATTGTTAATAAGCAAGGAATGATTAGTAACTACGCAAGCTTTATGCTGATCTATCTGGAAGATGTCAGTCCCATTTATGTGGTATTGCATCCAGGTGCACTCCCCTGCTACGGGATGTATGCATGGGTCCGGAACCCTCCCAGTTAGGGGACACACCCACCCCTGATCCCAGGGCATGCAGGTGTGACTGTGGATGGTGTAGTTTTGGCTGTCTAACCATTCCCCTCGTATTTGCGGAACCCACCAGGAACCATTGATTTTCATAGGCAATACTATAAAAGGGCACCATATTTCTAGAGCATAAGCGGTCCTACTAACTTGCATTAATGCATGGCTGTGTTATTCATGCAATCAAAAGCAAGCGGCTTAATCCATATGTTTGCTGGTAACTGTAGCTCTGTGTGCCAGTGGGTTGAAGATAGTCGCCCCCATTCGGAGCGGAAGGCCAACACCTGCTGATTTAGCAAAGTTTGCCATAAAATGCATCGTGTGTCTTTAGCAGTTTTGTTGACCTGTCCTATGGCAGAGAAAATGTCTTCATAGCTGAAATTCTGCCACTTCCAATGGTTGCCAATACTTGTAGCAGTGTTGCACAGGGTAGGACTTATCAATGGGCCCCACTGGGCCAGAAGTTTTATAGCGCCGCTGGCATCAGAACCCATAGTGGCTAACTTGTTGCGCACAGTTTCTATGTCAAAAGCATTTAAAGCCCCCGTTCCCACTCCCACTGCACCCGCAATCAATGAATCTAAACCACTAGCTACGCGCAATTTGGTGATGGGCCATAGAAATCGACTCCATTTATAGCAGCTTGGTAGTACTAAGGAGACATTGCCCCGTGACAAGTCTATGTCTAAGTGTACCTCTGAAATGATGGAAGCGTGCATCACATGTCTGCAATTTAAATGTTGTCTTACTACTGGAAAATGTAGCATGTTCACAGTTTCTACTTTGTGTGATTTGAAAAACACCATCCTCCAAGTGGGATGCCTACCATATACAATATTGGTTTTTGATACAAATACCATACTACCATCTGGTAGAGGCTGTTTCAACGTACAATTGTATGAAAGGCATTTGGTCAAGTTATAGTCCAGAAAATCTTGGCGAGTACACTCATTGCAGTTCTTGGGGCAAAAGAAACATGAAACATCAAACAAATTATTTGATCCATTCACTGAAACCTTTGGACCTAAGATTTCATAAGCGCCAGTCATATGAGTTAGTGATAAAAGGTGTCCGACAATGTGCCAATCTAGAACTCTTGCAGTTCCATGTGGATACTCATTTGTAACGCTTTTCTCACAGGTTACGGTGCGGTTGTAGTTATCACGCAGGACTGGAGCATCAGGTGTAGTGCATGCGATTCTCAGAGTCCATGTAGTGTCTTGCAATAACCCACTCTTTACAGAGAAAGCGTTGGTTTGGCAGGCCAGGAGCACCCACAGCAAGGCAAGTCCCATCCCCTTCATACTGCTCTACGTTCGTGGTGTGAGCCTAGTAGCGGGAATATAAACAGGCACATCAGAATTATGCAAAAGTACAACATAAGTACTTCCAACACCTTGACTTAACACTTCCCCAGCCTCAGGCTTTTTGTTAGAATGGTGCACCCACACCTTTTTTCCCGTGCTACCGAAGCCTCCTTCCCCCCTCAATGTAGTGTCTGGGGATTGCTTGCTTTCTACTACTAGGGGGACAACTGCTCGTTCACAAATCAATTGTGCAATTCGGTCATATTTGGTTAATGGTACTGCAGATGCACCAGCATTATGTAAAAGTACCGAAACAGTCCCTCCATAATCAGGATCAATCACACCTCCCAATATGTCAATGCCTTGTTTTGCCAGGCTGGATCGTGCAGCAATGCGTCCATAAGTGCCAGCCGGCAATTTGATGCCAATACCCAGCGAGATGGATTTGGTTTGCCCCGCCGGTATAACATCATCTTCACAGGTAGATAGATCAAGTCCAATGCTGCCTGCAGTCGCTTGCACAGGCAGCTTAGCTTCTTTGTCGGTTTTCCACACAACAAGAGTCTTTGTAGATTCCACTTTCGCACTTGTCGGTCTCACAAAGGGTGTCTGGCGATTTCCCAGTGGACGATTGTTCAGTTCAAACAGTGCTTGTGCCAGATGTTTGGACCACCCCTTGAGAGTGTGAGTCTTAGTCAGCTTCTTTATTTGTTGCTTGAGCAGCCCATTGCTACGTTCCACCAGAGCAGAGGATTCTGGGTATCGGCTGATGTGCAGTGTCCATTTTATGCCTTGCTCTAGTGCCCAGTCTTGCACATTGTGTCCAGCAAAATGGCTGCCTTGGTGTGATTGGATTTCATCCGGGATGCCATAGTGTCTGATGAGGTATTCCATGCCTTGCAAGGTAGCCCGTTGATCTGCATGGGCGACTGGATAAGCTAACAGCAGTCCAGAGTATGTGTCTACCATGGTAAACACATAATGCTTTCCATTCTCGGGCGGTAAAGGGCCAATGTAGTCAACTTGCCATACGCTAGCAGCTCTTTCACCTCTTCTCAAAGGGCCTTGAGGCTTCCTCTCCAGAGGGTAGTGCTTCACTTCACTGCACACGGAACATTGGGAGGCAGCTTGTATGGCTTGATCCATGGTAATGGGCAATTGTCTCTTTTTTGCCCATTGATAAGTTCCTGTTTGCCCTAGATGCCCTGAGGTTTGGTGTGCCCAATCCGCCATCCCTTGCAGCACCTCAGCTTCTTGCGGTATTGTCACTGGGCGAATCTTTGCCATTTGGTCCACTTCATTGTTGAACAGGGCAGCCAGTGAGGTGTCAGGGGGCATGTGTGCATCGACATGCCCAATGCAGATTTTGCACCTCTCACCTTTGCACCACATCTCTTCCCAGATGTCTGGCCCTCCCCAGATCGGTGTGTTCTTGATCTGCCAACCATCTCTTCTCCATGCCGGTGCCCAATGTGTCAGGCCTTGATATGTGGCCCAACTGTCTGTGTATATGTATGCAGTCTCTGTTTCCTTCACCTGTTCAATCACGGAGGCCACTGCCTGCAGTTCAGCATACTGACTTGATCCTCCCACACCTTCTCTCATTAGCAGTGTTTCTCGGTGGGGCTGGAATGCAACAGCTTGCCAGTGTCTTTGCCCTTTATCATACTTTGCGGTGCCGTCCGTGAACCATGCAGACTTTTGTTCTTCTTCTGTCAATGTATCATAGGCGGATGCGACTTTGAAGGGAGATTCTGGCAACGCCACAGGGGTGTTTGGTTCAGGCATCGCTTCCAGATCTACCGCCTCCAGCATTTGTTCTTGCAGTCTGGAAACCCCTGTGCGGCCAGCTTTCGCACCTTGCTGTAAATATCATTTCCATTTGACATGAGTGGCGTCTTGTGCTCTGCCACTTTTCCCATTTGCAGCAGTGTCACGCACCCAGCCCATGATTGGAATTTCTGTGCAAATTGTCACTGGTTGCTCGCCTGTGATTCTTTCAGTTTCAAATAGAGCCCAGTACACTGCAGCAACTTGTTTCTCAAGCGGAGTGTATCTTGTCATAGGATCTGTGAGTTTGCTTGACCAGAACCCCTGTGGCACTCTTTTCTGTCCTTGCTTTTGCCACAAGCTCCACACAGCCACGTCATTGTAGACAAGAATTTCCAATTCAAAAGGATCAGTTTTTGTCAGGGGCCCCAGCGTGATGTAATTTTGCAATGCGTCTTTAGCCTGTTGGAAAGAAGTCTGTTGCTCTAGGCCCCATGTAAAGTCATGTTTCTTTCTGGTGACTTTGTAAATGGGTTTCAGTATCAGGCTTAAATGAGGTATGTGATTTCTCCAAAACCCCATTAACCCAATGAATCTTTGTGCCTCTTTTTTATCTGCTGGTGGAGCCATCTGCTGAACCATATCAATTACCGGGTCAGGAATTTTCTTAACTGACCCAGACCAGATTGCACCTAGAAATTTCACCTCTTGAGCAGGCCCCTGTACCTTTTTGGGATTTATGGCCCACCCCCGATTTTGCATGTGTGTGATCAACTTTTCAGAAGCGTTTTCTACATGTTCTTTCTCAACACTGGTCAGCATGATGTCATCAATGTAATGAGCAATAAATACATTATCCAATTGCACCATCTTTAAGTCTCTGGCAATTAATCCATGACACAGAGTGGGACTATGCACATACCCCTGGGGCAATTTAGTAAAGGTAAATTGTCTGTCTCCCCAAGTGATAGCAAATTGGTCTTGTGATTCAGTGTCAATATCAATGGAGAAAAATGCATTGGCCAGGTCAAGGACCACATGCCATTCACCCACTTCTCTCGTAAGGTTTTCAATCAGGGTGATGATGTCTGGCACCGCCGCAGCTAAGGGCGGTACCTTCTTGTTCAAAATGCGGCAATCAATTGTCAGACGCCATGCCCCATCCGGGCGGCGGACAGGCCAGATCGGCGAGTTGAATGGACTGACTGCCGGCCTCATTATGCCAGCTTTCACCAATGACTCAATAGTTTCACCAATCTCTTTATGTCCTCCTGGCAACCGGTACTGCTTCACGCACACTGGGTCAGCAGGAGGAGGTAAATGCAAGGGGGACCATTTGGCATGCCCAACCACAACGGGATTTATAACTCTCACATGGATTTTTCGATTGCCAAAAACAAATTCGCCTAAATCTGTAGTCACACTTTTGCCCAACAACACATCCATGCCAAGGATGTACTCCGGTATATCTGCAATCAAAACATTTGCTGTGAAAGGCAATCCCTCGCCAATTGACATTTTTACATTAAAGGCTTTTGCAACAGTTTCTGCTCCCCCATAACCATTGACCAAAACTCTGGGACCAGACAATTTACTGGGATTGCCATTCAGAATGGTTACCTCAGCTCCTGTGTCTAGCAGAGCCAAAACATGTTTTACTTTCTCATCCAAGTACAAGGTAAGTGGCACAAAAGGGCGTCTGTCTCTGGGACTAGTTCTCTTTATTAACCGTACCTCAAAGACAGAGCCAGCCCTTCAATCAAAAATGGGGTCTGGGACCTCCCACTTGTCCTTTGCCAAATCAGGGTAACCTTTTGCTCGCACTTTGGGCTTCAACACCTCCTCTTCAGAGGGTGCAGAGGGCTTAGTTTTTTCCAATCCCTGTATTTTTAATTTTTTCCATTTCTCAAGCAGCACAGATGTGGGTTTACCATCTATCTCTTCCCTTGGAATTACTGCTTTTAGCAGGTCCACCCACATTTGTCTGCGTGTGATCTCGACAGTATCAGCTTTCTCTTTAGACTTTACATTTTTACCACGCTTTTTCTCTGAATTATTGTTTGCAGCCACTAGGCGCGCTGCTTTACGCAAATCCAGCCCTTCTAATTGCCCTAACAGAAGTGCCACTTCACCAATGGCTTTGCCCTGCGCTGGACCCAGCAATGAAAGCAATGCGCCCTTCATGTGACTCGGTGCATTTCTTAACAAACGTGCGCGCATGCCAGCTGTAAACAACTCCATGTCAGGCCCTGCAAAATTTGCACTGTACAGTGCACACTGCAAACCCATCTCTCTAAACTGATCTGTTGCTTCAGTTAGTGATTGCCAACCGCCCCAACTCTCTTCCATATCCATTGGACTCCCATACAGAGTCATTAAGGCAGTCTGAAGCCAATTAAACAAGGAATGAGAACCTTGCTGTCCGAGCGCACCGCGCACTATCTGTCCCAACATCACATTAGTAGTGAGTGAACCCATCTTTAACAGTTCCTCTGGGGTTAAGAAGATACTATCGGCACCCGTGTCCCAGAGGCGAAGGAACCATCTCAGAAGTGCTTCACCTGGCTTCTGTCTAAATAACTTAGCAATCTCTAAAAGCTCTGTCTGTGTATAATCGCGGACAATCCTTGTATTCTGAATATTTGCACCGCCAGCTTGGCCTTTTGACTTGTTAGTGATTAACGGCCGCGCTGGATAAACACATTTCTTTGGAGCACATTCCAGCTCCTCTTCATCGGAACAATTTAATTCAGCAAGTCTAATTTCAACAGACTCATTCCAGTCATATGCTTGCTCAGTTTCACTATCACTGACTTCACCCGACCATAAATTTGGGTCCCAGTTATCTTTCCTAATTAGCGCGCGAATCCTTATCTTTGACGGATTGCCCCGCCGCTGTCTGCGCTTGTGCGTGGCTACACGCACAGCTAAAGAGGCACACCTGTCCTCCATCTGATCAGCCCGTTTAACGGACGATTCAAGGGTCTCTCTCATAATAATTTGTTGCTCTTGGAGCAGGGAAATCTCATCTGTTAATTTGCGAATCTGCGCATCTTTAAGCAATTCATTCTCATGCACCTTTCTGAGCGCCTGCAGGAATAACCAGCCTATGTTTCCTGCTGCCTTTAGCTCCCTTCTGCATTTCTCAAGCGGTAAACTCTCCAAGCACTTACTAATTACTGCCAGGGAAACATCATTTTCAAGCATGTCCCATGCCCTAGGTGCCGAGTACCGATGCAAAATATCTGCCACACCCGACCAAGCATTTGATGCCGGCCATCCTGGAATGTGACAGAGGGCCTCATTACGACCCAGGCGGTAAGTTACCGCCTGGGCCGTGACTTTACCACCATGGCGTAAACTACGTTTACGCCATGGTGGTTGGCGGACTTACCGCCCCATTCCGACCTTGGAGGGGCGGTAAGTCCCCAATCCCCATTTACCCTTCCCCATTCCCATTTTTGCCCCATAGGGCATAATGGGAGTGGGGAAGGCGTTAATTACGCCACCGTAAATTACGGTGGCGTAATTAACTCCATGGTCCCTTAGCGCCATGGATTTTAACACCTGCTAAAAGCAGGTGTTAAATCCGCCATGGCGCTAAGGGACCTCGTACTCAGGCGGTAAGAGTCGGCGCTGTTTACGCTGCCGTAAACCCCTTACCGCCTGGGTCGTAATGAGGCCCAGAGTGCACTATCTTCCCCATTGCATTCATCTTTTGCATGTTTTTTCCAGAATGGCATCGTGCTCGTAAACCCTGCTCACAGCGCCAAATGTAGTGATAAGCAGTACCCGCACCTCCCTGGGATCCAGCCCTTTGTGCAAAGTAAATCACTCCTAATTACCTTCCCACACAAATAAGGTTTAAGACGCACGATGATCTCAGTCTGGAAAAAAAAAGCCAATCACACAGAATATATGATGCTTGCATTTATTATCTACAGTGGCTAATGAAAACTAAGCAGCAATTTATAATAATGTGGAAATAGAAAGTGCAAGCTATATAATGCCAATTATCAATCACAGATGAATATGCAATTATTTGGTCTTACGCTCCTAATGAAATGTAGATGAAGGTACGATCTGATCACACCCAGGACCCTCGCCGCTACAGGTGCCCGGCACTCCTCAGAAGAGGAGGGGAGGACTGGCCAAGCCCCCACAGTCCTACACCAGAGCGGGGATGTGATGTTAGGAGTCTCGGCCCTGATAGTGCACAGCTGGTCGTCCAGGCACTGTTCTTCTTGATACGCGCGTCTTTCCAACAGCCCAGGATGAGTCCCCCCTTCCCTGGTCCAAGTATAGTTCTCTTATTAGGAGCTGCACGTCAATCATCATGACGTGTCAGCTCTTCGAGAAGCTTCTAGGCTCTCCCTTCCCGGCAGTAAACATGTTTTTTGCTTGGAAAGTTACAAGACTGGAAACAGCCAGTCTTGGCTCCCAGGCTTCGGGCACTGTGTTTTGAAAAGATCAGACATTCTTGCCTTATCAGTGCACCTGACTCGCAGAGCGAAGACGAGCAAAGCTGTGCCTGGCTCCCAAGGGCTGCATAGAGCCTCTTGCAAATGCTAGATGTTTTATGTCTTCAGAAAAGGCCTTCGTAATGAACCCCTTGCAAGCATGCAGGCTCACCCAGTTCGAGAGTCCTGGTTGATGTCAGCATTTTCCTCCACGCTTCGAATAGGCTCTAATACACACAAGATAGCTCAGTGGGTTAGTGCAAATGCAGGTTACTGCAAGCGCCTAGCAGCTTATCACGACAGGAGGATGTGCAGGCACCATCAGACACGGCACATGGACAGCAGCAGCAGGAGCAGGCTCTAGGTGGGAGCAATGATGGCTCGGGGCCATCAACATTGGAGGGGCAGGCATCGGCCAGAGGGCAGGAGAACCCCTGAATGGGAGTGTCTTCCGTGTGGCACCGGTTGGGCCAGCAGATAGGTGTGGAGCGGCGGCGGGAGGAAGAGGCGCGGCTCACCATGGTCAGGGCGGAGTTCTCCATGCGTCGGGCTTTGAGGAGGAGAGAGTGCCTCGAGGCAACTTGCAGGGAGTTGGAACAGGCCATGAGTGCCTCCCTGCGAGACCTCAGGGCCAGGACAGAGCCCGCCTCCGGCAAATAGACATGGAGTTCGATGATGCCCTGGCCCGGGACACCACAGAGTGAGCTGCTGGACTTGCCCGCCGCCATTGTATATAGTTAGATAGTGTTAGGTTTCCTTTAGTTTTTTCTTTTTTTTGGTTGAGCTTGGACAGTGACGTTTTTGTATGTAGTTTTTTATTAGGTAGTATTTTTGATAGGTTTCATTTCATCAGTTGGGCTCATGGACTCTGGATTGTTAATCTGTACATAGTTCACCATTGGATTGTTCTCTTTTTTTTATTTTTACCATGGAGCAATGGTTTTCACTTTTATTTTTCCCTTGGATTTGCTTTGTTGGACTGTGACTTTGGACACCATTTCTTTTGGATTTCTTTGGATTATGATTTCTTGTTTTTTATTCTTTTACGGACATGCAGCTTTTCTTTTATTATTCCCATTGTTGTGTGTTGGATTTAGATTACATTCATGTTGTGTTCAATACATTTTTTTCTTCATACTTTGATGTGTGGTATTATCTCATTGGTTTCATGCATGTCATGATATGGGTTTTCACATTCACTTGCACCCATTGTGTGTGTGTGACGGACATGTGTTCATTTACATATTTGCCATTGGGGTTGTATCATGTAATTGCCTTTTCTATGTGGGTGGATGCAATACTTGGTTGGGTCTTTGGGCTGGGGAGGCTGGCCATAAGGGCCACGATTGAGGATCGTCATGACCTGGGGGTAGGGGGACATGAGTGGGACATGTTTGGGGGCCTGCTGGCAGGTGTCCCTCAGTGCTGGGGGGTGGGAGTTCAGGGGGACATGAGTGGGAAATGAGGGGGGGTCTGCTGGCAGGTGCCCTGCACTCCTGGGGGGTGGGGGTACAGGGGGACATGAGTGGGGGCCTGCTGGCAGGTGCCCCTCAGTGCTGGGGGGTGGGGGTGCAGGGGGACATGAGTGTGGGCCTGCTGGCAGGTGCCCTGCACTGCTGGTGGGTGGGGGTGCAAGGGGACATTAGTAGGACATGAGTGGGGACCTGCCGGCAGGTGCCCTGCACTCCTGGGGGGTGGAGGTGCAGGGGGACATGAGTGGGAGCCTGCTAGCAGGTGCCCTGCACTGCTAGGGGGTGGGGGTACAAGGGGACATGAGTGGGACATGAGTGGGGGCCTGCTGGTAGGTGCCCTGCACTGCTGGGGATGGGGGTGCAGGGGGACATGAGTGGGGGCCTGCTGGCAGGTGCCCTGCACTGCTGGGGTGTGGGTGTGCAGGGGGTCATGCGTTGGTGATCAGTAGTGCAAGCTGACATTTGGCTTGGCTGGGGGGCATGCCCATGGTGGATGGGCTGTCTGCGGGACATGACCAGGGGTGCAGGGTAGTCCCCTGTGGTGTGGGCTGCATGCAGGGGCCATGGAGGGTGTAGAGGGAACACCGGGGAGGACCCACACTACCAATTCACGTGTAGGACTCCCCTGCACCCCCGAAATACACGTACCCTGCTGAAATTGCGTGTGAGACTTCCCGCAAACCCCAGGAATACACGTACCCCACTCGCACAGGCCCTTTCACGTGTGAAACTTCCTGCGCACCCCTGAAATACACGTACCCTGCTGAAATCACGTGTGAGACTTCCCACGAACTCCAGGAATACACGTACCCCACTCGCGCAGGCCCTTTCGCGTGTGAAACTTCCTGCGCACCCCTGAAATACACGTTCCCTGCTGAAATCGCGTGTGAGACTTCCCGCGAACCCCAGGAATACACATACCCCACTTGCACAGGCCCTTTCGCGTGTGAATCTTCCTGCGCACCCCCGAAATACACATACCCTGCTGAAATCGCGTGTGAGACTTCCCGCGAACCCCAGGAATACACGTAGCCCACTCGCACAGGCCCTTTCACGTGTGAAACTTCCTGCGCACCCCCGAAATACACGTACCCTGCTGAAATCGCGTGTGAGACTTCCCGCAAACCCCAGTAATACACGCAGCCCACTCGCACAGGGCCCTTTCGTGTGTGAAACTTCGCGCGAACCCCAGGAATATTGGACCTGTGCGAGTGGGGTACGTGTATAACTGGGGTTCGTGGGAAGTCTCACACGTGGTTGGAGCCGGGTGCGTGTATTCCTGGGGTGCGCGGGAAGTTTCACACGTGAAAGGGCCGGTGCGAGTGGGGTACGTGTATTCCTGGGGTTCGCGGGAAGTCTCACACGCGATTTCAGCAGGGTACGTGTATTCCGGAGTGCCGGGGAGTTCTACAAGTGAATTGGCAGTGTGGGTCCTCCCAGGTGTTCCCTCTACACCCTCCACGGCCCCTGCAGGCAGCCCACACCACAGGGGATTACCCTGCACCCCTGGTCATGTCCCGCAGGCAGCCCATCCACCATGGGCATGTCCCCCAGCCAAGCCACATGTCACCTTGCACTACTGATCCCTTGCACCCCCACCCCCCAGCAGTGCAGGGAACCTGTCAGCAGGCCCCCACTCATGTCCCCTTGCACCCCCACCCCCCAGCAGTGCAGGGCACCTGCCAGCAGGCCCCCACTAATGTCCCACTCATGTCCCCTTGCACCCCCACACCCCAGCAGTTCAGGGCACCTGCCAGCAGGCCCCCACTCATGTCCCCCTGCACCCCTAGCCCCCAGCAGTTCAGGGCACCTGCCAGCAGGCCCCCACTCATGTCCCCCTGCACCCCCAGCCCCCAGCAGTGCAGGTCACCTACCAGCAGGCCCCCACTCATGTTCCCTTGCACCCACACCCCCAGCAGTGCAGGGCACCTGCCAGCAGGCTCCCACTCATGTCCCACTCATGTCCCCTTGCACCCCCACCCCCAGCACTGAGGGGCACCTGCCAGCAGGCCCCCACTCATGTCCCACTCATGTCCCCCTGCATCCCCACCCCCCAGCAGTGAAATGCCGATCTCATGACATAAACCAAAAGTCAACTACGTACATCAACACATGTCTGTCACACACAAACACTGGTTGGCATTGCTTGTGTAAACCCACATTTTCACATGCATCAACCCAATGAGCGAATCCCACACACGGAACTAAAAAATGAAAATGTATTATGTACATGAAATCAAAAATGAAATTAAAGCATACCAAAATATGAAACATGAAATGAAAAGCATGTGAAAAAGATGATTGAATGAAAATGATAACCAATCCAAAAAAAATGGAAAGAAAAATAGTCCAAAGACACCCTCCAACAACGCAAATCCAAAGGAAATGTAAAAAAAAATCTCCATTGCTTCATGTTCATAATAAAAAAAACAAGAGAAATCAATCCATAGTCCAACTATTTACAATCCATTGTCCGGAAAAAATAAATCCATTGCTCCATGTCCATAATGCAAAAAAATAAATAAAATGAATACATGATGAAACTATATAAAATCCATTGTCCAAGGATGTAAAGGGTCCATGATCCCAACCAAACAAATGAAACCTACCTAACAAACTACCTAAAAATATAACTATATACAAATTTGTGTGGCATTGTCCATTGACCACAAATAAAAGGAAAACTAAAAGGAAACCTAACTCTAAAAACTATTTACAAGGGCAGCGGGCTAGTCTGACGGCTCACTTTTGGATGACCCGGGCCAGGGCATCATCGAACTCCTGCTCAATGTCCTGGAGGCGGTCCTCTTCCATGGCCCAGAGGGTTCGCAGGGACGACGACATGTTCTCCTCCAACTCCCTGCGAATTGCCTCGAGGCACTCGGCCCGACTCAGGGCCCTCTGCATGGAGTTCTCCGCCCTGACCACCGTGAGCCGTGACTCTTCTGCCCGCTGCAGCTCCGCATCTATAGAATGGCCTAACCGCTGCCACACGAAAGACACTTCCAGTCCTGGGTCCTCCTGCCCTCTGACCGATGCCTCCCCCTCCGATGTCAAAGGCCCCGAGCCATGATGGCTCCCACCTTGTTGCTGCTGCTGCTGTGCCTCTGCCTGTGCCCTGGCTCTTGCTGCCTGCACATCCTCCTCTGGCTGGGGTGCAGTTGTTGAGGTGGCCACTCCTGCTGGACGTCCGACTCCCGACTGTGGCAGGGATATGTCCTCCACCAGCCTGGCCGCAGGGTCAGAGGCAGCGCCACAGGGTACCCAGGTGATCCATGAGTGGGAAGATGGCATGGAGGACGACTGGGGCATAGGGGGTTCAGTTGAGGAGTGGGTCGGAACAAGGTCCAGAAAACAGAGGAATCCGGCCCTGGTGAGCTGTCCCAGTAGGTCAACGCGGTCACCGAGCCATCCGAGAAGACATGCAGTCTCCTTATGAAAAGACTGCAGGTCACCTCACATGGCCCGTTGACGCAACGCCACCCCACCCAGGACAGGCTCAACCCGGTCCCGGATAGCCACGTCCGCAGGGAGAGGAAGGCCAGTTGTTGTAAGCGGATCCCCTCCCTGAAAACGGGTCTGGACGTAAGCATCCCTGCTGGTGCGGGATGATGCAGTGACAGGATCGGGGACGGGATTACACACAGGCACCTCCGCGGTGGCCTGTCTGCCTCCTGTCCCTGCCCTTGCACTGCAGCACTAGTACCAGTGGAATCCCCACCTCCAGACCCCGTTTCTGTCCCTTGCACGGCCTCCTCCTCCACCAAACCCCCCACCAACCTGGATGACTCCGTGCCATCTTCCTCCGTCGCACCCTGTGGGGTCTTAGCTGCCCCTTCTGCTGCCGAGGAGTCCAACTCCGACCTCCGCCTCTTGGACCTTCCCTCGGCAGCTGCGGCCTGGGACGCGGCACCGGACTCCTCACTCCCCGACAAGATGACAACCTGGGAGGGGAGCCGGGCCTTGTGTCTGCGGCTGGCGAGATGATCCCTGCTGCTGTGCTCCACAGCACCCTCTGCGCCCTCTTCTTCAGTTGACGCTGCAGACAGGGAGAGATAAAACACAGGCATCAGGGCACTGTATAATGGACTGATACACACATGACAGTTGCACATGAGTGGCATTGTTTAACTACAGACACGGCATCACACTCCACGACACACATGTCATTTTAACTCACAGACATGAACATTTCAACAGCAATATTGCACCAGGCAGCACCATCCATACACATACAACGGCATGAACAGCCAAAGGTGAGCCTGACATCACATGAAACACAAGGAGTGCACTAGACATGCACACACGCCACCACACTTACATGCATGTCTACATCTCCTCCAACTGTTGCAGTGATGAGATCACCATACATGTCACATCTGCCATTCATCCTTCTACATATCAGTGTCACGTGCATCCATGTTGCATCACAGTTGCACACTTGTCAGATACACATACATGCACATGTACACAGTGCAGATACATGCATTATGAACCACCATCCATGCCACAACCATGCCAATGTACATACACAGAAATTCAAACATGTGTGCTCCCACACCTGCATTTGCCCAGCATGCCTACCAACACATACACCATCAATGTGTCTCACAACTGAGAGGTCTCACATGTGGCAGCTTCACACCCATGTTCATACACATCCCTACATGGCCCTACATAAACACATGTGCAACCTGCACACTACTGGCACACTACGACACGCACAGCGTACTATCAACATGCATGTACACTTACTGCTCGACTCCAGACGGGTCTGCCTCTCAAGGATCTGGACGTAGAGCGCTGGGCATATGCGTTCCAGGACCCTCATTTGATGGTTCGACAGCTGGCCCCGGCGCCCCTTGGCATCCGCTGCCTTAGCAAGGCGCCGGGCCTTGTTGAGGGTCCTGGACCTGAAGTCCTCCCAGCGCTTCTTGACATGATGTAAGTCGTGGACTGCCACCCCCTCCGTGTTGATGGCAGTCACGATGTCCATCCAGATCCTGGTCCGTCCTTCATTGTCGGAGCACGAACTTCCAAAGAGGACATCATACTGCCCCAGGACTTGCTCCACCAGGACACCAACTTCGGTGGCAGTGAAGCTGGTGGCCCTCTGCCTCTCTGGCTGGGGGTTGCCAGTGCTGCCAGATGGTTTTGTGCTGGACATGGCAACCCCAGAGGCAGGAGTGGGTGGGCAACTGGGGATGGGCTGTGGAGCGATGGAATCCCAGTCAGGAGTCTTTTGTTCCAGCATGGGTGGTCACAGCAACTACACCCCTGGCTGACGTGCAGGCAGCAAATGGCAGGGCACGTGGGCAGCAGGCAGTCAGGCAGCAGCAGATGGCAGGTGGGAGCGTGCTTGGGGCTCTGGGGGGCAGTAATTTGGCCTTCTGGGCAGGAGCGTGGTCTTCTGTGTGTTTTCGCGTGGCCAGCTTGATACGGAGTGATTTGGCATGTGAAAAAATTGCACGTCAGCGTGTAATTCAAGGAAAGGGCCTTAGCGCGTAAGCGCATCAGCACACACATGCGATTTCATTGGACCAAAGGCCCTTAGCACGTAAGCGCGTAAATTACATTACGCGCGCAGGTGTTTCCCTCATAGCACGTGATGACAGAGCACACGTGGAAAAACTGCACGTGTCATCGCGTGTAATTGGAGGAAAGCGTCCGCGTACACGCGTATCTGACGTGTACGTGTGGGCCAGTTTAAAAGCTACGTGTAGGACGCCATTTCCTTGTACGTGCTTTTCGTGGAGAGTGAGTGGGTGAAATCTGTACTTCTTGTCGGTTCACACACGATTACTTCACAGCGTTTCTAGTTCGTACTCCCTGTTACCGCTGACAGCTCTTTGCTGAATTTTTGTTGGGCCTGTTTCCTCAAACAGAGTTCACTTCTCCTTTTGTCCTGTCTCCTCAGACAGCGTACAATTCTTCTTTTGGCGGGGGTGTTGCCAACACGCACACGTGCCTATTTTTCACATACTTTTTCCAGGCAGACGGTGAGTTCCGCACGTACTTAGCAACTGTGCTTGCCCCGTGTGTTGCGTTCCCCTTCAGAGGTCATTTTAGGCTGTGTGTATTACGCATACACTTAGTTTTGTGTTTCTGGGTGCCACAGCGTAGTGCGGGTTCATTTTATCACGCACTTTGTCTACGAGGGGTTGCGTGCACGTTAATATTTGATTTTGGGCTGCCTGTGCGTTGCGTGACCCGTCATCTTCCCCCAGGGGTCAAAGACAGCCTTGTTAGAGCACTAGGGTACACATTCCATCTGGTATCCTACCCCTTTGACCCCTAATTGCCCAGGACAATAGTTTATTGCAACTCCCATACGCACAACAACATCAGTGCCATGGTTGGGAGGCAACCAAGCGGTAAGGGAGGCAAAGGTGGCTGACCTTCAAAAGGTGGGGTGGTGGGCGTGGTAGGCGGCGTGGCTGGGATTTTCAGGGTGCCCCTATACCCCCATGTGTGGAGGAACAATCAGGGACACCCATGCCGCCCCCCATGGTTGAGGGAAACGTGGCTGACACCATCCCAGCTCAGCCCCTGTTGGACCAGCCCATTGTGGCACCTGACCTGGCACAGGATGACTCCCTGGCTGACTTCCAGGTCAGCAAGTCTAGGCCACGTGTGGTGGTGCAAGTTGTTGTCACCAAGCCACGTGGATCTGGGGAAGCTATGTCATCTGCTGCCCCAAGTATGCAGGGTGGGGAGGCTGCAGGGGCAGCTGCAGCTCCATCCGCCCCAACTCTGACTCTCCCAGCCAGGACAGTGTCAGTCCAGGTCCATCAAACTGACGTTCCCCCTGCCAACATTACCCTGCAACCAATGCCTGCATCAAGACCTATGGTCATTGTGCATTCCCACACTCCTACTACCCAGTCCATCGGTGATTCTGCCCCTACTGACTAGAGCGGCGTAAACCACTCTGGCTCTGCTCCACCTTTAAAGAAGAGGAAGAAGGGTACTCTGGCACGACAGGCTGAGACCCCTGACACGGTTACACACACCGGTACCTCAAGGAAGCCTTGCTTTAATGATCCAGAACTTGATGCACTTGTGGCCTATGTGTCAGCACATAGCCGCGAAATGGTGGTGACTGCAGGGTGCAAGACCACACCTGGTCAACGAAGGGCACACTGGCAGACCATCGCGGACCGCATAAGTGCCCTTGGATTTGTGAGGCGCACAGCTAATGATTGCTACAAGCCGTGGAATGACCTGAAACGCAGAGCAAAGAACAAGCTGGCCTCAAATCATGCCGCTACTCTGGTGACTGGCGGTGGGTCTCCACAAGAGGACAACAAACTCACTGAACATGAGTCTGTTGCTGGGGCCTTCGTCACAGAGGAACAGATCCAAGGTGTGGGAGAACTACCTGATTATGATGCATTGTCCGGTGAGTGCCCATGCATGTGTGTGTAATGCATGTGTATGTTGTTTGGGTGATGGGTTCTGATTGAGTGCCAGGTGACGGTGTGTGTGCCTGAGTGGTATGGGTCACCCATGTGCTTCATCCAAAACATTCAGCGGCCTTGGATTTGGGTGTGACAGTATCCCTTCTGCCCACAGTAGTAATTTCGCGCAACATTACGGCAGTTGCCCTTGAAGTGGCATCTTGCAACAACATTGTTTGTATTTTTCAGTGTTCGTTCAGGCTGATTGTTTAAATTCTCCCACTTTTTCTACGCATTCCTCAGCCCTATTGTCACATTTGTGACATGCTTTTGTCATTGATGAACCCCACATTGGCCCACATGTGTTACCTTGTTAGGTGAATGATTTGACCATTCAGGCTGATTGATTATTGGCCTGATCACATACATTTTTGGGGCCTGTTTGAATGTGGAACATGATAGTTGTTTCCTGTCATGTTGAAGTGCACAACCATTGATGTGTACATCGGCCTGCAATCACTGTATTTTTGTACACTGGATGTGTTGCAGTGTGTGGCACATGCCTATTTTGTCACACTATGTAGCATTTTTCATCTCGTCATGTCCATCTCACATGGATGGCTGACAGTATTTATTCACTGACATATGGATGTACTTGTGGAATGTACCATGGCTATGGTACATGCCATCTGTGTGATGGCATGTGTCATGTATGTGTATTGGACATGCCACTCACAGGCCAATGTGTGATGGCAGTGCTACCCAGCATGCAGCAAATGTGTTGATCTTCCATCTTGGTGTCATCAGTGTCTGCCTTTTGCCTCCCCTTCCAACTCAGTGACAGTGCATGCTTGGGAGGGTTATAGTCATGTGGGACATGTGTAAATCATATACTGGTTCTGTAGCTTGTCAGGCCTATTTGTGTGCTATGGTGCTAATGCCTGTTTCCATTTTTTGTCTTTCATGTTTTTGCAGGGGATGACGCACTTAATGCTGTTGAGGTTGAGGAGATGGTGCAGACCCAGGAGGGATCTCAGGCACGACCGGGCACCAGTGGGGCACATGGTGTGGTGGTGGGTGAGAACCCAATCTTGCTGCAGACCATTCTGTCCAGGGGTGTCTCTGGGTGCACCTCCCCAGACCTCTATTCAGGTGCTGATTCGGATGATGAGACCTATGTGGCGTCGCAGGTAAGTGTTTCTGGCAGGGATTCTGTTCTGTCCAACCCATCTGCACCAGGGGTATAACCCTCTATTGGGATGTCAGTGTTGGTAAGTCCGCCTTTGGCGGTTACGGATGCAGGGTCACATTCCACAACATCTGATCCTGTTCCTGGGCCAGCAGATCAGAGGGGGAATGCAGTCCTGCAGCCTCAGGCAATGCCGGCACAGCAAGGCGCAGATCGCCTTGCCCCAAACAGGTGTGGTGCCCGCCGACGCGGTGGCCGTACGCCACCAGGCAATACCGCATGGGAACAATCCATGTACGGTATGGCAACCCAACAGGCAGCATCAGTTGAGATGATGGCTCAAGCAATGGAGAGGGTGGCCACTTCCATTGTCCCCCCTGAAAGGCAGATGGAGCAACTACAGCAGGCAACAGACTCCATTTGCCAATCACACAGGGAGGACATGTTGGCGTCCAACAGGGACAGACGGGCGGCACTGGAGACTCTACGCCAATCTATATCAATAGAGTCCCAGGGCCACAGGGAAGCCCTGAGGGTAGAACTCCATCACCTCAGGGAGACTCTTGTTGACCTTGAAGCTTCCACTAACTTGAGGACAGAACAGCAGCTGGAGCGGCTCACACGTTTGCTCTCAGCTGAGATGCAGGCAACTCGGAAGGAGATCCGGGCATCACGTCAGGTGGTGAATGGGGATCTCCGCACTATAATCCTCCAGAACGAGACCTTCCACACCTGCATGCTTGCTGCCATGGAGGACCATACCAGGGCTTTGCGTGGGCTGCCTACCATAGCACCACCACCTCCTGTGGCAGCATCAGAGGGTGATGAGAGCGACAGCAGCAGTTCTCCCACAATGGCATAGCCGTGCAGGCCATGAGCCCATGGAGGTGTTTTTTTTCCCAACATCCACACAGGTGGCTGTTGGTGCGCACCCTGTCCTCGGATCTCCTGGGTGCCCCCCCTGACCCCCACATGGCCATTTTTGATTTTTGATTTTTGATTTTTTTTTTACAGTGTGTTGCCTTGTGTGGCTCCCGTGGGCATCCACCGTATTTCGGCTGGGCACATGCAGGGTTGTCCTGAGTTTGGGTTAGATGCTTGGGTTCGTGAGACACACACTCCTCCTGCTTCCCGTTTCCATGGGCTTGCAAAGGGTGTGCCCAAGTGACAGTGACTTACACAGTGACGTTGGACTCCCATGAGCTGTGTGGGCAGTCTGTAGTCAATACTGTGTAGCGTTATTTCATTTGCGGGTTGCCCCACACTGCAGTGATAATCCCTCCTACCAAGTGGGGATATACTATCTATTTAATCCAATGAAGGGACGTATACATATTTCTTTAACACAACATGTTACCCTCAGCAATCTAAAACCTGATCACACAACTTATTTTGCCCAATATAGGCTATGCCAGTCTGATAAATGACATGTATCCAATATTCAAATATCATATTTTAATTCATTTGCTAAACAGCACAAGTATCAAAAAACATTTTTCTAAAAAATGCATTACACCACATAAAAAATATACAATGTTTAAAAGTGGTGATTTCACCACACACACTCAAGTTATACAGATCCTTGAACACTCTCCACAGTAGTTAACTCAATTTTTCTTATTTCCTACTGTGTACAACAACTTAGCCCGACTTATATAAGTTTCTGTCCTTGATGTTACTATTAACTGGACATTCTTCAGGGGCGGAAAATTGTCTTGTGCTTCCTGTAGACTTCTCTCTATGGTTCCGGTTTCTATAGCTGGGGGTACATACAATACAAAAACGTAACACTACATTGGAATAATTGGTTGTTTTACTTAACCTAGCCAAACCTAATCACCATTAGGATGCAACAAGTATATACTTTATACAATACTAGTGCTTAAAACCTGTAGCCAATAAATGTTGTACAGGTTTATTAGACAATCACAGTTTTTTGTCCTTCACTATTCACATTGGTTGAGAGAGATAGCCCCTATCTTCACCATATTCTCTACTGTCCTCATCAAAAAATATCATGCTTCCTGATGTATAATATGATCATAGAGCACACACCTCTATTTTGAAACCTAAATAGGTTAACCCTTAAACAGTTTTATAGGGTATGGCCTCACCTCAATACCAATACTGATTTCTCTCTCTTGTAGGTAAGGTACATGGGATTTTCTCAACCCAAATCTGGTATGTGCAACCACAATGCGGTATGTGTTCTGTTAAAAAAATATATAGGACATTCTGTAAGTTCTTAATACAAAGGAGAGAGATGGACCAAAACACAGAAAGTGGAGAGACAGGGGAAGGATCCTACCTTTATAACCCTCAGTCGTAAGATATTACTACTTTGTGGGGTCTGCAGTCTTCTGAATAAGCTTCCAGGCTTTCTGTGTTTTGGTCCATCTCTCTCCTTTGTATTAAGAACTTACAGAATGTCTTATATATTTTTTTAACAGAACACATACCGCATTGTTGTTGCACATACCAGATTTGGGTTGAGAAAATCCCATGTACCTTACCTACAAGAGAGAGAAATCAGTATTGGTATTGAGGTGAGGCCATACCCTACAAAACTGTTTAAGGGTTAACCTATTTAGGTTTCAAAATAGAGGTGTGTGCTCTATGATCATATTATACATCAGGAAGCATGATATATTTTGATGAGGACAGTAGAGAATATGGTGAAGATAGGGGCTATCTCTCTCAACCACTGTGAATAGTGAAGGACAAAAAACTGTGATTGTCTAATAAACCTGTACAACATTTATTGGCTACAAGTTTTAAGCACTAGTATTGTATAAAGTATATACTTGTTGCATCCTAATGGTGATTAGGTTTGGCTAGGTTAAGTAAAACAACCGATTATGCCAATGTAGTAATACGTTTTTGTATTGTATGTACCCCCAGCTATAGAAACCGGGACCATAGAGAGAAGTCTACAGGAAGCACAAGACAATTTTCCGCCCCCGAAGAATGTCCAGTTAATAGTAACATCAAGGACAGAAACTTATAGAAGTTGGGCTAAATTGTTGTACACAGTAGGAAATAAGAAAAATTGAGTTAACTACTGTGGAGAGTGTTCAAGGATCTGTATAACTTGAGTGTGTGTGGTGAAATCACCACTTTTAAACATTGTATATTTTTTATGTGGTGTAATGCACTTTTTAGAAAAATGTTTTTTGATACTTGTGCTGTTTAGCAAATGAATTAAAATATGATATTTGAATATTGGATACATGTCATTTATTAGACTGACATAGCCTATATTGGGCAAAATAAGTTGTGTGATCAGGTTTCAGATTGCTGAGGGTAACATGTTGTGTCAATACTGTGTATACATTCCTAGTGGATATTGTTGTTGTATTGTACACTGCATGGTGTATTGATATGTGCTTGTGCATCCATGTCTTCCTCCTAATTTGCAGGTTCATTCCTCATGTCTTCACAAGGCCGTCTACTTTGGAGATGGAGTTCATGTTGTAAGCAGTGCACTTCCAGATTTGCGTGGCACCAACACTGTATAGTTGAAAGTGGTCGATGTGCTAGCATCACCAGTTGTAAGTCTACGTATCCTTTAACTTAGTACTGTCATATGAATGCTATGTTTGGGGTGGCTAGCTGCATTGTATTGTGGTAAGTCTTTGGTCATGTGTGTTGTCAGTTCTACATTAATGGGAGCATATTCTGTGTGGCCATTTTCCATTCGGGACACTGTACTTTGTGACACTTGTGTCATATTTTGGGGATTCCTTTGTTTGCTCTCACATAGCATGACATGCGTTGGTGTGTTGGGTGGCGGTGCTGGGGAGGTGTTGGGTGACATGGCACTGTTGTCATGTTGTATCTTGCAAGGGGGTAATGATTTTATCAGCATAGAAGTGTGTCTTTTGATGACACAGCATTGGTGGTGTTTGTGTAGGTAGGGATGCACACAATGGAACACTACCAGGTGAACAATCTCAGACTGGTATGGTTGTGACAGTTGACTGTCACTTGACTCATCATCATTGATAGTCAGCTGGTATGTGCCAGGGCTGTGTGCACTCCACAGGGGTGTGATTTTAGGTGAAGTAATTAGCCACCAGCTGCGTACGGGCTGCCTCACCCCGTGCCCTTTCCCCTCCCATGCGCAGCGGGCGTGCATGTGGTTGGGGATGTGGGGGCACCACCATGTCCACGGGCAGGCCCCGGCGTGTTGCAACATTGTTGAGGACACATGCTGCCACTATGATCCTGCACACTACTGGGGGAGCGTATAACAGCTGCCCGCCAGAACGGTCAAGGGAGCGAAAGCGTGACTTGAGCACTCCGAATGTGCGCTCCACTATGCCCCGGTTTGCAATGTGGGCTGGGTTGTATCTTACCTCGGGTGGCGTGGTGGGGTTCCGAATTGGCGTCATCATGTGGGTGCTCAGAGGGTAGGCACTGTCCCCTGGGGAGGTGGTGATGGGTATCATTAGTGGGGTTGTGACATTACTCAGTATCTGACATGCATTCATGTGCTGTTGCATTTATACTCACCGAGCAGCCATGTATCGCCATGCCGCCCAGCTTCTAGGTCCCGGTTTAGGGTTGACATTCTGTAAATAAAACTGTCGTGGGTGGACCCTGGATAGTTGGCATATACTGAGGTGATGATTCCCTTGGCATCACATACTACCTGCACGTTGATGGAATGCCAGTGCTTGCGGTTTCTATAGATGTGCTCTGATGCCCTGGGGGGACCTAGAGCCACATGGGTGCAATCAATGGCACCTAGGACTTTGGGGAATTGTGCCACCCCGTAGAAATCCTGGACGGCAGCCTGCCTTTCTGCAGGTGTTCTGGGCAGGTATATGTGCCTGCGGACTGATGGGCGTGCAGTCATGATGGCCAAGACCTGGTGTAGGCAGCGTGACTGCGTGGCCTGTGACACCCCCCCCACTATAGCACTTGTCCGCTGAAATGATCCAGTGGCCAAGAAGTGCAGTACATTGAGGACCTTCTCCAGGGGGCTGAGTGCTTGGGAGCACAGGGTGGGTGATGTGAGGTCATTCTCCCACTCACTGACCAGGTCGAGTATTATGTGAGGCGGAAACCTGTACCTCCCATACACCTGGACATCAGGCATCCCAAAAAGGCTGGTTCTGGGTGTGAAAATTCTGGGCCTGACTATCCTCCTCCTCCTCCTGTGGTATCCCATGACCACTGCTGCTAGGAACGGTATATTCATCCTGGCGTCTGAGCTTGTTTGTTGTTTGCGTGCACTTTTATTCTGCGCGGGTCCATGTACGCCTGCTTCCTGCTGGCGTACGTGTTTCCGGATTAGCGTGTCTTTTTTGGCGCACACGTTAGCCCCATTCGAATCCATGAATACGTGTTTTGAACGTGCGTGTGGGCGTTCCGCGCATTTGCCTCCTGTACTTCCCCCGTGACGCCCACATTTTCACGCATTGTTCCCCATTCCGCGTGTCACGCCCTCTGTTTCTCCTACTTTTGTTGTGTGCGCAGCACTATGTGCGATTTCGCTGAGCGCGTAGTGCACGCTGTTTGGAGACGTGTGCGCCAGCGTACGCCACGCAGAATTTTGGCTCACCTCTTGGGATTTACACGCGCACGGACTTCCATGAATCGCTGTGCGGGGGTTTCGCTGCGATTTTCGCACTGGCACTGCGAATCGCACGCTTTCGCTGAAAATTTCACCGCACATTAATTCCATGAATCGGCCAGTTGATTTCATGAAGTATTTTACTTTGAACTTTAAGTCTGTTGTCTGTGTCTTGCTTTATGATAGAGAAGTGCCATCACAGGCCGTGATATGACCGCATTGGCATGTAGTTGCCAACTTGGTGCAAGGGGGTGGCGCAGAACAGTGGGAACATTGGCTAGCATGTACTGCATATATTAAAGTCAAGTAAGAAGGAGATGCAAGCCTTCCAGTTACATTCCAGCAAGTTTCATAAAAGCCAAAAATACTCTCCTCCACCTGAAGATCCTCCTTGGCAATATAAAAGACTACAGAGACCTGCTCTTTTACTGATACATCAGCCATCTCGTCTAAAATAATGGAAACATTTGTCGCATCATGAATCTCTTTCATCAGGCCACTGAGCAAATCATGTGACATAATTGCCAGCTTTTCATTTAACATGTCATGAGACATCCATTTGTACTCTGTTCTTTGAAGCCAAGTTTGCAGATCTGGGACATCTCTAGCTCGAAGCGACAGAACTGCCTGTAGATTAGAGTCCTCATCAGTATGGCCCCGAATTGCAAGACCCTGCCGACCCAAAGCCAACTTTGCATCAAGATATTCTGTTCTCCATCATCTGCTTGAGGTGGCCTAACGATAAAGCTGCTGCAACATTTATACCTCTTTTAAGAGAGGCTAGTGCCATTGCAGCTGTCCGATGAAGGTTTGAACTCTGATGGCTGTTACATCTCTCTGTGGCCTTCCGTAAATTGTTAAAGCCATGTTTAATGAAAGCATTCCAGGCATCCTTATCACTGCCACTTTTTGGCAATGGCACACCCTTTTCATTAGCAGACTGGCATACTTTACAGAAATGTTTTCAACAGACTCATTGTATGTAAGCCAATTATTGGTTTCCAACCATTTCTTTTGGAAAGTGCGGCCCTGCTGGGACTTTAAACCATTTGATTTGCTCATGTCTGTGCCGCATTCCTGTGTCACATTATTGCCGCCAACATCACTGACTGTAGGTGCATGTGGTATATTTTGCACGCATTGTGCTTGGCAGTTTGATGCGACTGTGGAGCTCAAAATTGCTACAACTGCTTTGTCAGACACATGGGACATCTGCTTTTGTTTAGCAGGGGTTATTGTGATAAACCTCTCCATGGTGGCTTTGGGGTTTCAGATGCGTATTTTCTAGGGGACGTGGGCGAGGCAGTTGCTGCTAGGTATTCTGTCTCAGAAAACGTTTAACTCGCATATGACTGCAAGAAAGAAAATTAGATGCTGTAATTCATGAAAAAAGCATCTCTGAAAGCAAGATATTTTCTTATGTTTCCACTCGAGTTTCCTGACTTTACGTTGTATTAGGTTTAGTTTATCATAAATCAGTTTATCGCATTGTGCAGGCAACATTTGCTAAAATGTTACCTCTGGGTCACCAGGTTCCAAAATAGTTGGGGATGTAACGTTATTTTATTTAGTTATTTATTTATTTTACATTTCTAAGGCACTTATACATCAAGAAAATTGAGTTTAAAGGCGCCCACGGAGCAACAGGGAGGGAGCATGGGAATGAAAAGCAAATATAACTATGAACGATAGAGGTGGACCTACTAGGCCTTGTGGGCAGTAAGAAAGTGCAAGTGCAAACAGAGAGAAGGAATGAGGGAGTGGGGCTAAGTGCACTGCTAGGTGTACTAAAGAGGAAAGTGCTAGGGAGTAAGCATCTGTTAATTCACTAGGTGAGAATGGTCAGCTGCCAATAAATAAGTAAGTGTAAGCCTGTGGTGGCATAGGCCAGTGGGTGGCAAGGCAAGTACTGGGAGTGGGCAGAGGCTAAAGGCGATTGGGTGAGGGAGGCCAGGACTCAGTTGGACACATTACGGCCCTGGTCACCAATCTCAGCAACTGTGGGGTTTAGCAGAGGAGGGAGGAAGGGAAGGAGGAGGTGAAAAGAAAGGTCTTGAGGAGCTTCCGAAATTTGTGGGGATCTAGCTCAAGACGAAGAGGAAGGGCGGGGGTTGTTCCATAGGAGGGAGCCTGTTGAAGAAAGAGATTGGTCTTCAGCTCACTGTTTAGCGAAGTGCTTGACACACAGAGAAGTTGGTGCCGGAGGAATGTAAAGATCTAGAGGGAGAGTATTTAGTGAGAGCCAGTTGTAGATAGCATGGTGCTGGGCCCTAGACAGCCTTATGGAAGATGCAGAGGGATTTGAATTTGTTTCTTGCAGCAACCGGGAGCCATTGGAGAGATTTTAGGGCTGGAGAGATGTGGTCCCTGGGCTTGAGGCCAAGGATAAGTCTCACAGCCCTATTCTGGATTTGCTGGGGCGAGTGTAGAGAAGAAGAGGGTAGATTAAGGAAAAGGCTATTGCAGTATTCTATCCTAGAGAGAACCAGAGCTCTAGAGACATTGAGCATCTGGGGGAAAGTGAAGAAACACTTTCTGTGTACCTTTCCATGGACACACACATCAGATGTTCCAGAATAAGTATAATGCAATCGGGTGTGGGTTTAGATGTGAGGGAAGAGTGTTAACTGCTTTTAACATTGTAGCTAACCAGATATTCTGGTAAAGTAGTCTACAATGTTAAAAGCAGTTACTTAGGCTCACCCTGCACCCAGGTGAAGTTTGGGCCTGGTGGAAGCACTCTCAGTCTAAAGTTATACCCATGCTTGTCTCCAATTTTAAAAAACTCCCACTTTCCTTGAGTCAGTAAAACAGTTACACCCCACTTATGCTTGATAACGTTTTACCTTGTTTTCAAGGGACGGGGATGCGTACAACACAGCAGCCTCAGACTCGCAGACTCTGACTGCCACCACCATGAACCTTTGATGAAGTCTCTGACTTTACTTTGTATTAGGTTTAGTTTATCATCAATCAGTTTATCGCATTGTGCAGGCAACATTTGCAAACCTAAAGGGGGCACAGGCAGGAAGTCAATGAAATTGCAAACCATTTCCATGATACCTCCTATGCTCAATGGGAAATTAAACTGCTGGAGGGGGGTATTTGTCTCTAGAGCTTTGCAGGAGGTTGGGAGGTGACACATTTCCCCACTAGGACAAACAAAAGAGAAGAAAGTCAAATACATGGATGCTGCATAGCCTCCCTTGAAAATAATATCACTTCATATGCTGGAGCTGATGCCTGCCGCCCAGACCATCCATGCCTCTGCACAGCCTTGCTGGTAACCCCTAAACCCACATAACTTATACTGTAGCACTCAGTGTAGGTAATGTCATTTGCTAACTAAAAGGATGGGATGGAGAGCCACTTGCCCCAGTCACTCCAGTGATGGCCAGTAGTCAGAAAAGTATAACGAAGGAATGCATACCAAAAACAGAAATCACTTTTTTGGAACTGTTCCTCGTCATACCTTTCTGGCTGCAGGGCCATCACAAGAAGATGGGCAAGTGGCTCTTCTCTCTCCCGTCATTTTAGTTAACAAATGACTGCCACCCTCACCACTGGGGGAAATAAAGCCACATGACAAAATGTAAATCCGTATAGCAATATGTTAAGCCAAAAGAATATCATTGCAGCTTTAATTTGTACATCCAGAATGGTAAACTATAAGTCCCAGAAAGCAAAATAATGTCAACCTGAAAAATCTATTTAAGCCCACTGTACTTTCAGTGATTTTAAGACATGTAATAAAAGAATAAATCAAAATACAGGATTCCTTATCAATACATTTCCCTGTACCTTGTTATAGTGCTAATTGATCCCAATTAATCATCCATGGTCATATTTAATTATGAACGGGGATGCAGTGGTGAAGTGAAGTCCTGACCTGTTATAACTACTAATAAGTGCACAAAATCTCACAATCACTGACATCTCTTACTGCGCCACACACAATTCTGTTTGAGTCAATAGTATATTTAAACAATATAGTCATAACATTGACAACTCTCCTACAAATTCTTTTTAGTAAATCAAACCACAATTCATTATCAAGTAGATGCATTTTACTAAATCATGAGACAATTTATTGAAAATTAATTTGATGTTTATCCATCGGTTTCATACAAAAGAAAGCTGACACGTGTTTCACATAGCCCCTGATTATACTTCAACAGAAGCTAAGGAGCTTCTTCATGGCTAATGCATACATTTTTCGTCCAAAATTATTCTTATTCTAGGTCGATCCTAATGCCATCCAGTCAATACCAATGTTGTGTTTCAATCTTGTCGAGCAAATTGATCCAAACGTTTCCAACAACCAAATCCTTATGCTGATTCCAACTGCACCATCTTCACACAGGATGTACCCTGTCTGCACACACAGCATATCAGCGTCAATCTGTGTTTTTGTTTTGTTGCTAACAAAATGACTGCAAATAGGTTTGAAAGAACATATGACGGCTGTAGGATATTTGGTACAAACACACATGTTAAGGCACAAGAACAACCAAAGGTCTCCTACGATAAAAAGGTTTCTCTCAGACCTTTTTCTATAGGTCAAAAGGTACTTGTCTTATTAACTACTTCAGAAAATAAACTTCTGTCCAGATGGCATGGACCATACGAACAAACAGGACAATGTAACTATAAGATCTCACAACCAGATCACTGTTTTAAAACACACATCTACCACATAAATCTATTGAAGTAATGGAAGGAAAATCATTCAGAGTCTCCAGTCATAACATTATCTTGTCTTCTGCCAGAAGATACAGAAAACAAAGCCTTAATTTCACCGGAACTTAATAACAATAAGAAACAAGATAGTTTATAAGGCAGTTCACTGATGTGTTCAGAGAGGAGCCTGGGAGAGTAAAAGGGATTTATCATCATATCCGCACTCCAATAGGTAAAGTAGGACACTTGAAAGCATATTGTTTACCTGAGGCTAGTAAAGAGCACATCATCAATGAATTTAAAACCATGCTAGAAGTTAACATCATCATTGAACCCTCAAATATTCCTTTTTCCTCCCCCATCGTATTGGTGGCAAAACCTGATGGAAGTTGATGATTCTGTATCGGTTCTCGTAAAGTGAATGTCATCTCTGCCTTTGACGATTACCCAATGTCCTGTATCGATGATCTGATAGATCGGCTGGGTAATGCTGTCTACCTTTCAACTCTTAATCTTACAAAAAGGGTATTGGCAAGCTCCTTTACATGGACCTGATGAAGAAAAAACTGTGTTTGCCACTCCCTTCGGTTTGTTCCATTATAAAGTACTACCTTTTGGATTGTGGGGGCTACTGCAACATTCCAAGACTTATGGATACAATTTTACAACCTTAGTAAGAATTTTGCGAAGCCTATATAGATGATGTCGTAATGCACAGTAGGACATGGGAAGACTATTTGCATCATGAGATTATTAAGAAAAGCAATGTTAACCACTAATCACAGAAAGTGCAAGCTGGCCCATAATGCAGTAAAATATTTAGAGAAAGTAAGAGTTGTCCTTGATACACCAGTCCCAAAAACAAAGAAAGATCTATGGGCCTTTTTAGGACTAATTGGATATTGTCGTCAATTTATTCAAAATGTCTCTAGTAAAAACTAGAATGACAGACAAATAGAACAATGCCAAACCCCAAAAGATGAAATGGGAAGAAGGAGATGAAATCTGTTATGACCTGTGAGAAACCTAGGGGTGTTCTCAAATCTACTCCCCTGGAATCCTCTATGCAGGTGGCAAGGGAAAGGCCATCGCTTTTGGGTCCTGCACCTGGAGGCGCAAAAGCGATGGAGGATCACCTGGATAGAGGGTCCTTGGGGATTGGAAGTGGGATGCCCATAGGTGAGGCACTGTATTCCATATATTCCTTTTCAGAAGATAACCCTATACCAAAAAAAGCTTATGGGATACTGTTCATCTGGTTCCATGGTTTCTGAGAAACCTAGGAATCTGTATCACACCAGATATGTTAAAAGGAAGAGAAATGATAGGGATGAAATACATAGGAATACATCTCAGTATCTCCCTTATCCTCAGAATTGTCAACTTGATTTTTCCACTACCTTTATGAGTTATTATAAAAAGGTTCCACTTCACTCCCCCTTTAATGTGTATAACAATACTGAGATGAAGAGGAAACAACTAGGAGCTGTGAAGATTACCTCCATTGCCTATTCAGGTATTGGGACTAAGAAGAGACCTGAAGGTCAGGCATGTCCCATTGATTTGCTAAATTATGGTCAGGCAAGTCAGGCAAGGCAAACCCCTGACCCGCACCTGCAACCTGTTATACCAGCACAGGTGCATAAAAGGTGAAGTCGTCAGCAGCTGTCAGAGAGACTGGGAAAGACTGGAGAGACTGGAGAGCTGAAGGCCTAGAGTGGAAGCAGTGCAGGAAGAGAAGCTGAGATGCCAGTATGCCACAAGAAGCCCTGGGAATCCCGCAGAAGGGTAAACGCAAACCGGAGGTCCCAAAACAGGGTCCGCATAACAGCTGGTGAGTGCAAAGTGAAGCGCCCAGCTATTTGGCCGTCTCTCGGAAGACCAAAGCAGAACGAAGGAGGCGCCAAGACTAGGTAAATGTCTGGGATACTTCAAATACCGGGGCTCTTGAAGGAGACCGAACAAGCAGTAACGGTCAACTGAGTGATGCAAACTATGTTATTTATATTGCATGCAGAATTATATTAAAGGAAAGAAAGTAACTTAGTGCATTTAATGAAACAAACCACGTTACTTATAATCAATACTGAATTTAAGGAAATAAACAAGAATAACCTAGCACATTGAATGAAATGAACAACATTACTCATATTGAATACTGAACTGAATGAAACAAGTGGAAGTAACTTAATGTATGGAATGAAACCAACTTCATTGCTTCTAATGCGAAAAAAGTGAGAGAAACCTATGGTGAATACCAGACTGAAAGAACTGAACAAAAGCCACCATTATTGAATACTGTCTTGAGTGAAATAAGTAAGTTGGCCTTTATCGGAATACAGAAGCAAAGAGATATTAAACTGTATGAAAGCAACACCCATAGTAAGCTGAAGGAAAGAAACAAAGGTGGTAAAGTTGTGAAGCTCTACTTTGAAGAAACTGGTGAATCAAATCTTGAACTTTGAAAGAAACCTGGATGTTCCTGGTTGCGTGATCTGTAGTGGGTGGACCGTGTTGTCTAAAACTGCACCAAGAGCAGAGAGCTACTAATGGTGAAACATAGGAAGATGGAAAAGGGAATGTTAAGTTCATGGTTGCATAATCTGTAATAAGTGACCGTGTGATCTGAAACTGCGCCTTGGGCACAGAACTTCTTTTTGTCAACAAGAAAGCTTGCTGAAGTGAAAGTAGGAAACCAAATATTGATAAGTATCAGACTTGTGGAAGGGAACCCTGAGTTATACAGTTCAGCTTAAAGCCTAAAGCTTCAAGATACCTTCTTGTGACATTAACATTAAGCTTGGGCAAAGAAACCCTAAGCTTTGGTATCCTGTAACTGTGTTATCTTTGAACTAGGTTGATCTTGGGGAAGGGCACCCTGACCTTCATAGAATTGTATTTCATTTAATACCCAAAGGAGGAGAAACTGAACTTTGTGGTGAACTTATTGACATTTCGGAGAGAAAGCTGACGAATAAGCCAGAGCTGAAAATATCCCAGAATTGTATGTTTGGAACACCATATGAGTTATGGTTAATGTCCCTACACACTGTGTTGTATTAGTTGTGAGGGCAAGCATAGGATTTAGATAGACATAGGCAGACTTTTACGTTGAAGTTACTGACGCTGGCGCTCTTTAGTTTATGTAGGTAGGGAAATCCCACCTTAGAATAGGGCAAGTTAGGCCTAACTCCAGCCTGACATTATCTTTAATAAAAGATTGTTCAACTTTGAATCTGTTATCTGTGTCTCCTTCCATAATGCCAACCTAACAGACCTTGAAACCCTCTAATCATGTGATTAGCCACATGTACAATGATCTGTCTTCATTCATTGTATACACCAATAGCACTAAGCGCATTGGGTAGTCCATTAGATTTGTGATCTACGCACACCTTCCCTTAGCAACAGGACGTCCGGAACACACTCATCCTGACACGTCATTGTTCTGTACAGCGTGGTATCCCTCTAGTAACTGAATAGTATATTGACAACAGAGCTACCAACGGAAGCATTCTACACGGACGCAGCAGCCTCCTTAGCAGCCACCATTCCTTTCAGAAACAGAACTTTTCACAGAGGTGAGCAGGACCTATTATTGAATTACAAATCATTGAGTTACAGCCTTTCCAGATAACAATGGGTCTCATTACGATCCTGGCGGTACGGTATGGATGGTGCCAGTATGGCACCGGCACCATCTACACCGTACCGCCTTATTCCGAGTTTCCCTCGCGGGTCCCTGACAGCCCACCAGGTCTGACCTGGCGGGCTGTGCGGCACTCGTGAGGGAAACACATGGATGCACCGGCACCTTTATAAACGGTGCCGGTGCATCCATGCTCCTCATCCCCACTCTGCCCTATGGGGCAGAATGGGGATGAGGAGCCCGGCATTACAGCCACCCGCGAATGGGCAATTACCGGCCCATTCAACTCGTAATGGCCCGGTAAGTGCCCATTCACGGGTGGCGGTAAGTGCCCATTCGCGGGTGGCGGTGCCGGATGAGAGTTCGGCGGTAGCCGTGCCTGTAATGCAGGCACGGCTACCGCCGGACTCGTAATAGGTCACGGCTTCATCAACATTGATGGGGGATGAGTCTATAAAGCGTTGCAGACTTTTTGCCATTAACATCTTGAATCTGCCCTAGACTACAACTCTCTTCACCACTACTCCTCGCATCTAATTGGTGGTGTAAGCATTATTCTTTACACACAGTATATTGTATTGTCATGATTTTCACATTGAGAACATAGTATATAGATTTTCATTTGAAGAATCAGCAGATTCAAGCTCACACATTTACAATACAGGAAGGAAAAGAGACATGCCCGCTAGAATATACACGTTCATTTGATTTGCCAAAACATCTGGTACAATGAAGTTATTTGATTTTATGCACAAGGCCATATGGCAATATATTTAAGTTGAGAAGTGTATTCGCTGAATGATCTGTTAGCAACCTTTCTAAACATCCCTGTATGATATTGTATTTGTAGAACCCGCCCTGAAGAAGGAGCAATGTCCAAAATGCATCGGCGGCAGAGGCTTCTGCACGACGAATATGGAAAATGAATATGAATAAAATAGGACTTTTTTTTATCTCACACACACATGGCATCATCATGTGTTGTGATGGTCAAGATAATTAAGAAAGAACTGATTATATAATGAACATATGCAGTAGTGTTCACTACATTTCTTGACGACCTCAGGTCTGGTGAAGGTTTCACCAGACACTATTCTTGCAAGTTAGGCCTTCTACCATCCTGACTTTTGATTTAATAAAATATTTTACTTCCATCCTGACATTTGATTTAATAAAATATTTTACTTCGAACTTGAAGTCTGTTGTTTGTGTTTTGCTTCATGATGCTGTCACAATACATGGCCAACATTTGTTTCAGCTTCAGTGTTACAGTATCCATATCCATCTCACCCTTCCTGGTTAGGAAAATGCACCTGGAACTGCTGTTTAGTGTTTCTTGTCTCTGTGCCGTCTCATGACTCCTGAATTGCATCCCGTGCCATTTTTCTCCATGTCTAAAAGAAGCAGAACATTAAAAAAACGTTGTCTGAGAGAAAGAGCTGTGATCCATTAAAGCTGCATTTATAGAGTGATGCCATAATTTACAGGCGGCAAAATATTAGACAGATTTATCACGAATCATATAATCTTACTGGGACTTCATGCACTGAGAGGTGTTAACTCCCACCAAGCCTCGGAATGTGTTACTGTCCTTGTTTGACGTCATGGTGATCTTCAGGCACCTGGGTGAAGACATGGAAAGTCAGATACCCTTTCCCATGGTTGGGCTCGTGGTGACTCATCCCAACCAGCCCAGGAATCTGATCTGAATATATCCGAGAGCATCTAATATGTTGGTGTACCATACATGATTCCACTCCCTTAACTCCCCCATGACTGAGACTTACGGAACCATGTAACACCATGCTCGTTCGATGTGGAGAATCTAGAACGCCCCCCCTTAGAAGGGTGACATTCACTTCGCTCCCACATTTGCCCGGCAACAACAGGTCCTATATGATCATGATGACAAGTACTATAATGGTCATGACAACATGACATCGGACTCCCAGGCCAGAACAAAACCTAGCAATTGCTAAACAAATGTTTCTGTTGGCCTCAGGTCCATGCAGACGCAGACATGATAGCCTATGTCCATACTTGCCCAATAATTGCAAGCACAGAGAGGGTTGGAGACCAGTCTCCCGCCATACCCCTAGCAAGTAGAAAGGTTCCAGTGGGCTAGACTGGTGTAGGGCGGACTCTATAGCTCGGTGAAGAAATGGGTCGATGCAAATACACTGAGTGTAAGGGAGTGTATTTTAGGCCCTGCCAGGAGTGGGCTATCCCAGGGATCAGGAACCTATGAAAGGGTGGTCATCCACTGATGGAGATTTGTGCCATTCCTCTCCTGAGCTAGCGGAGTTCATCTGGGACTGAAGAACCCTCCGTACTGTTTGACGTTGGCAAGGAGGTTACAAGCTCCCCTCCTGACTGCAACAACCAGGCTCGAGAGAGCCATCAACCTCAACCTGTAGTAGGCGATGGGAGAGACATCTTCCTTGGACCTTGACATCAGCTAAGATAAGCCCAGCGCTTGAGCAATGGCCAGTGTCACTGCTTGAGAGGATCAGAAGGTGAGTCAAGGCCACACAACCCTGTTCTGGAGAGTCCAGTGACGGGCCCTACTGAAGAAGGTTCATTAACCATGAAAGCCTGCAATCCTGAGGAAAAGTCTAGAGTGTCTGCAGGACTGTGGACCAAGCCTTGGAGGTGGGACTGTTCAGAGACTTGGGAAAGAACATTTCTGTTTTGTAAGACTGACATTTGAACTTTTCCTAGACACCTAGGGAAGATAGAGGGACTTTTTTTGATTATCTTATTGGAAGTGTCTATGTTGTTTTTGCTCCCCATTCCTCGTGGGTGCAGGAACCACAGTCCTGCGTGAGAAAAAGCAAACACCCACATTTCTGCCGTGAAGCCATCTTTAGTTGTACCCTCTTCCACACCCTGTCTAGAGCTGTAATGAGGCCCTCTTTAGTTGTACCCTTTTCCCACACCATGTCTAGAGATCCTTACCCATTAAGTTTGGTTTATTATAATAAAACACTTTAAAATTTAAACAGACGACTGGTCTTGTCTTGTGTCCACTAGGTAGACTCATGATACGCGGGTGTCCACATTTTCCTGTGGGGAAAAATGCAGAAACACTGATTAAAACCGTTTTATTATTGAAAATACTAGCAAAAACAGGACCACCAGAATTCACAAAACATAGCTATTGAAAACTGGAATCCCTCTGCTATCTCTCCAACCAATGTGAGCTTGGTGCCAATGTAATCTAAGTGTGTATGCCACACACCTGGTGGATAAGCAGAGGAGATACAAGGACGCGGGAAAGCAACAACGTGGTAACAATTTCAGATTGAGGAAACATATAGTAGTGTAGAAAATAAGGGAGCAGGGATGTGAGGTGAATAGCCAGAAGGAGGAGTGCAGTGCCAGTAAGACATTCCATGGACCAAAACTAGAGGAACCTCCTTCAATACCAGCCAACCAGCCACAAACCAGCCGGCAGCATTGGGGCCTGAGCTTGCTGACCGCCTGCCCTCCGAGGGGCCACTCAGAACTGGAAGTTGGTGGGGTCAAACCCCTGGATCGGATTCTAGCAAGGATGTGACAGCGGAGAAGACAATGGCCATTGGGACCCTTAAAACAGTCAAATATGCAAATGGCTGAACTGCCCCGCCCCCGCATCCCACCAAGGGTTGCAGATAGTGGCCTGTGAGGCTGGTGCAATTCTGAGAGAGGAACTTCCGTTTTGTATTTTTGCATCATTAAGGCGAAGACATCTAGCTATTTTGCTCTAAGTCATTGCTTTTGTGTGGTTTCAAAATAAACCCCATTTGAAACCCTTAATTCTTGTTTTTCATAAAGCATCACTCGGCTTTGCGACAAGTGGTGCTCAAAAACATTAAGATAACTTGTCCGGTCCAAGCACAGCAATCTGGGCTAGTACAGGAATGTGTTCTCTGTCATCATCCACCACTAAAGGCTTGAGAACTACAGTGTTACCTCATCTGCGTCACCAACCGGGTGCAAACCTTCTCACACTGTCTCACCCAGCATGTGACAAAGGAACCGGGAGACGAGAAAACAAAAAACTGTGGGCTTGCATCAAAATCATGTAGGAGGACACTTTCCCTCCAGTCAAAAGCGAGAAGAACCAGCGGCAAAGCGGTCTGCATTGGATGACGTGTGCATTTAGCCAGTGGGCCTTATGTCCGCCTGTTGTGATACAAGGAGGCTATAGCTGCCTCATGCAAAGGTGTCTCATGAGTTCCACTGACGATGCCAAACTCATAGCTACCTCTCACAGCGGACTGGCTACAAATATTCAGGAATGCAAGTGATCACCGGACAGCTGCAGGGGGCTCCAACCCAAGGAGCTGGTCTAAGTGGATGATATGCTTCAAACTTTAGGGTTTACATGAGGGACCTTTACCCAAATGTATTGGTTTCATGAAGCTCCATTGAGCAAGGTCACTACACATAGTGCCATGCACTGCACTCTGGGAGTGCTGCTCTTGTATCTTGGAAAAATATGTAACTGGTTCTCCTATGTACTCAGGAAAATTCCACTGTTCAGATATGAACAACAACCGCAAAAGGCATGGGGGGAACTAATACCAACAAGCGATCCCTCAATCCGGTTAGACACCTTTAACTTGCAAACAACACAGCGCTTGTGGCCACTGCGCCTGTTACTAGCAGAAGATACTTCTTACTCCAGCACTAACAGAGTGATAAATCAATCTATGCAGAGCTGCATTCAAAATATTACATATTTTATTATCACCGCAAAATAGTTAAAAACATAACAATACATGATTTCGTTCAGTTAACGTTGTCACAGTGAGGAAAAACAGTTTGTACAAAAAAAAGGGGGGGGGGGCAGTTCGTATTCAGTTCCTAAATAGTAAAGTGACTAGCGCTGTGCAAAATCATATCTAAACCAATTCTCTCAAACAAATACTCATCTCTCACACCATTCACACTACTCTAATCATACAAATACATAAAAATCTCCTAAATCCATATCTGAACTCTTTCCCAGGTCTGCACTGAGCGAGTTTCCTCATCAGCAGGTTGGCTGAACTTTGACTGTGATTGTCAACGAATCTGGTAGCAGCAATCTGGTCATAAGCGAGAGCATGTGTCTGTGATAAAGCCCGCAGGTGCCTGTAGTTTATGAGTGTCGTCATAGCTTCCCCATTAACAGTGTCTTCAGTGAACGGATAAAGCTGTGGGCCTCATTACGATTGTGTCCATAATTCTAATGGATTTACTGCCAGACTCGTTTACCATAACCCCCAATTGGACCCGCTGATTGACAGCGGATTATGAGTGGGGTATGTGATTAATCCTGGGGAGTCATCACTGATTCCCCGACACAGATCTCCTACTGTGTGGCCAGGGGACGGCAAGCGCTACCTGATCCTGCCCCGGGGGAGGTATCATGAAGGAGGATCACATAGGAGGAGGCGGCTGTCAGGGAGAGGTGGTGATCCCATCAGGAGCGACGCAGTATTCTTACCTTACAAGAAAAGACTTGCTGATGGAGGGAGATCCACCACATCACCTCCCACCTCGGAATCCTTTGGTCTGGAAAAGTAATGGTAATGGAATTACTACCACTTTACTGCCATTTTTACCCACACTGCCAAACTCGTTACAAGTCCCAGTCCCAAAATCTGTACTGGAACCAGGTCTTGGTCGAGGCAACAGAGGCATCTGTAGTAGTTCAGTGTGTTAAAGTGCCATACACTCAGATCTGTGTGCAGCCCATCCGAAAGTTAGAAGTTTTAGTTTCAGCAAGGCAGACTCAACTTTCATATGACCAATGTAAATAAAGCGAGCACCACTATGTTGGATAGTAAGTTCTGGTGAATCTAACTATCTGGCCCATTTTATTGTCCCTATATACGCTTCTTAACGGAAGGAAACAGGGTCTTGTTATGAAGCTCCCACAACTTTTGCCTTTTCTTTCCCGAGTAGACTGGAACCCGTCACTAGTAGGGGTACTACTGCGACAAGAAAGAACAAGGATGCCATGCGGAGTAATGAGAGAGTAACTGAGATGAGGAGGACCTGTGAGAAGGTAAAGAAGAAGCAGGAGAACCACCTTCCGCGGTCTAGTTGTCTTACCATACACAAGAGCTGTAGAAGATTAAAAAGGGAAATGGGACAAAGAAGAGAATGAAGTAGTAGTAGTAGCAGCAGAAGCAGCAGTGGGAGTAGAAGACACCGTAGTAGTAGTGGTCCGGAACAGAGAAGTAGTTGGAGAAAAAATCAGAATCGTGAAGCAGTGACAGGAGAGTGCAGAGTCACAGACGAAGTGAGAGAAGGAGAGCGGAAGAGAAAAGCAGAATAACTTTGCCAGTGCTCAGTCCCTAAACAACATGGGAGACTGGAGAGAGAGTGGGTCGGTCATCTCCAAGGAGACCTTGCTCAATTGGCTACACCGGCAGCCCGAGGTGAGATAGCAGTGCCTCAAATGGTAAAAAATAGCAAAGCCCCACGGTGACAAGGCAGTTTGCCTTGTAAAGCCAGCGTAGCCCGGGAGCGGGATGTGGCTGCAGGCGGGAACGAGAAACTGTGAGCGGGAGTCAGAAACCGCTCCTCCACAACACATATTTGAGTGAAGACCCTGGCAACTGAGAACCTTGAATCAGAACTGCACAAGCCTCATACAACTAGAGCCTCGTAACATCAGAGCAGGACACTGGAAACACACAGCGCCTGCAATTACAAGATATCGCATGGATCGGACACACCAACATGTGCAACTAATCAACAAGCGTTTTTCCAGAGAAAGGTGTTCCACCGATCAGAGGGACTGTGGGCTGAGCACTGAAGATAAAACACATTGGAAAAAAGTACTTGGTAAATATTCTCCAATAAGTCTGTAACTATAGTAGGTAGTGCTGGGCAGGAGAGTGAACCCAGCTGCCGTGAAGGTGATACGGGCAAAGAAACAGACCTGGGATATTCAAGAGTGATAAGAACACTATTCTTCCTCGTCCCCGTAGTTGGGGAGAAAAGTTAACAAGGTTGCTAAAAGGGAGGAACAATTTAGGAGATTGAAGACATCTCCTATATATTGAAGTGGAAAAGAGCAGGGGAAGAGGATTGTTCCCCTTGGCAATGACGAGTCAGGAATGATAAAAGGAAGAAAATGTTCCCCTAACCTGAAGATTGGAGAGTGAAATCATTTGGAAGTTTCTTTTTGTTTTCACTACGTTTTGAACATTGACTTGGAATCTTTGAAACTAGGGCTGCAAGTAGACTGTCAAGAGACATCTTTCCTTTCCACCAATATATTGAGTTTAGAGTGTGAGGGACAGTTTAGGATTTGGACAGAGCACTGCAATTATAGGCTTCCTGTGCTGCTGATTAACAGTTGGCTTGGTTCTCAGATAGCTCATGAGTCTGGTAGTACTGGCAATTTGCACATGCAGGTTAACACATGTGGTACATTTAGAGCATTTATGCCTGCAATGTTTAGCCCGCCCATGAGGCTCGAAGATATATGTTGGTAACCTTCCATTGCACTTATAACTGCTTAAGTTAGCGATTGTAACGCACAGTGGTTACATGCAGGTATTCTTGATATTTTGCTTATTAGACTGCTTTGGTTAGCGTTTATAGGACGAGGAAGATATGTAATCAGACTATAAAGGTAACCTGTCTATTTGGCTCAGAGAATCCCATTACTCTGATTTCTATGGTAGCCTGTCTGCCCCACCTAGAAAATCTTCTAGGAGAATCACTCTATTGCACTTGGTAGACTTAATGGTAGCCTGTTCAGAGTGCCTAGAAAAGCCTATGAATGTAGCTGGCTTTTTCTACCCTACAGAAGATCGGATGACACAGCAACTTCAAAGATAATCTCCATTTGAGTTTGAGGTATGTATAAACTTACCACTTCAGTGGATATCTGCTGTAGGTACGGCTTTCCATCTGCACACTCTAGAATGCAGCTACGACTATGACAAATTCAGACTAGCTGGTCACATAATCGCTTTGCGCTGCAACAACAGACTTGCCTCAACACCTCTGCCATTACAATACAGCGACAACCTGGTACATACCGAGTCTCCTGCGCTAGTGCTTTGTCGCGACCTCCCTCAGCACCTGCCTACGTGCCTGACGTCTTGGTTTGCTTACTGGAGCCTAGCCAGCCATCCTAAGTCCTAATCTTGGCAAAATGTACACATGCTTCTTCAGCCTCATCTTAGAACTTTCTCATACCTGGACTTAGGTGCCCAACAGCGTTCATACCAGAAAGCGATTTGAGGCCATTTAAATGGGAAAAAGCGCTATATAAATGACTACTACAATTCAACACTGGACAGAGAACTTTATTTTGGACATTCTGACAGGAACATTAAATAATTTTGTTGAAGTAGAGAAACACCTCTTAGTATTAGGGACAAAGAGGAATTTTTCCACCCCCATAATATTAAATAAAGGTCTTTGTCAAGAAATATGCCACCACTGTGTCCGAGTTTACTTCTGATTCCTCACAAATTGTAGCACTTACTCTTTCCATTACTCTGAATCTGCAGGCTCTGGCAGTAAGTGTACACCAACACTAGATTGTTGCCATAGATAAAAAAAAGTCTGCAATGGCGTCCTTCTTCCTATCACTGTGTCTCCAACCACATTCCACTTGCCTGCTTAGGGCAGATGAAGAGATTCTGCAGCAACAGAGAAGAAGGCATCAGAGCCGCAGGGTCATGACAGAGCAAGCTGTAGTGCGGCATATTCAGCATGGAGGGATCTTCAGGCAGGGACATAAAGAGTAAGGCTGCAGGGGCATGAGTGAGCCATCATTAGGACAACATCTCCAGGAAGGAGGGGGATTCAAGCACAGGAATAGAGAAGAAGGCAGGAGAGCCACAGCAAATGATAGTCAGTATTAGGAGAGCATCTCCAGGAAGGAGGAGGATTCCGACAGATATAGAGAAGGCACAAGAGCCACAGGACATGAGTGAGCCAGCATTAGGTCAGTATATCCACAAAGGAGGGAATTCAGACAGAGACAGCGAGAAGAAGGCAAAGAGCCACAGGGCACAAGAGAGCCATCATGTCCATGATGCAGGGGGAGTTGGGCAGGGTCACAGAAAGGAAGGCAGGAGAGACAAAGAACCATGAGAGAACCAGCATTAGGGCAGCATGTCCAGGAAGGTGGGGGATTCAGAGGGAGACAAAGAGAACAATTCATAAGATCCACAGTGCCATGAGTGTGCCAGTATTAGGACAGCATGTCCAGGAAGGAGGGGAATTTAGACAGAGATTTTGTGAAGAAGACAGGAGAGTTACAAGGCAAGCGAGAGCTGGCATTAGACGAACATGTCCAGGAAAGGGGGTGATACAGACAGAGAAAAGAAGGCAAAAGAGCCACAGTGCCATAAGGGAGTCATCATTAGGACAGCGTGTCTCTGAAGCAGGGGGATTCAGAGAGGGATATAGAGAAGAAGGCAGGGCATGTGAGAGCCGGAATTAGGACAGCATGTCCATAAAGCAGAAGGAGTCAGGCAGTGACACAGAAAGGAAGGCAGAAGAATATAGAACCATGAGAGGACCAGCAGTAGGACAGCATGTCCAGAAAGGGAGGGTATTCAAACAGGGACATAAAGAGAAGTTCGAAGAGCCACAGGACATAGGTGAACCATCATTAGGATGGCGTTCCTAGGAAGAGTGAGATTCAGGCAGGGGCAATGTCGAGACTTGATTGTTGTGAAGATTAGAGGGGCCTCCGTCCCCAAGTACCACACAAGGAGAGATACAATGACTCCCTATGGGATCCTTGAGGCCACAGGTGGGAGATGCAGGAACGCCGGAACCACGTAGCACTGGAAACACCAAGGTCGCTGTAAGGCAAACAATTATTAGCACAAACAATCATGGTAACAGTATGCAGAATGGATTAGTAACTTCCAAAAAGAAGCTTACCGAAGTGAAGTAGTAAGGTCGCTGCTAACCACACAGGGGCCTGAGATCTAGCTATGTGGGGGCGCGTGAGCAGCACCATCAGATGATGGTAACGATGACTTAGGATGGTGATTGGAGTAGCTACCAGTTGCTGAGCCCACCTGCAGTTGTTGACGTGTAAGGCGTGGATATTCGTAAGTTTGAATTGAAGCAATTCAGGGAAGAACCAAAGAAGTCCGGTAAGAAAGTCCTGAGATCAAAAACAGCCAGTAATCCACAAAAAGAAAACGCCAAATCCAAAGGGTGTGCCAAAAGAAGTCCGTAGTTCGAGGTCTGAGGTCGAGTAATCCAGAAAACAAGATAGTAGAGCAAAACCCCAAGCAGAGTCACAAAGAACAGCTGTGAAGCGATGTGTGTTCGTGGGAACTCTGTTTTTATACCTTTGGTTTTGCAGTCACGTGACCCAATGCAGAAGCATGTGATCGGGAACTCCTTGTCATGTGATCAGGAAGCAAACGTGAATGCCTGACTCTGCCTGACCCAATACACCACGGCAGTTGCCAATGCAGAAATGGATACAACCGGGACCGAATGTGACTTCTGCTGTGATGTAAGGTATGGACCCCAAGCTGCTCACGCAACCCCTGTCCTACATGTGATGTTGGGATTGGACGGGTTGCAGGATGGGTTGCAGGATGTGCTGCAGGGAATTTACCAGGCGTGTGGACAGGATGCATGACAGGCAAGGTGAGGAAGGCAGAAGAGCCACAGTGCCACGAGGGAGCTATCATTAGGACAGCGTGTTCATGAAGCAGGAGGAGCCAGGAAGGGATACAGAAAGGAAGGCAGAAGAGCCAAAGGACCATGGGAGAACCAGCATTAGGATAGCATGTCCAGAAAGGAGGTGCATTTAAATGGAAACATAGAGAACAAGGCAGACGAGCCACAGGACATGAGTGAGCCAGCATTAGGTCCAGGAAGGATGGGGATTTAGACAGAGATATTGAAAAGAAGGCAGAAGAGCCACAGTGCCACCAGTGAGCCAGTATTAGGGCAGCATGTCCAGGAAGGAGGGGGATTCAGGCAGAACTCAACATGTCCAGGATGGAGGTGGATTCGGACAGACATTTAGAGAAGAAGGCGGAAGAGCCCCAGGGCATAAGGGAGCCGGCATTAGGCCAACATGTGCAGGAAGGGGGGTGATTCAAACAGAGAGAAGAAGGCAGAAGAGCCACAGGGCAAGAGAGAGCCATCATTAGTATATCATGTCTAGGAAGCAGGGGGATTTGGACATGGCTATCGAGAAGATGGCAGAAGAGCCACAGGGTGCCAGAGAGCCAGCAATAGGACAGCATCTCTAGGAAGGTGGGGGAATCAGAGACGGTTATAGAGAAGAAGGCAGCAGAGCCAGAGTTCCATGAGGGAGCCATCAATAGGAAAGCATGTCTAGGAAGCACTGGGATTCAGAGAGGGACATAGAGAAGAGGGCAGAAGAGCCACAGGACGTGAGTGAGCCAGCATTAGGGCAACATGTCCAGGAAGGAGAGGGATACAGGCGGAGCTATAGAGAAGACATAAGAGCCAAAGGACATGAGAGTCAACATGTCCAGGATGTAGGTGGATTCAACCGACATTTAGAGAAGAAGGCAGAAGAGCCCCAGGGCATAAGGGAGCCGGCATTAGTACAACATGTCCAGGAAGGGGGGGATTCAGACAGACCGAGAGAAGAAGGCAAAAGAGTCACAGTGCAAGAAAGAGCCATCATTAGGACATCTTGTCTAGGTAGCAGGGGGATTTGGGGATGGCTATAGAGAACATGGCAGAAGAGCCACAGGGCATAAGGGAGCCATCATTAGGACATCATGTCAAGGAAGGGGGGGATTCGTACAGACCGAGAGAAGAAGGCAGAAGAGCCACAGTGCAAGAGAGAGCCATCATTAGGACATCATGTCTAGGAAGCAGGGGGATTTGGGGATGGCTATAGAGAAGATGGCAGAAGAGCCACAGGGTGCTAGAGAGTCAGCATTAGGACAGCATGTCTAGGAAGGTGGGGGAATCGGAGACAAATCTAGAGAAGAAATCAGAAGAACCACAGAACCACGAGGGAGCCATCATTAGGACAGCATGCATAGGAAGCACAGGGATTCAGATAGGGATATAGAGAAGAGGGCAGAAGAGCCACAGGACATGAGTGAGCCAACATCAGGACAACATGTCCAGGAAGGAGCGGGATTCAGACGGAGCCACAGAGAAGAAGGCAGAAGAGCCTCAGGATATGAGAGTCAGCATTAGGACAGCATGTCCAGGAAGGAGGGGGATTTGGACAGGGATTTAGAGGTGAAGGCAGGAGATCCACAGGACACGAGTGTGCCAGCATTAGGACAGCATGTCCAGGAAGGGGGGTTCAGACAGAGACATAGAGAACAAGGCAGAAGAGCCACAGGACATGCATGAGCCAGCATTATGACAACATGCCCAGTAAGGAGGGGGATTCAGATGCAGACATATTTATTTATTTGTGCATTTATCGCAGCACTCACAGCCCGTAGGCATCTAGGCGCTAGTTACAGGAGGAGAAAGACAGGAAACGGTAGGGAGCCGAGACAAATCAGTTAAACAGCAGTGTTTTGAGTTCCTTTCTAAAAACATTGTATGATGGTTCATCCCGCAGGTGCAGGGGTAGCTTGTCCCAGAGGGAAGGTGCTCGGACTGGGAAGCTGGAGCACCCAGCTTTGGGCCGACTGAACCTAGGGGTGATGAGGACGTGACTATAGGCTTGCCTGGTGGGTCTTGCTGAAGAGTGTTTTCTGAGGCTGGTGAGGGATAGGATTTTGAAGGTTATTCTATCCTTTACTGGGAGCCAATGAGCCAATCTCCTAGCCTCTGATATGTGATCTTGTTTACCCAAGTTTACGTCGGCTCTGAGAGCATTGTTCTGGGGGGTTTGAAGTTTGCAGAGGTTTTTTTATGATGTGCTGCATAGTAGGGAGTTGCAGTAGTCAGGTTTAGAGCAAATAAGACCTTGTGCAAATTCCAGACGGTTCATGGTGGTGAGGAAGGATTTGCTGGCATTTATCAGTTTGATCACATAGCCTGAGGTTGAGGTGATGTGCTTTACGTGACGAGACATGGAGAGCGAAGAATTGAGGTAGACCCCCAAAGTCCTGACATAGGGTTCTACCAGAATCTTGTGGCCATCGATGCCAAAGGATGTGTAATCCTTGGGGAGGCTCTTAAGGTGGGCAGAAGACCCAATGAGTTCAGTCTTTTCATCGTTGAGGCAGAGACTGTGAGGTGCCATCCAGGCTTGTATGGTTTAATATATTTTGTTGATTCTCAGGGTGTCTTTCAGATAGTTGCCGGAAAGGGGGATGAGAATTTGGGTATTATTGGCGTAGTTGGTATACGAGATGCCTAAGGTGTCAAGGTGGTAAAAGAGTGGCTTAGTGTATACATTGTACATGGTGGATGAGACACGCAAGCCTTGTGGTACCCCACAAGAGTTGGGTGCTGGGGAGGCAGTGGCCTCTCCCCAAAAACTCTACAAGATCTGCTGGATAGGAAGGAGGCGAGCCAGTTAGTGGCATCTGGGGAGAAGTTGGCGGTGGATGAGAGTGCTTGGCAGAGGATCTTGTGGTCAACAAAGTCGAGGAGGAGGAGGAGGAGCAGGGATAAGGTTCCTTTATCTTTCACAGTGTTATGCTGATTTTTAGATCAAGGTGGGCTGTTTCTGTTCTGAGCTTGGGGCAGAAGCCTGACTGATGGACGCCAAGGATGTGATGGAGTTCGAGGAAGGATTGTATTTGTAGATAAGCTACTCTGTCCATGATTTTGAGGATGAAGGGGACAGGGGTTATGGGCCGGTAGTTGGTGTTGATGTCAGGGTCGAGGGTGGGTTTTTTCCAGTAACAGTGAGATCCAGGATTCCTTGAGTGAGAGGTGGATACTGCAGGTAGTGAAGGACGAATTGATAATGAAGGCTATCCAAGGAAGAAGGGCTCAATGCAGTCTTTGACCACGGAGGCTGAGAGGGCGTCTCCCTTGCAGCTGGAGGGTTTGAGTCCAGCAATGATGTTGGCAAGGGAGGTGACATTGGTAGGCTGAAACTTGATGGATGGGATGCTATTATGGGTGGGTCCTGATTGGAAGACTACCGTCGGTAGAGAGGCTTGTTTCGTGAGTATTCTGGCTTGGAACTGTGTAATTTTACCTGTGAGGGTGTCTTGGATCTTGTTACACTAGTTGTTGTCTTTGACGATGGCGTTCGGGGGGAACAGGAGAATTTCAAGTTCACAGAGATTAATGTGGCATTAGCAATCTGGTGTTGTATATGGAGGCTTTTGAAGATAGGATCAGCTGTTTGTAGTGGAGTGAGAGGGAAGAGAGGTGGCTCTTGTTCATAGGGGTAGGCCAAGCAGCTTCTGCTATGCGTTTGGCTGCTCTGGCGGTGCTTAGTTCTGGGGTGAACCAGGAGTTATGCTGAGTTGGGTTTGTTGGCCTCTTGGCTGTGAGAAGAGCAAGGATGTTGAATGGATTATGGAGCAGGGTGTTGTAGTGGTCAACTAAGGCTGAGGGGTCAAGCGTGGCAGGGAGGGGTGTGTTGGTGAGAAGAATGATGTTGGCACTCATCAGGTTGCGTGAGCTGTGGGCCATAGTTGTGTTTTGGATAGGGATGGGTTTGGCCGGGTTGCTAAAGGCTGGTGAAAGTACGTTCAGCCTGAACAACTGTTGCGAGCTACCTTGGTGCTTTTTTGTAAGAAATGGCTGCACTGGTATTGTGCTATTTGTTTGCTGCATGTGGAACTTGGGACATTGCGGCTGCCCAATGTCAAGAATAGACTCCCTGAAAATAATCACAAGTCTTCCACTTATGCGCTCCAAAAATAAATTTTATATGTTGCACAAATTGTTCAATACATTATTTCATGTGGATTTTGTGACCGTACATGACAAGAAAAAATAAAGAAAGAATAAATCATAGTTTCCACTTTTGACAAGAGGAGCTTTTGATTGTATTTGCAAATTCCTCTTTGCTTTTCAATTTTTAGTGGCTCCTCTGTTCTATAGGTAAGTAGTTATGCAAGATTGTATCGATCTTCTGGATTGTTGTGAGGGTTATAAGGTTCACCCTCTATCTTCTAAGTAAGGTCCACCCTCTACACGTGTTTCACCCTGCTTATGTTGGCAAGGATCTTCAGGAGGGATTTGTAACATACAATTGCGCTAATTGAAGCTAAAGGAGAAAGGAAACAGAAAGAAAAACCAACAGATAATTGTTTGTAATACTAATTGTCATCAGGTTCGCCCTGTTGTTGTTTTTTTGTTTGGTGCCAACTTACATGTCTTGGGATTCCCTTGTTTAAGCTGTTTTGTTTTAGTGTTGGATAAAGTTTCCTTAATCGTCCCGTTTGTGCAAGGTTCCTAATACTAGGCTCACCTGAACATATTCCTTGGTCTGGAATCTTCTTCGCGGTCGCTTTCGAGTGTGTGCATAGGATCCGACTGTCCGATGCATCTCTCGAGAGTGGCCGCTTTTTATGGTTGGTCCGCGGCGTCGCGACATGATCACGTCGCTGCGCCGTGGACACTGTGTTTGTGCCGGGAGAAATTATGTCCCTGCCGGTCTCAATTATGGATCGAGCATGGGGATCTATTAGTTCCTAATGGAGAATCAAGGTGTACTTTCTATAATTTCGGAGCATGTCTGCTCCATACACAATGTCAAAATTCTGAAAGATATTGTTCTCAACTTTACATACATTCTGGTAAATATTAACACAGATATACATGATCTCTGTACACTATAAATTGAGATAGCATCTTGCAATTTTTACATTTTTTACACAAAATGCCCCATTTCCGTATCAGAGTTTAAACCTTGGTTGCAACAGTCCATTATGCAAATCCATTTGGCTTCATGTTGCCGCAGTTTCTTTTCTTTGTTGCCGCCTCTCTGTCCCATCTTAACTTGTTCGATACCAAAGTATCTTATCTCATCAATGTTTTCCTGGGGATGTTCCATTGTGAAGTGTTTTCCCAGTGGGTATCTGCTGTCTTTGTTCCTGATTGTGCGTAAATGTTCTGCAATCCTTATTTTTAGCGGTCTTGTTGTGCTGCCTATATATTGTTTATTGCATATACAGATGATAGCATATATTATGTTGCTTGTGTTGCAGTTCATGAAATCCATTATATTGTGCGTTTTTCCATTAGGTAAGATTATAGATTTTTTGCCATTTTCTGCAAACTTACAATAGTTGCATTGTCCACACTTGTAGAATCCTACTAGTTTCTCTTTTGACCATAGTTGTGTTTGTCCTTGTGTTGGTGAATCTTGTATGAAATGAGATGGGCATAGAGTTTGTTTGAGATTTCTCGCTTTACGATATGAGATCAGAGGGTGGTCATCAATATAGCCCTTCAATTCATCATCCAATGTAAGTATATTTCAGTGTTTATTTAAGATTATCCTTAGAATTTTGTTGTCTGAACTGAAGGTGGTGACAAATCTTAGTTTGTTAACTGTTTTGTTTGATTGCTCTTGTTTTGTTGTTTTTTGTAGAAGATCTAGGCAATTACGTTGTTGAACTTTTTTTAGTGTCTCCTTTAGAAGTTTATCATGATAACCTCTTTTTTGCAATTTGGCCGTTGCTGTTTCCAAATGTTTGTACATTTCACTGTCTTTGGTGCAGTTCCGTTTAATTCTTATGAATTCTCCATAGGGTATATTTTTTATTGTATGTGGTGGATGATTACTGTCGGCATGTAGAATGCTGTTGCCAGCAGTGGGTTTTGTATAGAGAGTAGTTTGGATTTTATTGTCTTCAATATACAGTTCCAAGTCTAGGAAATGAATCCGGTCTAGACTTTCTTCCATGGTGAGTTTGAGATTATAGTTGTTGTTGTTGAGATATTTTTGATAGTCTTGCAAGGATTTTTGGTTACCATTCCATATCACTAGGATATCATCAATATACCTGCCCCAAAAGATGATCTGATTGTTTTCTGTAAATGCTTTATGTGACCGTGCGTGTTTGAGTTCAAAGCTGCCCATATACAGGTTGGCATATGAAGGTGCAAATTTTTTGCCCATGGCTCTGCCTTGGCATTGTAGATAGATCGTATTGTTGAAGAGAAATACATTGTTTTGTAGAACAAAATTGAGCATTTCCAAGATCATGTTGTTCTGATCTAAATAGGATATTGATCTTGCCTTCAGAAAATATTCTGTAGTTTCCATTCCTTTAAGATTTGGTATGCTTGTGTATAGTGCAGTCACATCAAACATTACTAGCCTATAGTTGGCTTCCCAGTCAATATGTTCTAGCTGTTGTATAATGTGTTTTGTATCCTGTATAAATGATGCTAAATTGGCTGCCAGCGGTTGAAGAAACCGATCGATGTATGCCGAGATGGGTTCTGTCAATGCACCTATTCCATTAATGATTGGTCGGCTTGGCAGTATTTTTGTGTATTTTTTATGTATTTTTGGTAGGAAGTAAATTGTGGCAAGTACCAGATGTTTAGGCTTCAAGAATTCCAATTCATCTTCTGATAGAAGGCCGATCTCGTACCAGTCAGTAATCATCTGGTTCCATTCTATCATAAGTTTAGGTAGAGGATTGTCTTTAAGTTTTTTATAACAAGTTGAGTCTTTCAAATGTTGTTCCGCCATTTTAATGTAGTCCCTGGTGTTGAGCAGGACTATTTTGCCACCCTTATCGGCCTCTTTAGTTACGATATCACCATTCTTGCTGAGAGCTTGAATTGCATCTGTTTCTTGTTTTGTGAGGATGAATTGTTTCCTTGTGATACCTAGGTTTTGAGTGTACACTTTTCTGAGATCTTTTTCTACTGCCAGTGTGAAGATATCCACTCCATTTTCCATCATGGTATGCGGTGTAAAAGAGGATTTAGTTTTGAGTTTAGATGCTGCGGTTTGTCCTGTGTCTATGTCAAGATCTGTTATAAGTGTTTCCATAGTATATCTTTCTTCAATATCTCCTATATTGAGCAAACTGACAGTATGTTCCGTGTCTTGTATCGTCAATTCCGATATTGGCGGTTTCGGGATTCCAATTTTCTTGTTGGTTACTAGATTTGCAAAGAATTTTTTGAGTTTCAAATGTCTGCTGAATTTGTAGAGATCCACATATGTTGAAAAGAAATCCAGGTTGTTAATTAGACTAAAAGACAACCCTTTATTCAGTGCTGAAGATTATTCTTGTGTTAGTTCCATGTCTGAGAGATTGAGGACTAAATTATTTTCTGATTTGAATTTTTTGATCTTGTCCACATTCCTCTTGAATTGTCTCTTGTTATTTCTTTTCTTCCCCCTCCTGCCCCTTTTGGTTGGCCACCATTTGTGTCTCCCTGTTGCATGTGTTGATTTCTTAATTGTTGTGTACTTTGATACAATGGATAAGATCTTGCTTGTCAGTGTTTCTGATATTCCTCTAAAAAAGAGTATGGGGTATTGTCTTCTGCTCTATTTTCGTCTTCCTGCAGTTCTGTAGGTTTGTCATTGTCACTGTCTAGCTCTGATGATTCAGAAGTTGTTTCTTGTTGTTTTTTTGGTGCTGCTGTTTTTTTGAATTGTGATTTGCTTGTTGTTCGTGTCCTGAATTTGTTTTGAAATGTGAATACACGTTTGAATTTATAGTCCAATTTATCACGTTGAAATGCCTGTTGTTTTTTGAGTTTGATTTCTGTTTCGTAATTGCTTAAATATTCATCCATGATATGATAGTTTTTGAAGGTGGCTTCGGGTAGGTTTAGGTCTTCAATAATTTGTTTGATTACTTCTATTTCCTCAAGAAGTTTAGCATGTATTTTTTTAGTGTACATGATGATTCTATGGATCATCTCTTTTGATGTTGTTTTAAGAAGTTCTTCCCAATCTCTGAGATCTTCAACATCTTCCTCTTCAAACGCTGGGAAGATACAAATCCGAAGTCCTCGTGGTATTCTTCCCACATTTAGATATTTTTCCATGGTGGTTATTTCCCACCAGCGAGAGAGTTCTTTTTTGGATAGGGCTTGCAATTTCTCAAATGCCTGTTTGAGTGATTTGATTTGAGATGCATCACTTGGTTTATACGTTGGAGGTGTACCTGAAAAGAGGTGTTCTGCTTCCTGTTCCCTTTGTTTAAAGCGTTGTTCCATTCTGATGTTTATTGGATTTAGTATATCACCTGGTGCTCAGCTACTGCTGTTGTGAGTACAATGAATTATGAAAGTGTGTTCAGCCTGAACAACTGTTGCGAGCTACCTTGGTGCTTTTTTTGTAAGAAATGGCTGCACTGGTATTGTGCTATTTGTTTGCTGCATGTGGAACTTGGGACATTGCGGCTGCCCAATGTCAAGAATAGACTCCCTGAAAATAATCGCAAGTCTTCCACTTATGCGCTCCAAAAATAAATTTTATATGTTGCACAAATTGTTCAATACATTATTTCATGTGGATTTTGTGACCGTACATGACAAGAAAAAATAACGAAAGAATAAATCATAGTTTCCACTTTTGACAAGAGGAGCTTTTGATTGTATTTGCAAATTCCTCTTTGCTTTTCAATTTTTAATGGCTCCTCTGTTCTATAGGTAAGTAGTTATGCAAGATTGTATCGATCTTCTGGATTGTTGTGAGGGTTATAAGGTTCACCCTCTACCTTCTAAGTAAGGTTCACCCTCTACAGGTGTTTCACCCTGCTTATGTTGGCAAGGATCTTCAGGGGGGATTTATAACATACAATTGCGCTAATTGACGCTAAAGGAGAAAGGAAACAGAAAGAAAAACCAACAGATAATTGTTTGTAATACTAATTGTCATCAGGTTTGCCCTGTTGTTGTTTTTTTGTTTGGTGCCAACTTACATGTCTTGGGATTCCCTTGTTTAAGCTGTTTTGTTTTAGTGTTGGATAAAGTTTCCTTAATCGTCCCGTTTTTTAGACAAGTTTGCTGCATATGCCCAAAGTTTTGTGAACAGTCTACGAAAAAAATAAATATATAAATGATATAAGCGTGGCTGATTGACTATTTGGGATAGGAGTTTCCTCTTCTTAACCTAAATAGTTTCTACCGTTTTAGATGTGCAAGGTTCCTAATACTAGGCTCACCTGAATATATTGCTTGGTCTGGAATCTTCTTCGCGGTCGCTTTCGAGGGTGTGCATCGGATCCGATTGTCCGATGCATCCCTCGAGAGCGGCCGCTTTTTATGGTTGGTCCGCGGCGTCGCGACATGATCACGTCGCTGTGCCGTGGACGCGGACTGGCGTCACCACGCAACGTACGTCGCGTAGCCTTTCCGATTGCCATTTTGGAACGGGAGAGATGCTGTGTTTGTGCCGGGAGAAACTATGTCCCTGCTGGTCTCCATTATGGATCGAGCATGGGGATCTATTAGTTCCTAATGGAGAATCAAGGTGTACTTTCTATAATTTCGGAGCATGTCTGCTCCATACACAATGGCCCTCATTACGACCCTGGCGGAATTCGCGGTGCTAAATGCACCGCGGAGCACGGCGGAAAGCCGCCGATAGCGCCATGGGGGTTGGCGGATTTACCACCCCATGCCGACCTTGGCGGAGCGGTAAATCCCCAATCCCCATTTTGCCCTTCCCCATTCCCATTCTTGCCCCATAGGGTATAATGGGAGTGGGGAAGACGTTAATTACGCCACCGTAAAGTACGGTGGCGTAATTAACAACGAGGTCCCTTAGCGCCATGGATTTCTCTGCCCGGTAAAACCAGGCGGAGAGAGGCTCCATGGCGCTACGGGAACTCGTAGTAGGGCGGACGGGTCCGCCGCGAATAACGCTGGCGGAAACCCACTCCGCCAGGGTCCTAATGAGGGCCAATGTCAAAATTCTGAAAGATATTGTTCGCAATTTTACACACATTCTGGTAAATATTAACACAGATATACATGATCTCTGTACACTATAAATTGAGATAGCATCTTGCAATTTTTACATTTTTTACACAAAATGCCCCATTTCCGTATCAGAATTTAAACCTTGGTTGCAACAGTCCATTATGCAAATCCATTTGGCTTCATGTTGCCGCAGTTTCTTTTCTTTGTTGCCGCCTCTCTGTCCCATCTTAACTTGTTCAATACCAAAGTATCTTATCTCATCAATGTTTTCCTGGGGATGTTCCATTGTGAAGTGTTTTCCCAGTGGGTATCTGCTGTCTTTGTTCCTGATTGTGCGTACATGTTCCGCAGTCCTTATTTTTAGAGGTCTTGTTGTGCTGCCTATATATTGTTTATTGCATATACAGATGATAGCATATATTATGTTGCTTGTCTTGCAGCTCATGAAATCCATTATATTGTGCGTTTTTCCATTAGGTAAGATTATAGATTTTTTGCCATTTTCTGCAAACGTACAATAGTTGCATTGTCCACACTTGTAGAATCCTACTAGTTTCTCTTTTGACCATAGTTGTGTTTGTCCTTGTGTTGGTGAATCTTGTATGAAATGAGATGGGCATAGAGTTTGTTTGAGATTGCTAAAAGCTGGGATGAAGAAGGTGATGGTGTGGTGGCCGGACCAAGGGCATGGAAGGTTAGATGATATGGTGATGTTGCAGTTTTGGTTCATCAGCCAATCTAGAGTGCGACCATGGTCATGTGTGGGATCTGTGATGAGTTGAGTGCATCCAAAGGCTACTAGAGAGTTGGATATGGTAGTAGGGTTTAAGTCGGTGGAGTCATTGAAGCCCAGGTTAAAGTTGCCCCGAAGTATGGGTTGGGTGGAGGTTGGTAGAGAGTAGTTGGGTGAGGTCGCCTTCAAAGGAAGCAATGGGTCCTGCTGGTCGGTATATGAGATGTATGTCGATAGTGTTATTTGGCAAACATCTAAGTTTGGCAGACAGGGATTCACAGTCGGGCAAAGTGGTGGTGCAAGAGGCATGGAGGGGGAGAAAGTTTTAAAAAATTAGGGCTACTACACGGCCTTTCTTTTCTGGCCTGTCCCAGCGAGGATGGCATAGCCAGCAGGGATGGCAATGGAGAGGGTTGGGCCTGCTGATGATGAGAGCCAAGTCTCAGTGAGGGCTAGGATGTCTAGGTCGTTAGTGGTGATAAGGTCTAAAATTTCGTGAGGAGGTGCAGTGAAGGACCTAGTGTTGAGGAGGGTGCTGAGCAAGGGAAGGTAGTGTGACAAGGTGGTGTTTGAGTTAGAATGTGTGGTCGTTGGTTGGAGTGGGACAGCATGGTTAGACGCAGCGTTGGTGGCAGGAATCTGTGGATTGGTGGGCTGGGGCTGATAAGTGTATAGGGTGGTGGTCCTGAGTCTTAGAAGAGCGTTCCATGCTCTAGTGGAGGGTGGGAGTGTGTTGTGTGGTCGAGGTGTGGGTGGGTTGGAGTGGGCGTGTAGGTGATTGTGGGGGTGAACGGTTTTGGTGGGTGGTGCAGTGGCTGTGGGTGGAAGAGGGGTTTTAGGTAAGCAGGATTTAGGTTGGTGAGAGGTGCATAGCGTGGGCTTGGAGGTCGTAGTGCTGGATGTATCAATCTGTGAGCCGATGGGCATGGGATGTGGAGGGGAGGTCTTGCTTAAGTGCTGCTTGGTGATGCAGGATTTGGGTGTGCTGGGATGCACTGTGAAGGGTTTATCAGGATGAGGGCTGGTGCCCTGGGCTAGCAGGGGCAGAAGCCTCATTGTCGGTGTGGGCTGAGGTGCAACTTACTCAGGGAGGGTAGGAAGAGGGTGGGTCTGTTTAGGTGTCACGCATGGGCCCATTTTGTTGCTGCCGGTGAGCACAGAGGTCGGCTGTGGGGGAGGTGGATTGGACCGTGGATGAGATGAGGTAAGAAGGTAGTGGGGGAGGGGAGTTGTGGTTGGTGTGTATCAGTTTGGGTGAGCAAGTAAGAGGGCTAGTGGTTGTTGCGGGGGCGACACTGATAGTGTGCCATGCAGGCGGTCGCACAGGAAGTCTGTTGTGTGAGGCATTAGGGATACGGAAGGGGCCGGGCTTGGGCTGGGGTTAAAGTGATGGGGTTTAGGAGCTTGCGGGAGGTGTGGGAACCCTCGGGACATGCTTGGGGTGGTTGAGATGTTATGTGGGTAGGAGTACACAACAACAAGAGCAGTACTGGGGCTAGCGTTCGGGGGGGTGCGGGAACAATACGGGTTATTGCCATGTGCATCACCAGGTGCTATTGGCTTACCATGTAGACTTGGAACAGCGTACTGGAGACAGGCATGGTCCCAAGCGTGCAGCGCTTGCGGCGAGCAGCGGAGAGCTGCAAAGAGGGACAGCAGCCTTTGCTCACTGCCTTCGCTTCTCGGCTTTGGCCATTCGGCTAACGGCAAGCCTGTTTATTGGTCCATCTGCAGGCCAACCGTGATCATGGTAGCTGGTTGCTCCAGCACCAGGTTTGTTGGTGGAGATGGAGGCGGCCATCTTTACCGAGGGGGTCAGCAGGGTAATCCTAGGGGAGGAGGCACACTCCTGTGTCCCCTGCAGGTTGGCTCCCTCAGCTGATAGTGAGGGACGCAGCAGAGCTGCAGAGAGGGACCACAGCCTTTGCTCACTGCCTTCGCCTCTCAGCTTTGCCATTCGATTAATGGCAAGCCTGTTTATTGGTCTAGTGTAACAATGTACAATCGTAATCAAGTAAGTTCACACATAGTTCTTTTAAGTGGCTTAATTGTCTCTTATAGCAAGCTTGTTACATAGGAGAAACACTGGCAGGACCCAACCCGGCAGGCATATTTCTTCACCCGTCAACTTCAGAGCACCCGCACGTCATCCCTCACACCAACATTCCAATACCTGGAACCGTGCGTGCACTCCACACCAAGATAACATTACACCAGATACAACACTTCTCCCCCGGATAATTTCTTTGAGAAATACCATTCAGAAATGCACAACATGTGGCCACCATGCCATACACCCAACCTCAACAGAGAAAACTTAAACACCCCACAGGACAGGACGCTGCAATAAACACCATTTTTAGAAAAATCAGAGCGCCTAACCGCCCCTGCCGTCTATCCACAAACCCAGGTGTTACAACCTCCTGGCTACTAACCAAAAACAGATACAAAAGAAAATCCACCAAAAGAAAATCCACCTACCCCAAAGCAGCCAACCATAACTACTAAATAACCACCCACTATCTAAAATCCAACAAAGTTAAAAACCTGCGAAACACCAAATCTCAGGCCAACTAATCCCTTACCAACATCTACGGGCCCTAACTACCTTCAAGGACAAAAACAACAAAAAGGAAGCTCTACCACCAAACCCGAGCTGCCCCTCGGGACTCAGGCCTGCCACACCTGACTCATCCAAATTATCCACGCTAACCAACCAAAACCATCCGTGCACACAACACCTTCCACCCCAGGCTGCCCCCCGGGGCCAACAGCCTGCCATGCTGGAGCACTAACCAACCGGCCAATGGACCCAACCGGCCGTCCACAACCCACAACAAGCACAACGCCAAACCCGAGATGCACCTATACAGAATAAGAACCACTAGACATGTCTTTACCAACACACACACACACACACCTTCCATCACCAATGTGGCCCCAGGCCACTACCGCCAAAACCACAATCACTGTGGTACGCCTCCACTCACTGTGACCCCAGGCCACTTCCACCTCACTAACTATGGCCCCAAGCCACTGCCACCTACACTTCACCTCTCCGTGGCCCCAGGCCACTGCCACCAACACAACTGTGGCCCCAAGCCACTGCCACCTACCCTCACCTCTCCGTGGCCCCAGGCCACTGCCACCAACACCTCATCTCACTGTGACACAGGCCACAGCCAGTGCAAACCTAGAAAACCTTGAAATTGAACGCCAGTAGTGGCTCCAACAAGACACCAAGAATGGGCCCACCCGACTGCCCACAACTACAAAGACCCATAAGTAAGTTCCCATTTAAACGCCATAGCCCATCCGGAACAAACTGATAAAGTCCTTAGAATAAAATAAAGCTAAGGAAAGACACCACTCACCCAGGCGGTACAATCACATGTTCTTCCTAACACATACACATAATAAACAACATATTATGGCATACCCATGAAATCATGAACACATATTATGCATATACCATGTAAGAACCCCAACCTTGCACAATAGAATTCGTAGGTTGAACACAAAAACCCCTTTCTCCCACCCGAGGAAAACAGCATATCATTGTCCAAAGATCACATGACCCAAAGAATTTGGAAAACCATGGCCACCCCCCAATCCGTCGGCAGTCCAAGTAATCTGTGAAGAAACGAAACACATTTCAAAGGGAATGCACACAGTTCCCAAGAGTTCGTAAGTTCCAAAAGTTCATAAGGCCCTCCCACCCCCTCCTTCAAGGGAAAACAGGAAATAAAACATTGTGGTTAGCCTGCAAACAAATGCACACATAACAGGGCCGCTACACTTACATACAGTCACACCATACACACCATACAGGCCCATACAAGAACACAAAAAGAGGCCACTAACGTCACTTACCCATACACGCTCGCACTGGCCTCGAACCAACATATTGAATCAATCTTCACTCAATGTGAGAGCATTTATTCCCACATAGAAATCGTGTAAATCTGGATCGAATCCCTTCAGGATGGAAAGAAAGGAAACAACATCTGTCGCAATTATCTCCATCGTGACACCCTTCCGATCCACACGACACACATCTACGCTCACACATCCTTTTAGGATGCACACAGTACTTGCCGCCATTGTCCACTTCTAAACACCTCTTCCGTGAGGCGTGATGGAAACCGACAGCCTCATCTGTGACAACACCAAGTTGAGGATCATTTTGTCCACTCCTTGGATGCTCCATGTCATTGCCCCTGCGGCACTCATCCAACAACATTGGAGGCGAAAGTTCCTTGCCGCACACAGAAACCCCAAAGGAAGGAGGAGCACTGAGGTCGCTGTGCTCCTTTGACAAACACGCACCGTCTTCCAATTTTATCATCTGCTTCGCCATGAAGACAAATCCAGGGACGCAAAGAACCAGGCACCCGGAAATCAAATCTTCCTCAAACGAACCAGGAAGTGCACAACAACATCCGTATGTGACACTGAAAATGTCCAAACTCCTCCTAACGACTGCGCACCACAGCGCCACCCACTGGACTCCTGGGGCAACCAGCCCTTTGGCGAAAGGCTCCGCTACACACCGCCTCCAATGACAGCGCAGAGCACAGCGCTAGTCCACCAGTCTCTGTCACTAGCCGCAGAAACTCCTGCAAGCCCCGCAGCAGGCCACTCCAACCCAGTAGGAGGCCGCTCCAAACCCCAGTCATGAAAGACTGCGTACGGCTGGAACTCACCAGCCTCCCGCCACACCAGAGCCCAGTAGGAACATAGGTCTCTGGGCTCTCCGGCCCTGGACTCACCGACCTTGGACTCTCCGGGTCCGGACCCACGGGCACTGGACGCAACTCCCCCGCTGCAGACCACCGGAGTCCACCAGCCAGCCGCTCCGACCCAGACAGGTCACTATAGTCCCGCAGTCCGACGACAGGGTCTAACACTGGAGAACAGCCCACGCACTGGATTTAAAGCGCACTGGACTTAAAACAGGGCTGAAAGCATTACCCTCGGAGGCAACACGGACCACCAACAGTCCGTTTCACTGGCCCAGCTCCCCACCGGTGGGATGACAACATTGGAGGGCAGTGTCACCTTCCTCTCTGCTACTCCCTCTGCAGCAGCTCGAATCCTCGTCGCCAGTGTAACGATGCACAATCGTAATCAAGTAAGTTCACACGTAGTTCTTTTAAGTGGCTTTATTGTCTCTTATAGCAAGCTTGTTACATAGGAGAGACACTGGCAGCACCCCACCCGGCAGGCATATTTCTCCAACCGTCAACTTCAGAGTACCCGCACATCATCCCTCACACCAACATTCCAATACCTGGAACCGCGCATGCACTCCACACCAAGATCACATTACACCAGATGCAACGGCAAGCCTGTTTATTGGTCTAGCTGTGGGCCAATCCTGGTCCTGGTAGCTGATTGCTCCGGCACCAGGTTTGTTAATGGAGATGGCGGCGGCCGTCTATGCCGAGGGGGTCAGCACAGTAATCCAATCAGAGGAGGCACACTCCTGAGGCCCCTGCAGGTTGGCTCGCTCATCTGATATAGAAGGACGCAGTGGAGCTGTGTTGTAATGTCTGTCTTGTGCTAGAGTGGAATTCTACAATGTAGAATTCCACTCCTGCTCTGAGCCATGTTTACATTCCTTGAGGGTTCTGTATTCGGAAACGGTTGAGAGGTTTGAAGTGTTGTGTAGGCTGGGCGCTGCTGGGCTCAGGCTGGTTACCAATAAAGGACATTCACTTACCTCCCGTGCATACCTCTTTACTACAAGCTGCAGAGAGGGATGGAAGCCTTTGCTCACTGCCTTTGTTTCTCGGCTCCGCCATTGAGCTAACAACAAGCCTGTTTATTGGTCAAGCTTTGGGCCAATCGTGATCCCGGTAGCTGGTTGCTCCGGCACCAGGTTTGTTGGTGGATATGGCGGTGGCCATCTTTGCCAAGGGGGTCAGCACGGTAATCCAAGTGGGGGAGGCACACTCCTGTGTCCCATGCAGGTTGGCCACCTCAGCTGATAAAGAACAAGGCAGAAGAGCCACAGGACATGAGTGAGCCAGCATTAGGACAGGATGTTCAGGAAGGAGGGGGAATCAGAGAGGGATGTAGAGAAGAGGGCAGAAGTGCAACAGGACATGAGTGAGCCGGCATTATGATAGCGTATCCATGACGGGGTGAGGCAAGTTGGGCAGGGACATAGAGGGGAATTTAGTGAAGCCACAGGACCATGACAAAGCCCGCATTAGGACATGATGTCCAGGAAGGGGGGTTCAGGCAGAGACATAGAGAAGAAGGCAGAAGAGCACAGGACATGCATGAAGCAGCATTAGGACAGCATGTCTAGGAAGGAAGGTGATTTAGACAGAGACATAGAGACCAGGCAGAAGAGCACAGAACATGCATGAGCCAGCATTAGGACAGCGTGTCCAGGAAGGAAGGTGATTCAGACAGAGAAATAGAGACCCAGGCAGAAGAGCCACGGGACATGCATGAGCCAGAAATAGGACAGCATGTCAAGGAAGGAGGGGGATTCAGATGGAGACACAGAGAACAAGGCCACTGCCACAGCACATGAGTGAGCCAGCATTAGGATGGCGTTCCTAGCCAGAGTGAGATTTAGACAGGGACAAGGTGAGGAAGGCAAAAGAACCACAGTGCCATGAGAGAGCCAGCATTAGGGCAACATGTCCATGATGCAGGGCGATTCGGGCAGGGACACAGAAAGGAAGGCAGAAGAGCCATGGGACATGAGTGAGCCAGCTTTAGGACAGTATCTGCATAAAGGGTGGGGTGTTCAGACAGAGCTATAGAGAAGGCATAAGCACCAAAGGACATGGGAGACAGCATTAGGACAGCATGTCCAGAAAGGAGGGGTATTCAGATGGAGACATAGAAATCGAGGCAGAAGAGCCACAGGAGATGAGTGAGCCGGCATTAGGATGGCATTCCCAGGAAGAGTGAGATTCAGGCAGGGACAAGGCGAGGAAGACAGAAGAACCACAGTGCCAAGAGAGGCCCGGAATTAGGATAACATATCCAGGGTGGAGGTGAATTCAGAGAGGGATATAGAGAAGAAGGCAGTAGAGCCACAGGGCATGAGCAAGCCAACATTAGGACATTCCTATTTTAGCTAGTGTGATGCAGTGCTGGCACGTTGCTTTGTAACACAATAGGAGTTAACATCCCGAAAGCATATACAGACACAAGGTTATAAACCTCAGACATGGGAAGAGCAGAGATGGCCTCGACAGAATTTGGTTCTTTGATCAGGCATGACCACAAATATCTCTGTGACAAGTGCTTAACACACTGAGCTATCTTCTGGACCATAGTGGCACTTATATGTATAGATATGCATTCGAATTTTGATTTTGCAAGTGATCAATATTTTTCCCAAAAAACCTGAAACTGCTGCACTATAGTAAACGTACAAACGTCACGCACTTTAGTGAACACAGGAAGCATCACATGTTTAATTGATCTGAACGGAATGTTCTTGTCATCAACGCCCAGGCACCAGTTTTATAGCCGCACCAGATCACTCTTAAGCATCCTGGCGTTATGTATGAATTAAAATGTTTTATAATAAACGGGCCAAGACTTCCCGTCTTGTGGGGGCCGGAAGCACGTGCACCATTTGCCCTCCTACAAGGCATCTCTGCTGAGCTGGAGAGTTGAGCAATATCAGAGAGGGGGGCAGAGAACGAGCCCCAGGCGTAGGAAGATTGTCATTGCAACAGCTCCTGCATCTGACACAGAGGGATGCAGGTTTGTTAGTCACATGGTCTTTTACTAAAGTAAACAACTCCTTACTACACTCAGCAATAATGGCCTGCTCATTTATGGACTTCTCCGCTTTGGGATCATATGGGCATATGGAATTGTGGTAGATATATCCACGTTTCTGATAAATATATTTGGTGGTCTCCTCCCTCTGTATCTACATGAAGTCAAAATCTTTGTTTTTCAGTATCTGCTACCTTTTTCGGTACATTTGGATATTTTGGGCATTTCTCCAAACGTAACTCCTTAATTCTGCCCCAATGACGTCCAACTCCCCCAATCAGATTACTAGTTGTTTGAAATTCAAGCTGTCCCCTTGCTGGCCAGCTGGGATGAGGGCATGTGTAGCTTTAGAGGATGTGTGAAATGTGCTAGCTGCATGCAACCAGGTAATGTGACATAGACCCTTTGCTTTGGGCGGCATCACTCTATCTTGCTTTCTTCTCTTCACAATCTTGGCTTTCGTGGCACGGTCTTGGATTGCTTTGCCACTTACCTGTTGTCCCGTACGTTCTCTGGCTCTTGGCTTAACCAATCCTGCCCCATCCCTCCTCTCACCTATGGCGTTCCTCAGGGTTCGGTCCTAGGTCCTTTACTTTTCTCTTTCTATACTAGCCCCTTGCTTCTATTATTTCTTATTTTGGGGCCTCATCACGAGTTGTGCGGTAGCCCTTAAATGCAACGGCAATGCTATTACCGCTGCATTTTGGGGATGGTCCAATCATGAGTATGGCCACATTCACCTCCAGCTTTTAGCTGGAGGTGAATGCGCCGGCGAAGAGGGTATTTTTGGTGCTATTAGAACCCCACAGCGCCATTGGGTCTGGGGAATGGGGATTTACCACCTTACCGCACCTCGTGCTACCTCTCCCTGCTACAGCCCTTTGGTCATCTAGCTCTAACTCTCTGCAGATCAGATGCTTTTCCAAGCAGAGTGTGGGAGGTAGTTCTCTCTCCTCTGCAGGTGCCTCCCTTTGGAATGGCCTCCCTGCCCCTCTCAGACTTGAGCCGTATCTTCTTAAGTTCCGGAAGCTTCTCAAGACCTTCCTTTTCTCTTCTTCCTTCTCTCTCCCCCTCCCCTGCTAATGTCCCTGTCTGCCACTTGACTGGCTACCTAGTTCCCTCAGAGTCTTAGAGGGCACCAGGCCCCCTAATTCCAGTCTACCCCTGCACTCGGTCTCCCCTGCCCTCACCCTCACCTTTGCTTGCCCATCCGGTCCCCTTCACCTGCACTAGCCTGGATGGCCTGCACCCTTGTAGCCCTTACAACCCCCTACTTGCACTTAGCTCGTGGACCTTCCTCCCCTGCTCTATCCATCTGGCCTCCCCTTGCACTCGCTTTCTCATGGGCCCTTCCGCCCTGACCAGCAACCCCTTCCCAGCACTTCTCTTTACTGAACTTGCACATTCCGAAGGTCACAAGGCCTAGTAGGATTGTTTTTGTTTTTGTCATTCCTTGTTCCCCACCCTCTTATCTTGTTGCACCTTCAAACACTTATAGGCACACTATGAATAACCAATAAATAAATAAAAGAAATAAATAAATAGGATTCTTCCTCGTCCCAGTAGTTGGGGAGAAAAGTTAATCGTTAATAATAAGCCAAGGTTGCTAAAGGGGTGGAAGAATTTAGGAGACTGATGACCTCTCCTATATATTGAAGTGGAAAAGACCAGGGGAAGAGGATTGTCCCCATTGGCAATGGTGAGTCAGGTGAGTGAAATACCGATGAATAAATTGAGATAAAACAGACTAACCTGAGATGTAAGGGAAATTCAATTCGAAGTTTCTTTTTGTTTTCACTACGTTTTGAACGTTGAGTTGGAACATCCGAAACAAGGACTTCAAGTAGACGGCCCAGAGACATCTTTCCTTTTCACTGGTATATTGAGTTTAGAGTGTGAGGGGCAGCTTAGGATTTCCACACAGGACAGAGAACTTAATTTTAGACATTCTGACATGGACATTAGTTAGTTATGTTGAGGTAGGGAACCCCGTCTTAGTATTAGGGACAGAGAGGCATTTTTCCACCCCCATATTATTTAATAAAGGTCTTTATCAAGCAACATGCCACCCCTGTGTCCGAGTCTTACTTCTGATTCCTCACACAGTGTGACACCTACTCTTTACACTACTCGGAATAGGCAGGCTCTGGCAGTAAGTGCTACTGCATATGAACACTCGATTGTTACGATAGATAAAACAAGGCTGCAAGGGCGTCCTCGTTCCTATTCATGTTACCCAGCGTTGCCTTCCCTTTCGCCTTTGCAGTATGTCATTTACGGATCTCTGCCGATGTTCCACTTGCATCAGGCCATATTCTTAAAGCAGAGGAAGACATTCTGCAGCAACAGAGAGGAAGGCATCAGAGCCACAGGGCCATGACAGTTCAATCTATAGGACGGCCTGTTCAGCATGGTGAGAACTTCAGGCATGGTCCTAAAGAGGAAGGCAGCCGGGGCATGAGAGAGTCATCATTAGGACAGCATCTCCAGGAAGGAGGGAGATTCAGGCAGGGGAATGGAGAAGGCATAATACCAAAGGACATGAGAGTCAGCATGTCCAGGAAGGGGAGGATTCAGACAGAGATTTAGAGAAGAATGCAGAAGAGCCACAGGACAAGAGTGAGCCAGCATTAGGACAAAATGTCTAGGAAAGTGTCGGATTCATACGTGGATTTAGAAAATAAGCCAGAAGAGCCACAGGACATGAGTGAGCCAGCATTAGGACAACATGTCCAGGAAGGAGGGTGATTCAGAAAGAGCTATCGAGAAGGCATAAGAGCTACAGGACATGCAAGTCAGTATTAGGACAACATGTCCAGGAAGAAGGGGGATTCCGACAGGGATTTAGAGAAGAGGGAAGAAGGGCCACAGGATGTTAGAGAGTCGGCATTAAGTCAATGTATCCATGAAGGAGGGGGATTCAGACGGAGACATAGAGAACAAGGCAGAAGAGCCACAGGTCATGAGTGAGCCAGCGTTAGGACCGCATGTCTAGGAAGGAGGGGGTTTCAAACAGAGATATAGAGAAGAGGGCAGAAGTGCCACATGGCACGAGGGAGCAAGCATTGAGACAACATGTTCATGAAGCAGGGGGAGTCGGGCAGAGACACATAAAGGAAGGCATAGGAGCCAAAGGACCATGAGAGAACCATCATTAGGATGGCTTTCCTAAGAAGAGTGATATTCAGGCAGTGACATGGTCAGGAAGGCAGAGCACTACAGGCTAATGAGAGGGACGGAATCAGGACAGCATGCCCAAGAAAGGGGGCTCACACAGAGATATATAGAGAAGAAGGCAAAAGATTCACAGGGCGCAACAGAGTCAGCTTTGGAACAGCATGTCTAGGAAGGTGGGGGAATCCGAGAGCGATATAGAGAAGAAGACAGAAGCACCACGGGACAAGAGGGAGCCATCATTAGGACAGCATGTCCAGGAAGGGGGGTTCAGACAGAGATAAAGAGAAGGCATAAGAGCGACAGGACACGAGAGTCAGCATTTGGACAGCATGTCCAGGAAGAAGGGGGATTCGGACAGGGATTTAGAAAGCAAAGGCAGAGAACCGCAGTGCCATGAGAGAGACGGAATCAGGACAGCATGTCCAGGAAGAGTGGAGGGGGAGGTTACACAGAGACATAGATAAAAAGGCAAAAGAGCAGTAGTAAATGAGAGAATCAACATTAGGACAACATGTCCAGGGTGGAAGGGGCTTGAGACAGAGATATAGAGAAGAAGGCAAAAGAGCCACAGGACATGAGTGAGCCGGCATTAGAATGGCATGACTAGGAAGGAGGGGGATTTAGATGGAGATATAGAAAAGAAGGTTGAAGAGCCAGAGGCACAATCGGGAGCCATCATTAGGACAGCATGTCCAGGAAGGAGGGGGATTCGGACAGGGATTTAGAGAAGAAGGCAGGAGAGACACGAGAGAGCCGGCGTTAGGATAGGATTTCCATTTCAATATCTAAGGATATTGAAAGTTCCAGTGACAAATCCTGCCAGACGCTATTGGATATGACTAATCTTCTTGAAGATAAATCATTAAAAGCATATGAAGCCACATCAAATCCCCCGAATTTGAGAACACCTGTGTCCACTAAGACTGGAGGGTCCTCATTGCATGTTGCACAAAGGGGGGCAGCCCAGGGCTATCCACGCTGCATTTCTATCAAAACCGCTATGTCCATTAATCTGCGCATTGGTAAAACTCACAGGCCCTCGATTTATTCACATAACAATTAGAGGGACTATCATGGACCAACGTACATTGATCATTACTTATGTTGAGACCCCAGTTAAGCGGGAACCTAGGGAAAACCTTAGAAACAAATTATTGGCCTGTCTCCATCAGAAGGCTGGTCCATGGGTTGTAAGAACTGCAGACCTTAAATTCCCTCCGAGGATAAAATTTGATCAATGGTGCACCTAGGATAGCAGGGACTGAATACTTGTGGGGTGTGGCAGTAGTAATCTCTCACTGTTTTGATCCATGTGTACTGTGTTTCCTAAAACCTCATCTGATGTGAACTTGTCAGTGGATTTCCTGTGAACTCTAATTTAGCATGGATAATGAATGAGGAATATTTTGTTATTTGCAGAATGTTCAACTCCTATTTTTGTGTATCTGTCTAGTTAGTTGTTTTGTTTGATGTGTATTGTTTGTACCATTTGTATATATTGTGCTCTGAGGCCCATGAGCGTGTAGCAAATAAATGAAGCTGGGGAAGTCAGGCAGGGACAGAGAAAGGAAGGCATAAGAGCCAAAGGGCCAGGAGAGAAACAGCATTAGGATGGCTTTCCTACAAATAGTGATATTCAGGCACTGATATGATGAGGAAGGCAGAAGAACCACAGTGCCATGAGAGAGCCGGAATCAGGACAGCATGACCAGGAAAGGGGATTCACACAGAGACGTAGAGAAGAAGGCAAACGAGCCATAGAAATGAGAGCCAGAATTAGGAAAACATGTCCAGGGTGGAGGGGGATTGAGACAGAGACATAGGGCCTCATTATGAGAATCACAGAAAAAACGCAGTCATTACTGGCATGGTGGTATTGGCGCATCCGTGAACCCTCGACGCTGCTAATAGCGGCTGATTACGAGAGCGCGAGCACGCACGAACCCCCATGCCGGTAATGGCTGCACCGCCATGCCGCTAAAGGCCCCCAAGCCCCCGATAGCGCCATCACGGGACCCGCCGATACCGCCTCTGCCCAGGAGCAACCGCTTAATAACGGAACCGTCAATAACATCATGCAAATACTGGGTTCGTAATACCGGACCCAGAAGTAACGTCATCGCCCCGGGATGGGAAATGCGCAGCCGGCCATCTTAAAAAACACAATCCATTGCAATGGTCAACACAGCAGTGCTACAGAGTGGAGAGCAGGCCCAATCAACCCATCATGTCAAAGGCAACTCGGAAGTAGACCCCCCACTTGCGCAAGAAGCGCTTCTCAGATGAGGAGCTCAACATGCTGGCGGATACGCTGGCAGGCCATGCGGATTAGGTGTTTGCCAAAAACTTGAAACGGGAAGCCCAACTGCGAAAAAAACAAATATGGGAGGAAGTGGCACAGGAGGTGACAGAGGTTGGCACAATTCCCCCCCCCCGCCCGCACGGTGAAAGACTGCAAAAAAAAGTGGGACGATCTACATCTCCGGGTGCGAAACATACTATCAGCAAACCGCAGGGAGGCCATGGCTACAAGCGGCGGGGACCACTCACCCACCAAATGGATGCTATGGGAGGAGACATGCAGCACCATGATCAACATGGAAGGGATTAAGGGCATTGGAGAAATGGAGACAGGTGTGCCGTCATCGGGAGATGGAGGTGAGTGTCCCCACAAACCCCAGAGAAGCAAAGCCTGACGTATCACAACAGATGTGAAAGTGAACCAAGCCAATGCATGGGCCATCATACACACATATACAGATCCATGTCCAGATGGTGGCCCAAACCCTGGCACAATGAAATCCCATTACCAACAGACACCCAACACACAGGGATCAATCACCCAACACCCAACACACAGGGATCAATCACATGTCACACATCACGCAAACTGCAATACAACGGTATGCCACCTAGTACACATCAGTACAGAATAGAGAGCCCACGGCGTATGCCAATATGGACCCCCCATTGAAAGTACCCTGTGTGTCACACCTACAAGAATGCAATGCATGAAACATGAAATACTGAACAGCACCAAATCATGCACCTAATATGAAACAGCATCACTGATGCCCTGCATCTCTTGTTCCCCCACAGGCACACACGCAGTAAGTGAAGGCCAGGACCCTGCCCCAAGGGCCTCGACATCCTCAAAGGGATCCAGGGCCAGACAAGATGGCACTGGGCCTTGCACCTCCAGGGCAGCACCAACGCCCAGAGTGCAACCCAGTGCAGCAGTACAGCCCAGGCCAGCAGAGGAGGATACTACACCAGCCGACGACACTGCCACTACAGAGTCGGCAACACTTGCAGAGGGTGATGGAACGCAGTCCGCTGCCACCAGTTCCGTAGGGGAGGTAGCAGCCATTGCCCCCTTCAGCGACATGGAGGGCCATGCTAAGGAATTTGCCGACATGGACAATAACATCCATTAGTATGTCTGCATACACCCTGTCCCCAGCCCACCACCCAGCACTCCACCCAGGGCACACCAGTATGCCCCATGCTAGAACATGCCATATTACTGGGCAGTCCACATCTGTCCACCACATCAGAGGTCAGTCCAGCATTGGACCACCCTGCCACTGCACCTTCCATCTCCACAGCCCCCACAGACATGGAGGCCCGCCTCACGAGGGTTGAGGCCCGGCTGGACAGTCTGATTGAGCTGGTCCGCCAGTATGTGGCAGAGGGGGAACTGACCCGCCGTGAAATTCAGGAGGCAAATGCGGCTTCCATCATTGCCATGAATGCCAACACCATAGTGATCAGAGACAGCTTAGCTGCGGTTACACATGTCCTTGGCAGGATCGTAGAGAATATGCAGCAGCAACCAACTGCGCTGGCGGTCGCACACCCATCAACCTCCTCCCCATCCACCACACCTGCCAGCTCGACTCCCTCAAGTCCTGTGCGCATGACCAGGCGCAGCACACGCCAAACAGACATGCTGCCCCCAGACCCGAAGAGAGGCCGGAAGTAGCAAGACCACCCTGCAAGTGCTAACTGTCACCTTGCAAAACACACAAATGGCACATTGTGTGTGGGATGACAATGGATGGGGGGTGGTGTTGGGGGTGTTTGGGGTATTGGGGGCGTATGGGTGTTTGGGAGTATGGGGTATTGGGAGGGTATGGTGTGTTGGGGGTATGGGGTGTTGGGTGTGTTGGGGTGTGGGCAGAGGGGGCAGGGTGTGTGTGAGGTGGAGGGTTCTAGCACTATATTGTTAATTTTCCAATACACCCGTTGTGTTAAAAATCATATCATGACTGGACATTGTTCATTTCGTGTCTGTTTATTCAGTTCATGACAGTGCACAGTGCCCAACTCCCCACACACCCTGTGTCCATATCCACACGATCCCAGTGCCCAGTGTGGTACTCACACAGACCCATCAGCATCCCTGTGGTTCAGAATAAATTGTCAATCAGTGATTGGCCCACAGCACGGCCATCCTGTGCATCGCGAACTGGCAGGGGTGCTGCTCCTTCCCCATCATCATCCTCCTCACCCGGTGCATGCAGGTCAATGTCAGGTGGCATTGGTACGTTTCTCCGGATGCACATGTTGTGCAGCATGGCACAGACAATGGTGATCTTTGCCACCTTCTCAGGCCCGTAAAGGAGTGCTCCACCAGACCTGCTGAGACAGCGAAACCGTGCCTTCAACAGGCCAAAGGTCTGCTCGATCACAACACGGGTACGGGTATGAACCCTATTGTATTCCTCTTCGTGCCTGTTCTGCGGGTTCCGTACAGGGGTAAGTAGCCACGGCTTCAAGGGATAGTCACCATCACCTGCATGGGGGCACAATGAGGTATATTTCCTAGTAATCACTACCATGGCTGCAGCTATTCGGTGTTCACATGCACATGTCCCTGGATTCATGCACACAGGTTCATTTGACGCAATGTGTACGGTAATATGTTCTGCTGGTGTGGATTGCGTTGTCCAGATGATGCAGGGCGTTCACTTGCATGCTGATACAGATGCACTGTGGATGCATAACAATGTTTAAACACCCATGTTGGTGATGTGTGGTACTCTGTATGTATTCCCAATAGCGGCATTGCCACAGGTGTGATCATGTTCTGTCATCCATCGCTTGACATTCCCATGGTGGCCTGCTTGTACGTCTGGCATGTTGTCATTGCTGTGCAGCATTGGTCTTATGTGTGGCATTGATGTGTCATGTTCAGGTTGGGATGTTCAGGGCTACAGTGTTTCGCTTTTTGTGCATGGTCCACTCACCACCCAATCTCACCTAGCTGGAGTATACATCCCCCCAATCTCACCCAGGTGGAGTATGCTTCCCCCTCAATCTCACCCAGGTGGAGTATGCGTCCGCCCCACAATCTCACCCAGGTGGAGTATGCGTACCCCCCCAATCTTACCCAGGTGGAGTATGCGTCCGTCCCCGCCCAATCTCACCTAGGGGGAGTATGCGTCCCCCCCGGTCTCAGCCCCCCACTGCACTGTCATGGGCCCGTCAGGCAATTTACCAAGCAGCCAGGCACGTCGTCCAGCATGCCGCTCCATATAGCGGGGTAACGTGGAGTTCCGCAGCACCATGGCATCATGTGTGGATCCGGGATATTAGGCACAACAATGTGTGATCATCTTGCTGGAGTCACATACCATCTGCACATTGACAAGGCGGTATTTTATTGCTTACGATTGCGGTACACCACCTCAATGGCATGAGGGACCACCAATTCTACATGGGTGCAGTCGAGGGCACAGACGCAATTGGGCATTCCTGCCAGTGCATGGAAGCTGACTTTGGTGTCAGTGAGCTCCTGGCCAGTCCGTGGTAGGGATATGTGGTTGCCTGCATGCTTCAGGAGGGCATCCAGCACTTGGGTCAGCATGTGTGAAAAGAGTGGTTGTGGTATGCCATGCAGCTGGCCCACTGTGTGCTGGTAAGTGCCTGTGGCCAGGAAGTGGAGCACAGACACTACCTTCAGTAGAGGGGGGATGGCAGTGCGGATTTCTATCAGGCTGACAATGCCGTCGTGTATCATGTCCTCTATGGTGGTGATGGTGTCCCAGTCCAACGGTACAGGGTGTGGATCTGCACAGGGGTTAGGTTAAATGGACTGGCTCTGATGTGAGGGATTGGTGGCTGCCTACGTGGTACCACTGGCTGCACTGGCGGGACTTGCTGGACCTGTCTCACCCTCCTTCTCCTCCGGCGTCTCCTCTGTGCTGCCTGTTGTTGTTGCTGGTCTAACAGTACAGGCACGTCCTACAGCACAAGGATTGCAACAGCAAGTGGGATCATTTTGGGGTTGGAAGGGGTGTGGTGTGTGGGTGTGCTCCTTTTGTGCTGGGACAGGCTCCTTTGCATCCACCTGTGGAAATTGTGTGCACCTGTGGCAGTTGGGTACACAGCAGGTTGCTATTTACGGGTGATCCGCGATGCCTGTAGTAGCGCCATCGTCCAGACCCTATTTACCGCCTTCGGGATGCTGGTAGGTGCATGGCTGCCTTACTTGTGATGTCCTCCTGTTAGCGGCATCCCGGTATTGGTGCCATCAAGGGCGTGTGGACGCGCGCATGCTGGTAAGTAGGGGCACGGTACAGGCGGTGGCAGTAATGCCGGGTTTGAGCGCTCATAATGGCCCGGACCGGTACTGGAACCCGGTATTACCATTCCACCTTCCTTTTTTCATTACCTCCTTGCTAGTAATGAGGCCCATAGAGAAGAAGGCAGAATAGCCACACTGCTATGAGGGAGCCATTATTAGGACACCATGTCCTGGAACGGGAGACTGAGACATATAGAAGAAGGCAGAAGAGACACACTGCTATGAGAGCGCCAACATTAGGAAGGAGAGCTGTTCAAAAAGGGACACAGAAAGGAAGGCAGAAGAGCCACAGGACATGAGAGAGCCAACATTAGGACATTCCTATTTTACCTATTGTGATGCAGTGCTGGTACGTTGCTTTGTAACACAATAGGTATTACCATCCCCAAACGATATACATACACAAAGTTATACACATCAGACATAGGAAGGGCAGAGATGGCCTCACCAGAATCAGTGGCCGAAGTGAGCAGCAGCTGTTGGGAGCGGTCCTCCTCTACTTTTTTAAATTAAGTTTTACTGTTCCTATACTTTTATTTTTAAAAGAAACCGTTCCGGAATGGTTTCATTTTAAAATAAAAGTGTAGGAAGAAGTTGAAACTTGCACTTTCAGTGCACTGCACTGAACGTTCCCTTAAAAAGCAGGTGCATGTGTTTGGGTGTTTGCATTGTTTGGAAGGGGGCTTGGTGATTGGGTTTAGGGGAAGAGGGTGCAGACCAGCAGGGAACATAGTTCCACTACTTCTTTTTGTACACTTCGACCACTGACTAGAATTTGGTTCTTTGATCTGGCATGAGCACACATATCTCTGTGACAAGTGCTTAACACACTGGGCTATCTTCTGAACCATAGTGGCACTCAAATGTATAAATATGCTTTCGAATTTTGATTTTGCATGTGATCGATTTTTTTGTCCAAAAAAACGTGAAAATACTGCAAGAGTTGAACTATACTAAATGCACAAACGTTACGAACTTCAATGAACACAGTAAGCATCACATGTTTAATTGATGTGGACGGAATGTGCTCGTCATCAACAGTCAGGCAGCAGTTTTATAGCCTCACCAGATCACCATTATGCATCCTGTGAATTAAAAAAAATTATAATGAACGGGCGAAGACTTCCCGTCTTGTGGGGGCCGGAAGCACGTGCACCATTTGCCCTCCTACAAGGCATCTCTGCTGAGCTGGAGAGTTGGGCAATATCAGAGAGGGTGGCAGAGAAAGAGCCCCAGGCGTAGGAAGATTGTCATTGCAACAGCTCCTGCATCTGACACAGAGGGATGCAGGTTTGTTAGTCACATGATCTTTTACTAAAGTAAACAACTCCTTACTACACTCAGCAATAATGGCCTGCTCATTTAAGGACTTCTCCACATTGGGATTATCTGGGCATCCGGAATTGTGGTAGATATATCCACGTTTCCGATTGTTGGTCTCCTCCCTCTGTATCTAGATGAAGTCCAAATCTTTGTTTTTCAAGTATCTGCTGTCTCTTTCGGCACATTTGGATATTGTGGGCATTTCTCCAAACGTACCACCTTAACTCTGTCCCACTGTCATCCAACTCCCCCAATCAAATTACTCATCACTAAACAGCCCCCAGCTGGGATGAGGGCATGTGTAGCTTTAGAGGATGTGTGAAATGTGCTAGCTACATGCAACCAGGTAATGTGACATAGACCCTTTGCTTTGGGCGGCATCACTCTATCTTGTTTTCTTCTCTTCACAATCTTGGCTTTCGTGGCACGGTCTTGGATTGCTTTGCCTCTTACCTGTCGCCTCGTACGTTCTCTGGCTCTTGGCTTAACCATTCCTGCCCCGATCCCTCCTCTCACCCATGGCATTCCTCAGGGTTTGGTCCTAGGTCCTTTACTTTTCTCTTTCTATACTAGCCCCTTGCTTCTATTATTTTTTCTTTTGTGACCTCATCACGAGTTGGGCGGTAGCCCTTAAATGCGGCGGCAATGATAAGATATCATATGGCACTTATAAGGCGTCTATACAAAAGTGTTTCAAGACGCGACATGACAAGGGAGGGGTACAGAAGGAAGGCAGACAACGATCCTACTAGGCCAGGTGTCATTCAGATCGTTCAAGTGCATGGGAAGGGGGCACGGGAAAGTGCAGTACAGGGATACAGACTAATAAACAATAAGTAACGTACGGCCAGCTGGTGGAAAGTACAAGGGTAAGTGCAGACATCAGCTGTCAAGTGCTGGTAGTAGAACTGTAAGGCTACAGAAAAAGTCCCTAAGTGTGGGGGTTGCCAGGAAGGCAGTGCAGGTGCGCGACAGGCGGGGGGTTGGGGGGGACCTGGGCCCGAGATCAGGGGATGGCCAGGTAACCAGTGCAGTTTCAGTAACAGCCTGGAAGTCAGCAGGGGAGAGGAGGAGAAAAAGCAGAAGCAAAGAGAAAGGCTTTGAGGTGCTTCTGGAACCGGAGATGGTTCTCCTCAAATTTCAGGGAGACTGTTCCAGAGGGAGGCCCCAGCCGAGGAAAGAGATCTACCACCAACTCGTTGCTTGGAGAAGCGTCTGACCCTGAGGGAGTTGGAGGCGGATGAGCGAAGAGCTCTGGAAGGAAGATATTTAGGAAGAGAGAGCTGAAGGTAATGAGACCCAAGGCCACAGAAGGCCTTGTGGACAATGCAGAGGGTTTGAACTTAATCCTCGCAGCCACTGGGAGCCAGTGCAGAGATTTCAGTCCTGGAGAGATACGATCACTGGGCTTGAGGCCAAGTACAAGTCTTGCAGTCCTGTTCTGGATGAGTTGCAGAGGGCGGAGAGTAGAAGCAGGCAAATTTAGAAAGAGGCTGTTGCAATAGTCCAGGCTAGAGAGAACCAGAGCTCTGGGGAAATTGAGCTTCTGGGGGAAGGAGAGGAAGGGAACAATACCTCTGAGGAGGTGCAGCTGGTAGTGTGACTTCTTAGAGATGTCAGTGATGTGAGGAGAGAAGGAGAGTGTGGAGTCGAAGATGAACCCGAGGTTTTTAGCCTCACAGGTGGGAGTAGGAGGAGTGCCAAGGGAGGACGGCCAGAGAGTGACAGGAAAGGAGGGAGCAGGTGATCCAATGAGGAGAATCTCGGTCTTACTGGCATTAAGGCAGAGATCATTGGTGGCACACCACTCCTGGATGGAGGACAGGCAGTCAGAGATGAGAGAGGGAGAAGAGGTGGCTGAAGGTAGCCTGAACATTAACTGAGTGTCGTCCGCATAGCATTTGAAGTTGGGGCAGAGCGCAGCAATGCAGTGGGCAAGAAGTGCCAGGTATAGGTTGAATAGCCAGGGAGAGAGGTTAGACCCCTGGGGAACACCAGAGGTGGAGATAGAGATGGAAGAGAGGAAGGACCTGAGTTGCACCTGGGAGGGTTGATCAGAGAAGAAAGAAGTCAGCCACGCCAGGGCCTGACCGGTGATACCCCGGTTATCATGGAGACGGTTGAGCAGGATGGCATGGTTAACTGTGTCAAAGGCAGACGAGAGATCAAGTAGGATGAGGGCACATGAGGTGTTGGTATCAACGTTGGAGAGCAGGTCTTTACGGATGTTCAGGAGAGCAGTTTCTGTGCTTCTGGCAGCTCAGAAGCCAGACTGATGATCATGGAGACAACCAACACATTCAGTTTGAAGATTGAGCTGGGAGATGGCCAGCTTTTCCAAGAGTTTGCCCAGGAAGGGAGTAATGGAGATTGGTCGATAGTAAACCGGGCAGGATGGGTCGGCAGATGGTTTCTTAAGAAGAGGGTGCACAAGGAGTGCTTCAGGAGGGAAGGGAAGACTCCAGTGGTGAAGGAGTGGTTGCAGAAGTCGGCCAGAGCAGGAGCCAGGGAGTCAATGTGGTTCTTGATGGTTTTGGAGGAACAGGGATGAACCTGTTTTGATGAGACTTTCATAGATCGCACTTGTCTAGAAACATTGTCTGGGGAAAACAGGGGAAAGGCAGATAAGGAGGGAGGAGAGGTGGCTGAAGAAGGGCCGAAGGAAGAGCAGGGAGTAGAGAGAGGAAGGGGAGAGGAGGAAAGAGAGGACAGGATGTCCGGAGTTCTGGAGATTAAGTGAGAAGCCGGTGCCGTGCAGAGGGCCTGGGAAGGGACAGGAGAGGTAGAGACTGCAGCAGAATTGGCCAGTTCCTTGCAGAGTTTAAAGAGTTCAGCTGAGTTGTTAGATGCTGCAGAGACGCGTGCTTTGATGTGAGCTCTCTTCTTGATGAGGACAGAGAGCCGGTATTGCCTTTGGAGCATGCAGCAGGCCAGTTTGTCAGAGGGTGTACATGAAGCATGCCATTTCCTCTCAGCCACCCTGCACTTGCGTTTGAGTGTGACGATGTCTGAGTCGTACCAGGAGTTACACTTGGCTTTGGGCTTCAGGCGGATCCTCATGACAGAGGCAAGAAAATCGAGAGTATTAGATATAGCAGAGTGGAGCATGGAAAGGGCCGTGTCAGGGTGTGAGTCTGCCAAAGGGGATTGTGGGGATGAGAAAGAGGTGGCGAAAGTCTCAACTGACATGCGCTTCATCGGTCAGATGAATGCAAAGGTTGGCAGCAGTGATGGAGTTGGCTTGGCCTGAGGGGTAGAGAGGGTGAGCTGGGAGGAAAGGAGAAAGTGATCACTCCAGGAGATAGGAGTTCCGAGAGGGCTAGAAAGGGGAAGGTCTAAGGAGATCAGACCATCCAGAGTGTGCCCTGCAGAGTCAGTCTGGCCAGAAGGGAGAATAGAGAGTGCAAGAGAGTTTGCAAAGGTCGCGAAAGAGTCCAGAGGAAGGACAGGAAGCATCCAGGTGGATGTTGAAGTCTCCAAGAAGGAGGAGTCTAGTGGTCGAGACCAGGAGGGAAGAGGAGAGGTCTGCCCATTCAGAGAGGAAAGAGGAGATTTGACCAGGTGGCTGATAGATAGTAGCCACTGTGAGGGACTGGCTAGGAGAGAGAGAGAGAGAGCCTGCAGACGAGGCATTCAAAAGAGGAGTAGGCCTGCGTAGGAAAGACAGAGGCAGGAATCCACTCGGCGAAGATCAGGGCTACACCCCCTCCAGAACTCTTGGACCTGGGTGCGAAGAGGATCTTGTAGCCGTCAGGGAGGAGGGTGTCAAATCTCGTGACAGAGCTGCCTTGAACCACGTCTCGGTGAGACCGAGGACATCGAGGTCAAATTCCTCCAGAAGGCGGCAGATGTCGGAGGAGTGTTTGACAGCTGAGCGAGAGTTTAGAGTGGCAATATGGAGAAGGTTGCCATCCTTGAAAGACTTCAGGGGAGGGGTACAGATCAAAGGTATGTCCAGCTATTACCGTTGAATTTAAGGAATGGCCCAATCATGAGTATGGCCACATTCACCTCCAGCTCTTAGCTGGAGGTAAATGCACCGGAGGAGAGAGCATTTCCCTTCGCTATTATCACCCACCAGCCCCATTGGGTCTGAGGAATGGGGAATGGGGATTTACTGCCTTACCGCTACTCGTGCGTCCTCCCTGCTAGAGCCCTTTGGTCATCTAGCTCTAACTCTCTGCAGATCAGATGCTTTTCCAAGCAGAGTGTGGGAGGTAGTTCTCTCTCTTCTGCAGGTGCCTCCCTTTGGAATGGCCTCCCTGCCCCTCTCACACTTGAGCCAGATCTCCTTAAGTTCCGGAAGCTTCTCAAGACCTTCCTATTCTCTTCTTCCTTCTCTCTCCAACTCCCCTGCTAATGTCCCTGTCTGCCACTTGACTGGCTACCTAGTTCCCTCAGAGTCTTACAGGGCACCAGGCCCCCTAATTCCAGTCTACCCCTGCACTCGGTCTCCCCTACCCTCACCCTCACCTTTGCTTGCCCATCCGGTCCCCTTCACCTGCACTAGCTTGGATGGCCTGCACCCTTGTAGCCCTTACAACCCCCTACCTCCCATTTAGCTCGTGGACCTTCCTCCCCTGCTCTATCCACCTGGCCTCCCTTTGCACTCGCTTTCTCACGGGCCCTTCTGCCCTGACCAGCACCCCTCCTCCACTGTACTCTCTTTACTGCACTTGCACGTTCCAAATGTCACAAGGCCTAGTAGGATCATTTTTCTTTTTGTCCTTCCTTGTTCCCCACCCTCTTATCTTGTTGCGCCTTGAAACACTTGTGTATAGGCACACTATAAATACCGAACAAATGAAATAAAATCAATAAATAAATACTATTCTTCCTCGTCTCAGTAGTTGGGGAGAAAAGTTAACCGTTAATAAACAGTAGCCAAGGTTGCTAAAAGGGAGGACGAATTTAGGAGATTGAAGAACTCTCCTATATATTGAAGTGGAAAAGACAGGGGAAGAGGATTGTACCCATTGGCGAAGGTGAGTCAGGTGAGTGAAATACCGATAAATAAATTGAGACAAAACAGACTAGCCTGAGATGGTAAAGGAAGTTCAATTGGAAGTTTCTTTTTGTTTTCACTACGTTTTGAACGTTGAGTTGGAACCTTCGAAACTAGGGCTTCAAGTAGACGGCCCAGAGACATCTTTCCTTTTTACCAGTATATTGAGTTTAGAGTGTGAGGGACAGCTTAGGATTTCCACACAGGACAGAGAACTTTATTTTAGACATTCTGACGTGGACATTAGTTAGTTATGTTGTGGTAGGGAAACTCGTCTTAGTATTAGGGACAGAGGCATTTTTCCACTCCCATATTATTTAATAAAGGTCTTTATCAAGCAACATGCCACCACTGTGTCCTGTCTTACATCTGATTCCTCACACAGTGTAACGCCTACTCTTTGCACTACTCGGAATCCGCAGGCTCTGGCATTAATTGCTACTGTATACAAACCCTAGATTGTTACTATGGATAAAACAAGGCTGCAAGGGCGTCCACTTTCCTATCCATGTTACCCAGCATTGCCTTCCCTTTCGCCTTTGCAGTATGTCCTTTACGGATCTCTGCCGATGTTCCACTTGCATCAGGCCATATTCTTAGGGCAGAGGAAGACATTCTGCAGCAACAGAGAGGAGGGCATCAGAGCCACAGGGCCATGACAGTTCAAGCTATAGGATGGCCTATTCAGCATGGTGAAGAGCCACAGGACATGGGTGAGCCAGCATTAGGACCACATGTCTAGGAAGCAGGGGGATTCAAACAGGGATATAGAGAAGAGGGCAGACGTGCCACATGGCACGAGAGAGCAAGCATTGGGACAACATGTTCATGAAGCAGGGGGAGTCGGGCAGGGACACAGAAAGGAAGGCATAGGAGCCAAAGAACCATGAGAGAACCATCATTAGAATGGCTTTCCTAAGAAGAGTGATATTCAGCCAGAGACATGGTCAGGAAGGCAGAGCACTACAGGGTCATGAGAGGGACGAATCAGGATAGCATGCCCAAGAAGGGGGGCTCACACAGAGATATATAGAGAAGAAGGCAATAGCGCAACAGGGCGCGACAGAGTCAGCTTTGGAACAGCATGTCTAGGAAGGTGGGGGAATCGGAGAGCAATATAGTGAAGAAAGCAGAAGAGCCACAGTGCCATGAGGGAGCCATCATTAGGACAGCATGTCCAGGAAGGATGGGGATTCAGATGGAGATATAGAGATGGCATAAGAACCAAAGGGCATGAGAGTCCCCATGTCCAGCAAGGAGCGGATTCAGACAGAGATATAGATACGAAGGCAGAAGAGCCACAGTGCCACGTGCGAGCCATCATTAGGACCGCATGTCCAGGAAGGGGGTTTCAGACCGAGATAAAGAGAAGGCATAAGAGCGACAGGACATGAGAGTTAGCATTTGGAGAGCATGTCCAGGAAGGAGGGGGATTCGGACAGGGATTTAGACAGCAAAGGCAGAGAACCGCAGTGCCATGAGAGAGACAGAATCGGACAACCTGCCCAGGATGGTTGGTGGGGGGAGGTCACACAGAGACCTAGATAAGAAGGCAAAAGAGCCACAGGACATGAGTGAGCCACCATTAGGACAGCATGTCAAGGAAGCACTGGGATTCAGATGCAGATATAGAAAAGAAGGCAGAAGAGTCAAAGGCACATGGGGGTGCCATCATTAGGACAGCATGTCCAGGAAGGAGGGAGATTCAGACAGAGATTTAGAGAAGGAGGCAGAAGAGCCACAGGACACGAGAGAGCCGGCATTAGGATAGGATTTCCATTTCAATATCGAAGGATATTGAAAATTCCAGTGACAAATCATGCCAGAGGCTTTTGGATGTGACTAATCTTTTAGAAGATAAATCAGGAAAAGCATATGAAGCTACATCACATCCCCCGAATTTGAGATCACTTACGTCCACTAAGACTAGAGGGTCCTCATTGCATGTTGCAGAAGGGGAGCCGGCTCAGGGCTATCCACGCTGCGTTTCTATCAAAGATGCTATGTCCAAAATCTGCGTATTGGTAAAACACACTGCCCCTCGATTTATTCACAAAACAATTAGAGGGACTATCATGGACCAACGTACATTGATCATTAATTATGTTGAGACCCCAGTTGGGCAGGAACCTAGAGAATCCCTTAGAAACAAATTATTGGCCTATCTCCGTCAGAAGGCTGGTCCATGGGTTGTAAGAACTGCAGACCTTAAATTCCCTCTCAGGATAAAAATTGATCAATGGTGCACCCAGGATATCAGGGACTGAATACTTGTGGGGTGTGGCAGCAGTAATCTCCCACTGTTTTGATCCATGTGTACTGTGTTTCCTAAAACCTCATCTGATGTGAACTTGGCAGTGGATTTCTTGTAAACCCTAACTTAGGCATAAATAGTGAATGAGGAATCTTTTTTTATTTGCAAAATGTTCAACTCCTATTTTTGTGTATCTGTCTAGTTAGTTGTTTTGTTTGGTGTGTATTGTTTGTACCATTTGTTTATGTTGTGCTCTGAGGCCCATGAGCATGTAGCGCATTATAACAATTAATACAAATAAATAAGTAAATACATAAATAAATACACGATGCTGGGGAAGTCAGGCAGGGATACAGAAAGGAAGGCAGAAGAGCCAAAGGACCAGGAGAGAACCAGCATTGGGATGTCTTTCCTATGAAGAGTGATTTCAGGCACTGACATGATGAGGAAGGCAGAAGAACCACAGTGCCATGAGAGAGCCGGAATTTGGACAGTATGTCCAGGAAAGGGGGTTCACACAGAGACGTAGAGAAGAAGGTAAACGAGCCATAGGAAATGAGAGCCAGAATTCAGACAACATGTCCAGGGTTGAGGGGGATTGATAGAGAAGAAGGCAGAAGAGTCACATTGCTATGAGGGGGTCATTATTAGGACACCATGTCCTGGAACGGGAGATTGAGACAGAGACATAGAGAAGAAGGCAGAAGAGACACAGTGCTATGAGAGAGCCAACATTGGGAAGGAGAGCTGTTCAAAAAGGGACACAAAAAAGGAAGGCAGAAGAGCCACAGGGCATGAAGGAGTCAGCATTATGGCAGCCTGTCCACGAAGGAGGAGCATTTCGGAGAGAGATATAGAGAAGAAGGCAGAAGAGCCACATGACATGAGGGAGCCAACGTTATGACATTCATATTTTAGCTAGCGTGATGTAGTGCTGGTACGTTGCTTTGTAACGCAAAAGGTGTTACATCACCAAATTATATACTGACACAAGGTTATAAACATCAGACATAGGAAGGGCAGAAACGGGCATGAGCACAAATATCTCTGTAACAAGTGCTTAACAGACTGAGCTATCTTCTGAACCATAGTGGCACTCAAATGTATAAATATGCATTCGAATTTTGATTTTGCAAGTGATCAATTTTTTGTCCACAAAAACGTGAATCTACTGCAGGTGTTGAACTATAGTAAATGCACAAACGTCACGCACTTCAGTGAACACAGGAAGCATTACATGTTCAATTGATCTGAACGGAATGTGCTCGTCATCAACAGCCAGGCAGCAGGTTTATAGCCTCGCCAGATCACTATTAAGCATCCTGGCGTTAAGTATGATTTGTTTAAAAAAATTCAAGAAAACGGGTCAAGACTTCCTTGCATTAGACAGCCCTGAGGTCTCCCACCCAGAGGTGGCGCCTGGAAGCACGTGCACCATTTGCCCTCCTACAAGGCATCTCTGCTGAGCTGGAGAGTTGGGCAATATCAGAGAGGGGGGCAGAGAACGAGCCCCAGGCGTAGGAAGATTGTCATTGCTGCAGCTCCTGCATCTGACACAGAGGGATGCAGGTTTGTTAGTCACATGATCTTTTACTAAAGTAAACAATTCTCCACATTGGGATTATCTGGACATACTTGTGGTAGATATATCCAAGTTGCTGATAGATATCTTTGGTGGTCTCCTCCCCCTGTATCTAGTATGTTGTGAACGTACAGGCTGGGCTCACCTTGACTAAGTCCAAATCTTTGTTTTTTAAGCATCTGAAGCCAAACCCTTGCACGCTCACACAAGAAAATATACAACCCGCTAGGGAAAAAGGCCCAAGACAATGCTTGCCTGGATAACAAGTTTTTATTCCTATAAAAAGCAAGGGCGTCAGCAAAGAACTCTGCTGCCGCAGAACGTTCTTCCAAATTAGGGGTGTGCAGTAAGCTAACAGGGCGCCTGGCATCATCTATGTCGTCATTACATGCAATGAAAACCCGCAAGGCTGGTTGGCGAGACCCTATACATGGGCGGCCACTGGCGTAACAGGGGGCCCCGCAGGCCCCCGCGGTGCGGGGGGCACCGCCAGCACATGTCCTCGGAGGGGGCCAAAATGGAGGGAAAAAAATATATATATTTTTTCTTTTTGAATTTACTCTGCATTCATAAAGAAATGATTTCTGTAACAGAAATCACTTCTTTATGAAGGCAAAGAGACTACAAAAAGAAACGTTATTTTTGAAGCCTGAGGGCACAGCCCTCCCCATGGCATGGAAGACCCTAGGCTGGAGGTCTCCATGTCATGGGGTGAGGGGAGCCATATGACTTCAAAAAGAAATAGTTTATTTTTGAAGTCACTCTGCCTTCACAAAGAAATTATTTCCGTTATGGTTCGCTCCTTAACGGAAATAATTTCTTTATGAAGTCAGAGTGACTTCAAAAAGAAACAATGGGCCTCATTACGGGTTTGGCGGTAACTGTGCCGGTGCTACCGGCAGGTTGCCGCCGGACCCGTAATAATTTACTGGTGCCCGACATCCCGGTAACACCGGGTGATTACAACCCCGGCGGTCCGGGAAGTCAGGCGCCAGCAAATGGTAAGTCCCCATTTCCAACGGACTCTATGGGAATGGGGACCACAGAAGCACCGGCACGTTAATAATGGTGCTGGTGCTTCTGTGAAAACTCTGTGGGTGGGTGCCGTTCTGCCCGGCAGGCCTGACCTGCCGGGCGGGACAGCAACCGCCCGCAGAGCTGAATTATGCCGGTCCAGAAACAATGGTGCCGGTAAAATTACCGGCACCGTTGTTCCAGACTGGCATAGTTGTAATAAGGCCCAATTTCTTTTTGAAGTATTAGGGCTTCCCTCAACCCCATGACATGTGCATGTGTGAGTGTGTGGTGAAAGGGTGCACACTTAAATGTATAGGTGGCTGCCTGAGTGAGTGTATGGTGAAAGGGTGCTCACTTAAATGTACGGTTGGCTACCTGGGTGTGCCTGTATGGTGAAAGGGTGCACACTTAAATGTATGGATGGCTGCATGGGTGTGCCTGTATGGTGAAAGAATGCACACTTAAATGTATGGATGGCTGGGTGTGCGTGTGTGTATATGGTGAAGGGTGTGTGTGCTTGTGTTCAGGGGAGCAACAAAACTACATTTCAGGGGATAACCCTTCAAATGTTGGGAGAGGCGCTAACGTCATTTGCGGTGGGGGAGGGGCAAACTTATTTGTTCGGGGGCATCTCATTTCTTTATGCATTTTAATGAGACTATTCTTGTGCAGCTTCAATGTTACAAGCAGTTAACTCTCTCCTTTAAGGTTGAAAGCACCCACTTAGGAACTGCTGTGAGAATGAGTGGTCTAATGTTCCCCCTCTACCCTTCCAATCACTCCCCTGGCATGCAAGTATTAAACCCACATCATGATTTCAATTGCCTAAAAAATGTGGCATTTGAATGCAGGTACTAATAGTGAAATGCGTTATATTAGTAATTGCTGGGGTCTTGTTAACAGCAAAACCCAGGTGCCATTTAACATCTGTGTCCTGCTCTGTCTGGCAACTGCTCTGAAGGTCAGTCAGGTCGAGTCAACATAGCCCAAAATTTCAGGGGGGGGGGGGTGCTGAATCCCAGTCAACTCAATGGTGTTGCACCAATACGTGTGTTTAATGCCTTGATTACTCATTACTCCTAGCCCTATTCTTCCTCGTCCCAGTGTGTATGAGACAGTACTTGTGTATAAGGCATGCTGCCTCATACACAAGTACTTGGGTGAGGTAGAGGTACATGGAGATAATGCCTGACTTAGCTACCTGTAATCTTTATTACTCCTATTCCCACTCTTCCTCATCCCAGTACTTACCTATGAGGCAAAGAGCCTCATACGTAAGCTCTGGGACAAGGAAGAGGGACGTGAAGGTAATTCTAGGCCCAGGAGTGGATTTTTTGAGGATGGGGTATGGTTGGGAGGGAGAGGGGATGTGTGGCGGGCAGGATTGTGCAGCAAATCATAATGGCTGTCCATGTCCAGACTAAGCAGGTGTGATATTTAGTATTAGTGGCTTGAGAGGCATTTCGGTGCATACAGTCTAGTCATTCCTCAGTTTGGCATGACTTTTTTTTAACTGGGCATTTCTGATAAAGCAGCCCTGCTAAGTGAATTACCTGGCTAGACTGCCATTTGTGTGCTGCCAGTCTAGCCATTTCTTACTGCAGCATTGTATATTTTTCTGGGCATCTGTGATCAAATTATATGATATAAGTCATTAATAACGCACCTGTACACAGGCGTTTCTAGGCGTGACAAGACAAGTGAGGGAAGATAGAGGGAGGACAAGACAAACGATCTTACTAGGCCTTGTGTCATTCAGATTGTGCAAGTGCGAGAACGAGAAGTGCAGGGGGAAAGGGAGGGGGAAGTGCAAGGGAGAGGGGAGGGAAAAACAGGGCAGCAATGCTCTGAGTAAGTGCAGCCAGGGCAGCGGGGGTCTGGGTAGTTCAAGGAGAACAAGGGACTGTGGGTTTACAGTTACAGCCCCTAAGTGTGTGGTAGGCCCAGAGGCAGTGCAAGGGAGACTGATCAAGAAAGAGTCTGGACTCAGTGAGACTCTGAGGGTAGTCAAGCAACCAGTCGGTACAGCAGACAGGTAGGTCAGGTAGGCCAGTAGGGGAGGGAGAGAGAGAAAGCAGAGAAGAGGAAAGTTTTGAGCTGCTTCCAGACCATCAGGTGGTCCGGATCAAGTTTGAGAGGGGCAGGGAGGCTATTTCAGAGGGAGGCACCTGCAGAAGAGAGAGATCTACCCCCCACCCTCTGCCTGGAGAAGCATCTTAACCTTAGAGAGTTGTAGGTAGCTGAGCGAAGGGCTCGAGAAGAAAGATATTTTGGAAATGAGTGTTGATGTAGTGCGGGCCCCAGGCCCAGGAAGCCTTGTGGACAATGCAAAGGGTCTTGAACTTGATCTTTGTTGCAAGTGGGAGCCAGTGGAGAGATTTCAGGGCTGGAGAGATACGATCGCTGGGCTTGAGGCCAAAGATAAGTCTCACAGTCCTGTTCTGGATTAGTTGCAGAGGGTGGACAGTAGAGGAAGGCAGATTGATGAAGTGGCTGTTGCTGTAGTCCAGCCTAGAGAGAACCAGGGCTCTGGCGACATTGAGCTTCTGGGGGAAAGTGAGAAAGGGAAGAGTCCCTTTGAGTAGGTGCAGCTGCTAGTGGAACTTCTTGGCGACATCAGAGATGTTTGGAGAGAAAGAGAGAGTGGAGTCAAAGATGACACCAAGGTTGTTTGCCTCACAGGAAGGCGAAGGAAGAGGGCCCAAAGTGGGCGGCCAGAGTGAGAGAGGGAAAGCAGGTGCAGGAGTCCAAATGAGAAGGATCTCCATCTTACTGACGTTAAGGCAGAGATCGTTGGAGGCACAACAATGAGCGAGAGAGGAGAGGAGTCTGAGGGGAGCCTGAAGGAAAGAGGAGTGTCATCTGCATAACACTGAAAGTTAGAGGAGAAGGTAGAGATCAGGTGGGACAAAGGGGCCAAGTAGAGGTTGAAAATCCAGGGTGAGAGGATGGAGCGGAGAGAAAGGGACCAAATTGGACCTGGGAGGGGCTGTCCAAGGGAAAAGAGGTCAGCCACTCAAGGGACTGATCCGTGATGCCCAGGTTCTCATGGAGTTGATTGATCAGGATGGCGTGGTTGACCGTGTCGAAAGCAGAGGAAAGATCAAGGAGGATGAGGACAGAAGGAATGCTGGAATTCAGGTTAGAGAGCAGATCTTCACAGGTGTTCAGGAGAGCAGTTTCCATGACTCTGTCAGCTCTGAAGCCAGACTGAAGGTCATGGAGACAACCAACAGATTCCGTGTGGATAGTAAGCTGGGAGATGGCCAGCTTTTCCAACAGTTTGCCAGGAAAGGGGATTGGGCGATAGTTTGCCGGGCAGGCAGGATCAGCAGACGGCTTCTTGAGGAGTGGGTGCATAAGGGAGTGCTTAAGGGGAGAGGGGAACATTTCAGTGGCGAAAGAGTGATTACAGAAATTGGCCAAGGCTGGAGCGAGGGTGTCAATATGGTCCTTGATGGTTCTGGAGGAGCAGTGGAGCACCATTTTGGATGACACTTTCATAGATCAGACTTGTCTAGAAACCTCGTTAGGTGTTGTCAGAGGAAAAAGGAGGAAGAGAGGTAGAGATGGCCTAAGGGGGTCCGAGAGAGGAAGAGGAAGAGGGAGAGGGAGAGGAAGAGGACATGGAGGACAGGATGTCCTGAGTTTAAGCAGAGAAGTGAGATGACAGAGCCATACAGAGGACCTGGGAGGGAACAGGAGAGGTAAAAACTGCAACAGGATTGACCAGTTCCTTGCAGATTTTAAAGAGTTTGGCCGTACTGTTAGAGGCCATGGGCTTGAATGTGTGTTCTCTTCTCGATGAGTGTAATTGCTTCGATTGGCATTTTGGTGCAACCAGTCTAGGTATGTCTAAATGTGGCCTGGCATGCTTTACTGTAACGTTATTATATGTCTACACTGGTCTACATTGTGCAGCCAGTTGGACATGTTTTCATTGTGGCATGGCATTTTTAATAGAAAAGCATTAATGTTCATGTGCACTGTTGGTGACTTGCATCTATTGGATTGGTGTTACCCTACAAAACAATTGCAAACATTCTGGCTTTTTAGCCAGTTTTTCTCAGAAAGTGTGCTGTATATCGCAATAAAACACATATTTATATCTTTCTCCTAGTGCAGTGTGCAACATATCCCTGCAGCAGCACGTTTGCGCGTATTGCGCAAGCATGATAATCTATGCCACCCCAGAGTGAGGCACGACCAGTGATTTGTTGCCGAGTTGGGGGGGGGCCCTCAGCATGGCTCACAGGGGGGCCGCCACATTTTGTGTTACGCCACTGTGGGCGGCCCACTCCATAGGAGATGCTGGGCCATTGGTCCCAGCCTTCTTGTCTGTCTCTGTCCATGTGGGTGCTGCTGGGCTCGTCATCCGCAGTAAAAAAGGGCCGAATAAGCAATTACTTACTTTGAAAACAATGCTAATCTATCACTGTAAAACACAGATATGGGCGACCTCCCATGTTCTTACACCCTTGTTTTGGGCTATAATTTCATCCCTCCCCCGCATCTCGCAGAACAAATCACAGGACCCAAATGTGAACTCGAGGTAACCTTGCTTTCTGATCGATCGGGGGTCTTGCTGCTTTATGACCGGTGGTTTGGGCCTGGCTGGCACTGTGGTATGTGGGGGTCTTGGGATAAAAGCATAGGAGGGCTGCAGCTCTGATGCAGAGGGGATGTTGGGGTTGGGGGGCCATGCTATCTGTATCATGGGATGGTAACTGCCAAGAGGCGCTCTGCCCCCTTCTCGTGGCCATGCAGAGGACATTCTTCCCGGGGTGCGAAGGCCTACAGACTCTGAGACAATGTAAGGCTTGTAACTAGCTGAAGCTCACTCGTGGTGTGGTTTATGTCTGTGCTAATAATGCAGACGTAATACTAACACGTTTGGTACAGTCGCTGCACTTGAGCCTACGTACCAAAAGGCCTGCCAACAACTCAGATGGCGTTTACACTTGCTCCTAGTATATAGCTCCTAATGTATGCACTACGCAATTGTGCACGCTCCTGCTCTCTCGAAGTGCGGTCTATCGTTTGTTTCTCATTCAGAATCGCCTAGGGGGCTGGGAACACTCTCTCTCCTTCCCAACATCCCCCCTTTTGTTAACTCTACATTAACGAACTCCCCTGCATTGCCACCAATGCTTATCTTCCAACAATGGTCCTCTTCCAATCTCTTTACCTTTTCTAACTTTTCAGCTTCCACATATGGTGGTGATCCCTCCTCCGGAACCCATGCTCTACACACATTGCACACACTTTCTCCAGATCGGCATACTCCTCAGGGGTGCAAGTCATATATAAACATCCCCCCTCCCAGCTAAATCAACCCAATGTTCTGTATAGTTCTCAGGATCTGGTGGGGGTGTAGTAATAGTTCCACGGGGGTGTAAAAGCTGTTTAAGTCGGACCATGTGGGGCTTATTTGGGTCATCTATCTAGGTACTGTGTTCTGTGGGCTAGCGAGTTGCATTGGATACCCCAATTGAGACCATCATCATAGCGCTTTTAGAGACTGCTTTGGCACAGCATCTGAGGTCCAGCTGGCAGCTACAAAAGATGACCAATACGAACATGATCACGAGTACCAACATCTTCACGACTGTGCCCATCCAGGACGGGTCCCAGGAGAAAATGCTATCAAACCAGTCCTCACCTTGCATTCCAGCTTCCTTTTTTGTGCGCACCCCCAGGGTGTGTACAGCTCCTTTTATTTGCAAGAAGGAACCATTCTCTGCATCATTAGGAGGCACAAACGAGCAACAGGAATCCCTGATTATTTTGTACACGCCTCCTTACATCGCCGTGAGGAGGTCAAGAACATAGCGGTTCTACAGCATCATCAATCTCAAGGCCTGCAACTCTACTTTTATGGTGTTGAACCGTTGTTCCGTGCCATTTGCCAGCTGTATCAGTTCCCAGCAGACAATCTGGAGCCATTTGGCATTAGCAGTTGCTTGGACCCCAGGCAGTAACAGTGATGCAAAGAACATTTCTGCACACTGAATAGCCTGTACAGATTGAGTATCTCGTTGAAAAGTTCGGATGAATAGTGAGATAAATAGTTTGGTCTTTTCTTCCTCCGCAACTTTTCTTTTCTTTTGCTTTCAGGGAGGATGTGGAACTCTGGGGCCTGTAATGGGTTTCTGGTAGGCCCTTCTGGGGTGGGAACTGCCATTGGTAGTGATGAGTATGGTGGCCCCCCTTGGAGATGCTTGTCGGGTATTGCAAGCAGTTCCGAGTGCAAGGTAGCTAGCGAACAGTAGCCCCTCTATGATGGTGGGAGGTGCAAGTACGCCTGTTGACCACACACCCAGTAGTAATCCATAATGGCAGCTGTGCCTTTCTTGAGGTCTGGGATGAGCAAAGTCTTATTACAAGGTTAATTGGCCGCTACAGAAACAGTCCCTTCATTGTAAAAGCAAAGTCCATATGTTTCTTCTCTGTGCACTTTCACTGCTTTTTCCATTGCCTCTATCCACGTTAGTTTTGCAATATGGTCAGTCCAAAATGGTTCACATGATGTATTTACTCGGGGCCGGACCTTGTCTTCAAACCCTATTAAGCCTCCCGCCGTACAACTCAGGATGTTTCTTGCCACCTGTTTGCCACATATTTAAGTCCTTATAACACTAAATGCGGTCTCGGCAGACACTTGATGCTTTTAGGAGTGCTGTTGCATTGCGGTTGATCTGGATCTAATACTTCGAGGCTCACACTATGTGCCTGTAATGTGCCTAGTATCCTACATAGCGCTAGATGGACCAGCCATTGAACCTCTAGGATGGGTACTTCCTGCAGCACTAAGACCTTGGGGGCCCGTGATGCATGCAGTATCAACTAACAGAAATTACAACTTCCATTCACTTTTTCTCTCTCCACAGTGCTCATGTCCATGTACCAACTATTGGACAGTTCTGGGTGGCGCACATCATCTATAGCATCTAGGCCAAGTCCATGATAGGCATCATAATTTGCACTTTTTGTTTGTCTTTTCGTGCATCTAGAGCTTTGTATACTTCCATTATCATTTTACAACTACTAGTGCCATTAGTAAAAGTTCTATCGTGAAAAATATTGGGGAATAATAAGAATCTGGCAATAAATTCTAACAACCCCAAACCAGTGGGTGTGTCTGTAACAGGGACAGAACTGTTAATGCTGCCATGTAAGTTTGCAGCCCTGGTATTGTTTATTGGGGACAATTAAGACATAGGGCTTCATTCCAAGCGTGGGGGCCTGGAAATAAGGGTGCCGGTTGCACCGTACTGGCAATCCAACTCTGCCTTAAGGGGCTGTTGCACCCGGCAGGTCTGACATGCCGGGTGCACCAGCCCCGATAGGCTGAGTTGTCATGGAAGCACAAGCACTTTAACAACAGTGCTGGTGCTTCAGTCTCACCATTCCCGTAGAGTCCTATAGGACTCCACGGGAATGGGGACTTACAATTTCTGCCCCCTGATATCCTGGGCTGCCGGGACTTGTAATGCCCCAGTGGCACTGGGATATCAGGCAGCGCAACAGTGTTACAAGTTCTACAGCAAACCGCCGGTAGCACCAGCGGGTTACCGCCAAACTTGTAATGATGCCCATAGTTGCATTTGTGTTAGTATTAGATACAATATTAACAGTGGTGTTTTGATAGACATCCCCCCTTTTTATATGTACACCCACATAAAAATAGCTCCTAAATAAATGCCTAATGCAAACATAGAAATTGCAAACAACCCTGCAATATAATGCATGACACACAAGTACGAATGATAATCTAGGCATACTACTATTATAACTAACATTTTTCTTTATATGCAAGGAGTTGTTTGAGAGCGCTGGGTCCATCTTCTGCTGTTTCTGAAAAGCAATTATATTATGCAAAGAAATAAATAAACGAAGACAAGGACAAAGAGAGAGAAAGGCAGAGAGAGAGAGATAGAGAGTCTGGGAGGGTGTAAGAGTGCACCTTCTGTGAAAAATTTCGTGTTTAGCAGCTGAGTTGTAGTGGTACTGGTACAACGTGGTTGAAAAGGAGGTAGTTAATCTGTACCAGCACATAATTGTTCAGGGCCACTGGGCATAGAAATATGCTCTTATGGTGACTGCGATGTGCTCAGGGGTGCTCCCCGAACATCCGATAAGTGAATTCAGTAGCAGAGCTCCTTGACTTTCGCTGAAAGGGGAGTGGAAAAGATGACCTGGTAGGGCCTGTTATTCCTGGGGCTATTCCACCTGCAGACGATATTCCACAAGTAGACCAGTTTGCCTGGAAGTAATGGGTGGGTGGGTGAGGAATCAGATGGTACAGCTGCTGTGGCGCCCAGTGTTTCCACTGATTGGGGTGGTGCGATCTGCCGAGAGACAAATTTAATGGCCCATGTTAGGGTGGTCAAGTAGTTGTTAAATTCTTCCCCTAACACAGATGCTGCATCATGTGCATCTGATGCTTTCCTAACAGGAGACAGGGGCGTGTGCATGCGACGACCAGTGACTAGCTCATGGGGTGATACATGCTGGTCTTTGCAGGGCTGTGTATGCAAATTGAAACGTGCCAGTGCACCCAGTTCTTTTTTTAATGTGGTGCAAACCTTGGAGAGCTTAATCTACAGTAGGCCATTGATCCTCTCCACAAGTCCACATAAAATGTTTAATGCCAAGCAATGTTGTAATTTTCTTAAACAATTCGTTAAAAAACTGTGGTTCGCCCGGACCAAATGACCTGAAAAAGGAAGAAAAGACATCATTAAAGGAGGTATCAGAGACATTTCAACCACGAATTGCTTAAAAGACCTACCTGGCTGATCGCCATTCGGCCGGCATCGTTCCGGAAACCCACATGTGCTGGAAGCACACCGTGACCTACAAAAAAAGGAGAAAACACAGGTCAGAGAAGACAAGACATTGCTGCACTGCGCCACGCGCTTACTTACCGCATCATAGCGCTTATTGTGCGCCATCGTTTACTGGCGAGGCCCAGCTTAGCCAGTTCGCCACGCGGATGCTCCGCACACCTAAAGGAGATAAAAAGACACATTATCAAACAAAGAAAGGCATGCAAGAATAACAACTCATAAACAGCAATAAGACCTACCTCAAAGACATTATTTGGGCCGCTGTCAGTGAAGTAACTGTACCGCACATGCCCACAAAAGTCAACTGCCCCTGCCAAGAAAGCAGGACGGAGAGCACGCCAACTTCTACAACAAGGTGAGAAGAGGGCCCAGAGGGGCTGAAGTGACATGGGAGGTGGGGGGAAAACTTACCTTGGTTAGCCAGTCCTAAACACAGTCCTCCTGTATTTCCAGGCAGATCTTCTATGAGAATCATCCCAGGGAATCATTGAGAGGATACCAGCGACCAACTGGCTGGGTGGCGTCCCCGTGGATACCAGGTGAGCGTAACAATGGCACTATGATTCCCTGGTTTGATAGTGCAGTGATGGTGTCCGTGATCCCTTCCTCTGCCTCCCTTGATTGAGGGTACAGTCCCACTCAGGGCAGCTCAGCACATGGCTTCAGTGTTCGTTAGCAAATACAGTGTTCAGTCATCTAAAATTAAGAAGTCAATTCTCAAACATTGGCCGATGCTAACTTGCGACGCGAAAATCCAGAATTTGTTTCAAGAAAGACCTGTCTTTGCTAATCAACGGAGCAGCAACCTGAGGGATTTGTTGGTTAACACCAAACCCAAAATAACCAAACAAGTCCTGTCAAAGAAACAAGGGACATTTCCATGTATGTCGTGTAATAATTGTAATAACATCACTAAAGGTGACTCAGTCACACACCCCAGAACTGGACAAATAATAAAAATCAAGGACCACTCTACTTGTTTGTCAGAAGGAGTCATATACTGTATCAAATGCCCTTGTGGCCTATTATACATTGGACAGACCAGCAGAAAGGCACGAGTAAGATGGAACGAACATAAATCAAATGTTAGAACCAACAACCAACATTCACCAATTGCTAGACATTTTAATCAAGCTAAGCATCAGATAGCACAAATGCGATTCCAAATTCTCGAAGTAGTACAACTGAAGAACATCAACACAAGTGCCACAAAAAGACTTGAGCAACGTGAAGCATATTGGATCGAGAGACTCGATACGGTATCACCACGTGGTCTTAATGAAGAACTTAATCTATATTGCTTTTTATGAAAGAGTTATCATCCAGTTGATTTTGCCTTGTCTTAACTTTTTTTCTTTTTTTCACAGGAAATACATTTAGCAACTAATTACACTAGCTGTTGTCAAGTCAGATACAAGACCTTTAAACACGCCATAGGGGTAGATAGATAGTGTAGATAGGAGAGTAATATTGATGAGAGACTTTTAAACATGCCATAGGGGTGTGGAGCTAGGAGAGTAATATTGATGAGAGTGGCATAATATTGTAAGTAACTGCAAGTAATGATTGGTTTAGTTTTGATTACTCGTGTAGTCCGTCTCTTCTTGGATAGACATACTTGTGTAACATTTGCATTTAACTCATTAGTACTCACATGTTGAAAATCAGGATGAGTTATATGCTTTTTTTATCTGTACCTTTTTTTTGCATTCTGCGTAAATAGGTTTGGTACTGATGGTTTTTTGGATGTTTTGAATATGTCATGCAATGTTTATTATTTGATCTGCACTATTCTGTAATTTTTGTAATTTATTTCCTACTATATCTGTATAACAACTTCCGTGGCTTAATGCACGGTTTAGGTAACCCCATTAGAGTTACTTATCTTGTTTATTACCTTGTCTGATTTTATTTTATTCTGTCATAAGGATTGCAAAAAAAAGTAACTGTTTACTGTAGACTGTGTATGCACCCACGCACATTTTTGACAGTATCATAGTTACTCTAATTATTATCAGCCGTGCTTTACACCTCGTAGTCTAGTTGCCACTGTATATATCAACACAAGAGCACTGTCACGCCATTAGGTAAACATTGCATAATGAGTACTTGCAGATAACGCCCGCGCTCTATTAGTTTATTACTGTTGTTTCACTGCAATTGCAACTTCGCGCTGGTGCTTTCCTTGCTAGTAGCCCAGAGTTTCTAGTTTTTTGTAATTGCTGTTGTATACACATCTCTTTAGCAACAGACAGCATTGACTCGTTGCCATGACTCTGATTAACATCAGCGTAAGATCACGTAACCACGTCACGCGTCTAACAAAAGCGTCTCCATGACAACGCTCGTACTTATTCACTAACAGCTCGCGGCCAGATTAAAACCGCGTCTTACTGTGTCTCTGCTTTCAACTCGACACTACGGGGTAGGTTAATCATTAATGTGTATCTATGCCCATTTTAGTGTGTAAGGCTAGTTAGTAAATACCATTTTGACACTTAGATTTCCTTTGTTCGACAGGCGGGACTCTTTGCGCTCTGTTGGTTTTTCCATGGAGTGTAAGCATACACGTACCTAGCTTACAGCAACGTTACTGGCAGCCCTAATGACTTCCATCACCATCTTGCTATAGTATGAAGATAGCTTTAGCATGTTATGAGGTAAGCTTTCACAGTGTTATATTAGTTTCCTTTAAATAATATTAGGTACGTTTTAGATATCTTACCACTGCATCATCCTACCTGCTTTACAGATGGGATTGTTATAAGTGGATTTACATTGGAATGAAGACCTCTAATAAACAGCACGTGCAACAAGATTAGTAACGCACGCGCCACAATAGTTTTTAATGCAGCAATATATACAAGCAGGTATGTGTTTCTTTACCATTACAATGTAGTAAGCATAAATTGGCATTCTTAAACGGGATGACTATTGTTTGTATGATGATGCAAGATGTTGGGTCGCATTAAAATGATTACACTAGAATGTTTCACAGATACACATCTGGGTACTCTCGGAATTCTCGAGATTGCATATAGAAACTATTAAGTTATTTCCGATATTTCTGAATTTTTGCAAAATTATGGCGTAACTCAACGCTTGATATGCATTGAAATATTATGAGGATAATAGTAACATTATTATGATGAAATAGTGACAAGGACAGATATAAATGCAGATTTTGGTTTTATTTGAGATGGTCATTTGTGGCTAGCAAGGAAATTGGTTTATGTAAATACTCGTTATGACTGTTTTTTCTTGTTTTCTCTGTGTATGTTTTTTCCTTGTACTACAGAAATTCGCCCTGATGAAGGACCAAGTATAGGTCCGAAATGCATTGGCACATCATTTCTGCTTCTTCTTAACAAATGAAGTAAAGAATCAATTTACTAAAAGTTTTGTTTTGGATACATTTTTTTCAAGAGCATTTTTGTGCCTTCAGGCACAATTTTCTACAACGTATCTATTTACTTAATATGAATGAATTTAATTTCCTTCAGTAGTCTTCACTACAATTGGCGACCCAAGGTCTGATGGCAATTCTTTCCCATCAGACATTTATGCAACTCTTCGGTACACCCAGTATAGTGTATACTGGTTTACTTGGTGACGCCATTAATCGCCTGTTCTAATTAACTAGTAGCCATACGAATGCAAAAAGAAACTCAGCGGTGCCCGCCCTAACCACTTTTTCTTTGCCAATCATTGAGAGGATACCAGCGACCAACTGGCTGGGTGGCGTCCCCGTGCATACCAGGTGAGCGTAACAGAACACGAAGCCTACCATAACTAATCCACCTGGTTGCCATGGAGACATCGGAAATTGACCAATTGGCTCAATTGTTGGGGGACCTTCGTGCCGAGGTTCATTCTGCCCGACAATAGACTAATGCACTCCAAAGAGACCTAATAGTGACCAAAGATCGCACCAAGGAGATCGGTAGACAGTTCTTGCAATCTCAGGCAGGACAGACTCCTCTGCCTGGGGGAAATCCATCGATACAAAATCCCACCTCCTCATCTTTTACCCCTACTCTAGTACAGATCACGTTACCTGGAACAGTTCCCCTGGCACCACCAGAAAGGTTTTCAGGCGACCCACGGAAGTATGCGGCATTCATAAATCAGTGTCGCCTTAATTTCCTTTGTCACCCTGCGGCATTTCCAAACGACCAAGCTCGGGTAGCTTTTGTCTTATAATACTTGAGTGGAAGCGCAGCGGATTGGTCGGTGCCATTGGTAACCCATGATGATCCACTGTTACAGGACTATGGGGGGTTCCAGAGAGAAATGGAAAAACATTTTGCTCGCCATACCCAGGAACAAGCAGTTGACAACGAACTCTTATCCCTCCGGCAGGGGAATCAGGACTTGTTGACGTACATTGCTACTTTTAATAGACTGGTTGCCGAAGCCAGTTGGCCAGAAAACAAAAGAACCACGTTATTCCATCGAGGCTTGCAAGGCGAATTAAAGGACGTCTTAGCCCAGGTAGTTGATCCCCCCAGAGACTGTACCGAATTCATAAATCTGGTCGTGCAGCTAGATCACCGGTTGCAGGACCGAAAAGCAGACCGGTCCAAAACAGACTCTCGCGTGGTTTATGTTCCATCAAGGGACAACGTACCACGGGTGCCAGAAAACGCTGTAGAACCCATGCAGATCGGAGGGATACGACCTCCATTAACAAAACAAGAGCGGGATAAAAGAAGACAGCAACAACTTTGTTTGTATTGTGGAAAAGCAGGACATTTCCTGAAGGACTGCCCAGTAAAACCCCCAAGGAGGACAGTCGGGGCCACATAAAAGGAGCAAGTTAAGGAATTGGAAAACTACCAAGTTCGGCAACCGTAGAGGTCAGTTTGTCGAGTGAGGAGAAAGAGCCACCGACCTCGCACTTTGCAATACCAGTGATCTTAATAAACGACCAACTGTCGTCAAAGATGCATGCCGTAGAAGCGTCCATCGATAGTGGAGCAGTTGGCAATTATATTGATCAAGAACTGGCAGCAGAGATGGGGCTTCCTTTATGTTCCAAGTCAACCAGGAACAAGGTAACTACCATGGATGGGACAGAAATCGCCTCCGGACCAGTAACCCAGTGCACAGCTGGAGTAACCCTGCTGTGCCAGGATGGACATCGGGAGTGTATTTTGTTCGATCTCATTAAGGCACCTTAGTTCCGGTTAATACTAGGGGTGCCATGGTTAATTGCTCACAACCCTTTGATAGACTGGTGGGCACGGAAATTAACCTTCCCCGGCGACTGCTCTCCAGCCTGCTATTATCCAAAGCTGGAACCCGATTTCTGTATCTCCAAGACTCCCAAAACAGCTGTATCTACCCTAGGAGTAACTAATACCTTGCCACATGAATACCACGATTTTCAGGACGTATTCCAAAAGGACCAGGCTAACACATTGCCACCGCACAGGCCATATTTCTGTCAGAATGGCTTTGTTCCTGGTTCACAAATCCCTTGCGGCAGGATCTACGCTCTCACCCAACCAGAAAACCTTCATTTAAAATCCTATTTAGACAAGTACCTTGCAAACGGATTTACCCGCCCATCAAAGTCCCCGGCAGCCAGTCCTTTGTTCTTCGTACCGAAAAAAGAAGGGGACTTGAGAACGTGTATTGATTACCGTGCAATAAACCAGATCACCGTGGAGAACCGCTACTCTTTGCCACTTATCCCTGAAATGCTGCACCAAGTCAAAGATGCCCAGATTTATACCAAATTGGACCTTCGAGGTGAGTACCACCTGGTCCGAGTCAGAAGCGGAGATGAGTGGAAAACCGCTTTCCGTACCAAATATGGCTTGTACGAATATCAAGTCCTGCCTTTTGGGTTGTGCAACGCTCCTGCAGCATTTCAATATTTCATGAATGACGTCTTGAGAGAATTGATTGACGTTTGCGCCTTAGTGTACATAGACGACATCTTAGTGTACTCAGCCTCGAAACAAAATCATATCAGGCACGTTTGTTCAGTCCTCACCAAGCTCCGTCAACATCGTTTATATGCAAAGCTCGAGAAATGCTTTTTCACGTCACCGAAGTAGAGTTTCTTGGTTTCATCCTTACGCCAGGAGGCATCAGAATGGACATACACAAAGTAGACGCCATTCTAAAATGGACATCACCAACGTCTCTGAAAGGGATACAGAGCATGCTAGGCTTTGCGAACTTCTACCGCCGGTTTATCCCAGACTTCTCTCAGATTGTGCACCCGATCACTGTACTGCTACAAAAAAACAATAAAAGGTTCGCTTGGACCAAAGAAGTGGAAAAAGCTTTCCAGGAACTGAAACGAAGATTTATCTCCGCCCCAATCCGGCGACATCCTCGTCCAGACCTCCCTTATGTCGTGGAATCTGATGCTTCCAGTATGGCAATGGGAGCTGTCCTTTCAGAGAGGGACCCAGAAACTGGCCAACTGCATACTGAGGCCTTTTGGTCAAAAAAGTTCTTACCTCCGGAGATGAATTACGCCATCACAGACAAAGAACTCCTGGCCATCAAATCCGCTTTCAACGCATGGCGACACTATCTTCTGGGGGCTAGACACACCATTACAGTCATCACAGACCACCGAAACCTGCAATATCTCAAAACAGCCAAGGCCTAGTCCTCGCGCCAGTTTCGATGGGCCCTTTTCTTCGCCGAATATGACTATGTAATCACGTTTCGACCAGGGGTCAAGAATGGAAAGGCAGATGCCTTATCTTGTATGGGCATCAATGAAATGGTATATACAACCCCAGACCCGGTACCCATCATACCTGAAGACAAACTCTTGCGTGTCATGATAGCCTTAACACAAGCAGAATTACGAAATGAAATTCAACGGGTGATGGACTCTGATGCCTTCCTCGCATGGCAAACTCAAGGAGAACAATATTGCATCAAGGATCAATTGCCCTTCAGTAGAGACCGGCTATATGTACCCAAGAAGGAATTACAACAGATTATAATTTCAGATTATCATGACTCTCTGATTGAAGGACACCCTGGGATCGCCAAAACCTTAGCTAAAGTGAAACAGAACTTTTGGTGGCCTACCTGGTGAAAGGATGTCGTCCAGTATATTCAGTCTTGCGGTGTCTGCGCACAAAATAAATCACAAAAACAAAAACTATTGGGTCTCCTACAACCATTGGACATTCCTCCCGCTCCATGGCACTCTCTTTCCCTTGACTTTATCAGTGATCTGCCCCCCAGTCAAGGGTTTAACACCATTCTTGTAGTCGTGGACTTATTCTCTAAGATGGCACACTTTATTCCTCGCAAAGGCCTCCCAGAAGCATCCACCTTAGCAAAAGTGTTTCTGGAGAACATTGTTAAACTACATGGCTTCCAATCAGTTCTGGTCTCTGATCGAGGCAGGCAGTTTATATCCAACTTTTGGAGAAAATGTTGTGCAATGGCGCAGATTGACGTTCGGTTATCTACCAGTCACCATCCCCAAACGGACGGCCAAAACGAGAGGACCAATCAGACCCTCGAGCAGTATTTACGGTGCATGCTGCACCATGAATTAAGAGATTAGAAAGACCTACTTTGGATAGCCGAGTATGCATACAACAATTCTGTACATTCTAGCACAGGACAAACACCTTTTTACACCATGTATGGCAGGCATCCACGTACCTCGGAACTCGACCTTCCAGCCAGCTTGGAAATGCCTGCAGTAAAGACTCTCCACACAACCATTACTCAGGCTTTCAGAAAGGCGAAAGAACATCTCACTCATGCTAAGGAAAGGCAAAAGCATTTCGCCGACCAACATCGGAAAAAGGCCCCAGACTATCAAGTGGGAGACAAGGTTTGGTTAGCCGCCAAATTTGTACCCATTAAAGGGACCCGGACCTTCCCTCCACGATACTTAGGACCCTATACCATCAAGGCAATTATCAACCCGGCAGCCGTCAAATTGGATTTACCACCTAATCTACAACCCATCCGGTATTTCATGTACCCCTCTTAATACCAATGCAACCCGGTACACGAATTGAGACACCACCAAAACCCATACTTATCGATGGAGAACCTGAATTTGAAGTCAAAGGCATCCTGGACTCTAAATACTCTAGAGCCAGGTTATACTATCTCGTCGACTGGAAGGGATTTGGACCCCAAGATAGATCCTGGAGCCCATTGAGAACATCCACGCACCACGTCTGATCAGGAAGTTTCATCGGAACTTCCCAACTAAACCTGGACCAGACAGGAGAAACACAGTGGGAGGGGCCTTGGAGGGGAGTGCTGTCACGACCCTCAGCCCTGATCCCCACTGGCAAGCTCATTGGCCAGGTGGATTCAGGACTCAGATCTCAAATAAGGCCTGGCATCCACGCCTCAGGCCCTCTTGAAAAGACATCATTAAAGGAGGTATCAGAGACATTTCAACCACGAATTGCTTAAAAGACTTACCTGGCTGATCGCCATTCGGCCGGCATCGCTTAGGGAAAAACCCACACGTGCTGGAAGCACACCGCGACCTACGGAAAAAGGAGAAAACACAGGTCAGCGAAGACAAGACATTGCTGCGCTGCGCCAAGCGCTTACTTACCGCATCACAGCGCTTATTGTGCGCCATCGTTTACCGGCGAGGCCCAGAGTAGCCAGTTCGCCACGCGGATGCTCCGCACACCTAAAGGAGATAAAAAGAGACATTATCAAACAAAGAAAGGCATGCAAGAATAACAACTCATAAACAGCAATAAGACCTACATGAAAGACATTATTTGGGCCACTGTCAGTGAAGTAACTGGACCGCACACGCCCACGAAAGTCAACGCGCCCCTGCCCAGAAAGCAGGATGGAGAGCACGCCAACTTCTACAACAAGGTGAGAAGAGGGCACAGAGGGGCTGAAGTCACACGGGAGGTGGGGGGAAAACTTACCTTGGTCGGCCAGTCCTAAACACAGTCCTCCTGTATTTCCAGGCAGAGCTTCCACGAGAATCATCCCAGGGAATCATTGAGAGGATACCAGCGACCAACTGGCTGGGTGGCGTCCCCGTGGATACCAGGTGAGCGTAACAATGGCACTATGATTCCCTGGTTTGATAGTGCAGTGATGGTGTCCGTGATCCCTTCCTCTGCCTCCCTTGATTGAGGGTACAGTCCCACTCAGGGCAGCTCAGCACATGGCTTCAGTGTTATTCGCACCAGGGTCACTCCTTATAACACCCCTACATCATGGGCATTTGTGATCCAAAGTCTTTTGGGTAGCTGTTCTAGTTCTCCGTCAATGAAGTGGGGCGGGGCCGCAAGGGCCATGAGGGGACATTGAACTTTCCGGTACTGTACCATAATTTCACACGGGATACAAATAGCCAATACAATTTCACCATTGTCTTGATTGTCTTCAAACAGCTCTGTATCAGTTACTTCCCTAAGAGGCACTGTAGGATCAATACAGAGCACTGTGCCCCACTCTCACCCATCAGGGTCAATCCCTATGACAACAATTTCCTTTGCCAAAAGCACCAGATTGTGCAAATCTGGGGACAATATCATTCCTGACACTAACTCGGGGTCAGCACAGGGCGAAAACTCACTAGCAACCTTTGCCACTTTGGGGCACTTCCTCAAGAAGCACTGTAATCCTGTACATGAACATGTCTGGGTCCATGGGAAACCCTGCCAACCACTACTTCTCCCCCTCTTGCATATATGATAACCATTTCACCCATTGCGCACATTTCTGGGGTGGCACATACAACCCCACTGTCTGTAAAGGAGATAGTCATATTCAATATGCTAAGCAGATCACGGCCCAAGAAGTTTATCGGGGGAACTTTCAGAATACAAAAAGGAAGCCAGCACCACATTCTCCCCTATTTTAATGTCAACCTCTTTAGTGTATGGAACCATGGCGATAGCCCCAGAGAAGCCCTGCGTGTCAAGAGTTTTACCTGATAGCGGGAAGTTTCCCACACTGATGCATGATTTAGTGGCACCTGTGTCAACCTTAAAGATGAAGTGTTCATTCCTATTACAATGCCCACCAAGGGTTCCTCCTCAGGGTGGAATGCCAAGGATAGTACTGGGCATGTGAGAGCGTTCTGTGTCTGCTGTCCTAGTCAGGATATGTATTTGTACCAGGAAACAAAAAATGGTTACCTCCCATGGCGCTGACCCCCCCGGCAAGGTACAATGGTGCCATTAGGTACAGCATCATTTGCGAGCATATGTCCTCCGTGTAAAGCGCTGGGCGGGGGCACATGTGGCTGAGCAGCTTGTAGGCTTTGCAGTTGTGCACCTGGGTGACGAGGGGGCAACTGGGTATATGCCTGATGGATCTCATTCAGTATAGAAGTTGGTAATTGAAGCTGTCCTTGTTACTGGGGATGTGGACAATAGTTGCTATATGTGTTGGATCCCGCCGTCGGTCTGCTCCTATATTCTTTTGCAAAGTGCCCCCATTTCCTGCAGCTCCAACATTGCGAGGGCCCCATGCCAGCACCTCGAGGTCCCATACATACAAACCCTCCAAATCTCTCTCTTTCCCCTCTGAACTCACCTCTTCCTCGCTGCTGACCTCTTTGCTGCTACTCGGGCCCGGGGCTGATGCCCCCTCCCCTCTGTCCTTGTCCTCCTGCTCCTGGCCAAAACACAGCTATGCTCGCAACTGCGGGCGCCTGTATGCTCCCTGTCGTTTCTATCGGCGCAGATGCAGGTGTCATCCCTTCTACAGCTATTTTAGCTAGCTTTTTCTGTACCTGTTTCACTTCTTCTGCCTGTCTCCGCTGTGCTGCTTCCTTTTCGCACTTCTTAATTATTTTACAATGGTATATTATTATCATCTGAATTTCCGCCCACCCTTTCGCTTCAATGCCCACTATTTTGTCAAGTGCCTTCTGCACCTCCTTGGGTAAGCCCCTTTTTATAACGAAATAAAAAAGAGGAACTGATGGGTTCCACTGGTCCCCCATCTCTGCCCTCCACATTTCTTGATTTTGATAATGTACTGCACAGGGTCCTCATCCTGTCCCATAGTGTATTGCATTATAGACTGTAAGTCTGGGGTGTCAGGATATGTTCACCAAAGCGCATCCCACACATGTGCCCTAATGTTGTTGAAAGGTGCCCTATCGTGTGCATTGTCGTCCAGTTTCACTCCCGGATATCCTGCCTTGACCCATATGTCCCTGGCCTGATCACCACCAATTGCCACTAGCAAAATGTTTATATCCCCACAGCTAGAGGAACAGCTGCTGTCTGTTTTCGAATGCATAAATCAATGTCCCACCCCAGCAGTAAGGGTAGGGAGCGCCTTGATCAAATTATTTGTATCCATTTGTGCCCAGGGCACATAATGTGCTCTCCCCAGACCTTTGTGTAATAGTGGCATCTGCGTGCTCACCCACTTCCCTTCCGTCCGTCCAACACTTCCTTTTTTCTTTGCAACTGCCACTCAGCCATATCCATTCCTTAATTGCGGCCCCCTCAGGGTCTCCACTCGTGGTGTTATCTCTGGTGCCCGTTGTCCCTCCTCTTCATCATCCTCGACCTCGCCTATTGTGTCCCATTCATCTTCCCTCAACTCTCTCTCTGTTTCTCTATCAGATCTCACTGCTCGATATCCCGTGCTCCCTGCTCGCCCGCCCTGTTGTCTCAATGTGCACATCCTTTATGGCCGTATTTTCCAATGTAAATAAAATGCTTCTTGCCCTTCATTCATCTAGTCAGCTCCCTTTCACCCTCCCCTCACTCTGTGATGTCCTCATTCGTGCCGCTCTACTCGCGCCACTTCCAATGCCCCCTCTAACTCTTTCTGCCCCTTACAGTCTTCAGGTGGGGAAGCAATTGGGGTGGAAATGTATGGTGGTGGCAGAGCGGTGGCTTGGGTGGGCACATTGGTCGGGTTACAGTATCCCATTGCTGGGTGAGCAGCTAATGGATATAATCCCTTATCTTCTGTTGAGGTTCCATCCCTCTCTATTACAGTGGCCCCTCCATGGATATCTCACGCCTCTCCCTCATCGGGGTCCTCAGTCATCTTCCTAAGATCAAAAATCTACTTCCTCTTCTGCAGCTGCTTGCCTTTGTACTTTGTTGCTTAAAATGTGCTCATGTGTTCTAGCCCTCCCCTATTGGGGTGCCCTGCTCTGTCCAGGAGTGGGGCATCCCCCCTCATGTCTCTACCACCCATTGCTTGTGGTTCTTTTTAATCTTGCCCCTGTATAATGCCCCTGTACAATGACAGCGCACTATACATGTATTCTAAAGGAGTCCCTCCTCCCATTTTAGCAAATAAAGCACTCATATCTCCTAGGCTTACGCTCATGCGCTGCGCTTGCTGCAGTTTTCAAAGTCAAAAACATTCTTCTGTCCCATACTCCCCATCGGCCCCAGTCAAAGTTCCCTCCCCTTCCCTTCACGCACACTCCATACCACACTACACTCATTCAATATACTTAAAATCCCATACAACAATGACCCACTTTGGGCCGCCACTCCTTACAAATGAAAAATCGCAATACACTAAAACAACAGCCTAAAATAACAAACTAAAACAACAAATACTACAATATCTGAGCCCACTAGTTATGCAGAGCTCCTACGTTCACCTCCGTGTCCCAAAACAAATGGTACCATCATCTCCCCGCACTCGGGAAGACTCCCTACACTCCTTTATTTACTTCCTTATTATTCCTCCTAAAATATTCCTAATTAAAAAGCAACAAATATTCGCCTTTACCACACAATCAAACACACCCTTCCGTCATTTGCACAATCCCTGTTTTCCACACGCATACACACACGGTTCCCCTACTTGTTATCACTTGCAGGGTATACTCACATAGGGGTGTTTACCCGAACTCCTCCTTCACAGGGTCCCAACAATGGCATGCACTCTCCAGCTGTGCCCTGCTTCAAAGAACAGATAGGAATTCTGTATAAACAGCTCCTGCACAACTCTGGGACCGACGCATCTGGGACTGGTTGCTGCAGGAAGTGCAGCACATTCGTTGAAGCAGCCTGGAAGCCTCCATTGACGTGTGGGTCACAGGGATCACATCAGGGGTCACCAAATGAAGGCAAGCCCCTGCACACTCACACCAGAAAAAATGCAACCCGCTAGGGAAAAATGCCCAAGCCACCGCTTGCAAGGATAACAAGTTTTTATTCCTACAAAAACTAAGTGCATCAGCAAATAACTCTGCTGCCACCGAACGGTCTGCCAAATTAGGGGTGTGCAGTAAGCTAAAAGGGCACCTGGCGGCATCTATGTCATCATTACATGCAGTGAAAACCCATGAGGCTGGTTGGCGAGACCCTATAAATTGGCTGCCCACTCCACAGGGCACACTCGGCCACTGGTGCCAGCCTTCTTTTCTGTCTCCGTCCATGTGGGTGCTGCAGGGCTCATCATTTGCAGTAAAAGAGGGACTAATAAGCAATTAATTACTTAAAAACAATGCTACTTTATCACTGTAACGGTGCACCTGGCAGACACAGATATGGGCCCAGGGGGAGAGACAAGGTCATACTAAATGACATACTTCACTTATTCCCAAGGTCTTTCACCCTTGTTACGGACTATAATTTCATCCCTCCCCGGCACCTCGCAGCACAAATCACGTGACCCAAATATGAAGGTGCCATAGCCTTGATTTCTGATCTTTTTGATCGGTCAGGGATCTTACAGCTTTATGGCCTGGCTGGCACCGGGGTACGTGGGGGTCTTGGGATCAAAGCATAGGAGGGCTGCAGTTCTGATGCAGAGGGTTGTTGGGGCTGAGGGGCCATGCTATCTGTATCGTGGGATGGTAACTGTCAAGAGCCACTCGGCCCCCTTCTCGTGACCTTGCAGAGGATATTCTTCCCAGGGCGCGAAGGCCTACAGCCTCTGAGACAATGACAGGTTTGTAACTCCCTGAAGCTCACTCGTGGGTTATGTCTGTGCTATTAATGCAGTCCTACGTTCCAAAATGGCTGCCAATAACTAAGATGGCATTTACACTTGCTTCTACTATATAGCTCCTAATGCATGCACAAGGCATCATGCACTCTCCTGCATGCACCCCCCCTCCCACCTGCTCTCTCAAAGTGCGGTCTGTCATTTGTTTCTCATTTGGAATGACATAGGGCGGTCGGAAGACCCTCTCTAATTTCCAACACGTCTGCTGTCTTTATTTGGCACATTTGGATATTGTGGGCATTTCTCTAAACATACCTCTTTAACTCTGGTCCCCTGACGTCCACCTCCCCCCAATCAGATTACTAGTTATTTGAAATTCAAGCTGCTGCATTGCTGGTCAGCTGGGATGAGGGCATGTGTAGCTTTAGAGGATGTGTGAGATGTGCCTTCTGCATCACAACATCCTCACTTTGCACCTTACCACATCAGCCGCCTTCTCCCCCAACGCAGCCAAATGTGTCCAATCTTTCCTAGCAGAAAGATCTATGAGGGTCTTTTCAGATACTGCCTCAGCAGACCCATCGCTTATCTTCTGCAGAGTACCCCAAGGCTCTTGCGTCTCCCCCACCCTTTATAACATCTTTACCAAGATGTTATTCAACCTCCTTGATGAAATGAAAGTCCCATACACCAACTACGCTGATGATACTCAGATCCTCATCACGCTCACAGGTTCATACGAGATTGACTCCTCCCGCCTAAACTAAATCTATAGCAAAATTTAAGACTGGATTGCCAAGCACGGGCTTTGCCTAAAAGACGACAAAACCAAGCTGCTACTCATTGGCTCCAAGCAACACCTTAATAAACTCAACCCACAATACAACTCTTTCAACATAGACGGAACATCATCAAGGTCTCCAAAAATGCCAAATCACTAGGGGTCTACCTCGACTCTGCCCTGTCACTCTAGACAGGTTAATGCCACTGCCTCCTCCTTGGCCTACACCACAAAACTAATAGCTGCCTGTAAACCATTCTTATCTTCACAAAGCTGTATCATATTAGCAAGAACATTGATACTATCAAAACTTGACTACTGCAACACCCTTTATCTAGGTACCAGCCAGCAAAATATCCACAAACTCCAGATCTTGCAAAATAATGCTCTCAGAACAGCCCTCAACATTCCATGCTCGACCACATTTCCCAAGCCAGACTAACAGCCAAATGGCTTCCCATAAAAGACAGAATCACCTTCAGGACTCTCATGATCACCCACAAATGCCTTAATAATTCTGCCCCTAAATACCTGGCTGACAAATTCTGTGCAAAGACCACATCCAGACCAACCAGAGCCAACTATGCCCACTGCCTTAGCATCCCCAAATACAGACTCCAAACAAAAATCTGGCGGAACAAGCTTCCCAGTCCTAGCTGCAAAAACTTGGCAATCCATGCCACCAACACTGAGAGATGAACCCTCCTTCCCAGACTTCCGCTTCAAAGTCAAATCCTGGCTTCACTCCACAACACCTCCCACTTAACGACTTCTATGCAACCAGACACTGACTATTTTGTAAATGTCTCCACCAGAGCTTCTGACTGCTGTCAACCTGTACATTTCTGTATACTCTTGTGAATCTCCTGTACATTTTCTTTTTTCTATTAGTGTAAAGCACTCTTTTGTAATCTCCCCTATGCATACTGTAAATTTGTATATACCTGTACAATAGCCATTCTGCACTGCTTTTTTGTATTTACCAAGTATGTAACCAGCACCATAAGTGAAGCGCCTAGCTAGCTCAGGGTTCAGCGCGCTATACAAGCAAATAAACCAAACCAAACAAGGTAATGTGACATAGACCCTTTGCTTTGGGAGGCATCACTCTATCTTGCTTTCTTCTCTTCACAATCTTGGCTTTCGTGGCATGGTTTTGGATTACTTTACATCTTACGTGTGTAGGGTATTTTGTGGAGATTTGGGGCCTGACGGTATTTTATTACCGCCGAAAAAAATAACTTAGCAACAATCACTCCTTGTATTCAGATTGGGCCATGTACAACAATAATACAGTGGACATGCATTATTTCAGCACCCAGACATGCATATTTGGTATGCGTGGTTGGTATGCGTGGTTGGTGGTATTTTGGTAAGCATAATTCCCTTGTTTTATTTGTGGCCCCAATGTCCAGAATCCCTTATCTTTGCTTAGATTTTTCGTGTAATCACTAGAGAGACCTCAGACCTACATTTTAGGAATACCACATTTTCAGTGTTAGTGTTAGTGTGCCACCATGGGCGATCTCACTGACTTATTTACGACAGAGAGCTATATGTGGTAATTTTGTGGTAATTTCCACTACCTTATATACGGTAGGGAACTATGTTCAGAGAGTCCCTCTTCCCGTTGGCTCATGTACCTCCAACGAGCTATGCTACAAACAGTCATTCACAACTGTCCATACTGAATATGATCATGCACACATCTGTCTTAAAATGACAATTGCACTGTTTAAAAATCTCCCCACATCATCAGCACTGTATTGGTAAATATAAAACACACCACCCGTCTGCTTTCAAATATTTTTCTGTATTATAAAAGTTGCATTTAAACACGATCTCACTCTTTACAGAAATAAATAAAATAGCACAGTAATAGCATTGTCTGTGATACACTGAAAAGAGAGTGGCGGAGAAAAGAACTCAATTGGCAACATTAACATGTGATTAAGGCACAGGAATCTCCTTTCCAACACTGACTGAATATTCTCGTACACACTCAGCTCCCACACTTATGTAATTACCTTATCTGTTCAGCCCGAGTTTTCTTCAGCTGTTCTCTTTCTGAATGTGGCTCCCTTGAAGATTAACCCCAGTGAAAACGAGCGCCTTTCGTTCTCAAACCGGGGTCATTGCCTGGAACTCTCAGCTTTTTCAGCAGAAATGCTCCAACCAGGAAAAAACAGGTCCTTCTCCCAGCTCTCCAAATCTCCACTCTCCTCCCCCTCTCCTCAAGCTTCCCCAGCAAAACCCTAATCACTGCCTCTAGCATGATACTTGCTATGACGCTGCTCCAATCAGAATCAATCATGCCATCTCCTCCCTCTCTACACAATGGCTCATTTTTATAGTAATACTTTGTAACCAACTGATTTCCTGTTCTTTCGAGCCCTTTTGCTTCCTGTAGTTATGTGGACAGAGCAGCAGAGAAAATGAAAAAAAAAATGAATGTGCGTTTAAAAGTTCACTTTCAGAGTAGGCCTATTTCTGCAGTGGAGACACATTTTTATTAGTGGGTTATGTTAAATTCAGTTTTATTAGTCAGGTTATGTATGAGTAATGTTAGTTATTAATTTTCAAATGTGTCTCTTGCACCATAGGCATTTCAGGTGAAAAATAGTGTGCATTTTTGAATGTGCACGTGTGCTTTTAACTGTAAAAATAGATTTGCATCTTATATGTTAAAATCGTTTTTGACTGAATAGCCTGACTTTACTTATATGTCCATGTTATCCTGGCAACACATATAGCAATGCACCATAGGCATTTGGTGCTGCATCAAAAAAAAATTGCTACCTGTGCAGTAGTGCTGTACTCTGTGCTGTAACACGCCAAATATCCTTACATACCTTCCTTTTGTTTTTAGAATTTGGCTATGATCCAAGCCAATTCCTAAAAACAATTTGTTCTTTTTCTTCTTTTCACAATATAGCAATCCAACAAAATGAATATTCATGTGCATCAATGAAAAAGTTGCAATCAACACAGTATTCATCTGAGTTCATTAGTTTACAAAATGTTCTACATTTGCCTTCTCAGTGGAAGTGGCATTACTCTAAGTTTAGATTTTACAAGTCAATTAAAAACAATGAAATAAAACAACTAACCAAAACAAATAATTAATATAACAAATTAAAATAAATAATTAAAATAATAAATACGTGGAACTCCATATGTCAGGACTCTTGTCTGCCTCTGATATGTCCCGACCAGCGATGTTATTTGGTTCATTCGAGTACACTTTCATCTTGGCAATCTTAGATCCATAGGAGTCATCTTTTTTAGCATTCTGGTTATCTTGTCTTCACCTCCACCTGGAGGCAGGCATCTTTTGGTCTTCATCCAGGGGACTCCAGGACTCCATCGTCTCCCGTGGCCTCTGATCCCGGAACCTCCGACCAAATAATGTTAGTTTTCTAAATCAAATAGAAAATAAACAAATTAAGTACATAGCACAATACTAACTTCACCCTTTTGCCAAAAAGAAAACATGCTTGGTAAAAATATTTCGTTTTTTTTTTCTGAAATTAAACACAAGTTAAAAGAAAACAAGCACATATAAAACAGCATTCAATATTTAATACATTTTCTCTCTGCACACCAATCATGAGCTTCCATTATATATTTATTTATTTATTTATTTTATATTATATATTTTTACATATATTACAGTGTTTATGTGCCATCATAACAATCAACTTTCTAACTTCTTTGTCACTGCCTCCTGATTGTACCTATTTATTTTCTCTTTTTGTGTTCAAGGGACTTTATCTGTTTCTACATGCTCAAGCTGCCTGATCTCATGTCTGGGATGGCATGGTTTGATTTGATTTACATGGACAAACTGCTCTATTGCTGTTTCACCTTCATTTTTCAAAATTTTATAAACTACAGGAGAGACCTTATCTATAATTCGAAATGGCCCCTGCCAGGCTGCTAGAAATTTAGAATTTTTCTGTTTACTTTTTCCAAAATGAAACTTGTACACCTGATCCCTTACACTGTATTCCTTTACTGATGTCTTTTTGTCATAATAAGATTTTGCACTGTCAGCAGCTCTTTCCAGATTTCTCTGCACAAAAGCAAATGCATGTTGCAAATGCCTCCTCAGTTCATCAATATATTCATGAACTGTGGATGCACTCACAAGTGTCTGCTCCTGTGTTCTGTATAGTAGGTGTTGTGGTAACACCATTTTCCTACCTGTCAAGACCTCATGGGGGCTAACACCTGTTGCTTTGGCAGGAGTTGACCTGATTGCCATCAAAACCAACGGTAAACGTAAATCCCAGCTGGAACCTGCTTCTGCCACAAATTTCTTTAAAATATCCACAACAGACCTATTGCTTCTTTCAACTGTACCTGAAGACGCCGCCCGATATGCGATATGTAGTTTCCTTTTCACACCTAGTATTTGCCATACCTTACTAATTAGAGTACTTGTGAAATGACTTCCTCTGTCTGACTCAATTCTTTGTGGCAACCCAAACCTTGAGAACACATGGTTCACCAGCAATGTGGCTGCTGTTTGCGCACTACAATCTGGTGCAGGAATGCATTCAATCCACTTCGACATCAAACATACCACACTCAAAATATAACGGTGTCCCCTGCTCGACCTTTTTAAAGGACCTACATAGTCTATTTGCAAATCTGACCATGGGAGAGTTAGGCCTCTTTTCATCAATGGTGCTCTATGCATTGGTGAAGCAGGTTTAAATTGGGCGCATACTAGACATCCTCTAGTATATAATTCCACATCTTGGGACATATGTGGCCAGTAAGCATAATCTTTTAGTATTTCTAATGTTTTTTGTGAACCTCTATGGCCTGCAGTTATGGCATCATGTGCATGGTGTAGCATTAGTCCTCTGAATGAAAGGGGTACTACCCACTGTATTTGTCCTGTTATGGACTCTCTAATCATGAGTCCATCCTGTAATCTAATTCGTGTTTTGTTCTTTAATAGCACCCTCAACTCTTCTTTTCCCATACAATCATTTTCTGTTAAAGGATTTTGTTCGGGATCTATCAAATGATTATAATAGATTCCCAAAATGTGATCATTCTTTTGTGCCTCAATCAAATCTTGGTCTGGCGTGTCATGACTCCACTGCACCACCGGTTGATCTACCTCCTTTGGTGCTTTAGAACGTGTGACTGCATCAATTTGTATTTCACCCATTAAATAATCAATAGGTAGCAATTCTCCCATCACAGCCCCAATCTTAGCCAGGTGGTCTGCCTTATCATTTCCCTCCTTATCCTCTCCTGGTGTTTTTAAATGCCCACGAATTTTTCTCCAGTATATTGTTAACTTATTCTCTGACACCAATTTGTCTATGGCTTGTATCATTTTTCCATGCTTAAGTGGCTTTTTGTCATATGTAACCATGCCTCTTGCTTTCCAACCAGGCAAATACTCCACAAAGCTATTCCGTGCATAGTCAGAATCAGTCACCAGGACAATTTCACTGAATTTCTTATCAACTGCAGTAGCAATTGCTTTATAAATGGCTGCCAATTCCGCCACCTGACTGCTCCTATCTCCAATCCTCATCCCTATACTGGGGACACCTTCACATTTCAACCAGACATTTCCTATTCCTGCCACTAATTGTTTATTACTGTCATTTTCAATGTGAAAAGCACAACCATCCACATATACAGTTGGCAAATCCTTGCATGTTTTTTCATCAAAAGCTTTGTGTGGTGATTGTTCAAATTCCTGCAAACTAGTTTCTACTTCCATTTCATTTGGTATTTGTTCAGCTGCACAGTCATGTAAGTCAGCTAACCCTTGAGCAATTGGGTTCTTTTTATTTTGTCCATATCTCACTTCTACGGGAAAACCTTGTAATGCCAGCGTCCATGAAGTGATTCTGGATTGCGCTAGATTACCTGATCTAATTCTTTTACTCTCTAAAAATTGCAAAGGTTGGTGATTTGTTTCAATAATCACCTTTTCTCCCTGAACAATGGGGCAGAAATGTTGTAGCGCCCACACAGTGGTTAATAGGGCCTTTTCACATTCATTAAATTTCATTTCAACTTGGGAAAATGCCTTACTTGCATATGCAATGGTTTTGTGATTCAAATCGTGTTTTTGTGATAACACTGCTGACATACAATGTTCAGAAAAACCTATTTCTATAAAGAAATCCCTGTCCTTTATGGGGTATGCTAAACATGGTGCCTTTACAAGACATTCCTTTAATCTAGCCACTGCATCAGACTGCTCTTTTTCCCATTTCCAGGGAGTATTCAGTTTAAGCAGTTTAGTCAATGGTTGAGGGATTTCTGCATAATTTTCAATGAACTTTCTGTTATAGCCTGTCATCCCTAATAAACGTTTTACTCCTTTCACATTTTTAGGATCTTTTAATCTTTGCATGGCCTCTATTTTCTTCTTTTGTGGATTTAGCCCATGTTCAGTCACTTCATGCCCTAGAAAGTTCACTTTATTCTTGCACCATTGTGCTTTTTGCAAAGATACTTTGGCGCCTGCTTTCTGCAATTGGCCAAGTACATGTCTTATTTCATCAAAATGGCTTTTCAGGCTTTCATTTTTTATCAGGACATCGTCCACATAAACTATTGTTCCTCTTTCCGCTGCATCCGGCATGGCCTTTCTCAAAAATATGCCAAATTCACTCCCACTATTGATGTACCCGAACGGAGCTCTAAGCCAGGCATATTGAGTCCTGTCAAATATAAAGGAAAATAAATGTTGTATCTCCTCTGCCAATGGCACGCACCAATATCCAGAGGTGAGATCTAATGTGGTAAATACATTTGAACCATGTACCTGAGCTAGGCCCTGATCAATGAATGGCAGTGGCCATCTAGATACTGGTACTCTTTTATTTAACTCTCTCAAGTCTGCACACAGCCGCCATTGACCATTTGGCTTTAACACACCTAAAATAGGTGTATTGGATGTGCTATGAATGGGCCTGATGATTCCCCGCGATTCCAAATTTTTAATAATCTCTGCCAATGATTCTAAACATGCCAGCGGTAGTCTATACTGGCGCACAAACACTGGATTTCTGCTACACCCTTCTGGTAGTGTGGCCACATGTAAATCAGTTAAACCACAATCATAAGCATCTTTTGCAAATACATCCTTAAACTCCATAAATATCTCCCTCAGATTGTCCCTCTCTTCATTGCTTTCACACGCATTCGCTAAGGAGATCTGTTCTTCTACCATTTTGGAAAATTCTGGAAAATCTTCTGGTAAGGGAATCTCGGCGCTTTCCTCTAACTGTGTGGCTGTGTCTTTTTGTAAAGCCGCCACTTTTAAATATTTTGGCATATCAGCTTCCACTTCAATGGGCTGATTTTCTGTTTCATTTTCATTTAAATTAAATATTATGCAATCCTCTTGATGGCAGCACACTGCTCATTTGAATCATAAGGATACACAGAATGAATTTTAAATATTCCTTTGGGCTGAGAGTCCAGGTGTTCTGGTAACTCACCCTTGGCATCTACATACTTTTCAGGAATATTTCCAATCACCATGTTATTTAAATCTGCCGTATAATGTGATTTTTGTATGGCCATTCCTAATGGGGAGTTTTCCTCTAAATTAATATCCTGACAACCTTTATTATTTACCATAATTTTTACAGATCCTTCACCAATATCTACCAATGGAATGTATTCATAATCCAGGCCTTGCTGTTTTATGGATTCATTCAGGCATACAAATGCATCAGAGCCTTTCATCTGCTGTCCATTTTTGCATTTCAGTGTTATTGCAAACTGTTTTGTAAATGCAGGAATAATAGTATCTTTCCTCATTTGTAATTCGATTGCATAAGGAACCAGTTGTGCACAATGATAAGCCCTTCTTTTGTCTTCAAATTCAGGTGCCGGACCACCTAGGCGTGACCATATTTTTTGATTAAGGAAATCTAACACCATACACATTCTGTGCATGATGTCATTTCCCATGTAAAATTCATTTTGTGCTCCACTCACTATCCATACATTATGGTAAATTGTTTTCTGCCCAATGCTAATTTTAAGCATGCATCTGCCTGCAATTCGGTTTTCAAAGTCTGGACTGTCCAAGCCAGAAACATATTGGTTTTTAATCCTAAATCTCGGGATTTCTTCCCTTTCCATTATTTTTTGCAACAATTTCTCATTAATGAAACTCCTTTCATGTTCAAGCGCTAAAGTGGCTTTTATTGTTTTAAAATAGTCATTTATACCAACATGAACCCATGGTTGCTCATCTCCCATGTGTATTTCTGCCAGAGTGGTAATGTGTTTTTCTGAATCTGTTTTAGGAGCAATATTCTGTTTGTATGTTTTCTCTTTTAAATAAAAACGTAATGTGTGCTCATCTATGGCAGTCTGCCAATTTTTCCTTGGGTCCAAGTATATTTGTACAGGTAGTTTTTCATTGTCGCTCTGCATTTTGTCTTGACACATTAATATAACAGTGACACTAGGTATGCAGCTATTCTGGAGATATACCTCCACAGCATCATTTGTTTTGGCAACGGTGTGACATTCATTTATATTGCTGTTTTGTGATTTTAGTTTCTTAGGCCTCAATGGTTTTTTGGTTAAGGACCACAGCACTCCATTCACCCCATCTATTAGAGGAGACAATCTTTTCAGACAATCTGTCCCCATCAGAAATGGAATTTCACAAATAGATGTGATCAATACCTCTTGTTTCATTCTGTGCTTTCCTATTTTTATGTCAACCTCAGTTACACCTATGATGGGCACCTCCTCCCCATTAAAGTTATGCACTGGGCCTTGATTTTCCTTCACTGTGATCTGACTCTGTGGGGGTCTCCCTTCATTGATACTCTTTACCAGCTCCTTGGACATAATTGTGGCCTGTCCGCCAGTGTCAATCATAGCAAAGGTGTGGCATTTTTCTTCTACAGTGATGGGTGCATAATATCTGTCCTCAACTTCCTCTAATACACATAAGAAATGTGAATTCTTACTGATTTCAGGGCTCACCTTTCTCAGGTCTTTTTCACTTTTGGCTAAACACATTGGTAAATGGAAAGACATTTTTCCCTCCTTTTTACCTATTTCTGCGCGAGAGATTTTATTCATTTCTCCATGATCAGAGGTTTTTTGGAGTGTGGCCACTGTTCGCCCATCCATCTGGGTAACATCAGAGACCACATTACAATCCTCCAACTGAACATGTGTAACAACATCATTCAGCAATTTGTCATTTTTTAATTCTGTGCATTTGTGATCATTTAGTGTGATACCAGCCCTTTCAGCCTCTTCAAAAATATGTGGCTCAAAGAATTCTTCAGGTGATTGACTTGTACCCTCCTTGTGAGTATTTCCTTTTTCTGTCTGTGTTTGGTCATTGTTTTGCTTGCCCAAGGAAGGAGCTATAGCATCCCCACTTACTCCCTGTTCACTGGTATTCCCCATGCATGAGTCATTTTTCTTAAATCTGTCCCTTTGTTCTTTTGAAATTCCTAATGTTTCTTTTTCATTTGTGCAAATCTTTACTGTTTTATTTAGCTCCAGGTTAAACCGTACCTCTTTTTTAGAAGTATTTGCACTTTCTGTCACAAGTTCATTTACTGGCACTTTCATTTTTAATCCATTAGGCATCTCAGAGTCGTTATGCAAAATTATATCAGAGCAATCTGTCATTTTGGCACTGCAGTTATCATGAGTACTTAGTCACTTTTCGGAAGCCCCCCGGTCATTGCTATGGCCATCAGCCCCCTCTTTGGAAGGTTGTTTTTGTGCTGTACAGAGCTTTCCTATTTGCTCAGCTAACATTTTCACTTGGGCCTCAAGGCACTGGAACCTTTCCATCTCTCTAGGATCCTCTTTCTGTGGCCTAGGTCGATATTGGTTGTTTTCCCCCTGATTGGATCTATTCTGATACCTCTCAGGTGATTGATGTCGGTTGGGATGGTTTCTGAACTCTTGATTCATTTATGGAGGGGAGCGGGTTCCACCCATCCTTTGATTATAGTCCCCTGGTGGGGAATCATTGTACTGGCGTGGACTGTAGTTCACGTTTTGCCTCATGTCCTGTCTCTCAGATTGTGGGTACTGGCCCCTAGGTTGATTTCCATTATCAGTAAATCGATCCACATATCGGGGCCTATCCTGATTACCATATATCATGGTGTTGGGATCAAATCTGCTCTGTGTCCCCAATGACTGGTAGGGACCATCATTTCTTTGATCTTGATTTTGTCTCTGGTTATTGTTCATACCTGCCATATCAGGCCGATATCCTACCCGGGGTCTGTCCCCTAAATACCTAGGGCTGATGTAGCTCTCTCTATTACTAGGATCATGTGATTGGAACATTGGTCCAGGAAATGGCGATCTTTGTTGATTACCCCTTTGTTCAGGTGTCACATTATTTTTACCTGGGCTTTGAGCAGACTCAAGGGACATTTTGGCTGACCTGATTTCCATTACTGTGGCTGAGGGTTCTTTAGATTTAGGTCTAGTATCTTTCATTTTATCACTTTCTCTACCCTGACAATAGAGTACCTCATATAGTTTTGTGCTTTGATGTACAATCCATTCAAGGGACTTGTCACGGTCAAATTCACGGACCAATTGGGATATGATGTCTTTCTGTAGCCCATAGAAGTATGCAGTTTTAAACTCATTGGAATTTGAGTCAAAAGATACATCAAAGCGAGAAAATGCTCTTTTTAAGTCTTGTAAAAATTGGCGAGGGGATGTATTAGGTCCAGCAGTAATTGTGTACGCGACTTTCTTTGCCTCCTGCAATGACTGAAAAGGAGAAAAATGACGCCTAATTTCTTTTTCAAACTCCAACCATGTCATATTCTGCTGTTCATTTAATCCCCTTATGATGCTGGCCGTCGGGGCATCTAAAGTTAAATGAAAATATTGTCTGTACTGTTCCTTAGGTATCTGGAGTGCTTTAAAAATGTCATGCACTGCTTCTAAGTGATCCTCAATGCAGCATTCGCCTCCCTTTTTAAATGGTTTGATCAGGGCTTTAATGGATTTCATTATTTTTATGGGGCTACTTGTTGCAATGCATGGAATTGCACTATTTTGTGATTCAATCCTGTTTTCAGGTGTATGAGATTGGTGGCTGCCCCCAATGGGAGTATCAAATCCCCCAAGGGCGCTGCAACCAAGTTCAGTCACCAGCCCAGTCACTGGAGCACTAGCTCTTTGGGCAGAGCTAGAATTCACCTCCACTCCATTGAATGTGGTACCCTGCCGCCTCTCCTGGGACCTGGGAATGCACATTTGCTGTTCTAAGTCCTTACACTTTTTAAGGAGTCTGTTGGCTTCATCTTGCAAATAGTTGTTTTCACCATTCATCTTATTAATCACCTCCTGCATGTCGCACATTTGCATTTGGCATTCATTGAACTCTTTATTTCTCTTGTCTCTTTCTTGAATCATTTTAATCATTTCTTGTTCTGCACTCTTGAGATCACCTTCTTTTTCACAATGTTCTTTTTCTAAAATCTGCATCTCTGAAACAACCTCATCTTTATCCTGTCTAATGTGATCCACTAAGGCTTTTAAGTGTACCAATTCTTGCTCACTATACTCAAATTGTTTCTTGCTTTTGGATAACTGAGCATCAAAGTCTCTGCATTTTAATTGCATGTCTTTTTGGCATACATCCAATTCTGCTCTTAAGATCTCCTGATTTTTACTTGCCCCATCTAATTCAGTCTTTAACCTGTTAATTAGCTGAGTATCATTCTCTTGCATTCGCAGGGACTTGTTTAAAATAAACCATATTTTGCCGCATAGCCATATTAAACAGTCTTTCTCTGCACTTTTATCGGCTGCATTCAATAATCTTGTAAGGCAGACCTGAATTATGCTGCCTTCTGCAAAAATGTTGTCTAGTTTTTCTTTCTGCACCTCACCCTGAATGCGGTTACTCCATTCTAACGTGCTATTCGACGACCAATTCCCATGTGCAAACAACTTTGCCTCTAAATATTGCACTAGATCTGAGAATGTGGTTTCCCTTTGTGACATTCTGAAATTCGTTTTTAGTGGCACACTGCTATTATAAAATGGGTTCCCTTTAATGTGCAAATGGCAGTGTGAGACACGCTTGCCACGCCCAGTAGGTACTCTATGATCACTTTCCCGGCCTGCAACGCACCATAAATATGTAGGGTATTTTGTGGAGATTTGGGGCCTGACGGTATTTTATTACCGCCGAAAAAAATAACTTAGCAACAATCACTCCTTGTATTCAGATTGGGCCATGTATATTTGGTATGCGTGGTTGGTATGCGTGGTTGGTGGTATTTTGGTGAGCATAATTCCCTTGTTTTATTTGTGGCCCCAATGTCCAGAATCCCTTATCTTTGCTTAGATTTTTCATGTAATCACTAGAGAGACCTCAGACCTACATTTTAGGAATACCACATTTTCAGTGTTAGTTTTAGTGTGCCACCATGGGCGATCTCACTGACTTATTTACGACAGAGAGCTATATGTGGTAATTTTGTGGTAATTTCCACTACCTTATATACGGTAGGGAACTATGTTCAGAGAGTCCCTCTTCCCGTTGGCTCATGTACCTCCAACGAGCTATGCTACAAACAGTCATTCACAACTGTCCATACTGAATATGATCATGCACACATCTGTCTTAAAATGACAATTGCACTGTTTAAAAATCTCCCCACATCATCAGCACTCTATTGGTAAATATAAAACACACCACCCGTCTGCTTTCAAATATTTTTCTGTATTATAAAAGTTGCATTTAAACACGATCTCACTCTTTACAGAAATAAATAAAATAGCACAGTAATAGCATTGTCTGTGATACACTGAAAAGAGAGTGGCGGAGAAAAGAACTCAATTGGCAACATTAACATGTGATTAAGGCACAGGAATCTCCTTTCCTACACTGACTGAATATTCTCGTACACACTCAGCTCCCACACTTATGTAATTACCTTATCTGTTCAGCCCGAGTTTTCTTCAGCTGTTCTCTTTCTGAATGTGGCTCCCTTGAAGATTAACCCCAGTGAAAACGAGCGCCTTTCGTTCTCAAACCGGGGCCATTGCCTGGAACTCTCCGCTTTTTCAGCAGAAATGCTCCAACCAGGAAAAAACAGGTCCTTCTCCCAGCTCTCCAAATCTCCACTCTCCTCCCTCTCTCTTCAAACTCCCCCCAGCAAAACCCTAATCACTGCCTCTAGCATGATACTTGCTATGACGCTGCTCCAATCAGAATCAATCATGCCATCTAATCCCTCTCTACACAATGGCTCATTTTTATAGTAATACTTTGTAACCAACTGATTTCCTGTTCTTTCGAGCCCTTTTGCTTCCTGTAGTTATGTGGACAGAGCAGCAGAGAAAACGAAAAAAAAAATGAATGTGCGTTTAAAAGTTCACTTTCAGAGTAGGCCTATTTCTGCAGTGGAGACACATTTTTATTAGTGGGTTATGTTAAATTCAGTTTTATTAGTCAGGTTATTTATGAGTAATGTTAGTTATTAATTTTCAAATGTGTCTCTTGCACCATAGGCATTTCAGGTGAAAAATAGTGTGCATTTTTGAATGTGCACCTGTGCTTTTAACTGTAAAAATAGATTTGCATCTTATATGTTAAAATCGTTTTTGACTGAATAGCCTGACTTTACTTATATGTCCATGTTATCCTGGCAACACATATAGCAATGCACCATAGGCATTTGGTGCTGCATCAAAAAAAAATTGCTACCTGTGCAGTAGTGCTGTACTCTGTGCTGTAACACGCCAAATATCCTTACACGTGTCGTCCTGTACTTTTGCTGTCTCTTGGCTTAACCAATCCTCTCACCTACGGGGTTCCTCAGGGTTCGGTCTTAAGTCCTTTACTTTTTCTTTCTATACTAGCCCCTTGCTTCGAATATTTCTTCTTTTGGTGTCTCCCATCACTTATATGTGGACGCCTCACAGGTCTTTTATTCCTTTACTTCTTTCTCTTCTCAAATCCATTGAAACCTTTCTGCCTGCTTATTTACCATCCAGCATGGATGGCCTCCCACTTTCTTCATCTAAACCCCTCAAAAAGTGAGGTTATCTGCTTTCCACTTTCCCTCCTGTACTTCCTCCGGCTATTCTCTTTCCTTCCTCCTCTTCTACTACCCGTAATTTGGGCATTATCTTTGATTCCTTCCTTTCCTTTGTCTTTCAAATATCTCCTACTTCTCGCTCATGCTGGTACCAGTTGTACAACATTTGCAAGTCTCACCCCTTTTTTACCACTCAAGGTACTAAACTTCTGCTCTCCTCTTTGGTCTTTTCTCATCTACTGCATTGCTCCTGTATCGTCTGTGGCCTTTCTGTGTACAGACCTGCCCTTCCATTCAATACACAATTCTTCTATTCAACTTCTTTTTTCTCTATCTCTGCATGAAGTCAATTCGTCCTGCTCTGCTTTCTTTACGCTGGCTTTCTTTTGAAGCTTAATATTCCATTCTCATTGCATAGGGCCTCATTACACGGTAGGCGGTAAGGGTTTACCGGTACCGGTAAGGGCACCGGTACTGGTAAACCCTTACCGCCTTACTACGAGGTCCCTCTGCGGGACCCGACCTTAACGGCTGGTGTAGACCAGCCATTAAAGTTGGGACCCGCAAAGGGACCTTGGTGCTAATTACGGTACCGCAATTTGCGGTACCGTAATTAGCCCCCTCCCCATTCCCATTGAGCCCTATGGGGCAAAAATGGGAATGGGGAAGGGCCATGGAGAAAGGGGGAATTACCGCCCCACCAACCTCGGAATAGGGTGGTAATTCCCCTTTTCTCCATGGTGGTACCGGTATGGTACCGACGGCAACCATGGTGCTAACAGCACCATGGTTTACCGCCTACCGTGTAATGAGGCCCATAGTCTTTAAACGTCTTATTCATCTTGCCCCCTGATGTCTCTCTACTCTTGTTTCTTTCTACACACTCCTAGTTGTACTCGCCGGTCTCAATCTCAATTTCTCTTGTCTGTTCCTCAGCCTCCATGCGCGTCCTTTCATTTCCATTCTTTCTCCTTGCTTGCTCCAAAATATTGGAATACTCTCCCATTATCGATTTGTTCTATTCCTACTTTGCCCATACTTAACAACTGTTTTAAGACTATGGGCCTCATTACGAGTATGGAGGCAGCCATGGTGCTATTAGCGCCATGGCTGCCTCCATACCGGGCTCCAATACTGGGTTCCTGCGATGAGGAATTACCGGGTCATTCCGACATTGGAGGACCCGGTAATTCCTCCTTGCAGGAACCCATCCCCATTCCCATTTGAGCCCTCATGGGGCTCAATGGGAATGAGGAGGGAGCTAATAACGGCGCCATTAATAACGGCCCGTTATTAGCTCCCTCTTCCCCTTGCGGGACCCGCTAAGGACCCCTGGTTTCGGGTCCCGCAAGGGACACCTCGTAATCGGCACTCCCGTAATGAAGGGTGCCGGACCCGTACTGGCACCCTTCATTACGGGAGCGCCAGGGTTATAATGAGGCCCAATGTTCTTTCCTCCTGACTCGACTCTTCATGGTCATGTTGCTTTGCATTCCCCTTTATTGTACCATCTGTTGATAGACACATCAAATGAATCCCCTTGTTTAGCACATCAGGGTGGGTTCAATAGTAAATATTTCCAATGGGGCAGCAGTTCCTTGTCCCTTGTGCTTCTTCTTTGATGTCTGAGGCTGTTTAGGCCTACTTTTTCCTATTTGGAAAAACAACCACCTAAACGTAATAAGTGCAATTGGAAATATCAGGACCAGTTTCTCTAGTTTGTCGAACCCCATCTGCAGCCCTAGACCCGCTTTGCTTATTGTTTTGGTGAGTGGGGTTACTGCTGATGAAAGTACACCTGGGAGATTGTTGGTATCTCTGGAAATGTAACCTTAGGTTTTCAAGAGCGTGTGCCCAAGGAGGACTCTAAGCTATTCTCCGAGTTTTTCCAATTTATTACAGTGGAACCAGTGCTTAATTTGTAAGAAAATAAGTGCCAGGACCCACATTTATTTCTAGCAAGCTTGTGACACGGGGGTCGGGCAGTTCGCCACCATTGCTGCCACCACTCACAGTTGCTCCCCACAATGCTGACACATTTGGGGTTAAACTATAGCTAGCAGCTGCTCATTGGGGTTGATGGATGCCCTGTCTCTCATTATTTCAGTATCAATCTCGGTCTGATACAAAAAATGCAGTGTCCGCATCACTTTGCCTGATTCATTGTCTGAATGGGAAAATAAGTGTATATTGGTAACAACACAGGGTGCTTGACGTTCCTCGCACTTGTCAGTTTCTGGAAATTACACAAAGTAATATAATGTGCTTTCAAGAAGTGGTTATTGTCCTTTTTGAGTATGTTTGTGATGCTCGGCCACCTTAACTTCTTGCTCTTCTTTTTCATCTGCAGCTGATTGATTGATTGTTTATTTATTTATATAGCGCCTATTCACAATGGGCCTCATTACGATGTGGGCGGTAAGGGATTACCGGCACCGGTAAGGGCACCGGTGCCCGCCCTACTACGAGTTCCCCTTGTGGGTCCTTCCTTAACGCCTGGTTTTACCAGGCGTTAAGGACGGGACCCGCAAAGGGATACCGGGGTCAATAACGGTACCGCAATTTGCGGTACTGTTATTGCCGCCCTCCCCCTTCCCATTGAGCCCTATGGGGGCTCAAATGGGAATGGGGAATGGCTCTGGTGAATGGGGAATTACCGGTTCCGCCGACCTCAGAATGGACTGGTAATTGCTCCATCCACCAGACCGGAGTCGGAACGATTTTGGAGGCAACCATGGCGCTAATAGCGCTAATAGCGCCATGGCTACCTCCAACCTCGTAATGAGGCCCAATGTGTTTCAAAGCACTTCAAGGCAGGGAGGGAACATGGGAGAATACAGTGACATTCTTACAAGTCCATGATACAATCAGAATGTGAAAAATTGACTATCTTAATCAGCCTGGCGACATTTCAGATAGTGCAAGTGCTAGAAACAATGATGAGGAGGGGAGGGGGTTGGGGGGGAGAATGAGACAGACAAGCGGCTACAATCAAGGTAGTGCCGGAATTTAACAAGAGGAGCGGGGTAGGGGGGTAGGGGTAGAGGGAGAAGGGGAAGAACAAAACAAGCGACTGTCATCCTAGGCCTGACGACCTTTCTTATAGTGCTGGGGGGGGAGGAAGTAGAAAAGCAGAAAGGGAGGGGGGGGTCAACAAACAAGCTGCTATCAAATTGGTCAGGTAGGGAGGGGGAGGAGGGATGGGCAAGAGATGAGACAGACAAGCGGCAACATTACTATGCCTGACGACAATTGAGGTAGTGCTGAAATTTGACAAGAGGAAGGGGGGTAGGAGGGGTTGGAGTAGAGGGAGAAGGAGAAGAACAAAACAAGCGACTAACATACTAGGCCAGATGACATTTCAGATAGGGCAGGAGGGGGCGGGGTAGGAGAAAACAAATAGCGGGGAGACAAACAGGCAGCTAACAAACAGGTCAAGCGACATATCTGAAAAACAAAAGTGCAAAGGATACAGTGAGGGGAGGGGGGAGAAGGGAGAGGGTGGGACAGCAAGAATAGGGAATTTCAAGTCGGCAGAAATCACACGCCAATGGGGGTTGGAGGGGGCACAGGAACAACAAAGGGGAAAGAGGGCTGGGAGGAGAGAGGTGGAGAAACAAGGGAGGAGGGTGAAACAGTTGCAGGAGTCAGAAATAACACATAGGACCTCATTACACGGTAGGCGGTAACCATGGCGCTATTAGCGCCATGGTTGCCGCCGGTACCGTACCGAGTCCGCCTTGGTGGATGGCGGAATTACCGCCCTACTCCAAGGTGAGCGGGGGCGGTAATTCCCCATTCACCAAGGCCCTTCCCCATTCCCATTTTTACCCCCATAGGGCATAATGGGAATGGGGAAGGTGCTAATTACGGTACCGCAAATTGCGGTACCGTAATTAGCTCCGAGGTCCCTTTGCGGGCCCCGTCCTTAACGCCTGGAAAAACCAGGCTTAAGAGAGGACCCGCAAAGGGACCTCGTAGTAAGGCGGTAAGGGTTTAGGTACCGGTGCCCTTACCGGTACCGGTAAACCCTTACCGCCTACCGTGTAATGAGGCCCATAATGTTACAAGAGAACAATCAAAGACACACCAGTTCGTTGTGTCTTCACAGGACGTTGGGTTATGAATCCTTCAGGTGATGACAGAAGTGGAGGTTAAGGCTGTAGGTCAGAGGCCTGCAACCTTTGTCTCACCAGATGCGGTGGACTACAATTCCTATCAACCCTAACAGCATAGTCAGTAGTAAGGGATCATGGGTGCTGTAGTCGAAAACATCTGGAGAGTCAAAGGTTGCAGACACCTGCTATAGGTGACACAGTGCTTGGCGTTTGGAGTGGCTGATGCCCTGGAAGTCATTACACTAGCATGGCTGCCATTGGGTTGCTGCTTCTCGGGCTTGTAATAGCCAACCTTTCTCCCTAAGCGGCCTTGCACAAACTCCATACTGCAGAGATGCAAGATGGCGGGGGTGGGGGGCGTATCACACCAGCAGGTTTCGATGCTGTAGTTGATGAAGTGTGTGCCTCTGAGGGTTCACCTGTGGCTGCTGCAGAGCATTGCAGGGTCACTCTGGGAAACCGGAAGTGGAGATAAATAATGCTTGTTAAGATCTGTATTGGTAATGATGGTTCTCAATAGAAAAAACGGTTCCAGTTTCATTGCACCTCACTCACTGTCCAAAAGTGCCAGAAGACCACCCCTAGTGATCATGCCAGTCCCAATGGGGGCGCAAGAGGCAATCTGCGCCAGTCCTCGTGCTCAGGAGGAGCCTCACAGCACTGCCCCCTTGCCTAAGTGGCTGGCAGCACAGCCCACCAGTGTGCTTTATCTGCATGGGCTGCCTGCTTCTCAGGAGGGACACGTCCCCTGATAGACATTTGTTTGTTTTTTTGTTTGTATGGTGAGCCCTAAAGGTAGTCTGAGATCATGAGAAAAGGCGGGGCTCGGAAGTCTGGCCTTGCCGCTTCTCATTATTGCGCTAACAGCATGGACACGTTGACTGACAGGAGAGACGTCCTCTCCGTCGGTTAGCGTGTTCAAGTTGTGGAAATGAGGCCCACATGGTCCTCTGTGGCAGCATGTGTGGCAGTTGTATGTTTGTTAAGTGTTTTTTAATTAAATCTGTGTGTATGTTTGTATATATGTGCGTGTGTATGTTGGTGTGTTGTATGCCTGCATGCAAGGCGTTGTTTAAATGATGTTTGAATGCGTGGATGAAACACTTACTGTGCATACAGGATAAAGCAAACATGATAATAAGTGTTATTATGTGGCTAGACTGGCCTACATTGCATGCAGGCCAGTCTAGCCATGTAATAACACTTATGTTTGCTTTGCCCTTGATGCCAGGTAAAAAATGCCATCCCACAGTAGAGAGTATATGAAGACTGGCAGAAGTAGTGCTTGTCTGCATATACTTTCTTAATGTGGCATGGCACTTTTTATTTGGCATCAAGGGTAAAGCAACGTGATGAGTTTATTATGTGTCTAGGCTGGCTTACGTTGGTAGCCCTAGTCTGGCCATATATTGGTGTTTCATGGCATTTTTGTATTGGGCATTAAGAGTCAAAGCAAACATAAGTGTGATTACGTGCCTTGGTATAGCCAGTCTGGACATACTTTCTTTCTGTGGCATGGCATTTTTTTTTACTACTGACTGATATTGGTGCAGCTTGCATGGACATATATGCACACAGACAGCATGAACTTGTTTTTTATACTGGCATATGTTGTGGACGTAGGCATCAAGAAATTACATTGGAAAATGCTCCTGTGCACTGTTGATGACTTGCAGCTGTTTTTTTATGTGGTACCATGAAAAACTGGCTCTACCATGAAAAACTGATCACAAACCGTATGGCTTTTTGTTCAATTTCTCTCCGAAAGTACCGTGAAATGCACCATTTTAACTGATTATTTAAAACGTTTTCTTATTGGGGAGAAACCCCCCAAATTCCCCTTGTTTGGTCCAGGCTTCCTCACTGCACGTGGGTGCCCCCACATATTCAGCTCAAGCATTTATGCCCAGTGCTTAATTTGTGAGGGTGTTTGTCATTTGTGGGGTGTTTGCCATGGCTCAGCACCAGCACTTATTTCTGAGCCCCAGCACTTATTTTTCACTCAGTCTGATTATGATGTGGTGTTTTGGAAACTTTATTATTTTAACCCTCATTCAGTAGTCACACAACAAGAGAAACCGGTGTGTACTGAGCGCAGCCTCCTCACCGTGGGTCGGTTCATTGTTATTCCTGAACCTAATGACCCAGATAGGCAAGGCAGGACAGTGCTAGGTTTCATGGATAACAATGAGTTGCAAGGTGACAAGGTGCAGGTCTGCTACGGAAGTGTGGGTAGACAATGAGAGGGAAGTCACCAGCCAGCATCACCAACACAGGGGCAAAGCCAGGGAAAAGACCACTGCCTATGAGGAGTGTCTCCCATGAGCACCCAACTATACACAAATATGTTGCTGCAGTGTTTGACAGGCAAGTTCAGAAGTTCAGGGATGATTCTTTCTGCACTTGTCGATTAATTTACTAAAGGAACAAAGCATGTTTACTTTGTTTTCTGTGGATAGATGGTCAACATGTTGCATTTGCCACCTACTGAATCCGGGCAAAATGTTAACACTAATGAAGTGTTTAAAGAATCACTCAAACATTTGCCTTAAACTAGTATGTTATGTTATATTGTGCCGATTGGTTTCTATAAATTGCACATCTGCCATGGGTAGTATGTCCATCACCCGCAGCAGCCGATAAGAGTTGCAGGTTTTACCCTAAATATGTGGACAGTTTGGGGCACAGCCGTGGATGGTGGCACTAGTGGGCCGGGAGTTGCCTGCTCTGATGTGTCCCAGATTTGCTAGGAAACATTTGGGCCCTGGCACATATTTCTTTGACAAATTAAGCACTGTTAAGTATTCACCAGTCGCGACGGACCCTCACCTCCCTTTCACTGTGCATGGGGTGTGCTTTAACGTGCATGCAGGAGTAGGAGCCCTTTGTGGCGGCATCACACATGGCCCGCAGTCATGCCGACATCTATACATTTATGCATAGGATTCCAATCTTGGTCTGGAATGACCATTTCTTCAGTAGAGAAACATGGCTTTGCTGCAGTTGATTTGCTGTCATAATAATAAACCAATCTGGGTTCCTCCACACATAAACTCAAGGGGAGATTTCTCCTGTCTCTTGTTTGCGGGGCCACTGCTGCCCAGTGTAAAAAATAGTATGGGGGCACAGGGGGAGTCACTGAATGTTTTGTCCGGGCCTCACCATACCCTTAGTCTGCCCTGCTAGTGATTCCAGAATGCCATCCTTGCAGAGGCCAAGCAGGCTTCGGTCAGATCACAGAGCATTATTGGGGAGCAGGAGAGAATGAACAGGATAGCCCCTGTGTTCTGCAGCAGGACGTTGCATGTTTGGTCTAATAAAGCCATCCACACAGCTCTATGCCAGCTGTGAAACCGATGGACTAGGGAGTTTTTGAGATTCGTTCTTGCCATGGGTACATTTTACAGTTGTCCAATTGCCTAATCCCACTTTGCAGCAGTACATGTTCATTTGCTTTCAGCTTTAGGAATTTCCCTTTTAAGATCGTTGCTTTCCTCGTTGTTGTAGTTGTTGAGACTTGGCTTTAAGCTGTTTTTGGTGTATTGCTGTTTGACTTCTGTTAGGAGTGTTTTTTCTTCTGAAGCTCATTGGCGTGGGTCTCAGGACTGTCCACACAAGTATATACTGAACACATATATGCATAGCATGTATTCAACAATTATAATGTGCAATACGCCAAGTGCAAAGGGGCACCAAGAACACCTTAAACTAAAAACATTGTAATACTTTGCAATACACAAGCTGCCAGTACTGCTAACTCCGGTTCCATCTAACACACTGCTCTGTCAGGGGGCTAGGCTTTTTGCTGTTTATGTTCTGTTTGTTCAGCGCCCTTTAGCCCCCGGGTCAGTGGTTTGCGCTATATAAATTATAAATAAATAAATAAGCATACTGTAGCAGTTTACAGTGGGGAAGGAAAACAGTGCCTAAACACACAATAAAAGCTTTAGAAGCATAAATCACTTGCTTATATATCCGAATCGGATTTGGGGGGTGGGGCTAGATATTTCCTGTGTAGAGCTGAGCATGGGAGTTTGGTTTGGCTCTAAGAGCCCAACTTGAATTTAGCCAGCTAAATACCATAACTTGCATCCTGTCCCCACTTCCCCCACAAAACACATTGCTGGCATCCTCACCCCCACAACAAAAATCCCCTCCCTGGTGTCCTGCTTCCCTATCCCCACAACGAAAGACACATACCTGATGTCGTTGTTCTTCCCACGCACTTCAAACTCCATATCTGGCATTGTACCTCACTTCTAATTCCTGCACCCCAAAGAAACACAATTGGCACCCCCATTTTGGTAGATATGGCAAAGTAAGATAGCATGGTTTTCCCAGGCTCACGCGCTCTTGGGAAGAGTTTAAGTCGAGATTTCGGCCCAGTATGCACTTTATATATTTAACCACATATCGTCTACACAGTACACAAACCACATTATAAACCAACCTGAGAAATGTATGAATCTTTATGTTAAGCAAAACGAATGTGAGTGCAGCTTCGTTTTCCACAGCCTGAAAGGAAGGCTAACATTTTCTATGAGAATTTCAGCGGAACTTTGAAGACTTAGAGACACCTCAGCAGCAAAGCATACTTGTGGGCATCATTGGGCTAAACATGCATGCCGTGTGTACCTGTGACGTGATGGACCTACGTCTTTACATTTGTGCATTTGTGTTTTTTTTTTTAGAAAATAATTGGGTGCATGCTCTGCACTTTCCCTAACAAATGAGCAAAACCAATGTAAATGCAAAAGTGCAAATGCATCAAGATGTAAATACGCAGCTGTAAAGATATGCCCTCGAATTGATGAACTTGTGGAATCCCCCATAAAGCAAACTTTTTCCTGTCCGTCCTTGAAAAACTCACACATTGCCAGGGGGCCAGCAGGTCCAAGAAGAGAGTTTGGGGGACTGGTGCTAGATTAGAAGTCTGGGGTTTTCAGGAACAAATGCTCTCTAACTTTCACAATTGGAGCGCATGATAGCATGAGCTCCCATGTGTCTTAATGACTGCATGTGCTAACATTGCATGAATTATCGCATTCCGTATTATTCCCGCAGCTCTAAGATAGGGTACGGTGCTTGTTTTTCTTGTGACGGTAAACGACACACGGTAGGTATAAAGCGCAGGCGCAGACAAGCTCTCTGCCTGTTATGTATGCCCTGCGCCACTGTGGATGTGTTTCCTGCGTGTCGCGGAGGCAGGGAGCATAAACACAACCTGCTCTTCCCGTTCCTCCTGCTACTTGTATGAAAACCACCACAGTCTCGGCACGCATCTGGCCGTATATTCTTGAACCTCCACGTGGTGCTTTAAATGGAAAAAAAGAGGTGCAGGTACACACCAAGTTACGAAGCCGGACATTCCAGCGCAGCGCTTTTTGCACCGGAAGTTTCGGCCGGCGACTTTGGGCACAGGTCCCTTTTAGGCACACCCTGTTGTTCGCAGGCAATGCCCAGTGAGATAAAATGATGTGCCGAGGATCACACACTTTGGTAAAGCAGTGTATCTGGGATATTTTCACACAAACTTCCAGTTTGATTTTATTCATTGTATTAAGAAAGTTTGAATATGTACATTAAATTAGACTTTCTTTTTTGCATATCAAACTAGCAGATTTCATAGATGTACATTAAATTTAAGAAAGGGATTTTTATTATTGCCCGCTTTCATTGCTTAATATGAAATTTGGTAGGTGACTGGATCTATGTACGAGTTTTAAGTCGAAAACATGGTATCACAACTCCAGTTACTTAAACATTTACTGATTAGAATATACACTTCTAATAACAAAGAAACAACTTAAAAAAGTAAATTCCCAGGCTTTCCAAATCCATCCCTGCTCCATCAAGTAAAAGGTGAAGCCCACTTAGCGAAACAGTGCTCCGCGCCTAGTGTGCTGAGAGCATAGCGCGGGGCTAACCCCTGTTCTTTGGCCCTTACATCATATCAGTCACATGTATAACGTTTCCACCCTGCTTGCCCCCAATGATAGAGTCAGAGACCTTCTGACAGTTGGAAACATATATAACATTTTATTGGAAAACATATGGTCGCATAATTTGGTGTCATTTTATGAGGGCGGCCCCCCCATCCCTGTTCAGGTCTTATGACTGCCTGGCACCAACCACGGTCCTTAGCCGGGTGGCTCCGCCAATCCCGCCTTACAAAAGTCCCATGTCCAAAAGCCTGTGAGCCATCTCACACCATTCCGTTCTTGCGAGAACGGCCCGCCCTGGATTACACTGTCAGTTCAGCCATTCCTCCAGAGAGTATGGAGCGAACAAGGCCACTGCATCGGTTGTTGAGGAGTCCCAACCGTCCCTAGTGGAATCAGCGCCCGTGTCACCCCATCCTGCCTGAAGCAGCCAGTGGTTGTAGCTCATGGCCCAGCCGCAGCGTGCCTCCTTCTGGTTCCATGTAATAATGTCGCCACAAAAATATCGGCATACAAAAATATAGGCGTAAAATGGTTGTTTTCTGTGGCGACATTATTGCATGGAACATGCGGGGGACACCCCCTCAACCCCCACATTTTTTTTTTTTAATGTTTTTTTTTTTGCCCCTATCGCCACATATATGGTCACCCAAATAATATCGCCACGACATTTTCCCGGCGATATTATTTACGGCGACCATATATGTGGCGATATTAATATCTGATACCCTCCTTCTCCGGGACCACCCTCGTAACTCCGCCTGCGACAGAAAATTTAGTTAGTACATTCAATGCCATCATCACCTATGAAAAACAAAGTTTTAAAAATACATTCCTACAGAGCCACCAACACTCTCTACAAACAATTGTGTCCAGAAAACATCTCCCTTCTCTAGCAACTCCCATCTACCAGTCCCCTTCACTCTTTCCCTGACCCTACCCAAGCTCCCCACTTTCCTGTCGCAGTCCTCTTTAAAGTTTTGGGTGGGGGGGTGGTTGTCGCTGCTGCCAGGGCTGGATGAGAGGACTTGCTCTCTCCACCCTGGCTATTTATGCCCCCCGAGGTGCCGGCCGTTTCCGGCCGGACCCCGGAGGGCACCCCGACTGCGTCCTCCCTAGAGGAGGCGAGTCCACGCAGGGGACGGCCAGAGGGGCGGCCCGCTATCTGTGCTGCGCTTCTAGCGACCCCTGCGTGGGCTGGCACACATGCTTAGCGGGGATAACCCCTACTCTTTCGCCCTTAGATCATATCAGTCACATGTATAACATTTCCACCCTGCTTGCCCCCAATGATAGAGTCAGAGACCTTCTGAAAGTTGGAAACATATATAACATTTTATTGGAAAACATATGGTCGCATAATTTGGAGTCATCTTATGAGGGCGGCCCCCGAGTCCCTGCTCAGGTCTTATGACAGCCTGGCACCCACCATGGTCCTTAGCCGGGTGGCTCCGCCAATCCCGCCTTACAAAAGTCCCATGTCCAAAAGCCTGTGAGCCATCTCACACCATTGCGTTCTTGCGAGAACGGCCCACCCTGGATTACACTGTCAGTTCAGCCATTCCTCCAGAGAGTATGGAGCGAACAAGGCCACTGCATCGGTTGTTGAGGAGTCCCAACCGTCCCTAGTGGAATCAGCGCCCGTGTCACCCCATCCTGCCTGAAGCAGCCAGTGGTCATAGCTCACGGCCCAGCCGCAGTGTGCCTCCTTCTCCGGGACCGCCCTCGTAACTCCGCCACGCTTTGGGGTGGCCCTTCCTGTGACCCCAAATGCCCCCACCAAATTCCCTTCCTGATAGTACTCACCAACCATTATTTACATCCAGTTCTTGCCATCAGTCCCCATAGCCCTAAGTTGAAATGGCCCACCTAGTGCTCTGATAGATGCACTCTGTCTGCTGCAAAATCGAGCTGATCCCGAGGAAGGTATGGCGGGGAGCAGAGTCCAACGCTGCGATCGAAAGGTCTAGGCGGAGGGCGAACAAGAGCATGGAGCGCTTCATGAAGCCGGAAGGGCTCGGTTTTGACAGACACCTGGAGTTATGTGAGGGGAAGCCAATAGATTTTGATACTGTAGGCTTTTTGCGCCAGAATAAAATGTCAACATGAAGCTTGTAAACGTACGTTCCGAAATGTACTTATTGACTGTATTGTTCTATTTCTTTATTTTTTGAGAAAATCCTATATTTCATAAGAACATAACGAAAACATCAACTAATGTTTGTTAGAGTAACAGAACAGGGATGCTGATAAAATAACCCCCACGCCTCAGGTGTACACTTCACCTAACCGTGATTGTGTTGTATTTTGGGAGGCTTTAAAAAAATGACATTGTAGTTTCACTTATCCAATACAATGTTCAATGTAAATTATGTGTCATGCTGTATCATAACTACAATACCAAAAAAGAAGAAAAAAACCCTTTTAAATGTTTTAAGAAGCCACTGCAACTTAAGAAACTGGCAATTTATATAATTCAAGTTGGCACCAGTTATATGTGATCTTACCGACCACAATTACAGAGGGGTACATTTCATTGTGGACAAAACACTGAAACACACTGATTTCTTTTTAATTGGGGTCTCTCCCCAAGTCCCTGTTTTTCCACCCTTTTAAAACCACCCCAACCCCATCCTAATCCATTTTAACCACTTACCCCACTACCAGTGGCTTAAGACAAATGGGGTCATTACGACCCAGGCGGTAAGTACACCAACTTTACCACCATGGTGTAAACTACGTTTACACCATGGTGGATGGCGGATTTACCGCCCCATTCCAAGGTGAGTGGGGCGGTAAATCCCCATTTCCCATTTACCCTTCCCCATTCCCATTTTTGCCCCATAGGGCATGATGGGAGTGGGGAAGGCGCTAATTACGGCACCGTAAATTACGGTGCCGTAATTAGCACCAAGGCGGTTTAGCGCCATGGATTTTAACGCCTGCTAAAAGCAGCCATTAAAATTGGAATTAGGCGTTAAGGGTTAACGACGGTGTTAACCCTTAACGCCTGAGTTGTAATGAGGCCCAAAATGTGGGGGCCCCCCTGCGAGCCATGCTGATGCCCCCCCCAACTCAGCAACAAATCACAGGTCGTGCCTAGGTTGTCACGCTTGCACAATACACACAAACATGCTGCTGAAGTGGAATGCCGCACACTATACTAGGAGAAAGATATAAATATGTGTTTTAATGCAATATACAACACACTTTCTGAGAAAAATTAGCTAAAAACGCAGAGGGTTTGCAATTGTTAGGGTTACACCAATCCAATACATGCAAGTCACCAACAGTGCACAGGAACATTAGTGCTTTGCTATTAACCATGCCATACCACATTGAAAACATGTCCCACTGGATGCACAATGTAGACCAGTGGAGATGCGTAATAACATTACAGAAAACCAGGCCAGGGCACATTTAGACATACCTAGACTGGTTGCACCAAAATGCCAGTAGAAGCAATAACACTCATCAAGAAGAGAGCACACATTCAAGCCCGGGTATCTGCGGCCAAACTCTTTAAAGTCTACAAGGAACTGGTCCATCCTGTTGTGGTCTCTACCTCTCCTGTTCCCTCCCAGGCACTCTGTATGGCTCTGGCCTCTCATTTCTCAGTTAAAACTCAGGACATCCTGTCCTCTTTCTCCTCTTCCTCTCCCTCTTTCTCTCTCGACCCCCCTTTTGGCCATCTCTACCTCTCCACCTCCTTTCTCCTCTTTCTCTCTGACAACACCTGACGAGGATTCTAGACAAGTCTGATCTATGAAAGTGTTGTCCAAATAGGTGCTCCTCCAGAACCATCAAGGACCATATTGACACCCTTGCTCCACCCTTGGCCGATTTCTGTAATCATTCTTTCACAACTGGAAGGTTCCCCTCTCCCCTTAAGCACTCCCATGTGCACCCACTCCTCAAGAAGCCGTCTGCCGATCCTGCCTGCCCAGCAAACTATCTCCATCACCCCTTTCCTGGGCAAACTTTTGGAAAAGCTGGCCATCTCCCAGCTTACTCTCCACAATGAATCTGTTGGTTGTATTCATGACCATCAGTCTGGCTTCAGAGCTGCCAGAGGCATGGAAACTGATCTCCTGAACACCTTGAAGATCTGATCTCTAACCTTGATTCCATCATTCCTTCTGCCCTAATCCTCCTTGATCTTTCCTCTACTTTCAACACAGTCAACCACCCTATCCTGATCAATCAACTACGTGGGAACCTGGGCATCATGGATCAGGCCCTGGAGTGGTGGACCTCCTTCGTCTTGGACAGCCCCTCCCAGGTCCAACTTTGTCCCTTTCTCTCTGCCACCTCTCTCTTTCGCTACCTGTGGCGTTCCCCAGGGCTCTATCCTCTCACCCTGGTTTTTCAACCTGTACTTGGCCCCTTTGGCCCACCTAATCTCTACCTTCTCCTCGAACTTTCAGTGTTATGTGGATGACACTCAGCTTTCCTTCAGGCTCCTCTCCTCTCTCACTCATTCCTTACTGTTTATTTGCGATCCAAGATTGGTGCGCCTCCAACAATCTCTGCTTTATTGCCATTAAGATGGGGATCCTTCTCATTGGGACCCCTGCCCCTGCTTTCCCTTCTCACTCTGGCCGCCCACCTTGGGACCCCTTCCTTCACCTTCATGCGATGCAAAAAACCTTAGTGTCATCTTCGACTCCACTCTCTCTTTCTCTGTTCACATCTCGGACATCGCCAAGAAGTCCAACTACCAGCTGCCCCTCTCAAAGGGACTCTTCCCTTTCTTACTTTCCCCCAGAAGCTCATTGTCTCGAGAGCCCTGTTTCTCTCTAGGCTGGACTACTGGAACCGCCTCTTTCTCAGCCTGCCTTCCTCTACTCTCCGCCCTCTGCAACTAATCCAGAACAGGACTGAGAGACTTATCCTTGTTCTCAAGCCCAGGGATCGTATCTCTCCAGCTCTGAAATCTCTCCACTGGCTTCCGGTGGCTGCAAGGATCAAGTTCAAGATCCTTTACATTGTCCACAACGCTTTCTGGGGGCGGGGCCCACACTACATCCAACGCTCTCTTCCAAAATACCTTCCTTCTCGAGCCCTTCCCCCAGCTACTTCCAACTCTCTAAGTGTTAGACGCTTCTCCAAGCAGAGAGTCGGGGGTAGCTCTCTCTCCTCTGCAGGTGCCTCCCTCTGGAATGGCCTCCCTGCCCCTCTCAAACCTGAGCGAACCATCTGAACTTCTGGAAGCAGCTCAAAACGTTGCTCTTCTTCTCTGCTCTCTCCCTCTCCCTCCCCTGCTGACCTACCTGTCTGCTGTACCGACTGGTTGCTTGACTACCTTCAGAGTCTCACTGAGTTCAGAGGCTCTTTCTTGATCAGTCACCCTTGCACTGCCTCCGGGCCTACCATGAGCATAGGGGCTGTAACTGTTACACTACAGTCCCTTGTTCTCCTTCCACTACACACAACCGCGCTGCCCTGGCTGCACTTACTCAGAGGATTACTGCCCTGTTTCCCCCTCCCCTCTTCTTTGCACTTGCCCCCTCCCTTTCCCCTTGCATTTTTTGTTCTTGCACTTGCATGATCTGAATGACAGAAGGCCTAGTAAGATTGTTTGTCTTGTCCTCCTCCTATCTTCCATCCCTTGTCTTGTCACGCCTAGAAACACTTGTGTACAGGTGTGTTATAAATTACTTATATCATATTATATCATCTTATCACAGATGCCCAGTCTAGCCAGGTAATTACACTTAGCAGGACTGCTTTATCAGAAATGCACAGTTAAAAAAAAAGTCATCCCAAAACTGAGGAATGGCTAGACTGGCTGCACCAAAATGCCTTTCTAGCCACTAATACCAAATATCATGCCTGCTTAGCCTGGATATGGACAACCATTATGATTTATTGCACAACCCCACCCCCACACATCCCCTCTCCTTTCCACCCCGTACCTCAACCTCCAAAATCAGCTCCTTGGCTGAGAATTACCTTCACGTCCCTCATCCTTGTCCTAGAGCTTACGTATGAGGCTCTTTGCATCATAGGTAGGCACTGGGATGTGGAAGATTGTGACTAGGAGTTATGAAGATTACAGGTAGCTAAGTCAGGCACTACCTCTATCTACCTCTACCTCATCCCAGTACTTGTGTATGAGGCAGAGTGCCTCATACACAAATACTGCCTCATGCACAAGTACAGGGACGAGGAAGAAAAGGGCTAGGAGTAAGGACGATTACCAATAAGTAATAAAGGCATTAAAAACAAGTAGTGGCATAACACCATTGAGTTGAATGGGCTTCAGCACTCCCCCTCCCCTGAAATTTTGGGCAGTGTTGACACAACTTGGCTGACCATCAAAGCAGTTGCTGGACAGAACAGGTCGCAGATGCTAAACAGCACCTGGGTTTCACTGTTAACAAGGGCCCAGCAATTACTAACCTAAAGCATTTCACTGTTACTACTTGCATTGACATGCCACATTTTTTAGGCAATTTAAATCATGATGTGGGTTCAGTACTTGCATTCCTTATGAAGGCAGAGTGAAATATAAAAATGTTTTTAAAAAAATTGAAAGAAATATTTTATTTCATTTTTTTCTCCAAGTGGGGCTCCCTTCCAGGACATATGCTAGTGTACCCCCCAGCACCGCGGGGGCTCTGGGGGCCCCTGTTACGCCTGTGCCCACTACCCTTTATATATTTATTTTAACTTTTCAGTGTTTTTCGGTGTTATTGTCTACTCTGTTATGTACCACTTTGTTTTGTTTCCGATAAAATGACTGGATACCGTTGCCACCCACTTGCCATTCAACTTTTGTCTAAAATTCAAGGCCTAATTGCTTTTTCATGGTACAAGTTAAGCACTGCCTGCACCACTGACTGCTGGGTGTTCTCTTAGATGTATAAAAATAACGAGAATGAAGTTGTCAGCCTCTGTTATTTCTGTGGTGCAGTGTTTGCTCTTTAACTTTTACAGAGGAAATGACCAGAAAAAGGCTGCACCTTATTCTTGAACTCCTCTGGCCTGGCGGGGCATAAATCATGATGTGACGGGCCAGTTCTGGACCCTATGTTGTGCACCCTTGGTCTAAGTGTTGCAGTAAGTGTGTGCTTCTTTAGCCCTTCAGCCTACTTCCAGGGTTACCTTGCTGTGCATGTTTGTCCGAGCAATAGTTGTTGGGAAGACCTCTCGTGGAAAAAGGATGCATACTCTGATGCAAGGATAAAAATAAGCAGTTGCTAAAATTAGCTCAATACAGGTTGTTGCGCAGTAAAGTTTCAGGAGGGACGCAGGCAACGTGTAGCTTTCTGTTTCATAATGTAAACTAAGATAGCCTGTGACACGTTATGCGTGGGAATTCCTTCGGCGTGGCTCAGTGTCGCAGTGTATAATTAAGTGAGGCAGCGCTCAGCCGGTTCTCAAAGCCAAGTATGGCCGGGAGAGGGCAAATGACCCATGCAGTGGTTCTGGCAGCATTTCTTGACGGGGTGGGCCCGCACCCTATGCACGTGGCCCTAATGTAGGCGTCAACGTCAACTAAAGGCGAGACATTTGTTTTATAATTGCGTTTTATTTAGCATGCGCTCGCGGACTAGGTTGAACTTTGAGCTTTTATAGTCTATAGTAAACTCTTGACAAAAAAAACCGCACAATTGGACAAAATCACCCTTCCATTGTACCGGAACGCTAAGTGATGTGAGACACAAAAAAAAGCCTCCTGAGTTTTCAGGAAACAAACGAAAAAAAAAATATATGAGGAGGGTACCTGCATATAGTAAGTATCTGACACAGGCATGCAGCTTATTGTTTGTGCTGTGACAAAAAAAATGAAAGTGCTAGAAAAAAAGCAAACGCTTTTTGAGTGTCTAACAAGCAGAAATGAAACTTGAAAAGCCGAAATGCTTGAAAAGTTTCCTTTTTTTCACTGTAAAAAGCCTGTATGGCCTGTGTCTTGCAGTTACGGCTCTGCCTTCTGCATTAATGGCCCTCGCTTCACTCAGACCCTTAACTTGGGCTGCAAGCTGTAATGGTAGGGTCCGCCTGGGGCCCCTGGCAGTAACACTTCTTATTGTTTGCAAATTCGCAAATAAATGTGTTAAAGGCCCTTTCAACAGATTCTCATTTAGAACCTGCTTCCTGGGAATCAGCTGGGAGTATTCACAGTTAATAATGGAGTTTATTTGTGTGTTTGTTATTTTTAAATGCGTCCCCCCCCTTTCCCCTTCTATGTCCTAGAGGGTAGCTCAGGGCAAAGTGCGTGTGTTGGAAGCAAAACAACGCATACCAACACGTGTTCGAATCCCAGGCTTGCTCTTAGGGACTTGTGTTGGAAAAGAACAATGACGTCAACTGAAATCATAACATTCTGCAGTCAGAGAAGGTTGCTACTGTCAGAATGATGTGCGTTCAATCGTGTTCCCAGGATCTGTTTACATGCATGAAGAAGGTGGGCTAATTTCATCTCCTACAGTGTCTCATGTTCCCTGTGCTATTCTTTTACTTCCAGAGCTCTCAGGTTTCCCTTGGCCATGCATGACCAGGCCACCCAGACCTGTTTTTGCCCTACAGATTAGATGGAACTAATACGCACAGAGTTTGGCCTAATGTCACTTGCATCTGTAGCATTAAAGAACAGGGGAAGACTGTACACTAGCACCCTTGGGGGTGGAGGGGGAGCTAGCCAATCAGGTGGCTAGGAACGCAGGCTTGAACCGCCGGTGTAAGCCCGCGTTCCAAGTCACCCAACGGCCAGCTTCCCCCACCGCCATCTTCCTCCCACCCTCTGTTCCCATTTTTTTCTTCATTAACCCCCCAAATGACCTTATTTCGGCTGCGGCAGTGGCCATGTTGTAGGAAGAAAAATCCTTTTTTTTTGTCCCCCGGGATGCCGCTTTGGTAACCCGGGCTGCTAATTGCTTGGGCCATTACCCATGCTGTTTTCCATGGATCGGGTACATAACGCCACATTAAGGCATGGAAAAAGTGTGCTGGCCCGATTCACAGAGAGTTTTTCAAAGGGATTCCGTCATTCTAAAACTCCTCTGGGAATCAGGCCCTACGAGCGCACTGTTGAGCGCAATGGGCAATGTCATGGTGAAACATGCTACAGGAAATGGTTTGCAGGCACATGGGCCAGCCTTTCATTAAAGTTATCCGAAAGAATTGCCCGGTCACCAGACTGGACTCAGGGTCACTTCCCACTCATAGACGAATTTGAAAAGACGTTGAAAGATTGGGATTGGATTAGTAATTATACCAATATGGAATAATTGCGTAGATATCCTGAGCACAGTCTGATGCAATACACATACTTTAAAATTCAATCATATTTAAAGAAATGCCCTGCAGTGAGTGTTGGTAGATTTGATCTGTCATTGAGGGTGGACCATTTGCCTACTCCTACCACATTGTGACCACTGGTACGAGAAAGTGCACAGCATATAATTACAGGGCGTGGAAAGCTGCGGGACGATACGAGAAAGTGCACAGCATATAATTACAGGGCGTGGAAAGCTGCGGGACGATTATGTGCGACTGTTGGGACGATTTGTGCATAGCCCCATGGCTATTAGGGAAGGTTCCTTTCGGAAATATTGGATTAACTCTGGCAGTACCAGCCTAACGATCGCCCTACACAATGTTTGGAAGGTTGCATGGGACATTTCAGAGAAATTATAAGCACAATACGAAATTGAAGCAGGTTATGAGTGTAAATAGGATTTTGTATTACTGAAGTTATATATTATTTTAAATGAATGTATTATAGTGATGTAGTTTAATGATATTGTTGAAATGGGAAAGTTAATTGTTTTATTGATGTGGAATAGTTCTTTGAACTAACATCACATTATATTAAATGAAATAAAAATTTAGATTATGGGGCTTGTAGTTTTTTCTTTACCATTTCAAAGGTAGGAAAAGGATGGCCTCGTCTTTTATGGCCATGCGAATCTTGAGAGCTCCGCTGTTCCTTTTCAGTGTGTTAATTTATCTGCACAGTGTGAGCAGTAAACCTCATGAAAAGCAACAGCTTTCCCATTACATCCTTGCGTATCCACTCCCTGCTGATTGGGGGGAAAATAGGGCAGGCCTAGCCCCACAGGCCTGAGACAACATGTTGCATGCATTGTCTATTTGCCTACAATGGTAGGTGCCGAGGGGCTGCCATGTCTGCGTCTTAAGGGGGGCCGAGGTCCGTAGGATGGAGGGTATTTTGGCTCAAACAGATGCAAAAAGGGGGCTTTTGGGCATCAAAGAAACTTAGGACAAGATGGCGGCGCCCACTGCTCCAACATCCTGATTGGCAGGACATTTTTAAAAATGGATTGGGGAGCAATGAAAGCAACAGGCAGCTGATTTAAAACGAGGCCTGGAAGATCTGAGAGCACACTGCTTTGTGTTCCTTTGGCAGCGGATACGACAAATTCAGGTTTTATACACAAAATGGAAGCGGCAAAAGAGTTAGGGCACAGACCCGCTCCCCCGAGCAGTCCTTTCAGATGAAAGAGAAAACGTGGTTTTAGGAAAGATGGTGGCGTTATTTTCGAGGCTGTGGTAACTGGAGGAAGGGGTAGAATGGCCGCCTCCCAACGGAGTCAAGCAAATTGCTGGAGATGTGAGCAAGGGGCATGCCCATTTGGGAAGGGATGCAGAACAAAACACTCTTGTTACACATTCCAAACAACTGGGCACCAAGCCAAAGGGAGCAGGAAACAAAATTAAAGTTTAACAGCCTTAGCATGGCAGGCATAGTCCATTCCACATAGCTCCGCCATCAACAAAATGCTGCCACAACTATCACCACAAGAACCATGCTAAGATATTATGGGAAGGTTTCTCACAGGGTTTCCCAACTCTTCACTAGGGACCCTTCATTAGCAGGGAAGCAGAGAGCTTGAAATCAGCCAGGCTAATGCTGGCTGCAATGAGAGCCAAAATAGAGAAGGAATTAAGTGAGGAAGAATTGCAGGCCTGTTCGCGTCTCCACCATCCCCTCCCCACCCTCTGTTGCAAACCTCATCATATCCCTGCTGCGGGTGGTGCCCAAGAAGGAAGATGCTTGTTCCACCTCATGCACCACTTGTCATTCCCGGCGGAAGAATCAGTTAATGATTAGCTCAGCGGGAATTCATGCACAGTAAAATACTCAGCGTTTGAGGGGGGCGGTTGATCTGGTGAGGTTGATAGTCAAGGGGCCACTGATGGCGAAGGCAGACATCGAATCCGTGTTTAGGTTACTTCCACTGCACCCGGATAACTTGCACCTTTCGGCTTGAGATGTGATGGTAAATATTAGTGTGGCCAATGCTTACCTGTGGGCAGTGCCGCCACTAGAAATCAGTATTAAGGGGGTAAATCGAGGGGCAAAAATACAACATGGTTGGGCGGGGTGGTGGCACACAAAAGAAGGGTCAACAGGCCAAACTGGTTTAAGTACCTATATTTTACCAATCTGGTTAAAAAAAGTGTCATTAAGCATGTTCAGAGTAGGTTTAATGCAATACGTTTTGCATCCAGTCAATGTACATCCTAAAATGTTAGCTCATGTTCAACAGTTACAAAAATGCCCTTGCAGTTAGCAAGAGACTGCTTTCTTTTACTTCAAGCAGACATCACTGCCAGCACAGCTTCAAATAATGTGTAGTTCGAGGTGGTATTTAGCAGAAGAAATATCACTTCCGCCTCAGCTTTAAATAATAGCTAGTCAAACATAGTCTGTTTAACAGAAGAGATATCCCCCATACCTCAGTTTGAAATGATTGTCAAGGACAGTCTATTTAACAGATGAAATATCACATAAAGTACAGGGGGGAAGAAGACAACTATTCCCTTGGTTCTTTAGCAATGGTTGCAGGAATCTCTCTTTGCCATGTAGAATTGTTTACAGTTTTCTGTTTCTGACTGTACACCCCTGTGGCGGGTGATGAATGTTTTAATTGAAGGGGCGTAAATATTTCCCCCACATATGCCTGTGTGATGGAGGTTAGAGGGGGAGCCCAAACCAATGAAGCGGTTTTGGGGGATGAGGGGGTTTTCAACCCAGAACACATCTTTAAATAATGGTTTAAAAGGGTGCACAAAATGGGTAACATGCCAAACAGTTTGCAATTGGTTTTTTAGTAGCAACGCATGAAAAAATCCAATCGCTGCAAGTCACCAACAGTGAAGAGGAGCATGTCGCCAACACATTTTCAAGTTGCTTTTGCCCCCAATATATGCCAGTATAACATTTTCACACTGGCTGCACCCATACATTTCCATGCTGGCTGCACCAATATATCCCAGTATTCCCATTTAAGCACACATTCATTTTTGCTTTAAGCATAATGCCAGTAATGATACTATAAGAAATAATGTCCATGCTTGTTCTGCTTTACCATTAAACATGCCCTGCCACAGTATGAAAATATGAAAATATGTCCAAACCGGCTGCATTCAAATACCATTCCAGCTATAAAATAAAACTTATCAATAAAACTTATCATGCTTACTTTATCAAAGTTACCCTATACAAAATGTCATGCAACGGTAAGAAATGGCTAGACTGGCTGCACCAAAATTTATTAAACAGGGATTTGCGGGCAGAATGGCACACAAATCCCGTTTTTTTCGGCACAAATTATCCATTAATATAATGCATAATGTGATTATGTGTGCATGCGAGGTGCTGGGGGGCCCAGGGAGTAGGTATTTTCTACTAGGTATCTATCATAGATGGGCAGTCATATAAATACCATACCTGCCCCCCCATGCCTCCCGAGCACCTTGCAGGGGGGGATGTTTATTGCTGATGCACAACCCTCCCCTCCTGCCAAAATCAGCTCCATGTCCCACTACAAACACACGTGCACACAAACATTCACACAACCTTCACACGCAGCAATCAGTCGCTCATTCACACGCACACCTATCATCGCACACTCACTCATTACACACAACACAAGCATAAGCACATACATACACATACATACACATATTTACATTAACATACCTTCTGCCCTGGGCATGATGGCCTCTCCCAGTGCTCCAGGGAACAGGAAGCAAAGATAGCTTCCTGGCTTGTGCACATGCATGCAAGAGCTGGAGTGCTGATGACAAAGTGGTCTGCTCTGTTTGTATGTATGAGGAGGCACAATAGCGCTTCCCATCGCACATACAAACATCCAGTTCCTCAACTAGCATCCCCAATGGGCCATTTAATGTTGGGGAAGCAAAACACCCCCGGCTTTGCATGGCTCATTAGATATGCAAGGCTGGGGAACCGAACTGTCAAACAGAAACCGAGTTTTCCTTTGACAGCTGAGGAGCGCTCCCTCAGCTGCAAAAGGCAGCTGGGCGAATGCTCAGTGTTTACACTGGGCTGGCTCCTCCATAATGGGTGAGGGTGCCCATGGGTCAGTGCCCTTTGCCCATTATGGAGAAGCTACCACTGGTACACCGTCAAAGAATCTTTGCACAGGGTCGGTGTGTAAGAGGATTCAATCCAACACTACAGCTAAGTCAATGTCTAGTCTGGGATACTGAATGGAAACCCTTATTGATATATCTTTATGTCCAGTTCATGAGTTCTGGATGACTACCCCTATATAACACCCCTCTCTTAGAATCCCCCTGACCCCCCTGAGCCAAGAAGTAGTTCTGTTTTGCAAGTTTAAAAGGTTTATTTGAGAAATAAAACAAAATATAGATACCACGCTTTTATAATAAATTAATAATCGATATCGCCCTTATAAATATAATGTTAATCAACAATGGGTAATCTGACACTAGCACACTTCTTTATAATCAATGAGGAGTGGGTGTAGGATGGATAAAGTAGCAAAAATACTTTTATGATTTCAAGGGAAAAGCAATGGGGAATAAAATGCAGTACAGAAATACTTGATATGATTTTAGCAAAAGATAAGATAATCACTTTTTCTCTGGCAATTCACCCCCCTCCCCTATGCAATGTAAGAAATGGAAGGAGATGGAAAGAGGAGCACACAGTTCTCAGGAATGCAACCAAATACAATACGAAATTCAGTTCCCCCGCCAGCAAGCTTAGAGGAAACAGGTAGAAGTTTGAAACACAGGCCCAAAATGCTTTGAATGTGATGACAATGAAGTGAGAAATGTGCTAAAAATGCTTTTAATTCCCTTTAGGAGGTTCAGGGTGAGTGAGAGATACTTGGGATGAGCTCAGGCTCACTTTAGCAATGATTCAGGGATGGCTATTAAGAGACAAACACATTTTTAGCAAAGGAAAGCAAAAAGCTGCTATCTTTTTACAGGTAAAGAAATCAGGCCAAATCGCAAATCGCGGCAAAATTCGCGAGTGCGTGAATCGCGATTACGGCAAAAGTATAAGAAGTAGTTGGTCAGTTTTAGGTTCATTGGAAAGCTTAGATTCTACCGTTTCAGATAAAAGTTAAATTTCGTTCCTAGCCCAAACGGTTCCAGAGATGCGGACAATTAAATAAAGGTAGATTTTCGGATTTAAAGTAAAACTCAAAATGACAGGTGACAGCTTGCAGCTGCAGAATTGACAGGTGACAGTTGTGCAGCTTTAAAAATGACAGATGATACGATTTCTAGGAGGCAGTTCTACTTAGGTTAAAATAGTTTGGATTAGATTATTTTAACTAAGAGATTGGTTCTGCACAGTTCTGCTAGGTACTCACAATATAAATTTGAAATAGGCCCCGCCACGGATCTGGTCAGGTTTTGGACTGGACTCCGGTTCTGGTCTCGGCACTTCACAGTGATCTGGGTCAGCTCTCTGGTTCTGCTCACAGCGGTCTGGGTCACTCTGGATCTCTGGTCTGGTCTCTGGCAATTGTTCTTGGCAAAAGAATTCAAACAGCTCGCCCGGCTGTGGAATAGTTTTCAAATGATTTTAAGGTTGCTGAGGCCTGCTGAGAAGAGTTCTCAGTTTGTGGGTTTTGGCCCTTGCTTTAAGTTCTGAAGTAAAGTTCTGGTCTTTGGAGATTGATGGTTTTGAAGTCTGGATCTCTGGATGTGAAGTCGTCGGTCAGCATGCTCCGCAGCAAATGGAATTGAATGTCTCTACTTGTCCCAGCAGTCTCTTTTTATGTGTTTTGGAAAGTGGGTGTGTGCGTTGGTCATAACTAAACCTGCCCCTCTCACTTGTCATTGGCCCAATTCTCCCCTCTCCCATGATTGGGGGAGGGAAATGTGAGTCAGAGTGATGCTGTAGGTTTTATGGTCAGAGGAACCTCCCCTTGTCAGATTGCACACAAATCTATTTCTGACCCAAATACATATTCATCTATGCACCATTTTTCTAATATAATAGGTCCAGTTAACATATTTTCTGTAGCACCAAACCATCCGATCCCTGTCTTTGTACGATGTTGTGTCCACTGATGACAGAATTCTCCCCTTTTCATCCAGAAAACGACCTCTAAACCTTTCCAGATTTTACACAAATGTGCACCAGGGATATGGGTTACAGATGATAAAGTGTCAGATTTTTAACATGCATACATTTGGAGTGAGACCGTATTTTCCGCTAGCAACCCCCCAGCATACACCACAGGGTCCTAACGCCTCTCAAAATGTTCACAGAAAAATCACAAAAATAATGATATTACTTATATAATTCTGACAAGTCCGCACTATGAGTTATCTATCTTTTTAAAATTATGCCCTGGTCAAAAAGGGGTGTGGCTTCCCACATCACAGGGTGGAATAACTGGTTTATCCACTTCCCCCAAGCTCAGCTGCTGGCAGAGGCACTGCCCCTCCCAGTTTCCCCTAAGAGGAAGCCATTTTACGGCCCCCCAATATAACATTTGCCTGAGTCCAGGACAGGCCTTTGTTCAACTTCCTGTAGTCCCCAGCTGCTCCACCCCTAATCTAATCAGAGAGGTGACAACTCCTTTTGGCAAGGGGAGTGGCTGAACAGGTTTCAACTCCTGTCGGGGGTAGTTGTCAGGCAGAATCCAGTTTCATTAAGCCAGGTTTCAGCTAAATGTCACTTTTTGTTCCCAGTTTTCTACATTCAAATCAAACTGACAATTTTTACATATACATTAAATAATTACTTCCTTCAAGTCATTTCAGAATATAGTTTTACATTGTATCCACCTCTTAGCAAGTCTTTCCTTGGTCTGGTTTTGTTTCATTTGTTCAGTTTTACACAAAAGTCTGGTGGTTTTAAAACGCCGGCTTTCTGATAGTGGTGAGTACTGGTAATGCAACCATTTTTGGGATTAAGAAAATGAATTCCCCACAGTTCTGAGTTGCTTTTTTGGCAATCAGCATTGCCATTCCCAATGGTTTCAGGCTACTGTGTGTGTAGCCCACTGGTGGTTTTAGGCAGTGCCCTCCTGTGCTCACAACATAGGCAAAAATGGGTGGCAGCCTATTCTTCATGTTTTCCCTGTGCACTCTCTGGGGAGTTCTGGCCATCATGATGTTTTCCATGCCAGTACTGCACAGTTTTATTGTAGGGCTTGGATGCATGGGTAAAAACATCCCACAAGCGTTGCTGGAGATTAAATATTGTTGACTTTGAAGTCATGTACATGAACTGCACTGTTATTAATGCAGCGATTATGAACACATTATGGGATCCTTAGATATGTCATACCATAGAAGGCTACCAGGGTAGCTCAGCAGGTTGGGTGACAGTTGATAAGATGTTATATCTTATGGCTTTTTGCAATTTCTTTAAAACAAACAAGTGCTATAAAAGTGTGCTCGGCCAGGGGATGGGTTGGGGTGGAAGTTTTTGTATATTCAGGGCGAGAGTGGTGGAATTTCTGCCCCCATAGTGAAAATCAAAAGCTGGCACCCATGAAGTCACATTTTAATTTCCTAATAACTGCTGTCAGGACAACAGAAGCATTTATTTGCGATTAAGCAGGTTGACAAGCATATAACAGCTTTAGAAATATATCCTGTGATAAAACACAAAGGAAGGGGCACAAAAATCACAGGGTATTTGTGTGGTAGACCAACAAAGAAATAAACGCATTTTAAAGAAAAGTAGTGAATGTAAGTTTAAGAGCATATTTCAGTGTGGAAACATCTTTTTTGTTTTTTTCTAGACAAGTGTAAGATGCACATTTGGAAAACAATTGTGTGTCCAGCATGTAGGTAGCCTGCCCCCCACCCATTTATATTCATGGCCCATTGATTCCCGTGGTCTCCCTTTCAGGTCAGAAGAAAAAAAACAGGTTGGGCAAATAATACCTGCAAACGCGAGAATGACGGCTGAGCGAAGGAGCACCTTTAAGGCTCCTGTAAAGAGTTCTTTGCCGGGAGAGGGTGCTGGGGGGCGGTACCAATTAGGGGGCAAGCAGCCAATAGGGGGGACATTTCCCCCCCTATTCCCCTTTCTAAGGACGCCTATGCTGTAGGCTGTGCCTTATCATGCGCACATTTTGAAAGATTGAGCACATTTGGCTCTAAGGCAGAGACCGCAGGCGGCCGGCAAAGTGATGCACTGCTTGGATAACTTCCTGTTCGTGGGGTGGGATGCGACCGACGAGTGCAGCAGAATGCTGGATGAGTCCCGCTGCAAAAAGACAAAACAATTGGACCGCAGGCAAGTTTAACATTATTAGTTTGGGCTGCAGGGTGGCAGAGCCACCTATAAGCCGAAACTATTGCATTGGAGTAGACAGAGGGAGGAATGGCATTTATGGAGGTTCATAAAGCTTGAAGGCGTTGTTTGTTTTTTCCCCACCCATTGAATGCCCATGGCCATGCTAATCCCTATGACCACCCCACTCCCAGTTCCTGCCCCTACCCAAAAACCCTCCTCATGGGAACTCTTTCCTCTCACTTTAATCAAGCCTTCCAATCAAACGTTTGGCTTGTGTATAAGTATTAGGCATTTGCCAGGCACAGCTATTAGATGCCCAGGTACTGGCACCTACTACCATCAATGGCCAGTTGATACCACTATGGCAGTGCATGGCAAGTGCCTTTCCCAAGCCTACAGAAAAGCCCAAACTGTTGGCATTGCCAATGCCTGTTAGGAATAGAGATCGATTCAGTGAAAGGCTAAACTAGATCACCCGCTGACAAAGTGGAGGACTTGGCTTATTATACAAAGCAAATTACACTGTAAGAGAACCGCAGTCACTAGTGGGCAAACTGAATTTTGCGGTCCGTTATCCCAGCAGGAAAGACCTTTGCAAGGCTCTTTGAATTAAAAAAAACACTGGGTTATAACATGCGTTTCACCAAATACGGTTGGTAGCGGCCCTGAAAGTGGAGTGAATTTCTGGAACGCCGTGCAGCTGTGGCAAGAACCCTGGGTCACCAGCAGCGGCCTGGAGCTCTTCATAGATGCACCTGGGAGGCCAGGATTTGGGGCACTGATAGACGATGAATGGTGAGGACTGCCATGACCAGACCAGTGGCGGAAAAGGGAGCTCACGATGAACAAGGCGCTGTTAGAATTGTTCCCTAACACATTACAGAACAAGACAGTGACATGATGGCCCAACAACAGCCTCGCAGTTGTGCATGTGGTCAACAGAGGGTTCATCACAGGCCCCAGGGTGCTTAGATTGCTCAGGGAGTGGACAATCACCCTTCTAGGGATACAGATGTTAGAGCAAGACACATCCCAGGATTAAAACATGCTGCGGTAGATGCTCTTTCTCGTTTTCAGTGGGCAAGATTCAGAGAACGGACCCTTGGGGCAAAAGAGCGAATGACATCATTTCAGCCAGGACTGAGGGAAGTGGTGGGGAAGATCTGAGCGGACTAATGGGCGAGGCATTAGCCCCTGGCAAAGCAAGAAGGTACATGGCATGCTGACATAGGTTCATAAAGATATCGCAGGAGCTGGGAGGTCAGCAGGGGGTGGGCCAGCCTGTGTGAGCGTTCATTGGCTGGGAATTCGTTGGCAAAAGGACTAGGAGCTGGATGACCACGCATCTGGCAGCGATAGCCATTTTTATAAACTGGCAGGCAAAGAGGATCCAACTAAAGGCCACTACATACGCATGGCCATGGAGGGGAGAGCCAAGCTCGAGGGACCCTGGGCAGACGCCAGACGTCCCATTGATTCTGGCAAACTAAAGTCAATGGAAGACACCCGCCAATGTATTAGCACAGGGGGGTGATGAGGACAAACTGTTCAAAGCAGCATTTATGCCAGCCTTCTTCAGCGCATTAACAGTGGGCAGAGGGGAAGGGCACTTGACATTGAAGGACATGGCCCTGACTGGGGCGCGATTACCCTTATGGTTACGCCGCCCCAAAATGAATCTGGTGTGCAAGGGGTAGATGATATATTTATCCTGCATCACGGATGCCCGATATTGCCCAGTGTGCAGGCTTAAGGATTATTTGCCTCGGGGCCCGCTATTAATGCACCAAGACGGAGCAGCCCCGAGCCGCCACCAATGCCAGGCAGTAACGAGAATGGCACTGAGCAGGATTGGGTTGAAAGAAAGCATGTTTGGTATTCGCTCATTTAGGATTGGTGCCGCCACATCAGTCGTGGGGGCGGGCTTGGTTGAGGTGGGTGTAAAAAAGGTGGGTGGATTGAAATCCAACTGTTCCTAAAACTATGTGAGGGTGAGCAAAATGTAAATGGCACCACCCCTAAACCCTGCAATCTTGGCTCATCATATCTTGCACCTCTTAGCAGCACCCCGAAGAAGATTGAGACAGACAATGTGGGTGGCGGGACATTCATATGTGTCAAGAGCCGGCAGGAGGGGGAAGTTGAAGCCGAGCGATTTCATGAAACAGCGCAGCAGAGTGTAGTGCAATCGTGGGATAAGCCTGGCATGCGCTGGAATGAACAGTAGACTCACTGCTGTTAACTCACAGGAGGCCGGCCGTCTTGGTGATGCCTCCTCAACACCCATGTGGTTGCGGATGCTAGAGTCAGGCGATATCTGTTCTTTGGTCAAGGGTCCTGTGCTAGATGTGATAGATGTGTGGTTGGACTGATAGGGGCTCTGTCTGTCCTGCAGTTGTTCATCGTGTCTAGTTACTAGTGTAGAAGCTCTGTGTCTGCTGGTAGAGCATCCTCTGCCTGCTCTGGCTTTTTTCAGAAAAGGGAACACCACCAACAGGTGTGATATATGATCTCCCCCAAGACCCGTGTGAGTGGTCAAGTCAGACCATTGGGTTGGTTTACCGTGTGTGCTCTGCCTGTTTTGGGTTTCCCTGCAATCGGAACCCTGCACAGGGTTTGAGTCTGTGCCTTTTCCATCTCCCAATCCCAACCAATTGTAGGCGTTGAAGCCAAGAGCTCAGAATTACTTGGAGGGTCTCCTCAGCACTTGGGATTATCGTTCAGTACCGAGGGAGCATTGTGTGAGTGGATGTCACACCCCACAAAGCGGGTGCTAGAGGCACAGCCTGCATAGTGGGCCCCCCTCTAGCCCCCTGCATTGGGGGCTTCCACTCTCATGAGGAAGGCGGAAGGGGTGCGCCTCCCAGGGCCGGTTGACAGGAGCCTGCGGCTTTGGGAGGCACCTAAATAACCGGTGCTGAAAAGAATCAGCCTCTTTGCAGCCCCGATATTATCCCCTCACAAGTAAAGGAGCGTGTTTGGTCTAGGAAATACTTCGACCTATTTTCTTTGCTATCAGTAGATACAGCTGGGCCTGACATTACGATAAGTAAAGAGGAAGATAAGAAGAGGGGGAGGACGACTAGGTCAGAGGAGACTATAGGTAGCTGGAACAGGGCATTTTCTTTGTTGGCAGCGGTGACTATGGAAACCTTCTCTGAATAGGGGGCCACCTTGTGGAAATATATGGACACCATTGTGGATGAACATAGGATGTATGGGACAATGGAGTGGTTGGATTACGACTCGGATTTTCAGTGCAAGATGGCCTTGGTTCCCCATATGATATGGGATCAGAAAGACATGGAGGGCTGGGTAGCCTATATGGGCGACAAGGACAGGTCAAGTGCGGGGAACGGTGAGGGAAGTAAACCCCCCCGGGGGGCTTGGTTCGGTAGGTCTGAGGAGAAGAGGAGAGAGGGTTGGTGGCCCTTTTGGCAGGGCATGCAGGCCCAGTGGGGTAAGGAATGGCCTTACAGGGGAGGCCGCACGGGTCAGGGGGCGGAGGGTCAGGTTCAGCTGGAGTGTGGGATGGATCCTGCCGACTGTTTATCGGCTGGCCATTCGACTGGGGGAAGGGGTGCAGGTTCACCCACACATGCACAGAATCCGGGGGTGGTCATCCAGCAACGGGGTGTCACAGGTCCAAAGGGGTGACAAGGGGTAGGGGACATCACAGAGGTGAACAATAGGGCACACTGGACTAAAGGACCATCTCCAGTAAAGAGAACTGCGGGTCACAAAGTTTTAAATGACTATCCCAGGGCGAAGGAGCACAAACTATTGCACAAAGTTTTCAGGGAGGGGTTTCGTATTCCTTATTAGGGGCCCTTGCCTGTGAGGACAGCGAAGAACTTGCCTTCTGCTGGAAAGTGGCCAGACATTATTAGTGAAAAGATCAGAAGGAGATGGAGTTGGGCGAGGTTGGGGTCCCTCTTCCCTCACCCCCGCTAGATAATTTCATAATGTGGTGCCAAAGAAGGAACAGGGGAAACATAGGCTCATACACCACCTGTCTTACCCGAAAGGTGATTCTGTTAATGACTGGTTACACCCAGACTACTGCTCATTAACATATACCTCGTTTGATATGATATGATAGGTTATTTATAATCCACTTAATACCCAGAGGTTTCTAAGCGCAGACCCGGGAATCGAACCTGTGATCCTCCCGAGGATATGGACCTGGTGGTAGAGACCGGGAGGGGGGTGCACTATTAGCAAAGTTGATATTGAATCAGCATTCCGGCTTCTAACGGTGCACCATGAAAGCTTTAACCTACTAGGTTTCCAGTGGGAAGGACTTTTTTATTTGGACAGGTGCATGTCCGTGGGCTGCACAGTGTCTTGCACGTTCTTTGAGGCTTCCAGTTCAATTCTGCAGTCAGCGGCACAGAGGTAAGAGCGGAAAGGGGACATTGTGCATTACCTTGACCACTTTTTCTTCATTGGAAGAGAGGGTTCTGGTGAGTGTGCAGGCACTCTGGCCTCCTTCCGGAACCTGATGGGGCAGCTGAGGAGCTCACTGGCTCCAGAAATGCAGGGTCCTTGCGAAGTGATCAAGTTCCTAGGAATTGAGATAGACACGGTCCGGGGCTAATGCAAGTTGCCCACGGACAAAGTGAAGGGTCTGTTTGCAGAGATGGGGAATATATATACTAAGGACAGGACAACTCTTGAGAAGGTGCAACAATTGTTGGGCAAACTGAATTTTGCCTCACAGGATATACCGGCAGGGAGAGTGTTCGCGAGGAGGTTGGCGAGGGCCACAGCAAGAGTTGTTCAGAAACAGCATCACTTCAGACTTAGTGCAGCCCTCAACGAGGATCTGCGCATGTGGCAGAGGTTCCTCCTAGAGTTTAACGGGATATGGTTGTAGAGGGCCCCATGGGTGACCAGCAAGGAGCTCCAGATGTACTCAGATGCATCAGGCAGGAATGGATTTGGGGTCATCCTCGGTCGGGAATGACGGAAGAAAGGAAGGACCAGGAATATCATGGCTCTTGAGCTATTCCCGATTATGGTGGCCCTCCTGCTGTGGCCTGGTGAACTGAGTAACAGGAAGGTGCATTTTGGTCAGACAACAGGGCGGTAGTTCAGGCCATTAACCTGCAGTCAGCAATTGGAGATTTTCCTGTGTCCGAATATTGAGTTCAGGGCGTGCCATGTGTAGGGTACTGTTAACACCGCAGCTGATGCTCTGTCTCGTTTTTAGTGGGTCAAGTTCCGGAAGGCCCATCCGGAGGCACAGGAGACAGGCAAGCAGTTCAGGACCGAATGGTGGCAGCTTGTGTCGTGGACCGGATGCTCTGGGGACTCGGGAAGCGATTGCTCATGCGAGGAGTAAGGTTCAGATACCAGCAGGGATATGGTAAATTCTTGAGTGTGTTGTGTGAATAAGGGTGCACTGAGTGGCCACTTGAGGAGCAAGTGCAAGCATTTCCGGTTTGGGCCCACATGGGCGGTAAGAGAAGCAGCCGGGCATCTGGCGGCCATAGCTTTTGACAACCACCTGGGGGGTAGGTGCAAGCCCACCAAAGGTTTTGTGATGCTTGCTTTGCTGAAAGGAAACATGGAGGGGCCAAAAAAGGATGCACACAAGCCGATTGACTTTGGGATACTAGTAAAGCTTTTCAGGGTCTTGTCCGTGGTGTGTTCTGATGCGTACGAGGTAGCATTGTTTCGGGCTGCCTTTGCATAGTCCTTTTTCGAGGAATTTCGTGTCAGTCACCTTGTCGTAGCCGGCAAGGACGATGGGTCAGGGAGGGCACTACTGAGAAGGGATGTGGTGGGAACGGATGAAGGGATGAGGATAAGGTTGAGAAGGGCCAAGACAGATCAGGAAGGGAAAGGAAAATGGATTTCCTTGTATAGTTCACCGGCCAAGGAGAGTGGCCCTACCGGGTTGCTTTCACGTTACTTGAGCGACAAGCCATCAAGGGGGGGCATACATGCTTGTGCACAGGGGTGGCTCTCTGCATACCCCATTTTAATTTTGCAAGGTTTTGTCAGCGGAGTTGGGCGAAGCAGGCTACCAAGGAATAGGTTGGTCCGCGCATGGATTCAGAATAGGGGCTGCCACCGCGGCTTTTCAGCAAGGGATGCCCAGGGACAGCAATAAAGAAAATTGGGCAGAAGGGACTCCAACAGATACAGGTTTTACATTAGGCCTGGAGGGGCATCCCTCGCGCAACACTAATAGCAGGACGCAGAAGGATTGCAGGGCAAGAGAGTGGGGCAGGACGACTTGTGCTTCACCGCAAGAGCAGTTTAGTGTTTCATTTTATTTTTTAAAGAAAGAAAATGTGAAAAAATGTAGTACAGATTGTTGCCACATGGTGTTACACCAGCAGGTGGAGCAGTGCGGCTCATGGGACACTCATTTGTGACAAGAGCGGAGAGGAGAGCACTGCACAGCAATGGCCAAGGAGAGGTGGCAGCTTGGGTCTAAGGAGCACAGAATTGGTCTGGCTGGGACCACCGGTATGTGACGGCATTCGTTGTTGCCGGCGGTTTGCATGCAGCTGGGGAGTACACCGGCACCTAGGTTTCTAGCGGCACACCTGGGGGCGATCAATGTCGCCACCAGGAGCATAGGTCGTCTAGTAGCCCAAATACAAGAGGGCATCAGGATTGTGGGTCAGATGCTGGCAAACACCAAGACTTCAGGTCGGAAATGGCGCCCCGCAGGGTGTGGAGAGGGGCAGGTTCTAATGCGGCCAAGGGAAAATCCGGGACAATAACCAAGCAGCGGGGGCAGTTCAGAAACTGCATGCAAGTAGATATATATTATTGAGAACAATGCATGTGGAGAGCAGTCATATCCTCAAAGCAATAGACTCATTTAAATGTTTTCTTGAAGCAAAGCACTTTAGAGCACTTCAGCACTTACCTAAGCCCAGAAAGGCAATTTTCTCTGCTTACTTTTGCACATTTTCTTGTTAGCAGGTTCTGTGCAAAATAGTGGTAGTTGATGATCTGTTGTAATTATGTTTGACATTGTTTTGAACTATCTGTGTAGTTATTATGAAAATAAATTGTGTTATCCTTGAGACTGATGAAGGTCCGTTTTTTTCACGGTGACTGAAGTCCACCTGCACTACTTGTTCAGGTTGCAAAAGAATATACTGAGAGGGAGGGGAGGCCTGTATCTTTTGTGCTGTATTTTGGTCACATGCCCCTAGTAGAAGCAGCCCCCCCCGTTAACAAAAAATAGGGGTGACCCTTGTGGTATAAAGTTGCTATGGAATCTGTCTGCTTTTAGCAGCTGCGAAAAACAGACAGTCTGTGGCAATCAATTCCTTTCACGCCTGCATGAAAATCTCAAGCAAGCAAACATCATGCGAGCATCTCACCTCACCACCCAACCTCAGCCACGACAGCCACAGAAAAACAAACCTTGGAAATGCACGGACCAGAAAAAGGCAGGACTACAGAAGCGAGACCATGTGCAAAGGCAAATCCACTACACAATCTATCTCACCACCACCATATGATCTTATAACCCAACATCCAAGCACACCTCAGTGCCCACACTATACCTCTGAGGAAGGGGAAATGCATAGAGGATATACAGAGGCAGAACTCAGGAAGTCAGAAAAATGGCAGGTACTTCTGAGTTACACCGCCATACGCGTTGTGAGGAGAGATTGCACTCGTCAAATGGCTCACAGAAAACAGCAGAGATGCAGACAAGATGTTCCTGCAGTTTGGGTCAAGGCAGCGCTGCAATCAAACTCAGCGCCTCAATGATGTTATCATACCCAACAGGGGTTCAACAAAAGACGATTATACAATTCCTGATTTCCTTGTATGTATAGTAGGTAGACTGAAATGCAAGAATACTTCAGAGGAAAGGTTATCTTTAATGAAAATGATTTGTTATTTATATAGCCCTTTCACCAAAGCGCTGTACATAGAACATATTTACATACAATTAGCACCCAACCAAAGTTGGTACTCATTTATCGACCTCGGCAGGATGAAAGACTAAATTGACCTTGCTGTGTCTTCGAACCTGCTATTTGCAGCTCACACACAGAACGAAGCAGTTGGCGCTCAACCCACTGAGCTAGCTTACCTTTTAAAATGGTAACAAATAAAACAGCATAACTGTTTATTCAGTCTAAATCTATTACTTTCACAATATATGATCCTATCCTAAACAGAGAGGTTCCGATATCTATTTAAAATTTAGCGAATTATTCTACCATAAAATCTAAAATAAATCCCCAAAAAACTGTTCAGCTTGAACTTTGTACCAGTCTTCCAACTTTAAAAATCCTAAAAAAACTCCAACCAAAATGTGGACACTAGGTTGACTTGTTTTCCTTACTATTTAAACCCGAACTAAATCCAGTGAAAATGTGTGGCTGGCAATTAGTGGAACAGGGTTACTTTAATGAGAAACAAGGTTTTAAAAATCGCCAATAAATCCTCCAACCCAAAACAAAAAAATCCTGTCTTCTAAAGAACCCAAAATAAATCCTAAATAAAGGCCCAACAATTCAAAACTTGAAAACAAGACAAAAGACATACAAGAACAATCCAAAAAGTTGCTTTCCTATTTGCTAGCGCTGGGAGGTCATGTAAATATTGTGCGTTAAAAGGCCCATCTGTGTGCAATGTTCTTATACTGTTCTTATCGTCTAGGTTACTGTGGGGAGTACGGGTACTCGTCTAGGTTACTGTGGGGAGTACGGCTACTCCGGTGAGTGGGGGAGTTCCACGGTTACATAATGTAGAGCCGAAAAGCTGTGCTCACACTCCCAGGTGCTACCCAACCGAGGATTTGCATATGTGAACATCTTTCTGAAACAACATCTGTCCCGTAGACCTGCAGTGCAATATTCAGCTGCAGGCACTTCAGACTCCAGGGGTGGACTGGCCTATAGGGCACTCTGGTGATTTCCCAGTAGGCCAGTACACCCTGGGCCTGTTTTGGGTGGTAACCTATTTTATTTCCAAATTGTGTCATAGGAAAAGTGTTGAGCTTGCTGAACATTTGCAATATGGGGCCAGTTTGAACATTGTTTCCAGGGCCTCTTTTGGTCCCCAGTCCACCCTTGCTTCAGAGGCATAGAAGAAGACTACCACTCATTGCTGTAGGGCGCATATTCGGAAGCGCATACGCCACACAATGCAACCACTCTCTTACGCCCGCACCAGCCCTGAAGCTCTGCCAGTGTGTCCCAATAACCAGAGCTTTCCCCCTGCCTGATGTGTGCCACTGCTGCGTTCCAAGCAATGCTGCGAGTATTTTCTCTCTTGTTTGGGCTCGATTGTTTACCCTAGTGTTCCTTTCTCGTTTTCAGCACTCCCCACTACAAAATGGGTAAGATAGCTCAGTGGGTTGTGCACTTGCTGATGCCATCTGAGCGTGATCTGCAGGTCGCAGGTTCGAATCCCGGCAAGGCCAACTCAACCTTTCATCCTTCCTAGGTCGATAAATGAGTACCAATTTCGGTGGGGTGATATTGTATGTAAATGTGTGCCAAGGTCAATAAATGAGTACCAATTTCGGTGGGGTGATATTGTATGTAAATGTGTGCTCTGTAAAGCGCTTTGGATAAAAGGCGCTATATAAATAACACATCGCTATCATAACAAAAATATCTCCTCAGAGCACCCATTCTGCTAAGCACCTCCTCCCTCCGTTCACCCAGCCATGCCTCCGTACACCTTGGGGTGAAGGAAACCCAACTTATTTTATATGGTTTACCTCTGAGAGTCCAGGTGCCAGATTACAGAAACTTTGCACCGGTGCAAGTGCAAAGTTTGTCCTATTTTTAAAAACGCTGGAACATATTAGAATACTTAGTGCATTTTGGCATGGTAGAAGCAACAAGGCATAAATTGCCCTGCTGCAAAAAAGATACATTTTCAAGGGGTATTATTAGCAGGGTAAAGTTTGCCCTAGTGCTAATACCATTCGATATTAGTACTAGGGCAAACTTTGCCCTGTTGCAATAATGCAGTGTAAAGGTATCTTTTTTGCCTTAGGGCAATTTTTGCCCTGGTGCTTTTAATATGCCAAACTGCACACGTCATGATGCAATAGTTTTTTAATGTGTCCCATTGTTTCAAAAAATAGGGCAAACTTTGCCCTATTGCTAATACCGTGCAATCTTTGCACTTGCACTGATGCACAGTTTCTGTAATCTGGGTCTTGCTGGCCCAGGTCCAACAGAGGACTGCACAAGCCGTGTCAGCTAAACCGAGTTATTCACGTATGGTTACCTGGTCGCTCCTGCTTTCGTATGGTGACATAAGTATGCAACAGCAGCCCTCGGGGTGGGGGAGGGGAGGTTGGAAAGGGGTGGTATGCATGCAGATTATGTCCAGAGTCCCCAAGTAAAGGCTTCTAATAGAGCAAGCCCCCCCTTACGCGGCAGGCACCCAAAGGGTTGAAGGCAAGGCCAGGTGTCTGCTGGGATAGCAGATTCAGGGCCGTATTCTCCCTTGGGAACCTACTGCCTTAGACACACCCTCCGACGGCCTCGGGAGAATAGCTCAGGGGCAACATGCTCGCCTTGGAAGCAAGACGACATGGAGCGAACACAGGTTTGATCCCCGGTTCTGCGCTTAGAAACCTCTGGGTATTAAGCGCGTTATAAATAACCAATCATATCATGTGAGTGTGTGCTCGTGAACACTCTTTTAATCCTACTCTGGAAAGAGGCAGAGATCTAGTGGCAAGTTATGGGGCGGGTGGCGCGCCGCAGATATTCACCCCTCTCTGAATTACATCTCCATTAGATCAATTGAAAGAACTATATATGGTTTTGGTGGTGCACGTTCAGTACAAATCATTTGTGCCTCAGATATTCATCCCTCTGGGTTTAACAAAAGTTCCAACGAGCTGCTTAATAGTATCATCTGTTATTACAGATCTTGGACTCCTTCGGGTCCACAGAAAAGGCTTGTCGAAAAGCTTCTTGGACTCTGATGGACTTACAAATGTGGGCTTGCTCCATTAGATGACATTCTGAGAAGAGAATTTAAAGGACTGAGGAATGCGATTAAGGTTCTTCCTAATGGAATTTCCTGAATATCAACAGAGGTGTGAAGAAGTAGGAAGGATCAGGGCTGTCTTTTGCTGTCTCCAGTTAAGAAAAACAGACTCTTTGAAGTTCCATAGCCCCTGACTTTGGGGTGGTAGTGGCTAACTGCAGGGCGATTCAGACTACACGCAAACCTTAGTCGAAGCTTACATGGACAGTTCACTTCACCTCTTAAACCTTGGACCTTAAACCTTGGACTGCCGGGACTTCAGTGCTTTTCTATGAAAATGTGTACATAGAGACCGAAGGATAGCCAAAGAATGAATGTGGGCACAGGTATTTATTTATTTATTTATTTATTTATTGTATTTGTTGACAGCGCCCAAACCCGCGAGTATCACGGCACTGATACATCCATAATCAAGACAGATAACATCCCATCTGCATTGCAATTACTCCCTCTTATGTTAGCCCCTCTACTGTAGCAGGGGTAGACGTGCATGTAACAACAGGGTCGGACTGGGTCATAAAGTCGTCGCGGGCACCAATGAAAAGGTGGCCCACAGTTGCAAATGGCAAGTCATTCCTTTTGTGATAGACTTTTTGAATAGGTTTTTTTGCTGATAAAATGTGATGCAAGTTGTGCAATTTAAAGACTATTCCGCTAAAATGGTCAAAACTATTTGACGCATAGTGAAGTAACTCATCAAACGGGCACACATTGGCCAAAAAAGGGGCCCACTTTGACGAAAAAAACTCGCCGCCCCCAGCATGTTGTGCCTGTAGGCCATTCAAAGCCTGTATAACCGTGAAAAACCCATGAGGCAATGCGCATTGCACTCATTTACAATCGGAGGCAACATCAGATGCCTTGATTCGCAGAGAATCTTACAATGTGTGTGGTCAAGTTCGGAAGCTGGCATCGGCATCCTAGTCCCTGGCCCACGTCCCTCTTATACAGATGAAGGACACCATCCCATCGGGTACACACGCATGTTATCTCTGTGCTGCCCTAATCTCTTTAGTACACACACATGTAATCATTAGTGCAACCGCACGCCCACCTTTCGTTCAGTTCAGGCTATTGAAGAAGATACAAATCTTTGGGTAACTCTCTCTGGAGTAGGCAGTAATGACGCCAGGGAGAGAACGCAAGCGTGGTGGACAGGTGCCAGAGGAATTGCGCAGTATGTTTTCATATATTCTGTTTAACCTCTTCTCTGTAGGTTTCTTGTTTATGGAAATGACTAAAGTTTGCAAGCATTTGTGACTGGTGTGCGATGGGAAGCCGGGGCGCTGCCTCTCCCCCTTTTAGGGCAAACCAGGTCCCCCAAGACTGAAGTCCATTTGCATTCTGGGCTGAGTGTCCATTCACTCTTTCATATTTCAAAGGGACAAGTTGTTTTGCAGCCCATAAAAACTGTCAGATGTTCAACGACCTTGCACTGGAGCCATAGGTTGCTCTGAAGGACACAACGCATCCAGCTCTCCCTGACCTTCACACATAGACCCATGCAGTGATCGCACTGGTACTCTCAAGACTAGACCATGTCAACAGCCTTAACCTGGCCTCACAGAATTACTACGAAATGGGTCACCAAGAGTTCAAAACTCAGGCAGAAAGATATCAACACATCACCCCAGCATTCCGAACACCCCAATGTTGCGCCAAACTCTTTGCATCCCCCACTGCACCTTCCACGCCAGGCGGACTGAATTAAGGAAATTCATCAACTACCACAGTCGAGAGCACGTCGGTCCAGCAGAGATGCACTAGTAATAGTCCCAAGCTTCAAACGGAAACGGCACAGAACCACCTCCTTCTGGTTCCTCTTAATCAAACCCTGGAATTCTCTGCCCAAACACCTTTCCACAAAACAAGACCATATGACCTTCAGACAACTGTGAAATGCATGGCTATTCCACTAACACAAATATTAGACCTGCACCACAACCTCAACCAAAGATCGCCCAGTGACTGTAACTTCAACCCAAGGGAAGCCACACCTTCCCGGCTATATGAACATACTGCAAACCCTCATGAAACTAGCTAGCCAAGGACTATTGGAAAATGGACTCATTTGGGTTGGCCTTTACACAACCTTCACGAAATCGATCCAACATGTTATACAAACAGAACACAAACCAACATGCAACTTGTCAGCAAAAGACTATTGGGGAATGGACTCATTCAGGTCAAACTCCACGTAACTTTAATGGAAACAAACTAGTAGTGACGCAAGCATGTAACAGACCACTGTGACCATGTCCCTGCGAGTCGCCCGCATAGCTTGCTTACAGATGTCACCCAATGTATTCATGCTTCCCACTATATGTACCTCTCTTTTGTCTATTCCCCTCTTCTCTCCAACTAACGATTCTCTAAAATTTACTAACACCTTACAACCCCTCCCCCCCCCCCCGGGCAAGGTCTCTGGCTCAGCCGCAACCTCTGGGTCAGCCGCAAATCCTGTCCCCTGTCCACCTGAACATAGGGGTGACAGGACCCTGATACACATCCCAAACTGAAAAGCTAAGCAACCTGAATAGCATCTCACACAAGGCAAAGAATTACTGCACAAGTGAGGGGGAGACCCTTGCAGATTAACCATGAAGGATTCTCCCTAAAAACACTTCCAGAGAGTCCCTCTAAATCAGACCCAGGATGTTAGACGGCAGCCTTGGACTATTCCTGAATTCCCTGCAAGAGGAACTATTTAGGAGCTATCTGGTCCCAAAGAAAGAGGGTACTTTTTTACTGCATGTACCAAGAAGAATCAGGTATAAAAATCCAAAACCCGGAGTGAATTCTGGAGTGTCTACCAGGGATTCAGAGGGAAATACACCCTGGGGAACTACTAGGACTTTGATGGAGACCATTTAGTCAACAGATGTGCATCCTCGATTGGGAACAATCTAACTTCCTCTTCCGGCAGCAGTGCTTGTGAAGGAGAATGGCTTTCTCTCCCCCTCTGCAGCATCATCATTTGAGGAGGTAAATACTCCCCCTTTCCCATTTTGCACAGGTGGGGATTTAGTAGAGGTTTTTCTGTCCCTTGGGATGGCCCTTTAAACACCAGAAACCCACAAAACGTATGTCGGTGCAGGGGGACAGCCAGGACGCAAGGCAGGAAAAGAGAAGCAGACAAACACTAGCTTCTGTGCTGGAAATAACTGAAAGAATTCCAAAATGGCGGCCTTTTAAATTGCTTCAGCCAATGGGTAGATGATGAGGGCTTTAAAACTGGGTCTAGAAATCTCACACAGTGTCTCTGAGCAGGAAGCGAAGGAGAGGAGATTGTTGTGAAACCTGGAGAGCACCAGGGAAGGGACACAAGAGGGTTGGGCTCCAGTAAGATGGAGAAAAGCCAGTTGACACCAGTAGATGGGTACTAGACCCCCTTTAAGCCCAGAAGAGGGGTATGTTCCAGTGAGGGGGAGAAGAGTCCAGTGAACCCTATAAAATGGGTCTGTTCCAATAAGAGGGAAAAGGAGTGCCCTGAACCCTAGGAAAGGGGTGTGCTTCAGTGAGGGGGAGAATAACCCCTTGAAGCCTAGAAGAGGTGCATCCATTAAGGACATCCATAGACTCAAAATCTGCCTCTCGCTGATCCAGTCTTGGATGTCTACTGCATACCTGAAGCTCAACCCCTGCAAGACCAAATTCCTACTTCTCACCAACAATACCAAACACCCAGACATGTAGACCTGGCTATCAACCATGAACTCTGAGGGCTTCACACCTGAGCTCACCTCTTGTGCTAAGTTCCTCGTGTTGCACATCTACTAACACCTTTCCCTCATGACACGTAAAGCTAATAAAAATCAGACACCTTGTTATCAGATCTCCCTCCTGTGGAAAGTCAAGCCCTTCATCCCTTCCGACAGCTTTAGATCCAGCATTCAAGAACTGCCCTATCACACCTGGATGGTGGCAATGCACTCATCAAAGGCCTCCCATCGTTCTCCCTTGTGTCACTGAGAAGTGTCCTACACACGGCCACATGCCTCATCAAGTGTCTACGCAAATACAACCACATCACCCAAGCCCCTCATAAACCTTCACTGGCACCCACTGCAAACAAGAATCACCTTCAAGTCTTGCTGCATCATCTATAAGGCAGTCGACCTCAAGTCACGCTCAATAAATATAATAATAATAATAATAATAATAATAATAATAATAATAATAATAATAATAATAATAATGCACCTGTGAAGAAGAGGTTAACCCCATGAACTGCAGAATAGGGGTGCTCTCCAGTGAACAGTGGAGAGTCCATTGAGGCCAGAATAAAGAGAACCCTGACCCAAGAGAAAGAGGGTTGGGGTGAGAAGTGGCAACGGAGAGAGTCACTTTAATCCCTAGACAAGGGCATGTGTAACAGAAGAGGAGAACTCCTTTGACCTTAGAGGAAGGGAGAGCTCCATTGAGTGGGAGCAGAGCCCTGCCATCTCAGAAGAGAGGGGGGCTACAGTGACAAGAAAATGCGAACGATATAGTGACTTTAATTCCGAGGAGTTGTAATGTCTAACAGAGGGGGTGAACCCTTGGCCCAGAAGAGGGGAGTATCTGAGAGAAAGGAAGTCCCTGTGTAGGGGCAGACCTATGGAACACTTGCCAAAGGGAGGAAGCCCTACAATCCTGAAAGTGGTGGAGAGCACTCATGGTCCCCAGAAGGAAACATAAGAACTGAGCTCTAAAAATCACCAAACTGGGGCCCATCTGTCTGGAACCTTTCATATGCCCTTTGATTTACATTTCCCAAGAACCTTTATTGTTACTGGTATCCTGGACCAATTTCCATGCAATAGTCTTATGTTTTACTTTTGTTTAATACCATCTTTTAACTTTAATGCAGTGTCAATAGATGTGTATTCCCTTGGCCATGTGATACCCGGCACACAGTGACCTCATGCCTATCAGTTACCGCATCAACATAATGGAGCTATAACAAGGCTCAACTCTTTAACTATAGCGCACACCCCACATCAGCACCTTACCCAGAGCTGCAGTGCTGAAATGTATCAGATCTTTGGCTCGCCCCTCTGTTTAAAAAGGTCACCTGCCTGGCTCTTGGGACCAAGGAGGATTCAGCTGGCCCGGTGCTTCCCTAGACCAGTGGAAGATGGGACCGGGGAGGTATGGAGAGGATACCATAATTACCGTACCTTGGTCCCCATTGTATGGCAGATGACAGCCACAGGAAACCATGCTGTCGACCCCCTGCTCCATTGAGAGAGCCTGAAGCTTTCTCTAGGCAGACCCAAAGGCCCAGAGAGAAAAGAAGAACACCTCCCTTAGGTCGGAGTACATTTTATTCACCCAATGCAAGTAGCATTTGTCCTGATACAGTGTTGTGAGTACTTCCTGACTTTGATTTTTTTCTGCTGTACGAGAAGAGTCACTTCAAACACCATATGAACCGCTCCAGATACCTGTGCTTGCTACGATATTTAATACATACTGTTTTCAAACCGTAACTTTCTCTGTACGTAATTAAGTTGCTCATTCATTTTCTCCCAGCAGAGCGTTACCCTCCCAAGGATACACTATTGCATATTTACCATGAGCCAACAGTTTTTAGACATTCATGAGAACTTAATACTGTACAAGAGTGTTTGCAATATAGAATCCACATACTGACAAAGCTTGAGAAAGTGTCCTGCATAGGCAGCACTAGAGAGGCGCAGAATGTAATCCAAGATGGCAGACAAGCCAATGGGCCGGACAAAGATGTGGTCCCGCGCCAAGCCCAGAGTAAAGCTAGGGACCCCCAAGAGCAGCAACCAATCCCAACACAGCCGCATAACTGGACACATGTGCAGCCACTCTTGCAGAGCCCAACCCAGGGGGAGGAGGGAAATCATTATAAAACCATATACTACAGTCGGTTGGTGTGGGTTGTTGGAGGAAGTTGTGACAGGTGGTTGAAAGGAAATTTGAGGAGTATTGAGGAGGTATGGAGGCAAGACGAGTATAAGGGACAGGAGGAGGCAGTGGTAATACCAGGAGGTGGAAATGATATAAAGGAGGAGGTGGAGGTAGAAGCGTAGCAGGTTAAGCAGGGAGGAGGAAGTTATGGCAACAAGAAGTGGAGGTGGTTTAGAGGGGCAGGAGGTGGTTCCATCAGAAAGTGAAGAAGTCAAAGCAGAGGAGGAAGTGATAACAACAGGTGACAAGAAGAGTATTGCGGTTCAGGAGGAGAGAAGTTCCTTAGTCAGATAGAATAGGCAATTTCTGTTGGACCAGGTTAGTCTTAAACTGGACCACAAGGGTATTGTACCAAAACATCGAAGCCAATTTTCTCAAATCCCATAACAATGAGATTTTTAAGTGCATTTTGGCAAAATATCGATTGGGGGGGACGAGTAAGGGGATTCATTATGGTGGGGGTGATGTAAGGGGGCCTGCAGGAAGTCTTTACCTAATTAATGTCAAGGAGTACCCCCCTTCTCACCTGAGTCCGATCTTTGCTGGATTTCTTGGTCGATGCCTTCTTGCGGACGGATCGGGTCTTGAATAAGGCTGCAAGAGTCTCTTCCGACTCCAGCGTGCGTTCAAAGTTCCGGGATGCAATGATCCAGGAATCCGGGAAATTAAGAAAGTGCACTACACAGCACACGAGTCCAGGAAGTAGGGAAGAAAGGAGAGGGACTAGGAATGGAGTTAGTAGGGACAGAATCAGGGAAACAATACCGCGAGCTACGGAGCACACGTCTGGTCGCTACTTCGCAATAGCATTGAGACGCGCGGAGCCGCGGGGGGCGTGGTCTATTAGTAGAACACGCTACGTCCAACGTGTAGAGCGAGGAAGGTGCTTCAGGCTGGACGGCCATGTTGGGAGTACCAGGGAGTGTAAGCCCCGTTGAGACAAGGACCAGGAAGTCCAAAAGGGGCGCGTTCTGTAGGTCATGACAATTACATTGTGGCAAAATGTGTTTAAAAGAAAATAAATGGATGCAATGAGATTCAAGAAAAGAAAATCAGTGGATGTCTCGCAGTGAGGAGGTAGGAGGCACTGATTTGAAGTGCATATGAGCACTATAGCGGCATGGAGTTTGAGAAGCTGGGTTTCGGGGAGGGGTGGAGGATATTGGGTTGCATCGCCGCCGGGGGAGGGAACACACAGCTGGACTGTTGCGCGGCTTTTACTTAGACACTTAGGTGCACAACTTCAGAGGCATTCCCACCTTTAGTTACCTCTTGTGTTTTCATGTTTAGACGGAGGTATACATTTGAATTCTCTCGAATGCTGTATAGTTAAATGGATGTCAAGGTTGGAAGCTAATGGGTGGCTTTGTATCTAGGTATAGAATAATTTTCCTTGAGGTCTGGCGGGTATGTAGGACATAGTGGGGTAATATGGAGATGGTGCAGGTGATACTTAAGGAGGATCACATGGGTAATGTATAGATGCCTAATTAATGCAATCAGGTTAGTAACAGCAGAGGACCGAGAGGCACTTTCCAGGTGAAGGAATAATAAATAGGGGTATGTTTGATTATGGATGAAAGGGTTACTGAGATTTAATTTGCTATTGGTGTGGAGTATTAGGTATTGGGATTCTGTCACCATAGCCATATCCTGAGCTCTGAGACTTTGTTTAGGTTGGTTAGTAATGTTAGACGGGCTCTTACATTTTAGATGTTATTAGAGAATGTGTACTTATGGATTAATGGGGGTTGGAAACAACACCAAATGGAATATTGGGTCTTTAGGGATGAAATATCAGATTAAGGTAATTATAGTAATTATGGTATAGATTGGAATAAATGGGAGGGGGCGGGACAGTCCCTTTCTATGAGATTGTGGAAGGGAAGTTCCAGAGGTTTGGGTTGTGTAAATCCAAGAGTTTTTTAAATTTTTTTTTCTTGTTTGTGTTTTTCTTTTTGTACTTATATATTCTTGTTTTGGGGTTTAATTACTTTGCATTGCTAGGATCCATCACAGGAGGGGTGTGCGACAGATCTCTCATAGCTTCATATTGTAAAAGGAGTTTGAGAGTGGTCTCGTGGAATGTTAATGGGGCTAACTGCGCTAATAAGAAGAAATTGACTTTACAGAGATTAGAGGAATTGGGGGCAGATGTCGCAATGTTGCAGGAGACGCACTTGTTGGAAGCGGATGTTGATAAGTAGAAAAGGGAGTGGGGTTGGTAGTGTCTATTGTTCATCCTTCACTTCTAGTTCTAGAGGCGTTTGCATTTTGATAAGGAAGAATCTTCCGATTACAGAAATGAAATGTGAAAAGGATCTAACGGTAGAGTTATTTGTGTCAATATGAAAATCCAAGATGTTGCCTACTGTATTTGCAATATATATGCCCCAAATGTTGAGGATGGAAGTTTCTATACTTCCCTTGCACAATTTATGCAGAATGTAAATGTAAGGAATGTTATAGTAGGGGGAGACTTTAATGTTACATTGGATCCACGTATGGACAAGAGTGGAGATACTGGACAATGCTAATAATTTGAAAAGAGAGGCCTTGAAGAATTTTATGAATGATTGGAGTCTGCCAGATGCATGGAGATTACAGAACCCTTCAACTAGACAATATACGTTCTATTCTGCAAGACACAAAGGGCCTCATCACGACTTTGGCGGTAACCCTTAAATCCGGCGGTAGCACTATTACCGCCGGATTTGAGGGTCCGCCAAATCAGGGCTTCGGTGGATTTCGCCCCAGCTCTGAGCTGGGGGGAAATCTGCCGATAATTCGCACTTATAATCCGCCGGCTGTATGAGCGTGAAATTTCCCCATTGAGCCCAATGGGGAATGGGGCATTCCCGAATGGGCTCAATGGGGAATGGGGAATACCATTACAGCCAAACTTGTGATCCGGCGCTATTAGCGCCGGGGGGTTCGGCGGTAGGGCAGATAGCGCCGGCGCCAATAGCGCCGGCATTACCGCCCAAGTCGTGATGAAGCCCAAAGTGTATTCACGGATTGATCTCCTCTTGACTTCTGGTTTGTGTACACAGTCTTTTAAAGGGGGTGATATCAAAGCCATTGTAATTTCTGACCATGCACCGATCTTTTTGGAAATGAAACTCACTTTCCCTTTACCTAAGTCAAACCATTGGAAGATGAAGGTTACACTTCTTGATGACAATGATATTGTGGATAAAATTATAAAGGAAGCAAGGTTTTTGTGGGTCAAAACTGGACAGGTGAAGTGAAAGAAGAATATGTATGGGAAGCCTTTAAGGCTTACATGAGAGGAATGTTGATAGGGATGTTGAGCAAAAAGAAAAAAGAGAAAGACACTGAGATTATAAAGCTGATTGAGGAAATAAGAATCTTGAAAAAGGAAACATGCTGAATTTCTCAATGAGCTCTATTGGTTCCCTGCAAAAGAAAAAAGAAAAGCTAGAGGATCTGCTTATGTCAAAGTCTGAGAGACTCCTATTTAGGATAAAATGCAATGAGAAGGGCAAAAAGTGAGTGTGATAGGCTTCTTGCTCATCGATTAAGGACTATGGAGAATGAAAGGACGATTAACACTATTGAAAAGAAGGATGGGATTGTGACCTTTGAACCTACCAAAATTAATGATACCTTCAAAGATTATTACTCAAATTTATACTCTTCAGAGGTTCGTATGACTCAGGAGGAAGTGAAACATTCCGTTAATGGGTGCCATTTGAAAAGAATAAAGTGAAAGTACATTGATTCCCTAAGGAAAGATTTGAATGTGGAGGAACTCAAGTCTGCCGCTGGAGCACTAAATTTAGGAAAATGTCCAGGGCCGGATGGCTTACCGGCGGAACTGTGTAAAAGTTTCCCGGAGGACGTTTTTCAGCTTATGTTGGTCATGTTACATTCATCTTCAAGGGGAGGTCATCTCCCAGAGACAATGAGGCATGCATCGATATCTGTTTTTCTGAAAGAAGGGAACTCTCCAGTTAAAATGAGTAGCTATCGGCCAATAAGCTTATTGAACATAGACAATTAAGTTTTTGCGAAAGCTTTAGATTTGAGAATAGAGGACTCGATATCTGATATAACTGACCAGAGCCAGACGGGATTTGGTAAAGGGAGGCATGCCTCGGATAATATGAGAAGACTGTTGTTGACTTTGTTTGAGAGTAAGGAACATATGGAAGATGTGGTGGTGTTGTCACTGGATGTGGAAAAAGCTTTCGACCGGATAGAGTGAAAATATCTTCTGGCAGCCTTGGAAGGTTTCGGATTTGAGAAAAACAAGATAGATTGGATAAGGCTATTATATTCGTTACCTACAGCCAGTGTGAACACTAATGGTCTGGTCTCGGACAAATTTGAACTTGAAAGGGGGACAAGACAAGTCTGCCATCTGTCGCCCATTTTATTTGTCATCGCAATGGAATTATTGGCTGTGAAGATACGAGGAGACAGGGCAATTGTAGGTATTTCTTATGGAGAAGCATGTCAAAAAGTCTGGCTTTATGCAGATGAGATGTTGCTGGTTGTCCAGAATGTGGAGTCCTCCACCCCAGTGCTAATTAACCAAATAGACATTTTTCACAAAGTTTCTGGTTATAAAATCAATTTGGTCGAAATCCGAGGCACTGCAGCATCAAATTCATGCTCGACCTTGACATTAAAGAATTTTGCCTTTAATTGGTGTCCGGACAAGATGTGCTACCTAGGGATCTGGCTGACTAAAGATGTAGCTAAAATGATGGAATTGAACATTACACACGATATCCAAAATATGGAGTCAGACTTTAAAATATGGGGTGAGTTACAATTAAGTCTATGGGGAAGAGTACATGCAATCAAAATGACAACCCTGAGAGTTAACTATGTCTTAAGCATGATTCCCTTGCAGCTTAAAAAAGGTTATTTGAAGAAAATGGAAAGCTTGATCCAGTCCTTCCTGTGGGAGGGAAAACAACCACATCTAAAACTATGGAAACTACAACTTTCACAAGAATGTGGTGGTCTGGGGGTCCCAGATTTTGAAAATTATCATTTGGCATTTGGGGCTCGCCACGTGGTGCCTTTCATAGAAGATTCATCTGATATCTGGACATTGGCGGAAGCAAGTAGATCTTTGCCTCTTTCCCCCAGGGCAATTCTATCAACAGTGGATGGAACTGGATATAAATCATTTCCATCAACAGCTTTTGTGAGATCATGCTGGAAGAATCTATGGAACAAGAGTGGAAAGGATGTTTCAGAGGATGGATTTACTTCGCTCTGGTTGAATCCAGCAAGTACGTTGAATGGAAAGACTCTTTCCTGATCAAACTGGCTACTGGGTGATGTACAGTGGCTAGAAGATCTTGTTGAAGAGGGAAAATGGATCAGCTTTAAAAGACTGAAGCTACTTAAAGATCTTAGAGATTGGACAATGGGGGAGTATAGGAAACTGAAAAAAGCTGTGGTGCACAAGATTCCGGATGGATGCAAGAGGTGGCATGTTTGGCTGAAAGAATATAAATCAGAAGGTGGCATGGCTTCGAAAGTGTACAAGAATCTTGAACAGTATAAAGAACCAAACTATGATTTACAATCAAAATGGTCAGACATATTAGACTCAGAGATGTCGGAGGGCAGATGGAGGAATCTGTGCAAGAATGTGGCTCTATCATCCTTGAGTCTAGGAGAAAGGTGTAGACAGATCAAAATTCTGAATAGAGTTTTCTGGACGCCACAAAGATTGCATGCAAGAGGCTTGGCAGATTCAAGTGCCTGTTGGAGATGCAAACATGCTAATGGTTCTTTTGACCATATGATTTGGGATTGTTATGAACTAAGGTCTTTCTGGAGTGGGGTCACTACGAGGATGAATGAAGTTCTTCTGATACATCTGGACTTTGATTTTGACCATATGATTTGGGATTGTTATGAACTAAGGTCTTTCTGGAGTGGGGTCACTACGAGGATGAATGAAGTTCTTCTGATACATCTGGACTTTGATTATACGACTGTAACTTTGGGTGAAGATGACATGGTGGATGATCTCTCTTTTCCGCAGAGATGTTGGTTTTCCAGTGCGTCAAATTCTGCCAAAGAAAATGATATTGAGGAAATGGAAAAGTGATGACAGACCAACAATTTCAGAATGGATGGATGATTTGAAACAAGTATCCAGAATGGAGAGATTGATTTTATACAGGGATAAGAAATTAACTTGTTTGATCAAATCTGGGGCAGATTGTTGGATCTATAAGACTGCTGTCTTCCTGGTTTAGTTCAAATCTGTATTTTACCCTCTCTATAGGGAAAGTGTAATCATAAATGTGATGATCCTGGCTTTTATGTTCATGTATGGGTTGTATATCTTGTGTTGTATTATAGTTAAAATTAACAAACATGTAAATAAAAAAAATAAAAAAGTATATTGGAACAATGTTGACAATAACAATAAAAAAAAGAAAAAGAAAGAAAAGAAAATCAATGTTATAATGTAGATCCAACCACAAGACCCAGCTAGGGAGACCAGAAGAAGCATAAGCAGGGCAATTGGGAGTTCAAAGCCTCAAGTTTAATGGAGGTCTCTCGCTCTCTCTGTATCGCGGACGTCGTCTTCTCCCTGGTGTTCATGTCATCAGTCTCTCTCTCTTTCCTTCTTTCGGTGACCTTGTGCTGACCTGCACTCACAGACACATTGTGGTCCTCTGTTGTTGGTGGTCTTGGCGACGTTCTTCGGACCGACTGCCCACCACAGATTTGTCACGGTGGTCTCGTCACCACCTCCACTTGGGCTTCAGCTTCCGCCCAGTCAGCTTCTCGGGTCTCTGGATTGCTGTAGTTTTGGCATCCCAGGTAGTAGCTGCAAGCCAGTTGAAACACATGGGTTTGCTGATTTTCGTTTTCACATGTTGTTGTGCAGCTTGTGGCCTCCCACAGCCTGTGTCTACGATCCTCTCACTCTTCCGTCTCTCCTCCCTATTTGGATGCACTCTTTTTAACATACTCCTCCCAGTAAAGTGGACATCTGTATTTAAAGGGTAATAACCTTTTCTCACAAGATAACAATATCCCTTAGGAGTTTCTTTGTCTCTGTCTTGACAGTTCATATTTTCTTGTATTTTAAAACATTGCATGTAGGCCATGGTACATCCAGCTTGTGGGAGTTCCTCCTGGGAAAGGGAGTCCTTGTCCCCTAAGGGGGAGTCTCTTCCAGTGAGGTCCCAATTGCATATACCCTTAGGGAGGGTATTGCAGAGCTGTCTCTCCTCCCTACCCTCACAGGGGTGGGACCTCCCCTTAGGAAGAAGGGAGGAATTCCCTTGCTTCATCACAACACCTTATGTGGGGGCAGTGGGTCATTAGGCACAGGGTTGGTCTGGCCACTACCAGATGTGCCTCCCTTGGGGTGGACCAGGTGTGATTCCGCTGGTTTGCTCTTCTCCAGAGATGCAGTACTAAAGGTTCAAAGACTACATTTCCCTTGGGAAACAATGCCAGAAAAGATAATGACTTCCGGATGGGTTAACTGGGAGCATCCACGTTCCAAGGACCGGAGCAAGACACTAGCCTCTGGAATCTGGGTGTTGTCCGTGAACCAAAGAAGTTCGTGAAACCTTGAAAAATACAGTCAACACTTTACCCGAGAGAGAACGAGCAAGAAGAGGATTGTAGGTGCTGTGACCCAATGCTCCACATGGGGCACGATTTCAGGCAGACAGAAGAGACCACAGAATGTTCTGGAATTCTGCGGGTTTTACACATCAATGAAAGGAAATCCAAGATGGTGCTGCACACTGATTGGAGAGTGCCCTTTAAACCCTTGTGGGAAATGGAAAGCCCAATCCACAAGGCATGCCACCAGAAACCCCTACGGGAGGTAAGTAAAGAAGCTTGGTCCGTGGCAGGAGGCCATTACAATATTGGCTGCCTGATAATGACCTTAATCAGTGGGGAGAAATGCCTATTAATCCAGAGTTAGCCAAGCTCCAGGTAGAACCTGCTGCGAATCCTGGGAAAAGCTGCAGAAGGTACCTGTTTTGAATCCTGAAAGTATCAAGGTCCAGCAGGTACCTTTTGTGAATCTGGAAAAAAAAGGAAAGGTCCTGGAAGGACCTGTTGAAGGACCTGTTGTGAATCCTGAAAAAGCCAATATCTAGGAGGGACCTGTTATGAATCCTTAGCAAAACAAAAGAGGTGATGCCTGGAAGGTTTAGAATTAATATTGACCCCTGGCATTGCTCTGGGCAACCCTCCAGAAAGCCAATGTCCAGGAAGGGCCTTTTGGGAGTCCTAATAAGTCTTAAAAAGTGAGGTTTCAGGAGGGACATTTGGTAAATCCTGAAGGAGCCTGTTAAAAACAAAACAGTCACGGATACCTGGGATTGATGTTTTAGGAATTGAGGGAAAGCAAGAAGAGCTGATGGGAGTCTGGACTGTGAGCTGACCCACAAATGACTGATACAACCACTTGGTCAGGTGCTATTAGCCCACTGGAGGTAATAGTTCCAGTGGTAATACCACCAGACCAAGTGGTGGTATCAGTAATTCTGTTTACTTTTTTACTGCCGGAATACTGGCAAACTCGTAATAAGCCACGATGGGAAGCAGTGGGCTTCTTACAATGGAGTGAGTTTGAGTGACATTCTGAACAGATTGTGGAGTAAAGTAAATGGCATACTCACTAGGACAATGCAAGCGTGTATTTACACTGATTAAGGACAATAAGCATTAGAAATGTTTAAGTGCACGTAGACAATACGGCTAGCTGCGTTACTGTTGACCAAGATTTAGAATGGAGGCAGAAAAAGTGAAGCACTGAGGCAAGTTAGAGGCAAAGGACAAATGTTTGCTAGAAGGAATATGAGAGGTAGGTTAAGATGGTAACTCAGAGGTGATGGCAGAAGGCTTTTGGTTTGGTTTTGAACAAATCTGTGTGGACTGTTTCTCAGATGTCCCGAGGAAGAGAATTCCAGGCAAGTGGAGCAAGAAGAGAGAAAGAGTGGAAGCGAGAGAAGCACTGGGAGGGCAAGGTGCCAGAAGGGTAGTCGAGAAGCAGAGTGGAGATTACGAGAAGGCTTGTAGAGATGGATAGAGAAGGATTGATATGGTGTGACTTACCATGAATAGATTTGTGTACCAGGAGAAGACATTTAAATCTGGCTCTATTTTGCATCGTCAGCCATCCAGCCCGGTGACTGTACGAGGAAGTAGGTGTGAAGTGAGGGAGTTCAGAGAGTCCTGGTAGCGAAGTTAATGCTATGGACGGGCAGGCTGTGGATAGTACTAGATGGCCTTTGGCGAAAACACGGGTCTTACAGACTTGCTGACAGTGTGAAGATGAAAAGGTAACTTGTTGCATAGGCCGATCAATGTTGGGATTGTGCAAAGACAACCAAGCAATTCCTGCAGTGACTTGTACATTTGGACCTTCAATGTGCATTAGCACAGTAGTCGTCAGATGGATGAGCTCCATGTATGTCAGATGGGAACCATCTATGGCTCTACAGTATGGATTGCCACTAGCTTAGACTTAAACAATGGGAATCACATGCTTCCTGGCGAATTAAAGGAGCCTATAGTTACTGGTGCCACCAGAGTGACTGAAGTGTGACATTTTCACCAGGGCTTAACTCCTAAAAACCCAACGCATACATAGATGTGCAAGGATGCTGCCATTGAAAAGGCAGCACATGGGAAAAACAAGAGAGCCTTAGATATGCCAGAAAAAGCACATGTTATCTTCCAACTTTGGCCTTTTCCGAATTCAGAATTCAATTACAAATTTAAGTTTCACTGTATTTGGTGGTACTATTTCTATTCATCATTACAGAGTAAAGTATTCATCCATGACAGGATTTATACCTGTAGTTTGAAAGTTATGCACAAAGCTCTGAAATTAGCTATTTTACTCACAGAGCCTTGCAAGTACAATTTAACTAACTGAAAAACCTACCACAAGATCCACTATCAAAATACCCGAGAAACAAATTTGTATTCTAGCAACATGCAACTACAAAGCATCAAATGTTTTATACATCATAGAATGCCATAAATGACCCACAGACCATTAGCACCTGGGGCTGGGAGGGCGCAGTCAATCAGGTTCCACTGATCGAGGGCTGAAACCTGTAATTTCAGCCTGTGTTCCATGGATCCGCAGGCTGCTACCCCGCCGCGGGCCGCCATATTTCCCTGCGCCCGCCCTCCTGAAACTATCATTTTTTAAAAATCACAAACCCCCTATCCACTTACCTGACTGTTGCCGTTACTATGCCACCAACTGCCGCCACCGCAGCAGCAACTTCCCTTTTCCAACTGCCATAGTCATAGAAGAGAGGCTCTGTATGGAGCCCTGTCTTCTATAACGATGGTGGCCATCTTGGCATGGCGCCCCGTTGAATGATGAAAATACTTTTATTTAGCACTGTGGGTTACCACTTTGGCTAATGGCGTTAATCCCCTGTTCCGCCTGCTGGAACAGGGGGTGTAACAGCCCGGTACCCTTGTTATAGGCCCTCGTGAACGTGGGATGCCGGACCATTACCCCCGTTCCAGGGCTTGGAATGGGGGATTAACGCCATATCAGCCCCTCAACGTTGTGGCAGAAGCAGTCAGAATGCGCAGAACGTCAGCAGTATTCACAGAAGTCTGCTTTCTCTAATTTCTACTGCCATGGTCTCTCTCTGTGTTGATGTCTGCTCAAGTACCCTATGTGTTAGATATTTCACTCTATGGCCCCCTTGCTTTTTTCTTTGGCTTTGTGTTGTCCTGTCACCCTGCCGCCACAGTTCCAATGCCGCCAAGTGATTTCACTATAGTCCTTTTTCCGTTTCCGTTACTTACTGTGCCTAGAAAACCTAAAATGACATAACTCTCAACTCCCATGCTTTGAGAGGGTGTCACTCACATCCTCGAGGACAATATCAAAACCTCCACAAAAATTATTTTACTGACAGAAACCAAAGCACTTGAAACATTAAGTAAAAAAGAAAAGGTCAGGCGTGCACTCTAGTTCCCAGTCTTTTTAATCCTTAAACTAGTAATAACAAGGTTGATCCCGGCAATGTTAAAAAATAACAGGGTTAAATCCCAAATGTAAGTGGTAACAGGGTTGGATCCCACAAAATGTTCAAATAATATACCAGGGTTAAATCCCAACTGCCACAAAATGTTCAAAAAATATACCAGGGCTAAATCCCAATTGCCAGTTCAAATGCACAGTAGTTCTGCTCCTCCAAGTATTTTCTGAGTCTCCAACTCTCTTCAGGGAGGCTGTGTTTCTTTTCAGCTGTTGCCAATTGCTTTTTTAATTACAGTCTTAAGGAATTCTGGTCTTTGTAGTGATGGCACAATGTTTTGTTCAGGAGACCAGGAACTAACTCCCCTCCAAACACACACATCTTACCCAAAATTGGGGGAGGTGGCAAAACCATGATTATTGCTCTCCAAAGTGAGGGCATGACAACCCCCGGTGCTTTCACTTGAAACATTAGGCTTTACTCACGGCATCACCAACCCTATCCAGGCCACACATCAGACTGGATTTCTGACCACAATTGCAAAATCACTATAAGCTCCAACTTCCCGTGCCTGTGGTCCAACCACCACATGATAATCCACTTCGCCATCCCGAATCCATCTAAACCCAAAAATACCACCACACCACTCCCACCGGCTGTGACACGCAGCACTCGGAAGCTCACCAAAGAAAACCGCCTTCCCTGGCTGGATTACCCTTGCCTTAAAGACCCATTCTCTACCGACCCAAAGGAACTAGTGGACATCTACACCTTAACCCTATCCATGCAGTCAATTCTATAGCCCCCTTACTCCCTCGCAAAGCCAAACCCATGAGGCACTCAAACGATTGGTTTACCCATGACCTCCTAGAATTGCGTAACCTTAAACGTCAGGCACTGTTCTGACTGAACAAATGGAAGCGGCTCAATTAAGAAAGGAAGCACGCCAGGGCGGGAAGAGGGTGGAAGGGTAGCGACTGGGGGGGAAGTTGGTTAGTTACGAGAAGTTGGAATAAAGAATGGTTGTAATACAGAGCGGCTCCTGTCTTTATTGGGCCGTATCATGAGCAAATGATTTATATGTGTGGTTGAGGCCAACAACTGGCGATGAAGCCACCGTTCCCAGGCGTGTCACAGGGAGGGCACACATGCCCAGCAGGACACTGGAGTAGCCACTGTGCCCACGGCGTGCAGCAGGGTCTGGAGAACCGAGCCCAGCAGTGAAGCGGTCACCCAGCCGCAGCAGAGGAGGGCAGCCGTGACAGCGCCGAGCCCAGCAGTGAAGCGGTCACCCAGCCGCAGCAGAGGAGGGCCGCTGTGACAGCCCGAGCCCAGCAGTGAAGAGGAGCCCAGCCGCGGCAGAAGGAAGCCGCCGTAGCAGCATCAGGCCCATTGGTCACCAGGAAGAGGTGCAACGAGGGACGTGTGCATACCTCTGCAGAAGAAGGCCGCCACAGAGCAGAAGACAGAAGTCGGAGCGGACTGCAGCCGAACAGCACTGAAGCGCCGAGACCGCAACAGCCCAAAGGGGAGTCGCTGGGCACAGGTAAGGAGTCTGTGTCCCCCCCACCGTCGCATGGTTGAAGACAAAAAAAAAGAAACCCAGCGGGAAAGCAACGAAGCGAAAGGGACACGGGCGCACACGCCCACATAGCCCAACAAGAAATAAACCACGTGAGTGCTAGAAACAAAAACAAGAGTGCTGGTGGGAAAAAACCCAGCTGCATACTTCGAGGCGGGAGGTCCTCATCAGGGTACACTGACCTCCATGAGCACAACAGGAGGACATAACCCCTACAACCAGCAAAAGGCCTCCTAAAAAAAACAGCCTGCCACCCAGCCACACCAAGTGGCCGATAGACCACAATCCGCAGGTAAAAACTAACGCAGGACACCTGCAACACAAGCAGGTCTCTCAAAAATAAAACAAAATCAACAAACAAATCTCTCAACGTGAGAACCCAAAGGACACTTGGCAACCCCTACATTTGAATACCACTACCAGCCCCAACAAACAACAGGGCTGACCCAAGACTCTGCCACACTACCCATTGAACAACCATGACCGACCAAGCACAGGTGGCCGCTGATGCGGGGACACCCTCAACTGCCAATGCTGGCTCCACATCCCACGCCAGCCTCATGAGAAGACCAAACCCATTTATCCTCAATCCGCACCATGACCAGGGTCAACGGTGGGAAGAATGGGTGGAGGAATTTGAAGACTTTGTAGGTGCTATTGGCACACAGGATCCTCCCAATAAGATTAGTAACTTCATGAATGTTGCAGGAAGAGAAATCAAAAATATAATACGAACAATTCCTTCGCAAGAACGTGCCACATATCAACGCCTTCTAGAAACCATCAATGAGAAGCTGGTAATAACACCCAACAGAGATTACGAACGCTATACCTTCAACTAATGTGCCCAACTAGCCCATGAATCCAAAGGTGAATTCGTCATCCGCCTCCAGAGGAAAATCATAAAGTGCGACTTTGCCAACTTCAACGATGATGAGGCCATCCGGCTACGAATCATTGAAGGGCGCATATCGTAAATGTTCACAAAACACCTTCTAAAGAAACCCCTATCCCTCAAGGAAATCCTCGACTTGGCCAGAGTATATGAAAGAATAGACGTCTAAGCCGCGGCCATAGAAAATCCAAAGAAAGGAGACATCATCGCTGCCATGACACCATACACCAGGTACCAAGGCCCACAGAGCCGACAATCCTTCAGGAAAACCACACAACGCCCTCAGAGCGACAGGCAATGTTACCAATGTGGATTTGAATACCCCCACTGAGGACCATGACCTGCAATTGGCCAAAGCTGCATGCTCTGTGGCCAAGAAAAGCACTTCCAAGCCATGTGCAAGGAACAACTCCCTGAAACAGGATAAAACCATCCACAAAACCCCAACCGCTTTCGGGAACCACAAAGAGAACAGCACAACCAACACCCTGTCGAGAGAGAGATGGCGTACCCCACAGTAGCCCATCAACACCCGAACACTGCGAGGGCCCTAGAAGGACTACAAATTGAGTCTGACAGGAAACCTCACAAACTATGTGGCTACCAACACCACAACCAAACCCAAATGACCACCCTAGACAGGGCCTACATGAGGGAACACTCAACATCCCAGGAACAAGGAAGTTACATAAACCCCATGACATCAGACTATGACCTGTACAACAATTCCCCGCCGAGGCCTCTCCATGTGGAGGTACAACAACCCTTATACCTGCAAGATGGCTATGATAGTGAATACGTCAGACTCCTCAGTGTTAACGCCAAAGACACACCTGCTCCCAAAGTGACAGTACAAATAGGAACACCTGAAACCAGTTTGTTGTCGACACTGGAGCGACCGTTAACGTTATGAACGAGGAACTATACCATGCTATAGCAGATCTCTATCCCCTACGCCAATCGAAAACTCACATCTTCAGTGGGGAGCAGCACTACCCATGACATCCAAAGGCCAATTCCTATGCGACCTAATCCACAGAGATCTCACAGCAACCACAACAATATATGCCATCCAGAGTCCCTCAGTGGGGCGGTGCCTCCTCAGCTATAGGACAGCCAGAGCCCTGGCACTCATAGACTTATGTTATGAAGCAACTGAGGTAACAAAAGGCTACCCATTGGACAGGCGTGAAGTTATGGCAATAACCTGCTGGCCCCTCAACAAAGATGCCCTCAAAGCCCAGTTCCCCAAACTATTTGAAGGGGTAGGGTTGCTCAAGGACTATGTCATTAAATTACACATTGACCCCATGATAACACCAGTGCCACAGCACCCCCGCAAAGTGGGTTTCCACCTCCAAGCACAAGTGTCCAAAGAATTGCAACTCCTACTACTGAATGACATCAATGAGAAAGCCGAAGGACCAACACCATGGGTATCCCCCATTGTAATTGTCCCAAAAGACAATGGACGCCTGCGCATATGCGTCGACTTGTGCATCCCCAACACCGCCATCCAAAGGGAGAGGCACCACGGACCGAGCCTACAAGACATGCTCATCAGGCTGAACCAAGCAACAAACCTTTCCAAATTGGACCTCAACCAGGGCTACCACCAATTTGTCACAGATCCGGCCTCCAGACCAATCACCACCTTTGCCACACATGAGGGGCTATTCATATATAAACGCCTCAACTTCGGCATATCCTCAGCCGTGGAAATCTTCCAAGAGACAATCAGACGACTGATATCATCAGAGGTCAACACCTTAAACTATAGGGATGATATCCTTATCTTCAGTAGCAACATGACATGGCACTCATAGCGGTATGCAAGAACCTACAAGAACCTGGCCTAACACTCAACGGCCCCAAATGTGACATCAACAAAACCAGCCTTAGAATTTTTGGGCATATATTTTCTGACAAAGGCATCACGGCCGACCCGGACAAAATAAAAGCCATCACCGACCTCCATGCCCCCACAACAACAGCGGAACTACGGTCGTTCCTAGGAATGGCAGGATACTGCGCAAGATACCTCAAAAATGACGCCACCACCACCGACCCACTTCGAGCCCTCCTTAAGAAGGACAACCCCTTTGACTGGGACTCACTGTGCCAGGGAGCCTTCCAGGCCATCAAAGAAAACCTTGCCAACCATCGTCAACTAGCGTACTTCCACCCGGAGTGGAACACCATCATCACAGTTGACGCTAGCCCGGTCAGCCTCTGTGCCATGCTGGCCCAAACTAGCCCCAAGGACAATGCTCAATATGTGGTAGTATCCTACACCTGTCATGAACCATCAAACTCGCCCTTTCTGGGCCTCCTGGTCCATGACACGTCGGGGATTACACTCCATAATACTACCAACATGGCTGCAAGCTCAGAACGCTGCTCACCATCTTCACATTCTACGCAGCGTACTCTATAAAAAAGCCACACCCACGCGGCCCCGCGCATCTCAACACTGCTGTTAGCTGTGACCGGATGTGTGCTCCGTACTCTCCCTTGTATTATTCTGTTGTTTCCTGGTTCCTGGAACCCCTTCTTCCAATCTACCATCCCTCCTTCTTATCCAGCCCTTCCCGGAATCCCTGCACCGCCTCCGCGTGCTCCATATCCTTTTTCTGAATTTCCTGGAGTTTTCCTTTGATCCCGGACATCAAAGCTGAACGAACACTGGAAGGCGAGGACGGCCGAGTGGGCTTGTATAAGACCCTTACCATACGAAAGAAGACTCCTCCTAAAGAAGTCATCAGACAACGAAAACAGGTGAGAAAGGGGGAAACCTGTGACAGATTGAGACGCCACCTGACCGAAGTCGATACAGACATGGAGGCGGCCATCCAGGATCTTATGCGCGGCATGCAGGAACTAACGATCGAAGTGCAGAACCTGAAAGCTGAGAACGCCGCGTTAAAGCAATTGGTGCTATCCCGCGACTCTGCCACAAAAGACAGTGTGCTATTGGGCGGCATTGTTGAGAAATATGATGGCTCTGCAAAAACCCTCTGTGGATTCCTTGTTTGGTCCACTTTACCTTTAAACCTTATTATTTCTCCACCCCCAGGGCTAAAGTGGGCTTTATTATTTCACACCTTTCCCAGAATCCATTAGCCTGGGCCACACCATTAGTTAATTCCGGAGATGCCCTCTTGGATGATTATGACGGATTCATTCAAGCACTTAAAACCATGTTTGACCGCGCAGAACAGGTCTTTAGTGCTCAAGAATGTTTACTCGATTTCCAGCAAGGCTCTCAGGACATGCTCACTTATGTGACTCGTTTCAAGCAACTGGCTAAAGAAGCGGGTTGGCCTTCTGAAGCTTGCTTCACTCTCTTTCGAAGAGGGCTAAATGAAGATATCAAGGATGAATTAGCCAGGGTGGCACGTCCAAGTTCTTACCAGGCACTTATGGATCTTGCTCTACAGATTGATTTTCGCATCCAGGAAAGGAAGGCAGAGAAAAGGAAGACCAAGTCACCCCTCCAGAAGAACCCCTTAGAGACCTCCTCGAAATCCGAAGATACTTCTGTTCCTACAAACGAACCTGAACCCATGCAACTAGGGGCCTTCCGTGGACCCATATCCCCCCAAGAAAGGTTGCGAAGGATCCATACTGGCTTATGCATGTACTGTGCCTCGGACAAGCATTTAGTCAGAGAATGTCCAATAGCCCCTCCGCGGCGTTCGGGAAACGCCAGCTCCCGATCCTAGATGGAGCTCAGATTCGGGAGAGAGATGTAGGCTCCACATCCATACCATCCTTGAACTCTCCTGGACAAAACTCTCTGGTAATTTTACAGGCCTTTCTATCGCCATCCAAGAAGGAAACCTACCCCATTCTGGCATTAGTGGACTGTGGGGCCATGGGAATATTCATAGATCAAGAATGGGTCCTTAAACATCATATTCCCTACGAATCCCGGAACACCTTGCAACCCATAGAAGCAATTGATGAGAGACCCCTCTCTTCTAGACCTATAACCCTTCAGACCATGGAAATCGAGCTTGCAATAAACCATCATCGAGAGAAGATAAAGTTTGACATCATAAAATCTGCCCATTACCCAATGGTATTGGGAATGCCCTGGCTACAAAAACACAATCCATACATCAATTGGACAGCAGGTTCCCTGTTCCTAGGTTCCGAATTTTGCATGTCTCATTGTCTACTCCTGGATCTTTCTCCGACACCATCGGAAGAACGTTCAACAACCCAGCAAGGTCCTCTTACGGTCTCCAACTTCGTCCAGGTTCCTAAAGCCTACCAGGAATACGTCGATGTGTTCTCTTCTGCTATATAGGCCGGAAGACTGTGCTATTGAAACCGAACCTTCAGCTGTGATTCCCTTTGGAAGAATGTTTATTCTGCCTGAACCCGAGAAAAAGGCCCTTCGTGAATACCTAGATACTGACCTAGAAAACGGCACCATACGCCCATCCAAATCTCCAGCCGGAGCTTCACTATTTTTTGTTCCTAAGAAAGACACCAAGGAGCTCAGACCTTGTCTTGATTATCGAGGTCTAAATCAGTGCACCCTTAAAGATCGTTATCCATTACCCTTGATCTCAGTTTTCCTGGAAGCCGTAAGAGGAGCCGTAATATTCACCAAATTGGATCGCAGGGGTGCCTACCATCTGATCCGTATTAGGGAAGGAGACGAATGGAAGACAGCCTTCAGAACTCCCTTTGGTCATTATGAATACTTGGTCATGCCCTTTGGACTCGCTAATGCTCCGGCGATCTTCCAACGCTTTATGGATCGGTTGTATTCGGATATGCTGCTTCTTTTCGTCATCGTCTACCTGGACGATATTTTGATATTCTCTAAGGATCCTCTCAAGCATGAAGGGCATGTTAAGGCAGTATTACAAAGGCTTTGTGAACACAAGCTCCTAGCAAAACTCGAGAAGTGCCTGTTTCATGTTTCCACTGTTCACTATCTAGGATTTGTCCTTAGCCCAGACGGCATAGGAATGGATCAATCCAAGGTTAAGGCCATACTATCCTGGCCAACTCCGACCACCATAAAACAGATCCAGTCTTTCCTGGGCCTAGCTAATTTCTATCGGAAGTTCATACCATCCTTCTCCGAGATTGTTCAACTGATTATTGCCTTGTTGAAGAAAGATACTCCCTTTCATTGGACATCAGTCCAGAAGGCCTTCCAACGCTTGAAACAGAGTTTACACAAGCCCCCATTCTGGCTCAACCTGATATAAATCGACCCTTCCTAGTGGAAACATACGCCTCTAACTATGCCATCGCAGCAGTTTTGAAACAGGAACTCGATGACGGACTGGAAAATCCTATTGCCTATCTTTCACGGACATTGACCCCCAGTGAAACTCATTACTCGGTTTTAGAAAAGGAACTGCTAGCTATCCGCCAAGCCTTCACTGAGTGGTGTCATTTACTTCTAGGAATTAAATATCCTGTCCAGGTTTGCACGGACCTTCGAAATCTCCAAGTATTAAAGGCCCTGGAATGCAGGAACAGCCGTCAGGCCCGTTGGGCCTTCTTCTTTGCCCAATACCAGTTGCAGATTCACCATGTTCCTGGAACACAAAATATAATCGCTGACGCCCTGTCTCGGCGTCCTGACTATGAACCCCCTGAAGACCGAACATTTCCTAAGATGTTTCCCCATACAATATTTGTAGCTCAGGCAATCAGTCTCCTAGATGAAGTTTGCATGCAAACTCAATCCTCTGAGCTCTGGAAAGACATCTCGAGCAAGAACCTGTGGAATTTGAAGACTAAACATGGATACTTATTCAAAGATAACGCCTTGGTCATTCCAACACAAAAACTACAACAAAGGATAATAAACCTCTGTCACGATACTCTTTGCTCCGGACATCGTGGTATTACCAATACCCTTCGACTAATACAAAGGCAATTTTGGTGGCCCGGAATGAAAGCTGACATACAACTGTACGTTCAGGCATGCTCTGTCTGTAATAAAAACAAACACGACAACAAAAGACCGACGGGTCTACTACAGCAACCTCCACTACCAACAAGGCCTTGGGAATTCATAGCTACAGACTGGATTGTGGAATTAACACCTTCCAGGGGATACACAACCATCATGGTCACCATTGACTTGTTCACTCATATGGCTCATTTTACACCCCTGTATAAACTGCCATCCTCGTCAGAACTTGCTGGAATTTTCCTGGAACACATATTCCGACTACATGGACTCCCTTCCAAGATCATATCGGACAGAGGGCCTCAATACATTTCTCAGTTCTGGAAACACCTTTGCCGGATACTAGGAATTCAACGTGCCCTCTCCTCAGGTTATCATCCCCAAACCAACGGAGCTACAGAGCGTGTTAACCAAACCTTGGAACAATATCTCCGTTGCTTCACTACCAAGGTCCAGGACGATTGGTCACTTTTAATACCAGTGGCTGAATTAGCTTATAATAATTCGGATCACTCGGCCGTTAAGACCAGCCCTTTTTTCTGTAACCAAGGATTCCACCCTTCGGTTCTACCTTCTGTCCTTCCACATCCTACACCAGTTCCCATAGTCGACTCCTGGATTGAAACACTCATTAATGTACAAAGAGGGGCCAAAGAACAATTAGAGAAGGCCAGGACCCAGACCAAGCTGTATGCAGACTCCAAAAGAAGACCGAGCCCTTCCTACACAATAGGGGATAAAGTATGGCTATCCTCGAAGCTACTGCCACGGCATCTACGACCAAATAAATTGGCTCCCCGGTATTATGGGCCTTTCCCTATAAAGGAAATCAACTCAGTGGCCTTTCGACTCAAATTACCAGACTCCTGGAAGAAAATCCACCCAGTCTTTCATACATCCTGAATAAAGCCATACGTCCAGACCTCTCGAAATAACCTCCGCCCTAACCCAGTGCTCGTCAATGACCAACTGGAGTATGAGGTCTCCAGAATTTGTGATTCCAGATATAGATGTGGCCAACTCCAGTACCTGTTGGAATGGAAAGGATATCCCCCCAGTGAATGCACTTGGGAACCTATCTCAAACTCAAATACCCCCAGGTTACTCAGAAGGTTCCATCTCATACACCCGGGCAAACCCGGCGGGACGAGTTTTCGGAGGAGGCATGCTGTCATAAACCATCGAACTCGCCATTTCTGGGCCTCCTGGTCCCTGACACGTCGGGGATTACACTCCATAATACTACCAACATGGCTGCACGCTCAGAACGCTGCTCACCAGTCTTCACGTTCTACGCAGCGTACTCTATAAAGAGGCCACATCCCGCGGCCCCGCGCGTCTCAACGCTGCTGTTAGCTGTGACCGGACGTGTGCTCCGTACTCTCCCTTGTATTATTCTGTTGTTTCCTGGTTCCTGGAACCCATTCCTCCAATCTACCCTCCCTCCTTCTTATCCAGCCCTTCCCAGAATCCCTGCACCGCCTCCGCGTGCTCCATATCCTTTTTCTGAATTTCCTGGAGTTTTCCCTTGATCCCGGACATCGAAGCTGAACGAACACTGGAAGCCGAGGACGGCCGAGCGGGCTTGTATAAGACCCTAACCATACGAAAGAAGACTCCTCCTAAAGAAGTCATCAGACAACGAAAACAGGTGAGAAAGGGGGAAACCTGTGACAACGCCAGCAGAGCCCTATCCCACACCGAAAAGGCCTACTCAGAGGCAGAACAAGAGAGCCTAGCAGCTGTATGGGCCTGTAAAAAATTCCACCACTTCATAATTGGCCGAAGATTCACACTGGTCACAGAACATCAGGCACTACTATCCCTGTTTGGAAACCCCAAAACGAAAATGCCCCTGGATAGAACGATGGGGGATAAGACTTCAAGAGTACGATTACGACATCATCCACAAACCAGGAGGAGAGGCCAACCCGGCTGACTATTTGTTAAGACACCCGATGGCAGAGAACGACAACTCACTGGTCTGCGAAGCGTAAGAGTAGATTGCATACCTGTCCTCCAATGCCATGCCTCCTACCATCTCGACAGCAGTCTTCGCAGCCAGAAGCAAGGCCGACCCCACCATCAAAACTGCCTTATACCTCACTTGCATGAACAAATGGAAGAACGTGCATGAAAGATGAAACGGAGGGGACGTACAAGAAAGACCTAAGCCACCTAGTCAGGATACACTCAGAGCTAGTAGCGACCTACCAAGGCATACTGCTACGAGGCAACCGACTAGTAGCCCCGAAGGACCTGCGGAAAACACTGGTAGCGATAGCTCATGAGAGACACAGGGGGATCGAAAATACAAAAAGAATCTTAAGAAATCATACATGGTTCCCTTACATGGATGTCATAGTAGAAGACATCCTAGCACACTGCAGACCCTGCCAGCTAGCGGAGAAGAAGACAGATCCAAACCCGATGCAACCAACAACACTTCCAGAGAGACCCTGGCAAAGGGTCACAATGGACTTTTACGGACTTCGGGATGAAGGCGGCTACCTGCTCGTAGCAATTGACGAGTATTCAAGATTTCCATTCATCAAACGGACGCCATCGACATCGTTCTATGAGACAACGCCAATCATAGATGGACTCTTCAGCGAATAGGGCATTCCAACTATTGTCAAAACGGACAACGGTCCCCCATTTCAGGGACGAGAATTTGCCAAATTAGCAGACCACCTTGGCTTCCATCACCAAAAAATCACACCACTCTGGCCCCAGGCCAATGGAATGGTGAAACGGTTTATGGCAACCATAAAGCTAACCCGGCAGAAAGCCCTTGCAGGTCAAATGCCATACCCACAGGCAATCTGCTGCATGCTCAGGAGCTATCGGAACACACTGCATGATGCGACAGGGCAAACACCAGCGGAACTAATGGTGAAATACAAACCCTGAACCCGCATCCCTCAATGGGAAGACTATACACCAGAAGAAGACGCAGCCATAAGAGAATGAGATGCTGTGAAGAAAGCAAAGGCCAAAGAATGGGCCGACAAGAAAAGAAATGTGAAAGAATCACAGCTTGAAGTAGGACAGACAGTCCTAGTCCGACAAAGACAACTGAGTAAAACAGACACGCGCTACAGCCCAGAACCCCGAGTCATCACAGCCATAAACGGACCCATGATAACCGCAACGGGAGAACCAGGCGAGATAACATGGAATGCGCCATTCTTCAAAAGACTGTACCTCAAAGCACCACAGATTACGACAGAGGATTCAGGACCCGAAGAAAATGTAAGCCCTCGGGCTGAAACAACTGATGAAACTAGAGAGTCCCCAGGCAGACCCCACAGAACAGTGCAGAGACCTGCAAGGCTCATTGAGCAAATATGAACCCCAGCTTTCATGTTAAGCACAGGGGAGATGTTGTGACTGAACAAATGGAAGTGGCTCCTTTAAGAAAGGAAGCACGCCAGGGCGCGAAGAGGGCTGAAGGGGAGGGACTGGGGAGGAAGTTGGTTAGTTACGAGAAGTTGGAATAAAGAACGGTTGGAATACAGAACGGCTCCTGTCTTTATTGGGCTGTATCATGAGCAAATGATTTATATGTGTGGCTGAGGCCAACAGGCAGAACTACAGAAAACCCCCACCGTCCCTTTGAAAGAAGACTTCGCCAAACAATATAAATCAGCCATTATATCTGCCAAAGCTAATTCATTCAACTCTAGAATCTGCAACGCCAAATCGGACACCAGAGATATTTTCTCCATCTTTAAGGAATTGAAAACCCCCTGCACACTCTCACCAAAGATGAAGACTGGTGCACAGATATCCAAAAGCCTATGCTAAATAAGACAATGCTCAGTCACCAAGCTAAAAACACTAAGGCCATTCCTGCCTCTGCCATTAGCACCCCCCCCAATTCACCCATCCCCTCTCTCTCACAGTTCTGCTTCAAAGACCTATCAGAAACCGAAACATTAAGAATCATCAACACCCTCAAACCCTCTAAATGCAAAGGGGACACCTGCCCAGCCACCGTCATCAAGGTCTGTGCTGAAACCCTAACCCCTATCATCACCGCCTTCATAAATGCCTCCTTCTCCTCGTGCTCAGTGCTAGCTCAGTGCCAGGCACCCTCAAAGAAGCCTGGGTCCTCCCCCCTCCTAAAAAAGTGTCCCTGGACCTCTCTATACCCACCAAATACAGACCACCACTGTCCCCTTCCAGCTAGAAATCCTTGATCGTGCAGCCTATTGCAAGTACAGAATTATCTTGAAACAAACCACATTGTAGGAATGTACCAATCCGGCTTCCACCCTGGCCATGGCACCAAGTCAGCCCTCCTAAACATGAAAAAATCAACTAGATGAGATCAGAGACGAGGGCAAGACAGCACTCCTCCTCCTCCTCCTTGATCTATCTGCCGCTTTCGACTTGGTCGACCATAAAACCCTATGCCACCATCTCACTGCCTCAGCCAACTTCTCCCCCCAAGGCTACGGCCTGGTTTGCCTCCTTTCTGGAAGGAAGAGCATGATGATTTTTGCAGAAAACGCAAATGACACCCTGTGCCCCATTCCCTGTGGCATTCCACAAGGGTCATGCATCTCCCCCACTCTCTACAACATTTTTACTAGGTCCCTTTTCGACATCCTCGACATCCTGGACACACGTGGCATAGCCTACACTAACTAAGCTGATGATTACCAAATCATGATCCCTCTCAAAGGCAACTATGCAGAAGACTCAAACACCCTCAACAATATTTACTCGCTGATTCAGTCTTGGATGGCAGAGAACCATCTCTGTTTAAATAGTGACAAAACGGAAATCCTACTAGTCGGACCCACCAAGCCCTAAATAAACTCTCCACACTCTACTCTGCATTCCTGATGATAACATTTCCATTCCTGTCTCAACCTTTGTTAAAACCGTAGGAGTGCACATCAATGCCTCCTTAACATTGTCCCGCCATGTGAAGGCCATCACCTCATCAGCAGGCTTCTCAACCAAAGACCCTTCCTATCCAGAAACAGCTGCTTGACAGTGGCCCGAGCCCTCATAGACTCAAAGCTGGGCTACTGCAATCCATTCTTTGCTGGCACCTCCTCTAGTAACATTAAGAAACTCCAAACCATTCAGAACAATGCTCTAGGAGCAGTCCTGAACATCTCTAGAAGAGAACATATCTCCAAAGCAAGAGAGGAGGCCCACTGGCTTCCTATCCAAGCACATATCACCTTTTTGAAACCCTCTCAATCACCCACAAATGCCTCTCCGCCACAGCCCCCTCTATCTCTCCCAGAAACCAGTCAAAGCATACTCATCAGGACCTACTAGAACACCTTACACTGACTGTACGCACGAAAGCAGGCAGAGCCAGCTTCCCCTATCTAGCAGCCAAACCATGGAACACACTTCCCCCGCGCTCACAGCAGAATTATCTTGCTGGGTATTCAGAAAAGCACTCAAAATGCAGTTATTCTCCTAATCACAAACCACCGCCAATATCTGGAAGGGCCTGTGCACCCTCATAGACTGTACCGGTTACCTAATGATACCAATTTGCTTGTATGTATCGTAAATGACAGGTACCTGTAACATTGCCACGATGCCTCCGGGCTGTTTGCGCGCTATTCAAATGAAATAAATAAATAAATAAATAAATAGATGTAATCTGCTCACTCTCCCGCCAATCCCCTTACACGCCCATTGGGCTCTCACCCGCTAAAAACAAGCTCACACTGGGGACATAAAGGGTAAGAAACGGATTGTCACAAAATGCTTCCTCTGTTTTGCTTTTTTTAAATATTAATGCCAGGCGCACGCCACATCAAGCGTATCTATAAGCAGGCCCTGGGTCACTATGTTAAAGGTTCTTTCTATGCTTGAGCCTGTTACCTCAGGCTGACGTGCCAGTTAAGGAATTATCTTTTTCACCTCAATATGTGAGCGAGATCAAAGAGGCACTGCACTGTAGGATGAATCTACACACACACGACACACTGCGCGTACACACACACACACACACACACACTGGACGTACACACACACACTGCATGTACACACACACACTGCGCATACACATATACTCGTCAGACAGCATATTGTTCAAAGGGGACATGTACTGCAGGATCTTTCCGTTCTAGTTGCGTGCTAGTGGGTGCGCATGAATTTCCACCCGACAGTGCTTTAAGTGCGCCGGGGACTGCTGGGGCCGGGCCCTGCCAGTCTCCAAAAAGTGGGGCTGAGCATTATCCTGCCACGGCTGCAGCCGCGACGGGAGATGCGCCCGCCAGTTTAACGTTAGGCAAGTGGACAGAAGTGCCAGCCAACCACAGCGTCGCTGAGGCTGGCTGGCACTTCTGTCAGTCACTGTAACTTCCCTGATGACCCCCCATCTGAGGAGTCATCAGGGAAGTTACAGTTACAGTTCCTTTGCTTGCCCTCGCCAGGTCACTGACCCTCTGTGAACCCGCAGGCTCCATGATCTAATATGTAGATTAGATCACGGAGCCTGCGGGTTCCCAGATGGTGAAAAACGCCTTGGGCTCTGTGATCTCTGCCTGTCTCCTTTGGCAAATCTTTATAAAAGATGCCTTGAACTGTGTACATTTCAAGCCATCTTTTATAAACGTAGAAATATTTCTACGTTTATAACAGACGGCTTGAAACGTACACAATTCAAGGCATCTTTTATAAAGCTTTGTCGACGGACAAAGCCACCTTGGGTTTTGTCCGTCCTCAACACTTTATAAAGATGATCTTCTGGAACCGTGGACCTCTGGGAACCCCGAACCACTGTAAATAAAGCACAAGTTAAGTAAGGAAGTGGAACGGTTTTACCAATAAGTGGCCGTGGAGTATCTGCTGCACCTATAGAGGAGGTTCCGGGACCCAGCAAGGCTGTTTCCTTTTGCAGGGCAATAGATGACACTGAGCTGCGTGTGCCGGGCCCATCCTGCCAGAATCCGGACAAGGAAGTTGAGCGGAACGTAGTACCAAAGGGTTAAGGAAGTAGAATGTCCAGAAGGCAGTCCGTGAATCGTAACAGAGAATCCCATGAAGCAAGAGCCAGAAGCCAGGGGAAATCCGATAGCAGTCCATAGAGTAATCTGAGGTCAGTGTCCAAGTAGTCCGTAGGAATAACTGCAGCGCCGAACAGGTGTCCAAATAAACAGCTGTGAAGCACCGAAGTGTTGTGATGCGGCTGTTTAAATACCGGCGCTGCCTATTACCTTCCGGTCACAGGAGACGCAACCGCATCACGTGAGCGTAACTTAGAAACACGTGAGCGGGAGATGCTGGTCATGTGACGCGGAAGAAGCCGGTCTCGCAGTCGACAAGGGACACGCCAATGGAACGGGCGTCTCCGCTAGTAGGCAGCATGTCGAACCATGCGTGGTGGCACATGGGGACTCGGGGAAAGCACAAGTGAGTCCCGGAACCGGCAAGAGGACGGGATGGAGTGGAGTGCGAGGACAGGCAGGGGGAACACTAGGAACACTGAGGGGTGAGTGTGTGGAGTGCGTGACACTGGAGTAGACCACCAGGTGCTATCCTGGGGGGTGCAGTCCGGCTAGATTACAGAAACCAGATCAGGAGGTAGAGGGGAACTTCTACTTGGGACCATACAGACAGTTTGCTGTACAGCTGTGTATTTGTTAACCTATTTAGTAACTGAGGTACGGGGAGTTAAAGTGATTTGGCCAGATTGATACTTTGTTGAATTTCTGGAGCTGTGGGTAATCCTATTCTTGACATTATAAGGTCATCAGAGCAGCCCCAAGGCCACTTTTCCTGCTCTTTCCTCCACTACGAGTGTATGTACCTGGGTTTGCAACTGTGCCTGTATTTCTTCAATAGTCTGTCCCAGTTCATGTGCGAATATGTGTATGGCCATATTTTCTATGCTTGTGTGTGCCAGTGTTTTTGTGTCAGGGACTGTGTGCCTGTGGTGGAGTGTATGTCTGCATTTCTCTATGAGGGTGTGCATTTGTTTTTCTGAGTGTGGGCATGTTTGTGTGAGTGAGTGCCTGTATTCTTCTTTTTCGATGTGGGTGTGTGTGTGTGTGTGCGCGTGACTTTGAGGTTGTACGTCTGTTTTCTTTATGCGTGGTTGTGTAACATGTGCTTGATTCACTGTCTAATTGTGGGCATGTTTTTCTGGGCGAGTGCAGGTGCTGGTTGCCTCAGTGTCAGTGCCCTTGTGCCCCTCCCCATACTAGGAAGGGGACATGACGTGGGATGAGCAGGTATGTGTGCCCAGACCTGCACCTCCCCTTGGGCTTCTGTGCGTTAATGCTAGTTTGCTCAGAGCAAACAGTGGCCCAGCCATTGCTCTAGTTGGCCTTCACCCTGATTCCGAGCTCAGTAGGATCAGAACAACACTTACTTTGTACCTGCAGCATGAGCAAGAAATTGAGGGTCACTTGGGAATGCAACGATAGGCTGAAGCCCTAGCTGAGCGTTCACAACATCCAATTGATCTGCACACTGTGGAAGCGCCGCTAGGGAGAGGGGTGCGGGGAGTATAGCCCCGGTCTTTAGGTTGTAGACCCGGATAGAAGTTCAGGGGGGTACAACCAAAAGGCTAGCTAGCCCCGAGTCCCGACGGTCCCGACATTAGCCTAGCCCCAGATCTTTTCCAGACCTAGAAATATTTAGATTACAGCAACCCGATCAGGATGCGGAGGTAGATGGGAACTTCTACTTGGGACCATACAGACAGTTTGCTCTAAAATCTGTGTATAAGCTAACCTATTTAGTAACAATAGTTACTACCCACCTGTCAGCTGTTAATGAAATGTTTAAGATTACAGACCTAGCAACACCCCTGGACACACTACCAGTACACTAACGAAATAAAGGGCGTAGGGTTCAAACAAGGGTACGTACTGAAAGAGGCACCTTTTAGCCACAGAAAGATGTGTGGTGCAAAGTTGAAAATGTTCTTTCAAAATAGTCTTCTGCACATGCAAGTAAAAAGGAACCGTGAGACTCTGGGTCTAAATGAGCTCACATACAATTATAAACTCAAGACACGGAATAATGTAAGTTCAATGGGACTTGCATCAAAGGTCAAGCTTGGCTGACCTGTGACCAAATGTTCTCCCGATTTAGAGTCAATCCTAAAGCTTAAAACACTCCGACAGGAGGTGATTGTAAGGACTCTGTTGTATCTGGGAGTCAGGTATCACACAGACATAGCACATGAGGTTTGCAGGTAACTTGAGCTTGTTCAGATTCATAGTCATTAGTAAGGCACATACACATGGGGGACAGGAGACACCCACCAGCCACCTCACACAGCTTAGCTTGGCACTAGCTGTCCCATACATAGAACATTCAAAGTCACTCCCCCAACATTCCCTGAGCTAGCATTCACTCTGCAGACACCAGCAGCCTATCTCACATGCATAGTGACCAGCAGAACAAGAAGCACGATCCAGCAGACTCAACAGCCCTAGACATTCTCAGTAGGAAAGCTCCAAGAGGGAGAAGGTGCCCGGGGCAGAGTGTGCAGCGGTATCATCCCTGTGATGGTCTCTGCCAGGTGTTTATTTTGCTGGTCCAGTGAAGGCAGGCTTCAGGTGTCTACACAGAACCGGCGGTGCCGGTGCCCTCATATAGATCCTTGAAAAAGTGGGGGAAAATAACCACTGTCTGCTACATGTTACACAATCTGTGCACAAGTCGTCATGTGACCATGTCAACACAAGACAGCATTCTGGCGGACAGTGAAGATGATGAGGCTGAGGGGATGTAAGACATGTGCAGCCAGAGATGTGATATGGGATTGTCTGTCACCAGGAATTGCTTGTCAATTTCTTCTATGGATATGGGTGTCAATGTCTAACCTCTCACATCTGTTTCATGTTGTTTTGTATTAAACACGATTAGAGAAACAAAAGGAATACATGGATCCAAGAATGTGTCACGTTAGAATATGCTTTCCCTAACAACAAACAAACGCCCTATGTGACCCCGGGAGCATGCCACCTCACCACCTCACCATCCATCCACCACCCCTTCCCAAAAAACACTCTCAACCTATCCCATCTGCCCCCAGGCCACTCCTCAACATCACTCCTGAACACATTTCTCTATCCACCAGCCCACCCGTAAAAACACTCCCTGTCCTTTGTTTTCCATAGGGAGGGGGGGCTCGCAGCATGGGTGGGGACATGCTGCTGGCACTGAGCCCTCAATGAAGGTCGCTGATGTAGACGGGATGGGCTCCCCACAGTCCACCTGTTGAGTCAGGGCCTGTTACACTGTGTCCGTGCTCACAGAGAAGAGCTGGAACCCTTGCACCATACCCCCGCCCCCCCCACGCTCTAGCTCTGCTGGGTAATAGCTGTTGCCAATCCCTCGATTGCCTGGCATCTGAGACCTTTGGTCATGTGGTCAAGTGCCTTCCATATTCGCCACTGCACTTCCACCTCCCTTTTTTGGCCAACCTTTGCTGCTCCAATGCCAGGCGTCTCCTCACCACCCCAAGTATTTTATGAAACAGGGAAAGGCCACCATCTGCTTGCGGAATCCTTTGGTCTATGCCCATGGTTGGGCGTTGGGATCATCATCGGTGACACCCACCGATGCGGCAACCACACGGTTCTCTGCAATGGTGAGTGACTGGGTTGTGAAGTCATGGCCGATGTCATGGATGGAACCTAAGTGGCATCTTCTGATATAGAGGTTCCAAGAGTGTCAGTTACTGAAAGACGACCAGCCAGGGTGGTGGGCATCGGTACTCTCGAAGCTACCTGAGGGACTAGAGCCAATAAAGGACTTGCAACTGAAACATACATCAATGCCATCTTGTCTACTTGGCTCCGGACTGCAACATAGAAGTGCACTAAGGTACAGCCCCAAGAGAGTGCACACAAAAAAAGCTGGGTTGAAAAACCAAGCTAATCAGTCGCTCTCTGACTGTACCCCTCAGGGTTACCCAAAATGTAAAGTTTAGTCGTTTTTATCACTATGTCCATCCATTCATTGTTTTTATATAATCCTTAGTTGCCATTAATACGTAATAAATTCAATAGAGGTTTCTAGTAGGTCATACTTAGTGTATTTGTTATATCTGTTTCATAATCATCTCTTATGAAAACCAGAATCAGCATATCTGTTATACATCAGTTTAAGGTTCTATTGCCAATGCATTTCGGAGACACATTGTCCTGCTTCAGGGCGAACCTCTATTTTAATACACCATATACTTTGTTCAAAATCACATGTCAAAACATCAAAAAGCAATTGTTTGCAAATCAAGTAAAAAAAATCCACATACCATCATTTCACATAATAAAGTTGTTGCAGCAAATTCGGGAAGGAGACAAAAATAACCAACATGCATAGCATCAGCAAAGTAATACTGCTTTTTAGTTCACTCATTTGTCAAAATCCATGTATCAAATGTTACTTTAAGGTAGTCTTCTGAATTCACACCATAACCGTATTGTTTTCAATGTGCATTGAAATGTCCAAATAGCATATTTTAGAAATCGATCCTTGTTCATCTATGCGTATACTAATGTTTATGTGTTTATTCTGCTTACCTCGTCACCACGCCATTTCTTTGCAATGCGTGGTCAATGGTGCTTATTTCTTAACCGTGCTTGTGGCTGAACGTCTTGGTTCAGTCAGGCACCTAAAGGCATGAAACAAAGTGACTGCTCAATTACGGATTCCCCCTCTTTATACTTTCAGTATCCCCCTGCCTCATAGCCTTCTTACCTGCTGCCGAGTCTCTGCGTGTTTGAGCACGCGATTGTGATATTTTCACCGTTACCATAGGAACAGATCTATTTGATAGACTTCCTATGCGGCTGACGCAGCGTGTTGTGTTGCTAAAGAGTTTTTTTTTAAAAAGGGATGCTTATTCGTGACTTTCTGCTCCAGTCCTACTTCATGATAATGGTATACGCTTGTGTAGATATGATAACTTTCATTGCCACTAGTGAGCATGCTGCCGTAACGAGGCATGAATGTATATCAAAGCTAATGCGTTTCCCCGGTTGCCAAGGCAACCTGACGCTATGTTCTAACGCTCAGGCAATATTTACTGTTCTAAACCACATACAACTGCAAACAGTTCTCACATTTTGTAATGCTGGCCAACCAGATTTACAACACCAATAGTCAACAGAACCTCGCTCTTTCTGCAATAACTCTGTATGCCTTTTTAACTACTGTCCCCAATTCTCTGAACAGTAGGTGTACAGTTCTCTTTAAATATCGGTATGTAACAATTCTTTCATCTTATACATGGTTCCATTTCAATACGGTTTGGTCACCAAAATATATGTTTACAGTAGGTCATAGTTCTTACAGTGCTCATGATTGACAAAAATTCTTACATCTCAATGTATTATTGACCAATAGTCATTACGACCCTCCATGTTGATCGCCGGTCATATAAATGCTGGACAGACTGGTGTGAAAAAAGGTGGCATGAATAGGAGTACTCTCCACGACACCTTACGTCCCAACGACCCTCACTAGGAGGGCGGCTGGGACATCCCACCATCTGTTCCGCATTTACTAAAGCTTTGTAAACATTGCAGTACTTCTATTGGTGCTGGTGTTTTAAGCCATACTCTAGGGTAAAATCACATCTAAATAAAGCAATGAAAGTTGATCTCTCTGTTCTGGCCGTTTGGTGTCAGTGTGCCCATCTTATCGATCCAAAAAGTTTCTCTCCTGTCAAGTTTCGACATCCTATGCTCATGGGGACTGTTCCTTGGTACCACTTCAGGAATCTAAACCTAATTTGATTCAAATGATGTCATTTTTCTTTTCCAATGATGGGCTACTGCTGAATTAGGATTAGAGTTTCGAATACAGGATCGATGTTCATTCCATCTTGTCTTAGCAGAGCGAGCTGATTTCCCTATGTAGTAGAGTCCACATGGACATTTGATGGCATATATTATATTACTGCTAATGCATGCTCCAAAGCTCTGTAATGTTATTTGTTTACCAGTGCGTGGATGGTTAATCTTGTTCCCTTGAGTAACAAAAATGCAATTTGTACAATGTAGACACGGGTAAGTTCCTGTTCGCTGAGTTATTGGTTCTTTTATTGGGGGCCTTGTCTTCACCAGTTCGTCTCTCAGATTCCTGCTTCTTTGGAAAGCAAAAATTAGAAGTTCCTTGAACAGATTTTGGACTCTAGTGTCATTATTAAATATCTCCCAATGCTTCTTGAAAATGTTCTTAATTCTTCCACTCTGTATTGAAAACTTGGACATGTATACCAAAGCACTGGACTCATTCTTTTCTTTAGATTGTGTGTTCAACAATGTCTCTCAGTCTTGTTAATCCTCTGAGTAGTTGCTTCTATATCTGAGGATTTGTATCCTCGTGCCAGAAACTGGTCTTCCATTGTTGTTTGTTCTTTTATATAGTCTGTGGGATCACTGACTATCCTTTTGACTCGAAGTAACTGACTGTATGTAAGGTTTTGTATTAAGCTCGGTTGGTGGAAACTTAACCTTTGTAACAGATTATTCCTAGCCGTTGATTTCCGGAATAGGCTTGTGGAGTAGCCAACATTAGTTGATTTAACCTTTACATCCAGAAAGTTAATCTCTGTTTCTGACATATCTCTGGTGAATTGAATCCTGCTATCAATACTGTTCAAGTATGCAAAGAAGATATCAAACTCTGCTGCTGTGCCCAACCATATCCCGAAGATATTGTCTATATACCGAATACAGAGATGGATATTTTTCTTCCATTCTGCTTTGGACAGAATGTGGTCAGTCTCGTACTTATACATGAAGCAATTTGCGTACGTAGGGGCCATTGTCACCCCCATTGATGTCCCTGAAATCTGCAGGAAAAAAGTGTTCTTTGAATTGAAAGTATGAATTCTCTGCCCAAACCTGTAGAAGGGTTAGGATGAATTCTTTACATGCTCCTATTTCAGGTGCCCTTAGTAACATCCACTCTATAGCTTCTCTCCCCAGGTTGTGTGGTATTGACGTGTAAAGGTTCTTTACATCTACCATAAACAGTATATGTTCCTGATGAAATACCGTAGATTTAAGGATTTGTAAGAAGTGCGTGGCATCACATATGTATGTTTCAGTTTGTTGGATCAAAGGTTGCAAAAAGAAATCTACATATTTCCCCAGTGGTTGCAGAATGCTGTTAATCCCCGCCACTATTGTTATGCCTGGTGGATGCTGTACGTTTTTGTGTATCTATACAGAAGGACTTTCATCCAAATGTGCAGAGGCTTTAGGTTTTACCTCAGAAGAGGCATCAGCCATCTCAAATTTATTAGCGATACTGACATCTACGGAAGAAGCCACGCTACAAAAAGGCTTCAGTTTTGTACCTACTTATGAAAGGATTTTTGCTTTCAAAAGAAGCAGGAATCTGAGAGACGAACTGGTGAAGACAAGGCCCCCAATAAAAGAACTGATAACTCAGCGAACAGGAACTTACCTGTGTCTACATTTGTACAAATTGCAGTTTTGTTACTAAAGGGAACAAGATTAACCATCCATGCACTGATAAACAAATAACATCAAGGAGCTTTGGAACAAGTAATAGCAGTAATATAACATATGCCATCAAATGTCCATGTGGACTCTACTACATAGGGAAATCAGCTCACTCTGCTAAAACAAGATGGAATGAACATCGATCCCGTATTCAAAACTCTAATCCTAATTCAGCAGTTGCCCGTCACTGGAAAGAAAAAGGACATCATTTGAAACAAATTAGGTTTCAGATTCTTGAAGTGGTACCAAGGAACAGTCCCCATGAGGATATGGTGTCCAACATTGACAGGAGAGAAACTTTTTGGATCAATAAAATGGGCACACTGACACCAAACGGCATGAACGAAGAGATCAACTTTCATTGCTTCATTTAGATGTGATTTTACCCTAGGGTATGGCTTCACACACCAGCACCAATAGAAGTACTGAAATGTTTACATAGCTTTAGTCAATGCGGTACAGATGGTGGGACATAAGGTGTTGCAGAGAGTATGCCTATTCATGCCACCTTTTTTCACACCAGTCTGTCCAGCATTTATATGACCGGCGATCAACATGTTGGGTCGTAATAACTATTGGTCAATAATGCATTGAGATGTAAGAATTTTTGCCAATCTTTAGCACTATAAGAACTGTGACCTACTGTAAACATATATTTTGGTGACCAAACCGTATTCAAATGGAACCATGTATAAGGTAAAAGAATTGTTACATACCGATATTTAAAGAGAACTGTACACCTACTGTTGAGAGAATTGGGGGCGGTAGTTAAAAAGGCATATGAACAGAGTTATTACAGAAAGAGAGAGGTTCTGTTGACTATTGGTGTTGTAAATCTGGTTGGCCAGCATTACAAAATGTGAGAACTGTTTGCAGTTGTATGTGATTTAGAACAGTAAATATTGCCAGAGCGTTAGAACATAGCGTCAGGTTGCCTTGGCAACCGGGGGAAACCCATTAGCTTTGATATACATTCATGCATTGTTACGGCAGCATGTGCCCTAGTGGCAATGAAAGTTATCATATCTACACAAGCGTATGCCATTATCATGAAGTAGGACTGGAGTAGAAAGATACGAATATGTATCCCTTTTTAAAAAAAAAACTCTTAAGCAAAACAACACGCCGCATTAGCCGCGTAGGAAGTCTATAAAATAGATCTGTTCCTATGGTAACGGTGAAAACAACACAATCGGCAGCAGGTAAGAAGGCTACGAGGCAGGGGGATACTGAAAGTATAAAAAGGGGGAATCCGTAATTGAGCAGTCACTTTGTTTCATGCCTTTAGGTGCCTGACTGAACCAAAGCGTTCAGCCACAAGCACGGTTAAGAAATAAGCACCATTGACCACGCATTGCAAGGAAATGACGTGGTGACGAGGTAAGCATGATAGACACATAAACATTAGTATACGCATAAATGAACAAGGATCAGTTTCTAAAATATGCTATTTGGACATTTCAGTGCAGATTGAAAACGATACGGTTATGGTGTGTATTCAGAAGACTACCTTAAGGTAACATTAGAAACATGGATTTTGACAAATGAGTGAACTAAAAAGCAGTATTACTTTGCTGATGCTATGCATGTTGGTTATTTTTGTCTCCTTCCCGAATTTGCTGCAACAACTTTATTACGTGAAATGATGGTATGTGGATTTTTTATTACTTGATTTGCAAACAATTGCTTTTTGGTGTTTCGACATGTGATTTTGAACAAATTATATGGTGTATTAAAATAGAGGTTCACCCTGAGGAAGGAAAATGTGTCTCCGAAATACTTTGCCAATAGAACCTTAAACTGATGTATAACTTGATGTTTAACAGATATGCTGATTCTGCTTTTCATAAGAGATGATTACGAAACAGATATAACAAATAAACTAAGTTTGACCTACTAGAAACCTCTATAGAATTTATTACGAATGAATGGCAACTAAGTATTATATAAAAACGATGAATGGATGGACATAGTGTTAAAAATGACTAAACTTTAAATGTTGGGTAACCCTGAGGGGTACAGTCAGAGAGCGACTGACGAGCTCGGTTTTTCAACCCAGCTTTTTTTGGGTGCATTGAATTTTGGGCCCAGTTGTCTCTGGACCTCCTCTGTCCGTCTGCTCCTCCACAACAAATTCAACCTTTGGAAACAACACATATGGAGAATATATGAACATAAGAGTGGTGCCCACCCATATGCATTGCTGACAGCCCCAAGAGAGGCCTAAACATTCTCCTCATCATTTTCATCGCGACTCGTAGAAATTACATTCTGGTGATCACGATGGTGAAGATACTTTGTGTCCTGTTCCTTCCGATAGACCAGACCCCTGCCCTGTTTGCAGATCGTACCTCCCCACCACAGCCCCCTCCATGCATAAGGACGCTGAGTGCCTTGTCACTTACAACCTGTAGGGGTTAGCCAACAAGCAGCCACAAGGCAAGGAGTGTATGTGTGACTGTCCTGGCAGGTAGTTTCCTTGATGGGCTCCTGCTGTACAAGACCATATCCTCACCTGTAGTAACTGATGTGTCAGGGGAAGGGGAAGGGACATGGGATGTACAACTGTGGTTGGTGGTTGCGGTGGCATAGATGGCTGTGCAGCACCCTTGATGGTCTCCTGCTGTACAAGACCATATCCTCACCTGTAGTAACTGATGTGTCAGGGGGAGGGAAAGGGACATGGGATGTACAACTGTGGTTGGTGGTTGCGGTGGCAGAGATGGCTGTGCAGCACCGGTCATCGATGGCTGTGGTAGTGGTTAAGGCAGTGGTAGTAGTAGCGGTGCTTAATGCCGAGGTGGGCAGAGGTTGTGCTGGGGGTGGTGGTGCTGGCAGTGCTTTCTCGGGTGGCTGTTCTGGCTCTGGTGCTGGCACTTGTCCACAGTGCGTCACCGTCAATGGAAGGTTCACCTGTAGGGAATTTGATGGTCTGTGGCGTGGAATGCACTGCAAACGTTTTGGCGGGTATTCATTAGTGGTGGCCATTGAGTCTCGCGAGCTGCATCTGGCAACATGCAGTGTTTGGAATGAGTATTGGAGTTGCCAGGGAGGACAGGAGGCAGGCAAAGGTCACCATGTTGCTGTGCCCGGGGCGTGGTTAGACACACATAATTACTGATGTCCATTGTGCTATTCCATTACCTCACGGAGAAAGTCCATCTCACATATATTTCCTGTTGAAGGCCATGGTGTGAATGGGAGCACAAAACATTCCAAAGTGCATGGGATATGTTACCTCCACCTTGATTCCTTTCACTGTGAGTGTAATGACTCATGTTATGGATCAAGGTGACCTTTGAGAGTCATGTCCTTGACTCTTGTGGCAGCATCAGTCATTGCGCATTGCATTCTGGGACTTGAAAATGTTTACCTTCAGCCAACCCCAGGCTAGGACTATGCCCATGGCTGCAATGGGTCTTCATGTGTGACTGGGCTACGTGAGACAGTGGGGTGTACCATTGGCCTCTATGGGCCAGGTCTGCTAGACGCCAACCCACAAGGTAGGTGATCAGATTACAGTGAGCTGTGGATGCTATAAATTGTGGCACACAACGTTCACAAGTCCTATGTGCTTGTGGTAGTCCGAGGGCAAAATTCACAAAACTCAAAAGGAAACTGCAGTTTTAGCTTTGGCTGACAAAGTCAGGCAATATCCCCCTGTGGGTTAATGCCAGCAGACATGAAAATCCATTAACTTCCGATTCCCAGGGATCTGCAGCCTGTGGCTCGCCCAGTGTTTTGAACTACGACTCCCATGACCCCCCACCATTGATTACGCTGCCTACGGCATTGGGAGTTGTAGTCCAAAACACCTGGAGAGGCAAAGGATGCAAACCCCTGGTACACAATGTCTAACACCCACTCATGTCTTAAGAGAAGTAACGACCACTCTTAAGTGCATGCCAACAAATGGGTCTTTGGGGTTACTCTATCACAATGGCTTTGCAGAAAGGATTTTTCAGACAAGTCCACATTCCATGATGGGGGCTGCTATAGAGTGAGGTGTGTATGCAAAGCTCATAACGTCGATTTTCATATTTTGTTTAAAGATCCATTTTAACCGCTCCTGACTCATAATGTTTCTTACTAGCGCCCCATGGGGGGTGCCTGTATGAGTTGCAGCCGCTGTTATCATTGTATAAGTTAAAGGGTCTTCTGCTCTCATGCTGCCTGGACATAGTGTTAGATCAGTATGGTTTCCACAGTCCTCGCAGTGTCTTTGTGACTTTACAGTTTGCACTGGGGCATGAGTGACAGCTCGTTTAATATTGTTTTGCACATTCCACGAAAAACATGTTTTAGTTTATCTGCGCCACAAAATCTCCCGTTGAAACTCTTCTGCTAGAGCTCTGCAAACGGATTCTACGGGTGCGCAGAAACGCCTTCAGTAATGGTCACAGAGCACGGATTCTACGGGGGCACAGAAACGCCTTCAGTAATGGGTGCAGAGCACGGATTCTACGGGTGCGCAGAAACGCCTTCAGTAATGGTCACAGAGTACGGATTCTACGGGTGCGCAGAAACGCCTTCAGTAATGGGTGCAGAGCACGGATTCTACAGGTGCGCAGAAACGCCTTCAGTAATGGTCACAGAGCACGGATTCTACGGGGGCGCAGAAACGCCTTCAGTAATGGGTGCAGAGCACGGATTCTACGGGGGCGCAGAAACGCCTTCAGTAATGGGTGCAGAGCACGGATTCTACGCGTGCGCAGAAACGCCTTCAGTAATGGTCACAGAGCACGGATTCTACGGGGGCACAGAAACGCCTTCAGTAATGGGTGCAGAGCACGGATTCTACGGGTGTGCAGAAACGCCTTCAGTAATGGTCACAGAGTACGGATTCTACGGGTGCGCAGAAACGCCTTCAGTAATGGGTGCAGAGCACGGATTCTACAGGTGCGCAGAAACGCCTTCAGTAATGGTCACAGAGCACGGATTCTACGGGGGCGCAGAAACGCCTTCAGTAATGGGTGCAGAGCACGGATTCTACAGGTGCGCAGAAACGCCTTCAGTAATGGTCACAGAGCGCGGATTCTACAGGTGCGCAGAAACGCCTTCAGTAATGGTCACAGAGCACGGATTCTACGGGGGCGCAGAAACGCCTTCAGTAATGGGTGCAGAGCACGGATTCTACGGGGGCGCAGAAACGCCTTCAGTAATGGGTGCAGAGCACGGATTCTACGCGTGCGCAGAAACGCCTTCAGTAATGGTCGCAGAGCACGGATTCTACGGGGGCACAGAAACGCCTTCAGTAATGGGTGCAGAGCACGGATTCTACGGGTGCGCAGAAACGCCTTCAGTAATGGTCACAGAGTACGGATTCTACGGGTGCGCAGAAACGCCTTCAGTAATGGGTGCAGAGCACGGATTCTACGGGTGCGCAGAAACGCCTTCAGTAATGGTCACAGAGCACGGATTCTACGGGGGCGCAGAAACTCCTTCAGTAATGGGTGCAGAGCACGGATTCTACGGGGGCGCAGAAACGCCTTCAGTAATGGGTGCAGAGCACGGATTCTACTCGTGCGCAGAAACGCCTTCAGTAATGGCCACAGAGCACGGATTCTACGTGGGCACAGAAACGCCTTCAGTAATGGTCACAGAGCACGGATTGTACGGGTGCGCAGAAACGCCTTCAGTAATGGTCACAGAGCACGGATTCTACGGGGGCGCAGAAACGCCTTCAGTAATGGGTGCAGAGCACGGATTCTACGGGTGCGCAGAAACGCCTTCAGTAATGGTCACAGAGCACGGATTCTACGGGGGTGCAGAAACGCCTTCAGTAATGGGTGCAGAGCACGGATTCTACGGGGGCGCAGAAACGCCTTCAGTAATGGGTGCAGAGCACGGATTCTACGGGTGCGCAGAAACGCCTTCAGTAATGGTCACAGAGCACGGATTCTACGTGGGCGCAGAAACGCCTTCAGTAATGGTCACAGAGCACGGATTCTACGGGTGCGCAGAAACGCCTTCAGTAATGGTCACAGAGCACGGATTCTACGGGGGCGCAGAAATGCCTTCAGTAATGGGTGCAGAGCACGGATTCTACATGTGCACAGAAACGCCTTCAGTAATAGTCACAGAGCACGGATTCTACAGGGGCGCAGAAACGCCTTCAGTAATGAGTACAGAGCACGGATTCTACGGGTGCGCAGAAACGTCTTCAGTAATGGGTGCAGAGCACGGATTCTACGGGGGCGCAGAAACGCCTTCAGTAATGGGTGCAGAGCACGGATTCTACGGGTGCGCAGAAACGCCTTCAGTAATGGTCACAGAGCACGGATTCTACGTGGGCACAGAAACGCCTTCAGTAATGGTCACAGAGCACGGATTCTATGTGGGCACAGAAACGCCTTCAGTAATAGTCACAGAGCACGGATTCTACAGGGGCGCAGAAACGCCTTCAGTAATGAGTACAGAGCACGGATTCTACAGGTGCGCAGAAACGCCTTCAGTAATGGGTGCAGAGCACGGATTCTACGGGGGCGCAGAAACGCCTTCAGTAATGGGTGCAGAGCACGGATTCTACGGGTGCGCAGAAACGCCTTCAGTAATGGTCACAGAGCACGGATTCTACGTGGGCACAGAAACGCCTTCAGTAATGGGTGCAGAGCACGGATTCTACGTGGGCACAGAAACGCCTTCAGTAATGGTCACAGAGCACGGATTGTACGGGTGCGCAGAAACGCCTTCAGTAATAGTCACAGAGCACGGATTCTACGGGTGCGCAGAAACGCCTTCAGTAATGAGTACAGAGCACGGATTCTACAGGGGCGCAGAAACGCCTTCAGTAATGGGAGCAGAGCACGGATTCTACGGGTGCGCAGAAACGCCTTCAGTAATGGGTGCAGAGCACGGATTCTACGGGTGCACAGAAACGCCTTCAGTAATAGTCACAGAGCACGGATTCTACAGGGGCGCAGAAACGCCTTCAGCAATGAGTACAGAGCACGGATTCTACGGGTGCACAGAAATGCCTTCAGTAATGGTCACAGAGCACGGATTCTACGGGTGCACAGAAACGCCTTCAGTAATAGTCACAGAGCACGGATTCTACAGGGGCGCAGAAACGCCTTCAGTAATGGGAGCAGAGCACGGATTCTACGGGTGCGCAGAAACGCCTTCAGTAATGGGTGCAGAGCAGGACGAGAAAGGAGCGCCTTGTTTTTTAGCATCCACTGGCAGTTGGCCCACAACAGAGACCAATGGTCGCCGCGTGCATGCCCATTCACCCCAAACTGGGGGAAAGAAGCATGTTGACCTAATTGGAAGAGCCAGCCCAGGCCCTGCATGTAGTGTGATAGGGGCGCAATAGAAACGGATCAGAATGCCCCACACTGTCCAAAGTATGTGAAGCTACAATTAGGGCATGGGGGCAGCTAAATGCGAACTATGTTCTTTGGTAGTAGGTGTGGCTGGAACGCTGCTTGGGACCGGAAGCTAGCCATGCTATATGGGGCCTATAATATCACACTAGATGAATTCAGAGGATGCTTCTAGAAACGTTAGCACATTCGTTCTTGATGTATTCAAAAGTTGCTATACATATGGTACTCTAAAACGTGAATTGGCTCTTTTGTAATATGTGTTCAATGTAAGGAAATTGGCGACACATGTTTCAGACACTTGAGGTTTTTCAAAGGTATTTGATTTCAACTGCAAATGATCTGTACTTTGGTTAGTTGGGCAGGTGTTCCTGGCAAATAAGAAGGGTTGTGGGTTTTGGCTACCACCAACGGTATGTCCTGATGTTGAGGAACTAAAGGCCTATGGGCCTTTTCTCTCTAAGACTCTTCTTTCACTCAGTGCCAATCACTTCACAATCACTTCTTAAACTACCTCTCTACTCACTGGCCACACAAACCCGCACACTAACATTGTAGTACCACTTGCACTCTCTAGCCAATACCTCACCCACTCCACAATCCTTCTCCACACTCTGCCGCTCTCCCTCCCGCTGGTCACTTGGTCATTCTCACCTGTACTGCTAACTTCACCCGAATAACCCACACCTTCTACTTCCTGTTCCTGCCTTCTATTTCCCCTCCTCTCTGGGGATTGGTCTATTTTCGCTGGCCCTGTCTTTCCCCGCCAAGGTATGTTTGTGTGTTGGAACGGCTGAGTCTGGCCCCCGCCCATTTACCTCACGTGAGTTTGCAGAAGGGCGGCCATGGTGTCTCAGCATGGTAAATGTCCATGTTTCTGTTACAGGATGTGGTGCTAGGTGTTCCTGTTATAGTCAGTATAGGAAAGGGTGGCTGCTTTTCCCTCTTCCAGTCTCTGGTAGACTAGTGGGATTTGGTCTCATTGCGCGGCATGGCGGCGCCTTCCGGGGGCCTGGCAATGTTTATCTCTAGGCTGCGTAAGAGAGCAACTTCGGTCGGCATCTTCCTTTCTTCTAGCGGTGTGCTACCGCAGCCAATTCTGCACTTAAGCGAGGGCGTTGGCTTCGTCCGAACCTTTTCCTTTCCGACCATCTGCAGGTTCTCATTTCAGGATGTGGGGCACTTGTTTTAGTTTTCTCGCTTGGGATTCTCTGCTTACCTCCTGGACAAAACGGGCGGTCTCTAAAACAGAAGCAAGACACTGGCAAGTATCTTGTTGAGGTAAGTCTTGAGTACTGGCCTTGTCACACAGGCAAACGTGCCAGTGCCACACAACATCAGAGGATGCTGGGTCCAGAAGTGGTATTTTGAGAATCACCAGATCACCCCCCATTGAGTCCCCACCATAAGGCAACACCTGGCAACGAATTGAGACAGTGTGCCCTTAAGGGAACTAGCCATGGGATTACATGGAGATGGCACTGTCATCTCAAAACCTACCTGGCTTCCCACACCTGTGCCCAGTCAGTTTTCATCTGCGTTAGGAATAGACATGGGTTAAATATGATTAAAGCTTTACACACTAATACAGAAATGCATGTGAGGCTAAACAGGCAAGGACAGCTTGAAAGTGTTGGGATGGAAATTAGCCTATCCAACCACTAGGCACTTCCAAATAAGGCAAACCCCATATGAGGCACTGTAACCTACAAGGGGGACCAGTCTGCACCACCTGGTACCATACAAAGACCTTGTAGCGCCTAGAAGTGGATGCTTAGCACTAGAAATGCCCACACTCCACAATGCCATTTTGTAATAGGCCCCAAACGAGGCAGACCACAGACCCATGCTGCTCACGGTACCCGTTCACAGAGCCCAATTTCTACACAGAATGCTGGCTCATCTCGAGCCTTGCTCCTGCGGAAGTCCATTTCATCTTGTCCCTGCAGTGTTGCAAATATTCAGTATCGCCTTCAGGAATGAGCACGACACAGAGCGTGAGACAGTACCAGGCCCTGTGCAGTGTCCATTCATCTCCACTAAACTGCCATTGAGCCTCTAACCCCCACTCAGCCAGACCGATACTGGCTGCACATCACTCACCCAACCCCCACACCATCTGCTCTGTGATAAGCACCGGACCCCCAGGTCCTAACCTCCATAAAGTGCCCATGGCAGATCTAAAGCCCACGTGGCTGTATTTCTCCATAGCAACAGCACACGTCTCCAGTAACATGAGATACCGGGAAGGGTAAATCAAAGATCAATCCCTAGAGGATTGATCAATGGAGCCCTTTCCCTGGCACCCCTTTCTTGTGCCGCCCAGGTGCCTGCCATAACAAATGAATAGTCCGTTTTAGTTGTTTAGTTTAGCTATGAAACATTGTGTTTTATGCCTGCCCTGAACTTCACTGCTAGGATAAGCCCAGCTGACCCATGTGCCTCGAGATCGATGGGGAAGAACCAGCCAATTATCGCCTGGCATTCCCTATGGAGCAGGCCCATGTGTAGGGTGCCTCCAATCAGGAGCACCAAAATGTCCAGTATATGGATGATGCTTTTCGTGTTTATAACACCATGTTTGATGATGTAAAACCAGAGCGCTCTTGAGCATCAGAGTTCTTTGCTGGCACTTGTATTTTTTAAGAGTAAACCTTGTTATCCTTGGAAAGCTATCTCTTCGCTTATTTCCTTAGCGGGTTGTATTTACTCTGGAGTGTGCGTATAGAGGGAATTGCCTTCAAAAATTGTCAAGGACTTAACTTAAACAAGGCTGCGTTTTAGCCCCTCTTTTGTTTAGTTTGTTCATTTCGGATATTATTTTAGCTTTTTCTACCATTTGGTATTTTCCCCTGTCATTGGGGGTTTACTAGCTAAATTACCTTTTGTATGCTGATGATATGGTGCTAATGGATTTTACTCTAATAGCGCTTCAAAGTCAACTCTCTGCGCTGGAGCAGTATTGTAAGAAAAATGGGTTACAAATCCACATTGCTAAAACAAAGGTTTTTTCATTTAATCCGAGTAAGAAAAAGCGATATCGTTTTTATAAGTGGTTTTTGGAACAGACAGCCTTGGAGAAAGTCTTTAACTTTGTAAATTTGGCCTTTTACTTGGTTGGCGGTTCGGGCAATAAGGAGATCTTTGAATACAAGAAGGCTAAGATATTATGCTTCCCAAGCAAGAAAAGTCAATAGGAAATTTGGGGAGTTTTCTGTATTACCTGTGATTGAATTTAACAGGAAAGTCAGTTCCTGTTATCCTCTATGGGGCAGAGACTTTATTATTGAAGCGACAAATGATTGGTCTTGTTTAGAAGGCACCTTTTGTAGTAAATTGTTGAGTTCTGCTCGCGGGTGCCTTTTCTCGCACCAGGACTGGCCTGCTGGGCGGAGCGGCACCCGCGAGCAGAGCATGTCGGATGCACCGGCACCATTCTGAATGGTGCCGGTGCACCCGACCTCCCCATTCCCATTGAGCCTTTTGGGCTCAATGGGAATGTGGAGTAAAAGTTTCCGGCCCCTGGCAATGGGGAAATGCAGGGTCCGTCAGCGTTGTAATGGCCCTGTATTTTCCCATTGCCAGGGGCCGGACATATTTGCAAGTTTGGCGGCAGCCTGCCGGTTTTACCGGCAAGGCTACCGCCAAACTTGTAATGAGGCCCATTGTCTTAACAGTTGGGTAATTTGGAAAATAATGTATCCTTGATGGGAAAAATATTAAAAGCAGAGGCACATTCAATATGGTGGAATCTTAAATTGCTTAAAGATAGCAAGTTTAACAATTCTTTTAATGATTGGGTTTCGAAATGTGAGGCTTGTATGGGTCAGCATGATTTCAGCCTGGAAATAAGTAACAGAAATGCCATCAATTGCAAAAAGAAGCTTTTGGAACAGGATTGGATACAGCTTGTCTTTAATCTTTACCCGATTTACGAGATAATGGAGACTAGTTTTTTTAAAATAGTTTTCTCTTTGAAAGATAAGGAGTCTAGATTCTGGACTTAAAAAATAAATCTGGTATTCAGCATGCAATGAATATTGTGTGTAATGGTAACCTTTTCTTGCATACTGCTATCGTTACACTACATTTCTAGACAAGAAAGAAATGTAGTTTAATGCTAGCCCTATGCAGGTAAATGGTACCATTACACACGATATTCATTGCATGCTGAAGGCCAGATGTAGCATATAGTATATTGGCCACAACATACAGCACTGTAGCTCTCTACACTACTGGGCATTGGATCTTGAATGTTCTGTTGAACTATGACATTAGTTAAGTGTGATTTTTAAAATGCAGATGATTTGAGGAACACCATAAAAAGAGGTCGATTGGTGAGCAAGCTATGGGATTTGTATCTGTGATAGGTCTTTCTACAGGCTATCCACCTTCATATGCTTGATCAAACATATTTAGGGTTTCCTGTTTTCCAACTCTTTTTTTTTATTCTCTGGCTAACACTTTTTCAAAGCTTTAAAAAAATGTGAGACAAAACAGGCTATGACAAAGCCACTGTTGCCTCTTTTATAGCTATTAGTTTGCCAACCACTGCCATGCATATGTTCAGGTACTCGCACGATTTGCCAGCTGTTGCCATTTTATGGACAGATACCACTGTTAAGGTAGTGCCTGCAAAGGCCCATCTCCTTTCCACACAAAAACCCAAACTGTGGCCTTTATCACTGCGCGTTTAATCATGTCAGCTTAGGTTCTGCATGCTCGTGCATTGTAAAGGAAAAGGTATACCGTTGTTTCATCGACAGTCATTTTTTACGACTGCCTTTTTTACAAGTAAAGAATTATGAAAAAGGTCTTTGAAATTTTGGGTGGGGTGGGAAAGGGCGGATAAGGGTTTGGAGTGTCGGGAATAGTTAAAAATAAGTGTCATAAGTGGCCGAGACTGCTACAAACAGTGCTCTTCCTGCACAGGGTAGACAGTAGCAAAAGACTCCATGTAGATACAAAGTGCTGCACTGGTAACAATGGACACACAGCTAGCACACCGCACGCTCTCTGCGTTGTGTGTGATTTTAAGAGCTTGTGCTGACACTGCCACAAACAGCGCTCCTCCTCCACAGGGTAGACAGTAGCAAAAGACTCCATGTAGATACAAAGTGCTGCACTGGTAACAATGGACACTCAGCTAGCACACCGCACGCTCTCTGCGTTGTGTGTGATTTTAAGAGCTCATGCTGACACTGTCACAAACAGCACCCCTCCTCCACAGAGTAGACAGTAGCAAACGACTCCACGTAGGTACAAAGTGCCGCACTGGTAACACTGAGCACACAGCTAGCACACCGTGGTCTCCACGTGGTGTGTGTGATTTTAAGAGCTTGTACTGATACTGCCATAAACAGCGCTCATCCTCCACAGGGTAGACAGTAGCAAAAGACACCAAGTAGATACAAAGTGCTGCACTGGTAACAATGGACACACAGCTAGCACACAGCAGTGGTATGTGCAAGTGTTTTTGTTTGTAAGCCCAACTACTGAAGTGGGGGAAGGGCTGTTTCTCTGCTAGGGTTTCCAAGTTGAATATGTTGCGGGTGAGGTACTGTTTGTGAATGAAGGGGTGGCGGGATGTGGCTCTCCCAGTGACTGACTGGTTCCGGGTGTAGATTGCCTCTTTTCCCCAGGGAACAGGGAAGCTGGTCCCTTGGGGTACATGAGGTTTTCTGTTGTGTGATGAGGCAGCTTCAGGTCTGTGGTTCCCCCATGATCTGAATGAGTCTTGGGAAGTCTTCACTCGCCCCCAATTAACAGGGAAGGGCCCATACAAACATTCTTATTGATTTTCATATAAGGATCCTGTCAGAATCTATAACATATTACATCAATCCTACTTCACATTTATTAGATTAAATGAGAATACAATAAGTATTTCGGCGTCATATACGTTTTTATAAAGTTATTTTTATTGATCCGAAAAATCCCACTAGTTTCTCACAAGTTCTAATGCGTTCCTTATAGGATTCTTATATGGCATTTTTGTATTGGGGGTCCATTGAAATGGGAGGGGATCTGCAGAACCTCTATAGGTTTCGAGCTTCTCTGACCCCCGTGTTCAGGATGTAGGGAAGGGAAGCAGTGCTCTGAAACCAGATCAGTGCACTGTCTCTGTCACAGAAGATAGAGGCAGGGATTGCATTCCCCTACAGAGTCAGTTTCATTATGAGGTAAACGTGTGCATGGTAGTATATTTCAGGGTTATTTTAAATGAAGTCATCTGTAATCGGAAAACAAACTTGAATCCGAGATTGCAGATGCTCCATATTAAGTGAGAGCTGCAAATTCCCTTTGTTATTGTAAATCCAGAACTGCACGACCAGCTAAATTCCTTTCACCTGACCTGAGAGAGGTTTGGTTCTCCGCAGAAGCAAATACTCAAAGTATTATATTTTAATGAATTCTAGTGCATGCTGTTCACATGTTAGAGTTGTAATCTGCCGCCCATTTCTTAACCATTAGTACCCCGGCCGTCATATTTTCTGGAACTTCCGTGCACCCATTGGAGTCTTTCCTAGCCTTACCTCACCGGTAATTCATCTCCTGTCATTGTGTCTGCCACGGTCCGAAGCATTCCTTCCCATTTCGTTGAGAGAGTTTGCATCATCTCGGCCACCATTTCTTCTCCTGCAGCATCACCTACTACTGAATCCCTACAGCCTCTACTAGCACTTGACACCTGATGTCAAGTGCTACCCTTGCACTTGCCACCAGCTGGCCGCACTTGTATTTATTGCCCTTATTTATTGTCTTATTTATCTATTCTGTTATCCTATGTACTGCACTGCCCCCTCCCCTTTCCCCCTGCACTTCTCCCCTTCCTCCCTCCCCTGCACTTGCGCGATCTCAATGTCACCTGGCCTAGTGGGATCGTTGTCTCTGTCTTCCCTGTTTCCCCTCCCTTGACTCGCCATGTCTTGAAACACTTGTGTATAGGCACGTTATAAATGCCATATCATATCATATCATATCATACAGATCCACAATTTAATCCGTGATTACATTAACATTGGCGCAGATCTAAATTAAAAAAATCTTAATCCAACCTGAATCTCATACTTTTTATTTAAACGCAGCTTTCATTTTTGTTATTCAACTCTATTTATATGGAGCAGCAGGAAGCATTCCTTCCAACATGGCTCCCTGTCGCTCCAGATCAATAAACCTGAATGCGTAGTCTAGTCTTTCCAGACTAATGGGTACTGTAACTGCAGCGTTCATTACAGAACCGAAGCGTTGAGGATCTTAACGCTGTACAAAACAATTAGTATCCCAGGGCTTTTCACCCCGGAATACTAATAGCAATAAGACCCCCGCCGGTGGAGGGGGGGATTACCGCATCAGTTAATGCCCCTGAGGCCTTTGTAACTATGGGCCCCAGGGGCATTACCTGATGCGGTAATGCCCCCCTGGCACAGGGCTTATTGCCTAATTAAAGTCCCATTTGTGATCCACCATAGGCATTACAACTGGGTCCATGTCAGCAGGGTTGCCTTAATCTTGTCCAGGCTTTTCAGCCAACACCACCTTGTATTCTGGGGCTCTTTTAGTTCCAGTTGGGGTCTATCATTCCCATCATGTGAATCACCATGTATTGCTTACAGTGCAGGAATGGATTATGTAGATCAGGGTTGTCTAACTTCAGGCATCGAGGACCGGAATCCTGACAGTTTTTCAAGATATCTCTCATTAATATTCATGAGAAAATATGTGCATACATTTAGAATCAGTGTATGCAAATGTATCACATGAATATTAATGAGTAGTATCCTGAAAATCTGACATGTTTCTGGCCTTCGAGGCCTGGAGTTGGTCAACCCTGATAGATCCTAGTGACATGTGGCCAGTTAGCAACTCCTGCACTAGGCTGGTGGGGTCTGTTTTAAAGTTGCCCCTGTTGCCTTTTATGTGTTATACTAGTGTAAAAGCATGTTTACACGGGCTAAAGTGCTGGCCTAATATATTTCCTATGGCAACAGCTCCCTCTAGCGGTGACAACAGGTGAAGCGGGCAGTCTCTACTGCGCATGCCTGCATCAGACAAACATATATCTGGCCTTTTATTATATTCTATGATGTATTGTAAGATACTGTAGTTTTGTTAAAAGACGTTCAACTTGGCATTGCAATCATGCAAGGAATAATTTCATGTATGATTCAATTTTAAAAGTATTTGGGAGATTATCATGCTATTTAACTGTATGATTTTCTTTGTGATTTAGTCCGTTTTTCTGCCACAATGATTTTGTAGACTTTGTTTAAAGAAAAACAGCGAATATGATACACGGTGCCTGGTTGCGCTCCACATATCATTAGGACAACTGCTTGAAGGTCTAATCTGCAGCCTATCTGCAAGGAGAGTCATGCCTCGCCCTGCTGTGTTAACTGGAAATAACAGAATATAGTTCTTCTGTGTTAACGGGGCATCATGGAAGCTAATGGAACTTGTCTTGGGAGGATAGCTCAGAGGCAACGTGCTGGCCTTGGAAGTAAGACGACATGGAGCACCACAGGTTTGATTCCCCGGGTCCGTGCTTAGAAACCTCTGGGTATTAAGAGCGTTACAAATAACCTATCATCATATCAACCATAATGTGGACTGGGAATAACTGATCATTGCCATACAGTGTTAGCTCGGAACAATGGAATCTGTTCCTGCTGTATTACCTGGAGGTAATAAAATGTCCCCCCCAGACCGATCTAACTTGGTATTTACATACTATCATGCTATCATAAAGTCCCTGTATGACAACCTTACCGAAATGGCTTTGTTGGTACATCCCCCAGATCTTGCAGTGAGGTGGTCTTTAATAATTCTTACTCACTTTGGGCTCACATTGCTGACAAAATGGGTTTCTTTCATATTCCTCCTTTACCCTAAATTGGCCACAACGTCCTTGGAGATAACACTGAATCCCCCTTTAACGTGGTTTTGTATCCTATGTTGGCCAACGTTGACATGTCTCACTAAAATTACCAAATATTATTTGGTGAAAGTCACCAAAACCTTCTGTTAGCAGGGCACCTGATATATGTGTGGCGAGGTATGAGGGTGCCGAGGGTTTGTGTGCTGGGTGGGGACAGGTGGCAGTGCTTACAAAATGGCTTCTTGTTCCAGCACCGTTTTGATGGTCCAATCACTGAACAGAAATGCATGCTTTGCCACTTCTGGGATGCCATTGATTGTAACTATCCTATTACTGTTTCCTTTGAGCCGTGTTTGTTATCTGCAGTTGGAGGAGACTGTTGGAGGGCTCTGAGAGGGCTCAATGTTCATTCATCAACAGTGTTTTTTTCGATGTGTGTTTTGCCAGGTTTTTTTAAACTCATCGAAAGTGTGAAGGTAAGGAGTTGGGTCTGAGAGGAAGGTACCAATTGTGCTGTGAGTGAGTGAGACTGATTTGGAAGCTGAGAGTAGAAACGTGGGGGTTTGAGAGTAGTTGTGAGAAATGCTGGGTATACATGTGTGTGTGTGTGAGAGAGAGAGAAAGAGAGAGGGGGATGCAAAAGGCAGGAAGTTAAAGGAGGATAGAGGCAGGGGTAGTGTTGGGAGCAGGAGTGAGAGAGTGGTAAGAACAGGGTGTGGAGAGAGATATAGAGAGTGGGAGGTAAGGCCTGGAACCAGAGTAAAGGGAGAAAACGGTTGTTGGGCAAAGATAGTAGAAGAAAGAGAGAGAGAGAGAGAGAGAGAGAGAGAGAGAGAGAGAGAGAGAGAGAGAGAGAGAGAGAAGAGAGAGAGAGAGAGAGGCAGGGAGGGAGGAGGATGTGAGAGGAGACAGCAAGTGAGGAGAAGCTGAGGAGTCGGCCATCTGGAGGGAAATAACAGACCAACCCGGTAGGCCGCCATTAGTCTAGATAAGACTGTGTCTTAAGGCTGCTCTAGGGTGAGGGACATATCTTGCTATTAGGGGCACCCTGGCTGTAGTCAACTGTTTTCAGGGAGAACTGGGGTGAAATAGGGAGGTGGGAACCTACCACAAGGTTGAGGAAAGGTACAGAGACTACCCCTATTAGGGGAACCCCAACGGCCTCGCATATAAAGTTGGAAATTATCAGTTGTTGTTGTCGAGAGGTCTATTAAGCACTAAGTTGCTTTCTGCATGTCCTGGTGCAGAGCGTTGAGAAAGGGCCATGGCACCAGCAGAAAGAAGGACTGGCAGCAGCACAAGACTGCGCCCCCGGAAGGATAGAGCCTTGACGGAGGAGGAGGCAAGGGCCTTGCAGCTGCAGCAGATTGATGCTGGAGGTAAGGAGAGTGCTGGCTTGAGAGGGAGCATGTATGGAAACCTTACTGGGGAGAGGGTGGGAAAGCTGAAATTCCCTGAGCATTTTACAATGGTGCATGTGCCTTAAAGGAAGCCAGTGACATTGGGACACCCGCAGCACAGTTACATAGGGCACATCACATGCGCGCCAGAGCGCTCATGGAGACCGGACAAGCAACAGTGTCTCATGTCAGCTCTGTTGGCTGAGGGGGGGCTTGCGGCGCGACGCTGGTCCTGAGGGAGCCTCAGGCCAAGATACAACATTGGCGACAAGGAGGTTGCATCCTGTTACACGGACCCGCGGAATCATAGCAGCAGTGAGTTCAAAGCGTGTCGGCTGCATCAAACATTTGTCTCACGCCGCGGGATCAGCACCAGTGATGCAATCAGCTGCCATTTTGTTGCAATGTGGTGAGGGAGGTTGTGGCTCCTGTGGGAGTGGGAATGCACCTCCCACGCACCAAGTTACTATGACTCTTGTGTCATGACAAGAAAAGGAGGAAATAATGGTGATGAAATGAAAGGGAGATAAGGACATGTGAATAACAAAATTCCAATGAGGCAGAAGATAGTTGCAACGTGAAGGCAGAAGATAGCACCGTTGTGTTTCACTCATTCACACCCATCCTGCGTATGGCTGTAAAGACACAGTGGGTGGTGGTACCTTCGCCCACAGGCCTGCTAACACACTCGATTTCTTCAAGTGAGTTGCGGCCCTTGGACAGGAAAATAAGGATGCCTGTGCGCTCACCATCATGCCAGATGACAAGCAAGCAGGCGGGGCACAAGTGGAAGCACCCCCAGTTGCACTGGGAGGGTCTCGAGTCCCATGCCAGAATTTGATTTATCCGGGGCTCCATCGAGTTTTGGCCCCGAGGTGGAGTGCCTGGATCAAACGCATGGACAATTACTTCAAGGCCATGGGAGAGACGGATGAAGAGAACATGGTAGCCAGGCAGCTATACTCTGCTGGACCGGCTGTCCATCAAATTTTCCCAGCTCTTCAGCTGGCTGATGGGACCTATGCTGGGGCGAAGATTGCACTGCGGGAACACTTCATGCCACTTGCAAATGTAGACTCTGAACGGTTTATTATGTGCAGTACTAAACGAAAGGACGATGAGTCCCTGGACACATTTCATGGTCGTCTTTGATGCATGGCAATATCCTGCGACTGAGACAACGAGCAGGCAATGATACGTAATCAGCTCATCCAAGGATGTATGTCTGGGAAACTGCAGCGTCAAGCGCTGAGGGAGCCAGGCCTAATGCTGCCACGAATCCTGGAGCTGAGAAGATCACATGAAGTGGCGGAAACTAGGGCATCCAAAATGGATGCTGCTCTTCGACCTGGGAAGGCGGAAGAGGTATGTGCTGTGGGGTGTGGCGAAGGCATGAGTGAAGCACGTCGACCGGCAGGCAAACCAAGGTACAGAGGTGGCAGAAACCCTGATTCATGCCTGAAATGCAGCTATGATTTGCCACTCCTCGCAGAATGCCCCGGACAAGGAAAAGCGTGCTGTAGGTGTGGTGCAATGGACCACTATGCGTGCATGTGCCGTGCACCACTGCCGGTGGTGGTAAAGAGAGGACCCATCCGGGCAGAGTTTTTCAGACAACAGCGGCCGTCCAACGTGACCCTCGTGGACCAAGAAGAGGAGAGGATCAATATTGAGACTGAATAGGAAGAGGGTGATGAAAACATCTTCTTCATCTCAAGTTACATGGTGTGAAGTTCTTCTCCAAGACTCGACCTAAGAGTGGGATGCCACCAGGTCGTATTACACCCGGACTCTTGATAAATAATGACATTCACCACGCGCGTTAGACTGTATTTGTACAAGCGCCTGAGCTTCGGGGTGTCTTTGCCAGCCAAAGTATTTCAAAATATAATGCGTGGAGCACTGGTGAACTTGGAGGGAGTCCTGAACATTAGTGAAGACATCCTGGTGTTCGCCAAGTCAGAAATGGAACCCATGTCATGCCTCGTGAAGACCCTCGAGTGCATCCAGGAGTTGGGACTGACATTACACAAGGAGAAGTGCGAATTACTGCGAACGAGCATTGAATTCTTTGGATTCGTCTTCAAGAAGGGTAGTGTGTCACCAGACCCTGGAAAAAGTCAAAGACATCATGGCGAAGCCCCCGGAAAATGTGACAGGGGTCTGCAGTTTCCTGGGCATGTTCATCAAAAACCTGGCCATGAAATCTGAACCCCTGAGGAACCTCATCCGGAAGGATTTCAACTGGCAATGGGGCCCTCTTGAACAGGCGGCATTCGAGGATGTGAAGGGAGCTCTAACAGCTGATGACACCATGCCATTTTTTTACCCCTCTTTGCCATCAGAGGTGGTGGTGAACGCCTGCCCATTCGGACTGGGAGCTTTCCTGATGCAGAAGGACAGCCGTGGAGAAGACCGGCCTATAGCCTATGCCAATCGTGCTCTATCGGACACCGAGCAACGGTACTCCTAGATAGAGCGGGAGGCTCTGGCAGTACTGTGGGGATGCCGGCGCTTCCGCCTGTACGTGCTGGGCAGGCCAGTGACGGTTGTGACAGACCATAAGCCTCTGCTGCTGATCATGGCAGGATCTTCATCCAAGCCACCAGCACTGATCGAGCGATGGATGCTGGCCCTGTTGGAGTACGGGGTGTCGCTGATCTACCGGACAGGGACCAACAATGCGGTGACCACTTGTCACGGCATCCCCGGGCCACGAGGGACAAAGAGCAATGAAACAAGTGTCGAGGAGGCCGATAAATACGTCCAACTCCCGATGGAGTCTGCAACCCCGAATTGCATTCCCCTTGAAGAGTTGGAGAAGGCGTCTGAAGGTGACAAGTGATTCCAAATCCTAAGAGACGTGCTCCGACGGGGGGAGTTGAAGTCACTGCTGGAGGGCTTAGGCAAGAGAACGCAAGAGGGAGCTGCAGGCCGAGATGCAACAATTGGCAGCATGCAAATGAGGCCATGATGTGAACTATTTCAGCTCTGGGGGAAACGTCATGAAGTCTCACTCCTTGTCTTCTACTTGACAGGAAAATGTGACAACTTTTCTGGCTGATTTGGAAGATAGTGTCTATGTGACTGGAGATGTCTCAACAGACCTGGAGGGACGAACAGAGTTTTAAGTGGGAAAAAGAATCAAAGGGGACGGGGGTCTAGTTAGGAGGTGTGGCCTAGTTACAGGTTGTCGGGTGGCGGGGGAGGATGGGTGCGCACCCAGGATGGGGGGAGCAGAGTTTTGCACCATATATGTTAAAAGAACCCCAGGCATGCCTTTAGGTTGATGCCATCTTGGCTGCAAGTGTAAGCAGGTGTGCTCTTCCAGGAGGGAAGAAGGGGTGCTTTACCACCCTATTCATTTGATTCTCTAACATTAACCATGACAGCCTGGTTGCAACCTATTTTCATCCCAATCATCGTTTCGTTCTTTTCTTACCAGTCTAAATATTTAAATATGTATAATGTCTATGTGCATGCATGCTAAAATATTATGTTTGGGTGCGCCTCGGGCGGGGAGGGGCAGCCTGGCGTGTGGCCTGCAGGCTCCCCCTCTTTCACCTAAAGTGACTGAGGGCTAGTCAGTCTCACGAGGCAAGCAGAGCGCCTGCCAAGCTGCTGACACTAGAAGGCGGAGTTGCATCATTCCACCTCTTTCACTGCCTCTAGAGTCAGCTGCTTGGCACTCTGCTTGCCTCGTGCGACGGACTCACTCTCAGTCTTAGGCGGGGCACTAGGGTGGCCAACTTTACAAAATGGTTTCGCAGGACCTTTTAGTTGCAGCAGATGTCAGAAGCAGCCTTACGTGCACAGGGTTCCATACGGTGTCATTCACGCCAATCTTTTCACCCCATTAATTGTTTTACTAATGTTGGTGGAAGACGTCATTTTAAGATCCAGGTATGCAATGCAGAAATATTCAGGCATGGGAGGAATTGGAGCACTGCTAGCACAAATTGTCTTGACAGAGGGCCGTTTCATGTAGATACAAGTCCCAAACCCCCCACAGTAGAAGAAGCTCTTTAGGTGGCACCTGTTTGTATATATTGCATCTGAAATACATCCTTTGCTCAACAGCCCAAACTTCAACCATGCTGCCGTCCAAAGCTGTATATATGTCTCATGCTCTGCACACATTTTACTGTCAGGGTGACTATTCTGACAGAGGAAATGAGCACCATATCAGGTGTGCATAGCATGCTCAGAAGGAATGAGCGTTTGAATTACTAGCACAGACATGTTTGATAAATTGGTGGTAATTTATATGTTCCCAAAATGCACTTTGTTTTTATGCAAAGCAGCAAGCATACTATGATCAGGGCACGCATATTATTCAACACTTAGCTCCACCCCCAGTCCCGCCCACACCACTGACAATCTGCCCCACCTCCGCGTGCAAAGGGGGCTGAGGGAGTTCCTGCAGTACATGTTGACCATTTCCAGCACTGGACTCAGGTATAATAAATAATATCATTTACACACGTGCTTACTTATATTCTTATATCTGTTAGTCGTTAATGACTATTGACCTTTTATCTCTCTGTTTTGTTTTTCTGGTTTCCATAGACTTTGCGCTGTTGACATACTTCTGACGTTTGATTTCAATGACTCTGTTTCCTCATTACGCATTTTGTTGCTTAAAATGAAAGATCAGAATTCTCTTTGAGATTGTATTATGTGTGTTCATGCATAATATTTTGGTAATCTTTCAAAGGAACTTTGCATAGCTTGTGTATGGCTTAGTATCATTTGGTGAGCACAAAGTACCAAGATAGAATCACTTGGCTATTTGTGGTTCTGGATAAAATGGTTGCACTTGTTCCAGTGGCATCTCACTGTAGTGTTCTCGACGCGCATTTTCAGGGCTTGTGTAAAGTGGTCTATTGCTGTTGAAAGGTGATGCCCACTAATCTTCTTTGTACCGCATTTTATCATATACGTAGCACAAGCAAATACAACCATAGAAGCATTATGCAATCAGGACACTGACCTGTTAAGAGTTCTATCCCGGCCCTGGGGGGCAAAGAAATGCCAAGCACCTAATAATCCTATGCATTGGCACCAGCAGAGCTGGCACCAGATAAAAGGGCACCGCAAGGAGCTTTATCCTTCTTTGCTACTTAGAGGCAGCATGGGAAGTGACGTTACAAGAAGTTGCCATGAGTAAGGCAAAGAGAACATAACTTTTACAAAGTGAGCAGTTATATAGTTAAGAAATCCACGAGTGAGGTATTGTTTTCAATATAATAAGATATGCTGTAAACTGAGTCACTGATCGGGTCGGGACTGCAGATAAGATACAGTGAGATTAAATGATTTGCCCAGGATCACACTTTGATTAAGTGGTGAAGACCAGGATGTGGGTGATTTAAGCACTCGACCACATATCTTCCAAGAGTTAGTTGATATAAATACTTGTTAAGGTTTTTAGTTTGGGTTTTGTGTGATTAAATAATACTTGTTATAGCAACATCTTGCAAAAAAAAAAAAAACACACACACACACACACGCTACACAACTAACCCTACACTACAATATCGTCATAGACACATGTTGAGCAAAAACAACACACTCAAGTTTCCTTTTCCCCATTCTGAATGGAAAGGCACCATAGTATCAGGCAAAGTAATAGGAGCCTTAAGAATCCTGCGGTATGTTTTAAAACTATAGTAATGATTTCACACGGCACATAGCACAATGCACCCTCCCCATTTCTCAACACCCGCCATCTGTGCTTGTTAATAGACACAAGTTATAGCGGAAGAGGGAGAATGGGTATTATAAACAGTCTATCAACCACTCGGGCAACTGTCTACACTTGAGGGCTCTGCTATACTTTATACGCAGAACACTTGCCCACTGAATAACAATGCACATTTGTCAAATCTCTCAAAGAGACATTCAAGGCATGCCCTCTTGTCTGTGCTTTCAGGTTATTGCAGTACAAATGTTTTATATTGTATACAAAGATGATGAGAATAATAAATAGCCATCGGTAGAGAAAAATACTGCCTCGTCCTCCATGACATCACCAACCTCCCAGACTTCTGGTGCTCTAGAGAAAAGCAACTTGCTCCCCTCCCCTCCCCCGAGTAGTCCCTGACAGAGAGAAATGTGTTGAAATGTTTGACAGACCCCTATGAGGAATCCTCTGCTGTGAGCTGGAAGGAGTTAATGACGCCAAGTTGGGATTTTTCCCTGTGCCATACAGGGTGTGTGTGGGACACGGGGCACAAAGTATAGGTTAGGACAGTCCCACAAAATACAGGATGGGTGGCCACCCTACCTCAGGGCACTCACGGAAGGCAGACAGGTCTTTATGGGAGGGCAAAAGGGGCACTTGCCCTGGGCCCCCACCTTGGAGGCGGCCCCAAGAAGTATCCTTATTTTGAAAAAAAAGTCAGTTAAATTAAGTATCACACATCAGGATCTTCTATGGTGTTCTGCTAAGGCTAAACCTATTTTCTGTCTGTTGTTGACAATTACATTTTGTTCTGATCTTTTCATCCTGTGATGCTATGTTCATTGTGGTATACATAGTTTGCGTGGTACAATGCCTGTAGCATTCTCACATTTCTGTGGGGATTATATTGATCTTGTGCAATTGCCAAAGTTGAAATACGTATTGATACATTTCAGTGTCCCGATGATTCAGAGGATAGCTCAGTGTGTTAAGCACTCATTGTATAGATGTGCACTCACATGCAAGATTAGCATACCAAATTCAAGCTACGCTGACTCAGTGTTTCCAATGTATGAAGTTGTTAAGCTTGCATGTATGTGTACTTTGTTCTATAGCACTCCAGGTGTTATCATCACCAATGAGCCTGCACTAGATAGTGGTTGCTATAGAAACTAACATAGCATCAGTATGGTGATGGTCTAGAAATTGGTTTGTTTAGATGGGGAGTTGTAAAACCTAGGCAGGCACCTCCAATGATGACAATAAAGTGTTAGAGGTGTTTATGTATCCCAATTCCAGACTGTGGACCCAAAGCGCTCATGCTTGGATCCTGGCTTTGCCTGCCGACGATACAGTGATGCTGGACAAATCTTATATCACTGACAGTACTGTACTGCCTTCTATGAAAAGGTTTTCTTCTTACAAACTGGTGGCATTGGTTGGCCAATTACCTGATCTTTCCTATCATGTAGGCCATTTGAGTGGAAGGAGTTCTAGGCAGAACAGAGCAGACCAGATATTGCAGCCTTCTTACCAGCATATTTAAAGGTCTGCTTATGTAACAACAAAATGGTTTGCTTTTTTGTACACTTCAAAGGTTTTTCTGCACGTTTTTAAATACCATTGCACAAGCCTGTGTTTGGGGTGTATTCAAAGCTTTAAATACAAAAGAGAAACCTATCTGAAATCTTTTAAGATCACATCCATTAGTATGCTGTTATTTATATACTTTTCTTGATGATCGAGACAATTAAGCTAGAATCATTCCCATTTTTAATAATGTGTTTCTATAACGTTTTGTTTTTTAATATGTTTATATTGGGTTATTTGATTTTCATGGTGGCATATTTTCCAAATCAGTTCTGTAAAATGGGATAATTTTAGTTCAAGGTAAAAACTAGAAAATGAATTAGTAGAGCAGAAATTGTGGGTACGAATCCCAGCTTCACCTCATAATCAATGTGTGATCATGGGTATCTCATTTAATCTTGCATTTCTTCACCTGTCAAAATTGCAAGTCCCTAAACCGTTCAAAATTGTCAGCCCTTTAGAGCGATTTCATTTTCAGGTTATGATCTTTAAAAAAGACTCATTCATAGTTTAACTGGCATATATATATATATATTACACGGCCACGGTAGTAGCCGTGTAGTTATGGTTAAGTTGCCGTTTCCATAGGAAGAGCACTTTTTGGGCGGCTAACTTTGCTCCCCCTGGACGAATCCTCACCAAACTTTGCAAAAAAAGTATATGGCCCACTCTGAATTGCAAAGTTTGGTGATGTTTGGTCCAGGGGGGGGCAAAGTTATAGGGGGGGTCCCAAAACGTTTTTTTCCCCCATAGACTGAATGGGGGAAAACTTTGCGCACAGCTACAGGCCAAACCGCTGGACAGATTTGCACCAAATATGAGGCATTGGCAGGGGCTTGGGTGTGAAAGCGTGCTTTTGCAAATTTTGTGACAATCCATCCAGTAGTTCCCTTAAAAACGATAAAAAAGTATGTCTCTAAAAATTAGTGATATCTATGTCCGCTCCGCCGTCACACTTCCCTGTTCACTCCGTGGAGAACATTGCAATTGGCTATTCCGTGGCGTGCTGCCCGCGACCATGTTGCGCTTTCACCGATTGGTTGTAGCACAGCGTGAAGTCCGTCGTAATCTTTCGGTACGTCCGCCATGTTTACTTCATTTTCTGTTGAACACGAACATCGGCACTAACATACCTCAACGAAGAAGGCACCAATGCACTTATAACACTTATGGAACACTGTTTAGAAAGGTGAGCGTTAATGAGACGTGGTAGTAGAAAGTCAAACATTGAAGTATTCTTGTTAGCACTGTCATACGGTACAGTGGGACTTGCTACTCATTGTACGAAATGAACTTACTGCGTCCATTTTACAATACATAAACAACATTACTGCGGTCAGACTGGCGGGAATCTGAGGCAGCCACCTGCTCTATTTCGTACGCACAGCCCTTCTGCATGAGTACGCCAGTAGCTGTTCTCATAAATAGACGCTGATATGTTGTTGCAAAATGAGAATGTATTTGCATTCGGAGTGAAGGCCACTGCATTTTCTCTTTTCTACACGAGCTCAGTACGGCCGCATATTTGTCGACACCCATAAGGGTCCCTTGTTTTTTAACCTTGAGGTACAGGGAAAGAGTAGAAAGAATGTAGGGAGTAACAGTTTGAAAAACATATCGTTTAATAAGGTTATGTTTCAAAAACTTTTGCACCGACCATGAGAAATTAGTTCCCGAAAAGGCAGTCTTCCACATACACTAGTGTCTGACTACAGCGAACGCAATGGAGGCGCTCCACATCATGTAAGTGCATTTTTGCCGCCTATATACCCAATTGACGTTATGTTTTAGTTTGTAAAAAAAAATATTTTCCCTAATGTTTTACAAGTTTTATGTGCCGTTGCAATTTCTTTCCTATTATGGACATTGCACATTGTCGCCATTTGTAGGGTACCACTACATTTCCCCAAATTAAAATAATATTTAATAAAAAAGGTATGTGTTAGAATTTTTTTTGTGCACAGGTTGTGCAGTGATATATGTTTTATTTCCCCTTCCACTGCGCAGCTACTTCCAAACAAAAATTGTATTATTAATAACGACGTTCCAGCTTTCTGTGCCGTTCGATTTATTTTTCCAATTATGGACATTGCACATTGTCGCCGTCCCTAGGGTCCCACTACATTTCCTCCTATTGAATTAATTATTTACTGACAATGTTATGTAGTACAACTGTGGTTTATCCAAAGGTTGCATATTCATACATCTTTTCATTCACATTTCCTCCTCAGATATTTTCTTCCCTATTGTGATTGTCACAGATTACAGATGCCAAGTGACGGGTTCTTTAACCGTCAAATGCAACTGTTCATAACCGGCTGTCTGAGCATCATAATTCACTGGGATGATTGTGTGGGCCCTCTGTGTCCCTACGCTGCTGTCGCTATAAGAAGTAACATTCCATCCTTTCTGGTGGTGTAGATCACAGCGGTTGACGTCGTCTTGCACATCAATGTGGGAGGAAAACGACTATTGTGGCGGCAAAGCTTACTTTCTGTGTGTGGAACAAAACGATGTGACCTTTAACATTGTCATTGTCGACCAAAGAGACAAACTTAATACTTCTATGGAAAAGTGAATAGTGCCATCTTTTCGCACAGTTCATTGTGAAACAAAATTACTTTACTACTTGCATAGGGCGATGATTTCGCTCACTTTACTGTGAAATAAAACTACTGGACAAATGTTTAAATGTTAGTGTTTTCTTTACAAATGTGCTCTCTGTTTTCACAATGTGGCATGCTACGTTGCAGGTCGTAATGTGTTCTTTTGTAGGTGCTACATCACGGCACGTACGTCCATATGGACGCATTTGTTTAAGCTGTCAAGGAACGTTATGGAGAAAGGTACTCCATACCACTTGCATTGGCTACAGGAGGGTCAGGCCCATCTCATATGCATTAGTGCTGTCAGGCCAATTTCTGTCACCGTCAGCCCAATTTCTGTCACCCAGATGCCCTATGCACAGAAATGTTTGTGCAATAATATATGGTTACACCCTCCCAATACACATATCTTCACACCTTTCCACCTGTGTCACTTACAAAATTATGTGTCGAAAGGTGAGTGGTAATGGTGTTGCATCAAGTATTTCTTACGTCATTGCACTTCGCATCACAGAGTTTGTTTGGCATTTTATGTCAACGTAAGTACACTACTCCTTTGCTGTTTTTACGCACATTTTTACAGAAAAAATGAGTACATGTACAACACATGTATGTAAAGGTCATTGACAACGACTGAAATGCTTTGTGTTGTGCATGTGATAGTCTTTTCATATTTAACGGTACAGCTTCCGTCCTTGAGGGGTAGCCTCTATGTATGGGTAGTGCCCACAATGTCAGGGATATGGCTACTGGCCTTTACTGCAAGGGAGAAAACATTGTATTGAGGTCGCCATGTCCACCAGGGACTGCCTTTCTGGTAAACATCTTGCTCATAACCACACATTTATCAAGGAACACAAATGTGGTGCTGCCATAATGGTAACACAGTTTCTTTTTTGCTTTCTGCAGCCTGCAATGGAAAGCGAAGAAGGCTTTCTATCCAATGCCCATCTTCCCTTTGTATGGTGGCCATCTTGAAAAAAGATTTGTTGACAAGAAATCCTCTTTCTTGGTACCACGAATTACTGCTATAAAATCTCGATTGCCAATGGCATTCAACCCCCACTCTTTGGGGAGAAATGGGGGTGAATGATCCAGAAACATCGGTATGCACTCTTGCTTATATTGTGTTGCACACTTGCCTTGTGGAGTTCTCTGCCGGAAATTTTGCAGTTAGAAGTTCTTACAAGAATACCCAATGTACTTTTGCACTATCAACCAGTTACACATGTCATTGTGAAGTGTGTATGACTGTTCGAACACGCCCCCATGCTGTACGTCAGCATATGATAATGTGGAATTCTTCGAAAGGTGGGCAGTTACTTCAAGTGTTCCTTTACAGTCATATGCTTACGTGTTACTATTAGAACCCTGATAAATGTAGTCGAAAATGTTTGTTAAAGTAATGTTACGATGCATTTATACTACTAAAACCCTATGGCATTCAGTTAAAAAAAAATTGTTACAGGGACATTATGGTTACCTTGCCCTCCCAAAAATCTGTAAAATTCACTACAAAAAAAAATTGTTGAGGGGACGTTATGGTTAAGTTGCCCTAGGAAAAACCTGTGCACTTCACTAAAAAAAAATGTTCGCCCTCCCCATTGTGGTTCAAATTAAAAACGAAAAACCCCTGAAATTCGCCAGTTATGGCAGAATGAGCCCCCTTACTTGCCATCGCCACTGTGCACTGCTAACACTAACACCCAGAAAATGAAAGCTGTCCTCTGAAATGTCTCTGATAACATCACTGATGACATCACATGTTTAGCCTATTTGTTTTCGTTGCCTGCCATATATATATATGTACATTCAGTAAAAGAAATTTGTTAAAGGGATGTTATACTTCACATTGAAACCAAAAAACACTGCACATTCCCCCATTATGGTAAGCTAAGCAACCATAACTGCCCGCACCACTGTGCACTGCTAACACTAACACCCAGGACAATAAAGATGACATCCCAAATGTCATTGATGACATCACTGATGACATCACATGTGTAGCCCCTTCGTTTTTGTTCACTGTCATATCTAGGCCAGGTAGGTGTATATACTGACAGTCAGAAAGTTACCTTTGAAAAGGTATTACATTTATAGATATTGCTATTCTCACATGTTCTTACACTACTTTCCTTTAGAATTTAATTGCATCTTATGATGTACATATATAGGGGAAGAACCAGGCCTGAAGCGCAGCAATAATTTTTGTACGTGACTACAATCATGTACATTATACACAGTTGCTAATGATACTGCCTCTTGTATGCTTACTTTACACTCCATATATGAGCCCCTTATTTTTATGCATTGCAGTGTATTTATGTTTTGTGTTTATTAATACAAATATTAACATCTGAGTACATGTTTCAGAGACCAGAAAAGTCTGGTAGAGAAGCATTCACCATTTTATATTACAACTTTGGAAAGTAGAAATATAGCATCTCAGTGGTGTATGCTGCAGCCAATACCTACCTTTCTGTATGAGTAGGTTCCTGTACTGGAAAGAACACTGCAATGGAATTTTCTTTAGAACACTACATTGCGCGATGAAGTATGAAGTTTATTACACATGTTCCGATAATCCCTTATACTTTTTTTTACCAAACGTACATTCTGAACCCTTTGTCTGAAAATTAAATGCACATATGATGTCATCAGTGATGTCATCAATGACATTTGTGATGTCATCTTTCTTGTCCTGGGTGTTAGTGTTAGCAGTGCACAGTGGTGCGGGCAGTTATGGTTGCTTAGCTTACCATAATGGGGGAATTTGCAGTGTTTTTTGGTTTCACTGTGAAGTATAACATCCCTTTAACAAAGTTTTTTTACTGAATGTGTATATATATATATATGGCAGGCAATGAAAACAAATAGGCTAAATATGTGAACATTTCAGAGGACAGCTTTCATGTTCTGGGTGTTAGTGTTAGCAGTGCACAGTGGCGATGGCAAGTAAGGGGGCTCATTCTGCCATAACTGGCGAATTTCAGGGTTTTTTTGTTTTTAATTTGAACCACAATGGGGAGGGCGAACATTTTTTTTTAGCGAAGTGCACAGGTTTTTCGTAGGGCAACTTAACCATAACGTCCCCTTAACAAAGTTTTTTTTTGTAGTGATATATATATATATATATATATATATATATATATATATATATATATATATATATATATATGTATATATATATATATATATATGTATATATATATATATATATTCAGTGAAAAAACCTTGTTAAAGGGACGTTATGGTTCCAAGTAAAACCGAAAAACCCTTGAAATTCGCCAGTTATGGTAAGCTAAGCAACCATAACTCGCGCCACCACCGTGCACTGCTAAGACTAACACCCAGGACATCAAAGATGACATCACAAATGTCATTGATGACATCACTGATGACATCACATGTGTATGTACTTCTCATGAAGTATGTGTAGAAGGGATTCTTATTATGTTGCGAAAAAAGTGTCAAGAATCATTGCAAGAAATATACCCTAATAAGTGCATTGAACGATGCATTGATATAAATAGCATCCTATTATGGGGTTCTATCTAGTATACTAAGCTACTCATACAGAAACATAACATTGTGTGCAGCGTACAAGATGAAGGTATGATATTCGTAATGTTAATATGTTGAATAATGAAATGATAATTGTTTTCTTAATAGATTTTTGTGTACTGTGAAATATGTAATAAGTAGCTAATAAAACCCATGTATTACATAATTGCATTAATATAGACAAAACACAAAGACACAAGAACACATACCAATATGGGTATATACAGTGAAAGTGAAGTTAGCAAAAAAGCACAAGTAGTAGCAGAAACAATTCATAACTTAACTGATTAGTTTCATGCAAATAAATGATTGCTCTGTTTCAAAGCTGCTATTTACCCTATGTATATGTATCACTTGATGTGATTGGACCCTAAGGAAAGTAGTGTGAGTACAATGTATACAAATATGACCATATACAGGGAAAGTACAGCCATAAAAAAACAACAGAACTATCAGAAAGTGCTCATAAGTCTAGTGATTATCTTTATGCACAAAAAGGATTGCTGTCTTTTAAGCTTGTGTTTTCCCATATGTATATGTTTCATATGATGTGACTGTACTCTAAGGGAATTACTGTAAGAACCTACTAGAAGGATACGTCTACAAATAAAATAAAATTCTTAGTTTCTGACTGTTACTGAAGAAAACCATGTGGCCTAGATATGTCAGCAAAAGAAAAAATAGTGAGCCAGACATGTGATGTCATCAGTGATGTCATCAATGACATTTGTGATGTTATCTTTGATGTCCTGGGTGTTAGTCTTAGCAGTGCACGGTGGTGGCGCGAGTTATGGTTGCTTAGCTTACCATAACTGGCGAATTTCAAGGGTTTTTCGGTTTTACTTGGAACCATAACGTCCCTTTAACAAAGTTTTTTCACTGAATTTCATAGGTTTTTAGTAGCGCAACTTAACCATAACGTCGCTTTAACAAAGTTTTTTTCACTGAATTTCATAGGTTTTTAGTAGCGCAACTTAACCATAACGTCGCTTTAACAAAGTTTTTTTCACTGAATTTCATAGTTTTTTAGTAGCACAACTTAACAATAATGACTTAGACTTTATATATATATGTCATATGGAACTGACTAGATCTCCTCTTATGAACTTGATGTCCGCGAACTTATTTAATGTTCGCAGACATGTTCGGAGAACAGTACCACCACCTAAAAACTCTGGGGAGGTATGATGTGTAATAGTTATATCACAACATAGGAACATTTAACAAATTCACAAAGCAGCACACATACAAAGTATATGTAGTAATACTTAAAAAATGTTACCCATATATGTAACACACTAACCATTTATGTAAATACAATATGTTTTAAAATGGAATATACCAAAAGAAGATAAAGTGGCTTCCACCATAATTACCTCACAGACGCTCCACAACCAACAGCAAGACCAGCCGTATACACTACTGATTACATATCTCACCAGACATAGTAAGTGCACTTCTTTTTACTCATATCTTTATAAACTTTCTATATTAGAAAAAAAACATATTACTTTTTTGTTTTCTCACAGAAATGTGTAGTACTCTCGACTGGCTAGAGGAGCATTTCCCACGAGAGGAAATGTTAGAAAATAGTCCACCTAATGGTACACACTTTACTATATAAACCAATTAATAAATATTATTTTGTATACATTTAACATATACATTTTTTTTTATTACAGACCATACAAAAATTCCAAGCATCTCACAACAACAATCAGAGGATATCACTCTACAGCAGATTCATCAAAAAATGGACGACCTTATGCAAAATTTTATGGATTTGAAAAACTTTGTGGAAAATTATGTGAAACCCCCAACACCACACCATTGTCCAACCTGCACTTGTCCCCCCTCACCCTATCCCACGCAGTTAACCCCAAACCCTGTCTATGGACCAAAGCGTTTCGATGAGATTTCCTTCCCTTCTTCACCTGATCCCAGTTATCTAGAAATCCCTAATTCTCCTGTTTTTGTTTACGTTTCTGCCCCACCTTCCCAGTCATAATTGTATATATATATATGAAATAAAGTTACTTTTCTTATATTGTGTTGTAATTACTTTCAGTTCCTTGTAATAAAACCAATTTAGGTGTCCACGGACACCGCGGTTGTTCGGAAATGTTCGTAAAGAAACGAAAATGTAACTGTCCTGAGGACACTACATCTGTCCGTAATGTTCTCATGCAAGTTCAAAATGTTCTAAGAACACTCGTAGTGTACTGAAATGTTCGTAAAGAAACAAAAATTAAAGTGTTCTAAAGAACACTATATCTGTCCGTAATGTTCGCTATCAACTTAAAACTGTCCTAAGAACACAATTGGTGTCCTGAAATGTTCGTAAATAAACGAAAATGATGTGTCCTGAACAACAGTACAACTGTTCGTAGTGTTCGCTACCCAATTGAAAGTGTTCTAAGAACACAATTGGTGTCCTGAAATGTTCGTACATAAACTAAATTACACGTGTCCTGAAGAACACTATATCTGTCCTTCCTGTTCGCTACCAAGTTTAAACTGTTCTAAGAACACACGCGGTGTCCTGAAATGTTCATTTCACGTGTGACGCACTTTTAATTACTTCAGAACCCGAACAGTGTCCGTAGGACATCAATGCGCATGCGCTAACCAATCTCCGTGCACTTGGTGTCCTGCGGACAGGCGCTTCCTTCGCAGACTAGTTTGCAAACAGATCATATGACCGCGCCCACGCTCATCGTGTGTCCTGAAATGCGGACACTGTTCGTGTCCCCGAACAATTTAAAAGTACATTTTCAGTTAATCCATAATATTTTTCAATAAAATCTCACCATGCCACAAGTCCCACATAGCAATCTTGAGTTTCTATATACCTTTTGAAACTTTCCGATCCTTTTTTTGTGTTCGATCTGTCCGCGCACAGTGCGCATGTCCGCGGACCAATCACAAGCACCCCTATAAAAGACCGCGCCCAAGAGCTTATTCCCATTGTGTTTCTGGCTATTCTTCAGAACACAGTGATTTTTGCTGCCACCTGCAGACTACACCATCATCGACATGGCATCCTTGGCTGCTGAACTGCCACTTGGTGCTGCACCTGCTTCAGCACCACCACCACCCCCTCCACCACCACCACCTCCCCAAGGGCCTGAAGAGGGGAACAGGACTGAGGATGCGGAGGAGGAAGAAGAGGATGATGAGAATGAGGTAGAGGAAATCCCTACTACCCGCACTAGGCCATTCCCATGAATGGTAATGGTTATTTACCATTCATGGGAATGGTCCTAAGGCTTGTGCGAACCATGTTACCTGCAATGAGTGCAAAATGATACTCAGTCGCGGGAAGCACGGTAACTACAGCTTTGGGACCACTACTATGAAGCGACACCTGAGGTCATTTCACTCTGGGGCTATTCGCAGGGTTGTACCTTGCGAAGAACGTAGCAGGTTGATTTCCTCTACTTCATCCTCTGTTTCTGATCCTGTCACCACAAGGACCACCTCTGTGGGACAGCGTCTTTCTCAAGCTGCCTCACAGGCCATACAGAATGCTGATGACCCTTACCTTTCGAGGGTCACAGTTGTATGTATGTACTGTGACACAGTACTCTGCAGGGGGGAGCGACTTCGGAGTGCTTTTGAGACTATCGTCTCAGAGCACGAGAAGACCTGCTCACTACCCAAATAAAACCCACTCTACATCGTCCTCTCTCATCTCGCCCTTTCTTATCCCTGTGGTTGGTGTCCCCCCCTTCACCCTCCTTTACCCTCCTCTCCTAGTGTGTCGTGTCTGAAAAACCAAAAAAAATACAAAATTACAAAAATCAAAAAAAAAATAAGGCTCTTTTCAGAGCCGCCTTTCCCAGTTAAAAAATAGAAGTGAAAATAAATGAAGCAGGGCTCTTTGTATTTTTTAGAAGTCCGCGGACAGTTCGCGAACATTAAAAAAATTGGGTTACTACTCCATCACAAACATTGTAATTTTCTCTGGAAAGAAGTGGTGGCTCTGAAAAGAGCCTTTGGGTGGTGTTTGTAAGTCAAAAATTGTAAATGCTTAACATCTACTTCAAAATCGTTGTTGTAATTCCAAAAAAGGTTGCAATGCATTTTGTACATTTCTCAGAAAAATCTGATTGCCAGCATAAGTAAGATGGACTCCATCTCTGCGAAAAATGTATGTACTACAAAACATAATATTTTCATTGTGAAAAGAAGACATGCCAAAATCTCTTAGAAAGCCACAAACAGCCTTATTAACATTGCGCCTTGCTTTTTCCATTTGTGGACCAAATGAAGAAGAACGAAGCCACATTTGTCTCTGCGCAATCCGTGAAAATATCACTTGAGAATTAGGAAACATGTCCATAACCTTCCTCAGTCCTTCTTTCATAGCAAATTGCAAAAAAAATCCAGTCACATGCCCTAAACTGTTCCCTCCACAATGAATTACAATTATGTCTGGATGTTGCTCTGTCTCCAAAGTAGCACAGAGAGGTAGCAAATCCAACCACTTCATTCCACGTACTCCATGCCAGTATACTTCCACATGTCAGAATCCAAGATCTACAGCTACTCCACAGCTTTCTGCATGCACCTTCAACCAATGTATCCACGAATCTCCTAAAATCCAAACAATCTGTTTTCTGAAACACACAGCCATAGCTATCTTTTGTTCTCTCAGCAAAAAGAGTATCTCAGAAAATCTCCTGGCACAACACACCCGCCAAACTTTCCTGACCAATCCCTTTCAGTGCTTATTCTCATTTGCATGACTTCTGAACCCAAAAATCCCCGGATGTAACTCCCGATGTCCGGGAACTACCGCTATGTCCGCGGACATATCGTAACATGAACAGCCCTTCTACCATTTCCACTACACTCTCTCTGCCATTCCCTCATTGGATGTACCTCAAAAATCACATGACCATGCACCAATCACATTCAGGACCTCTACATCTAACTGCATCATCATAGATCAGCACTGCAAATGTACTCTGAATCTCTCTGAGTACAAGTGTCATATCATTGGCAAGCAGCATTTACCACAAATACTGTACAAGTCTTCAAGATTTCTACTTGCAGCTCCATGCATATCCATATGCATGAACACAAACTTCAGGTATGTATATTTTCTGTATAGTAGATGACATAGCTCTCAACCATTTTTGTTTTACAGGCGGGTGAAATCACCCGATTTTGTTTTTGGCGGGTCAGACGCCCATTGGAATGAATGGGCGTGCAGGAGGCTTGGCGGGTGAGTCTGCCCTTTACAAGGCGTGTGACACCCGCCAAAAGCGTGTGAGTTGAGAGCTATGGTAGATGAACACATTTTCAAACAGACTTTTACCTTGTAAAATCTGTAAAATGAATTTACTGTACTTTTTTCAATTTCCTAAAATCAACTATCACTTATACACCTTTATACTTTTTACTTTCTTTATACACACACACTCAAATCATGTTAAACTAACATTTTTTAAATGAAATATATAGACTACATATATTCAAACAAAATTGCATGCAAACACAATCTATGTTTAAACCTTTATAAAAATACTTATACAATTTCATATTTTTTGTTTTTATTTATTTATTTACTTAATTACTTTAAATTAGACATGACATTGAGGCGCTATTACCTAGAACAGTTTACTTACAGAAATAGTGGTATTCACTAATATATTATAAATTTCACAAGACATAGTAAAGATATTTTATTTTTGCTACAGTTAGTCATTCAATACAATTTGTTCATTAAGAACATATCATATGTACTGAACTGATGCAATGTATCTTATGTAAATAAATTAGTTTAATGGTTTTACAGAAGGCACTGAGGATTTCAATTAAAAAAATCAATATCTAAATTAAAAACAGTGCTATATACAAACAAAGTTACTAATTTGAAGCTTTTACAGTTGCAGTGAAGACCAGTTTCCTGAAAAGAAGCAGCCGAATTCGAAGAAGAAAGAAAAACTAAGAAGTTACCTGTTAATTTAAAAAAAAAAAGTAAGTAAAATATCACCATAATATTTATATTATTAATCAAATATACTATAACATTAATACCAGCTATTTTGGTTTCTTAAAATAGAGATTTTGTACCATTTTGTCCAAAAATGTCCATGTCGTAAACAGCGATTTACAACCAGAATGGCCCACAAATTTCTATTTTTGGACACACAAATTAGCCAACTGAACCACTACAATTTTCATATTATAGAACAAACAACTGTTTTAATTCTATACATTAGATTTACTATTTGTACTTTTCCACACCACTAGCTTACTTTTTTTTTGTCATTTGAACCCCAGTTTAGTGACACATAAATTCAAGAATACCTATCCCTACTAGTTTTAGTTCCCAATGCACAATCACACACCATTACATACATCTTTATCATCTTACTCAAACACTCATGCACACAGCACACATACATTCCAGAACACCCCAACCCATATCTTCTTTATTTTTTTCAACAGACCCTAAAGAATGCCTACCAAAAGACAACTCCGTAGAAAGCAACGCAAAATTAGAGCAAATGAAAATAAAGGTGTCCAACATAAGCATCCATCTCTAGCAGAAATTGTAAAAAAAGTTGAAACAAAACAGCTAATACAATCATTTAGTGAAACACAAGAAGTTTCAAGTACAACAACTTCGCTTCCTCTATCAAAATGTAAAACAAACCAAAAAACAATTAACAGAAAATCAGCTATCAGTACAGATAAAACTACTTCTTCAAATTTGAATATAGTGCAAAGTAAGCATACCAAGAAAATTATTTTAGCCAAAATATACCGTCACAAAGTCCTTCAAAATCTTATAAAAACAGGAGAGAAATCAGGTTCAAAGCTTAAAACCTATCATAGAAAATTAATCTTAGAAGCATTGATGGACAGTGCAATTCTTCTCAAAAGAAATTTATTTATTTTACTGTTAAACAAAATGAAACCACTAACAAAACTAATAACTAAATTACAAAAAAGACTTCTCAATAAGCGAAATGTCAACAGAAAGAACTTCTAAAGTATCTGCGGAGGTGAATGGAATCACACTACGAGCACAGAACCATATTTTAATGAAGAAGCGTACAAACAAAAGCAAACGAATACAATTGCCATAAATAGCAGTGGTCGAGGTTATGAAAAAGTGAATAATACCATAATGGAACAAGAAGTACTCCTTACAAAAATATGCCCTGAAAACTTAGAATTACCCCTCCATTCAACTGAATCAGAATGTCTAGTGTACAAATGGCCATGCACGTCAATGTGTAACATTCCCAAACAATGTTTCAAATCTTTACACCAATTCCTCAATAAATATGTAAAAAGCAAAGACAAAATCAAAATTAAATTACTGCAAAATATAGATACCTGTCCAGTGCGCAAGTACACAGGACTACAAGGACATTCATTGGCCTGCATTACAGGACCTACTTGTAAAACCACTTTCCATGATATCAAAAGGATATCAACACATCATTCAACTATAAGAAATCTAGTCTATAAACTGTACTATGGTAAAAGTCCTGCTTTAGCACTAGCAAAGTTAAATAACATCCTTCTACATGGTACAGCAAAAGACCTACTTGAAGAAATTCACTATATCCAGAAAAATATTTTGGAAGTGAAAGCCATTTACAGAATGAAATAGCTTTAAACCAATTAAGCAACAATTCTACACATGGCAACCTTTTGCTAAACACATACAAAAAAGAAATACTAAAATTTAAAAGTACATCAGCTGAAGTACCAAACCATGTATGTGTATGTTGCCGTAGAATTATTTATAAAAGTAACACAAAAACTGTGGACCTATCATACAAAATAGAAGACAATGAAGATTCTAAATGGTTTGAATTAGCTCTCTACCTTCTAGCAGAAAACAAATATGAAATAACTGAGCCCTTAATACTTTGCAGTTATTGCACTACAAAACTTGACAACAACCAAACTCCTTCACGTTCTATCACAAATAATTTGGAATTATACCCAGTACCAAAACCTCTACAACAACGATTCATGGAATAATTAGCGCGGCGCAAGTGGGCATAAACGTGCGAATCGCAGTGGAATAGCGAAAATCGCAGTGAACGTGCGAAAATCGCACGAAAAGCAGCGCACGTCGATTCATGGAAGGCCGTGCGCGAGAAAACCAGCGGATGTGCGATAAAAAGTGCGCGGCGCACGTTAGCGCACAGGCCATCTAACAGCGTGCGCCAGGTCACAGCGAAAATCGCACAGGCCACAGCGAAAATCGCACATAGCGCGGCGCACGCAATAAAAGTAGGCGGAACACGGGCGTAACACTCGGAATGGGGAACAACTTGCCAAAACGTGGGCGTCACGGGGGAAGTACAGGGCACAAGTGCGCGGAACGCCCACACGCTCGCCTACAACACGTATTCATGGAATAGAATAGGGGAAAAAAGCGCACGCTCAAACCAGCGCACAGGCACAAACACGACCGCCACAAGAAAGGAGGCGGTAGCGTCTCTGCGGCTGTAAGAAATGTGCGCCAAAAGGTGCGCCAACAAATAGCACCTATATACTGCCATGATGAATGTCCCATACTGTGGCCCTCCAGGAAAAATGACGTGCAAAGGGGTACCCACAAACACGGACACCCGCTGACAAAAAATACGTGTGCATGTATACCGGGGTGCGCGGGAAGTGTCACACGCGATTTGCAGGGTACGTGCATCACAGGGGTTCGCGTGAAGTTATTCACGCGATCGGGCCTGGGGGAGCGGGCTACGTGTATTACAGGGGTTCGCGTGAAGTTCCACACGCGATCGGGCCTGGGGGAGCGGGCTTCGTGTATTACAGGGGTTCGCGTGAAGTTCCTCACGCGATCGGGCCTGGGGGAGCGGGCTACGTGTATAACAGGGGTTCGCGTGAAGTTCCTCACGCGATCGGGCCTGGGGGAGCGGGCTACGTGTATTACAGGGGTTCGCGTGAAGTTCCTCACGCGATCGGGCCTGGGGGAGCGGGCTTCGTGTATTACAGGGGTTCGCGTGAAGTTCCACACGCGATCGGGCCTGGGGGAGCGTGCTACGTATATTTCAGGGGTTCGCGTGAAGTTTCACACGTGAATAGCCTGGGCGCGTGAATTTGAGGGGTGCGCGGGAAGTTCCTCACGCGATCGGGCCTGGGGGAGCGGGCTACGTGTATTACAGGGGTTCGCGGGAAGTTCCACACGCGAATAGCCTGGGCGCGTGTATTTCAGGGGTGCGCGGGAAGTCCCACACGCGAACAGCCTGGGCGCGTGAATTTGAGGGGTGCGCGGGAAGTTCCACACGCGAATAGCCTGGGCGCGTGTATTTCAGGGGTTCGCGGGAAGTTCCACACGCGAATAGCCTGGGCGCGTGTATTTCAGGGGTTCGCGGGAAGTTCCACACGCGAATAGCCTGGGCGCGTGTATTTCAGGGGTGCGCGGGAAGTTCCACACGCGAATAGCCTGGGCGCGTGAATTTGAGGGGTGCGCGGGAAGTTCCTCACGCGATCGGGCCTGGGGGAGCGGGCTTCGTGTATTACAGGGGTTCGCGTGAAGTTCCACACGCGATCGGGCCTGGGGGAGCGTGCTACGTATATTTCAGGGGTTCGCGTGAAGTTTCACACGCGAATAGCCTGGGCGCGTGAATTTGAGGGGTGCGCGGGAAGTTCCTCACGCGATCGGGCCTGGGGGAGCGGGCTACGTGTATTACAGGGGTTCGCGGGAAGTTCCACACGCGAATAGCCTGGGCGCGTGTATTTCAGGGGTGCGCGGGAAGTTCCACACGCGAACAGCCTGGGCGCGTGTATTTCAGGGGTGCGCGGGAAGTTCCACACGCGAATAGCCTGGGCGCGTGTATTTCAGGGGTTCGCGGGAAGTTCCACACGCGAATAGCCTGGGCGCGTGTATTTCAGGGGTTCGCGGGAAGTTCCACACGCGAATAGCCTGGGCGCGTGTATTTCAGGGGTGCGCGGGAAGTTCCACACGCGAATAGCCTGGGCGCGTGAATTTGAGGGGTGCGCGGGAAGTTCCTCACGCGATCGGGCCTGGGGGAGCGGGCTACGTGTATTACAGGGGTTCGCGGGAAGTTCCACACGCGAATAGCCTGGGCGCGTGTATTTCAGGGGTGCGCGGGAAGTTCCACACGCGAACAGCCTGGGCGCGTGAATTTGAGGGGTGCGCGGGAAGTTCCACACGCGAATAGCCTGGGCGCGTGTATTTCAGGGGTTCGCGGGAAGTTCCACACGCGAATAGCCTGGGCGCGTGTATTTCAGGGGTTCGCGGGAAGTTCCACACGCGAATAGCCTGGGCGCGTGTATTTCAGGGGTTCGCGGGAAGTTCCACACGCGAATAGCCTGGGCGCGTGTATTTCAGGGGTGCGCGGGAAGTTCCACACGCGAATAGCCTGGGCGCGTGTATTTCAGGGGTACGCAGGAAGTTCCACACGCGAATAGCCTGGGCGCGTGTATTTCAGGGGTGCGCGGGAAGTTCCACACGCGAATAGCCTGGGCGCGTGAATTTGAGGGGTGCGCGGGAAGTTCCACACGCGAATAGCCTGGGCGCGTGTATTTCAGGGGTGCGCGGGAAGTTCCACATGTGATTTGACAGTGTGGCTCCTCCCAGGTGTACCCTGTACACCCTCCACGGCCCCTGCAGGCAGCCCACACCACAGGGGACTACCCTGCATCCCTGGTCATGTCCCGCAGGCAGCCCACCCAACATGGGCATGCCCCCCAGCAAAGGCACATGTCTCCTTGAACTAATGAACACCAACACATGTCCCCTTGCACCCCTACCCCCCAGTACTGTGGGGCACCTGCCAGCAGGCCCCCACCCATGTCCAACTCATGTCTCCCACCACCCCCAAACCCCAGCCACCAGGGTCACCCTCCACCAGGGCCCCACTCATGTCTCCCACCACCCCCACCCCCCAGCACTGTGGGGCACCTGCCAGCAGGCCCCCACCCATGTCCAACTCATGTTCCCCACCCCCCACACCCCCCAGCACTGTGGGGCACCTGCCAGCAGGCCCCCACCCATGTCTCCCACCCCCCGACCCCCCAGCACTCTGGGGCACCTGCCAGCAGGCCCCCACCCATGTTTCCCACCCCCCCACCCCCCAGCAGTGCAGGGGCACCCTCCCCCAGGCCCCCATCCATGTCTCCCACCCCCCAACCCCCCAGCAGTGCAGGGGCACCCTCCACCAGGCTCCCACCCATGTCTCCCACCCCCCCTCACCCCTCAGCACTGTGGGGCACCTGCCAGCAGGCCCCCACCCATGTCCAACTCATGTTCCCCACCCCCCCACCCCCCAGCAGTGCAGGGGCACCCTCCACCAGGCCCCCACCCATGTCTCCCACCCCCCCTCACCCCTCAGCACTGTGGGGCACCTGCCAGCAGGCCCCCACCCATGTTTCCCACCCCCCCACCCCCCAGCAGTGCAGGGGCACCCTCCCCCAGGCCCCCATCCATGTCTCCCACCCCCCAACCCCCCAGCAGTGCAGGGGCACCCTCCACCAGGCTCCCACCCATGTCTCCCACCCCCCCTCACCCCTCAGCACTGTGGGGCACCTGCCAGCAGGCCCCCACCCATGTCCAACTCATGTTCCCCACCCCCCCACCCCCCAGCAGTGCAGGGGCACCCTCCACCAGGCCCCCACCCATGTCTCCCACCCCCCCTCACCCCTCAGCACTGTGGGGCACCTGCCAGCAGGCCCCCACCCATGTCCAACTCATGTCTCCCACCACCCCCAAACCCCAGCCACCAGGGTCACCCTCCACCAGGGCCCCACTCATGTCTCCCACCACCCCCACCCCCCAGCACTGTGGGGCACCTGCCAGCAGGCCCCCACCCATGTCCAACTCATGTTCCCCACCCCCCCACCCCCCAGCAGTGCAGGGGCACCCTCCACCAGGCCCCCACCCATGTCTCCCACCCCCCCTCACCCCTCAGCACTGTGGGGCACCTGCCAGCAGGCCCCCACCCATGTCCAACTCATGTCTCCCACCACCCCCAAACCCCAGCCACCAGGGTCACCCTCCACCAGGGCCCCACTCATGTCTCCCACCACCCCCACCCCCCAGCACTGTGGGGCACCTGCCAGCAGGCCCCCACCCATGTCCAACTCATGTTCCCCACCCCCCCACCCCCCAGCAGTGCAGGGGCACCCTCCACCAGGCCCCCACCCATGTCTCCCACCCCACAGCAGTGCAGGGGCACCCTCCACCAGGCCCCCACCCATGTCTGCCACCCTCCCACCCCCCAGCAGTGCAGGGGCACCCTCCACCAGGCCCCACCCATGTCTCCCACCACCCCCACCCCCCAGCAGTGCAGGGGCACCTGCTAGCAGGCCCCCACCCATGTCTCCCACCCCCCCACCCCCCAGCACTGTGGGGCACCTGCTAGCAGGCCCCCACCCATGTCTCCCACCCCCCCACCCCCCAGCACTGTGGGGCACCTGCCAGCAGGCTCCCACCCATGTCCAACTCATGTTCCCCACCCCCCCAACCCCCCAGCACTGTGGGGCACCTGCCAGCAGGCCCCCACCCATGTCTCCCACCCCCCACCCCCCAGCAGTGCAGGGGCACCCTCCCCCAGGCCCCCATCCATGTCTCCCACCCCCCAACCCCCCAGCAGTGCAGGGGCACCCTCCACCAGGCTCCCACCCATGTCTCCCACCCCCCCTCACCCCTCAGCACTGTGGGGCACCTGCCAGCAGGCCCCCACCCATGTCCAACTCATGTTCCCCACCCCCCCACCCCCCAGCAGTGCAGGGGCACCCTCCACCAGGCCCCCACCCATGTCTCCCACCCCACAGCAGTGCAGGGGCACCCTCCACCAGGCCCCCACCCATGTCTGCCACCCTCCCACCCCCCAGCAGTGCAGGGGCACCCTCCACCAGGCCCCACCCATGTCTCCCACCACCCCCACCCCCCAGCAGTGCAGGGGCACCTGCCAGCAGGCCCCCACCCATGTTCCCTACCCCCCCACCCCCCAGCACTGTGGGGCACCTGCTAGCAGGCCCCCACCCATGTCTCCCACCCCCCCACCCCCCAGCACTGTGGGGCACCTGCCAGCAGGCCCCCACCCATGTCCAACTCATGTCTCTCACCACCCCCACCCCCCAGCACTGTGGGGCACCTGCCAGCAGGCCCCCACCCATGTCCAATCCATGCCCCCCTGCACCTGGGTCCCAACATTCCCCAATCATGTCCGTAATGCCCATCCTCCCCTGCCAAAAGGCCCAACCAACTATCACACCCACCCACATATCAAAGCCAATTACATGTTACACCCCCAATGTAAATAATGCAATTTAACACATGTCTGTCACACACAATGGCTGCAAGTGAATGACAAAACACCCAACATGACATGCCTGAAAGCAATGAGATGATACGACACATTGAAGATTAAAAAAATAATATGTATTGAACAGCAAATAAGAAAAAACACAAAGCAAATCAAACAAAACAAGATGAATGTCCAAGAAAAAATTATGAAAAATTAAAATAAGCCAATCAAGAAGATAATCCTGGGTCCATGAGCCCTACCAAATTAAACCTAACTGACTACTAACTAAAAAGGGAACTATATACAAAAAAGTGGTGCATTGTCCAATCGCAACCCAAAAAAAATTCAAAAAAACAAAGGAAACCTAACCCTAACTATACAACTATATACAAAGGCAGCGGGCTATTCGGACGGCTCACTGGTTGTCGTCATGGGCCAGGGCATCCTCGAACTCCTGGTCAATGGCTTGGAGGCGGGCATGTTCCCTGGCCCCGAGGTCCCGCAGGGATAACGCAGTGTCAAGCTCAAACTCCCTGCGAAGACCCTCGAGGCACTCAGCCCGCCTCAGCGCCCTCCGCATGGAGTCCTCCGCCCTGACCATCGTGAGCCGTTCCTCCTCTGCCCGCTGCCGCTCCGCACCTATCCGCTGGCACAACCTCTCCCACACGGAAGCCACTCCCATTCCAGGGTTCTCCTGCCCTCCGGCCGATGCCTGCACCCCTGATGTTGATGGCCCCGAGCCATGATGCCTCCCACGTTGAGCCTGCTGCTGCCTCCGACGCAACTGCCTGTGCCAGCACGACGGCATCCAGGCTGATGGAAACCACCGACGCCGTCGTGCACGTGCCCTGCCCGATGATGCCGTCACATCCTCCATCTGCTGGGGTCCAGTTGCTCTGGTGTCCACCCCTGCTGGATCTCTGACTCCCGACTGTGGCAGGGATGGGATCCCCACCGAGCTGGCTGCATTGGTCGGGGCAGGTCCACAGGGGGCCCTGGTGGCATCTGGGCTGGAAGACGGCAAGGAGAACGACTGGTGGATAGCCTGCACAGAGGAGGAGAGGGCCGCCACATTGGCCAACACATGCAGGAAACCCCCGAACATGGCCGATCCCAATTGGGCCACGTCGGCACGGTGCACTTCGTGATGACGTGCGTGCTCCTCCCGGGAAGCACGCACGGCATCACGAATCGCAGCCGTGCGCAACGCGACCCCAATCAGGACCTTCTCCGCACGGCCAGGGGTTCCCACGTCCGCAGGTGGAGGGGAGTCAGGTGACATGGACATCCCCTCTACCTGCGGACAGGCCTGGGACGGGGCATCCCTGCTGGTGCATGGTGGTGCACTCACAGGGTCAGGGACAGCGACATGCACAGGCCCCTCCACGGTGACCTGTGCTGCCTCCTGCCCCTGGCCCTGGACTGCACCACTTGCACCAGCAGGGATGCCCCCACCAGGCCCCATGTGTGCCCCAGTGGCGGCCTCCTCCTCCTCTGTGCAAACCACCAACCTGGATGGCTCCTCACCGTCTCCCACCGTAGCAGGCCCCTGTGGGGGCTCACCCACCCCTTCCGCTGCAGCCGTGGGGGCATCCCCGCCGCCTTGCTCCACAGCGCCGTCTCCGCCCTCTTCTTCACTAGCCGCTGCGTAGAGGGAGACAAAGAACACAAGCATCAGGGCACTGTACAATGGTCCCCTAGACAGGAAGCAATAGCAGATGAGCACCACTGTCAAAGTACACTTCCATCATGTCCCTCCACAACACATGGGCCAGTCCAGGCAAAACACACACAGTAACAGGCATGGTGCATGCCATGGACATTTCCATGCATGTCCAATGGACTCTTGAAACATTCAATGATATGTAACTCACATGCATCATGCCTCATGCCCATCACATGCACACACATCACCTCAGTCACATCCATCTGGCCCCAAACACACCAAACACAGCGGATACAAGGGTAATTTTGCTGCTTTACTGAATCTCTGCATTGTCACACACATGTGTCATGCATCCATGGCATGCACAAGTCACAGACACGCAGGTCAGGCACACAGACATGGCTACCATATATGTACCTGGCATCAGCACCCATCCCTCACCCCCACCCATGTTCAGGTACAGAGACTGGCATGCTCTCATGTTCATAATCTGATTAGGGCTCCCCATGCGGCATATCAACACATGCAACAACCATGTGCATCACACATCACTGGTCGCACATGCATTACCATGATGTCCCTGCACACATACATGCATACATGGGCTATGGCACACATACAGGCAAGTATCATAGAACCAGCACACCGCAACATGCCCTGTCTCACACAGTAATGCATGGACACTTACCGCTCAACTCCAGACGGGCCTCCCTCTCAAGGATCTGGGCGTGGAGCGCTGGGCGTACGCGTTCCAGGACCCTCATCTGGATGGTACTCATGCGGCCCCGGCCCCCCTCCACGAGGCGCCGGGCCTTCACAAGGGTCCTGGACCTCAAGTCCTCCCAGCGCTTCTTGATCTTCAGGACGTCGCGGGTTGCCACCCCCTCCGCGTTGATGGCAACCACACAGTCGGCCCAGATCCTCTGCCGTCCTTCCTTGCTGGCGCGGGACGATCCAAAGAGGGCATCATACTGCCCCAGGACATGCTCCACCAGGACACCAACTTCGGTGACAGTGAAGCTGGTGCCCCTCTGCCCCTCTGGCCTGGGGTTGCCACTGGTGCCAGATGTGGAAGTGCCCGACATGGCAACCCCAGAGGCAGGTGTGGGTGGGCAACTGGGTCCTGGGGCTGGGCTGTGGAGCGATGTAATACCAGTCGGGAGTCTTCAGTTCCAGCAGGGGTGGACACAGCAACTGGACCCCTGCAGATGGCTGATGTGCAGGCACCAAATGGCAGGGCACGGTGGCAGCAGGCAGGCAGGCAGGCAGCAGCAGATGGCACGTGGGAGGCTGCTCGGGGCACTGGGGGGCAGTAACTCGGCCTTCTGGGCAGGAGCGTGGGCTTCCGTGTGTTTTCGCGTGGCCAGCTTGATACGGAGTGATTTGGCACGTGAAAATCCTGCACGTCAGCGTGAAATCCGAGGAAAGGCCCTTAGCGCGTAAGCGCGTCAGCACGCATACGCGATTCTATTGGACCAGAGTCCCTCAGCGCGTAAGCGCGTCTGTGACGTGACCCGCACGGGTGTTCCCCACTCAGGACGTGATGACGGGGCACACGTGGAGATACTGCACGTCAGAGTGTCATCGCGTGTAATTGGACAAAAGTGCGCGTACACGCGATTGGCCTATGTACGTGTATTTAATGGGTGCGCGGCCACTTACACACGCAAGTACGTCAGCGAACCTGTATCCCGTGGTGCGTGTGAATTTCCACACGCTATTGGACTGGGAACAGGATTCCAGGGCTGCGCGGGTCACACGCTGTATCCCGTGGTGCGTGTGAATTTCCACACGCTATTGGACTGGGAACAGGATTCCAGGGCTGCGCGGGTCACACGCTGTATCCCGTGGTGCGTGTGAATTTCCACACGCTATTGGACTGGGAACAGGATTCCAGGGCTGCGCGGGTCACACGCTGTATCCCGTGGTGCGTGTGAATTTCCACACGCTATTGGACTGGGAACAGGATTCCAGGGCTGCGCGGGTCACACGCTGTATCCCGTGGTGCGTGTGAATTTCCACACGCTATTGGACTGGGAACAGGATTCCAGGGCTGCGCGGGTCACACGCTCGCCTAGAACACGCGCTAAGCATAAATTGCGGACTTTAACAATAACAAGCTCAGACGCCAGGATGAACATACCGTTCCTAGCAGCAGTGGCAGTGGGCTACCAAAGGAGGAGGAGGAGGATAGTCAGGGCCAGAATATTCACACCCAGAACCAGCCTTTTCGGGATGCCTGATGACCAGGTGTATGGGAGGTACAGGTTTCCACCACACATCATACTGGACCTGGTGACTGAGTGGGAGGATGACCTCACATCACCCACCCTGTGCTCCCAAGCACTCAGCCCCCTGGAGAAGGTCCTCAATGTACTGCACTTCTTAGCCACTGGATCATTTCAGCGGACAAGTGCCATAGTGGGTGGGGTGTCACAGGCCACCCAGTCACGCTGCCTACACCAGGTCTTGAACATCATGACTGCACGCCCATCAGTCCGCAGGCACATATACCTGCCCAGAACACCTGCAGAAAGGCATGCTGCCGCCCTGGATTTTTACGCAGTGGCACGATTCCCCAAAGTGCTAGGTGCCATCGACTGCACCCATGTGGCTCTACGTCCCCCCAGGGCATCTGAGCACATCTATAGGAACCGCAAGCACTGGCATTCCATCAACGTGCAGGTAGCATGTAATGCCAAGGGAATCATCACCTCAGTATATGCCAACTATCCCGGCTCCACCCACGACAGCTTCATTTACCGAATGTCCACCCTAAGCCGGGACCTAGAAGCTGGGCGGCATGGCGATACATGGCTGCTTGGTGAGTATGTATGCCACTGCACATGCATGCATGTTGGATACTGAGCAAGGTCACAACCTCACCAATGATACCAATCCCCACCTCCACAGGGGACAGTGCCTACCCTCTCAGCCCCCACATGATGACGCCAATTCGGAACCCCACCACGCCACCCCAGGTAAGATTTAACACAGCCCACATTACAACCAGGGGCATAGTGGAGCGCACATTCGGAGTGCTGAAGTCACGCTTTCGCTCCCTTGACCGTTCTGGCGGGCAGCTGTTATACGCTCCCCCAGTAGTGTGCAGGATCATAGTGGCAGCATGTGTCCTGCACAACGTTGCAACACGCCGGGGCCTGGCCGTGGACATGGTGGTGGCCCCACATCCCCAACCACATGCACAGCCGCTGCGCATGGGAGGGGAAAGGGCACGGGGGGAGGCAGCCCGTACACAGCTAGTGGCTAATTACTTCACATAGAAATCACACCCCTGTGGAGTGCACACTGCCCTGGCACATTCCATCTGACAATCAATGATGACTCAACCTGACACTGATCCTGAATGTGTGGAGAATGAACCGGGAATTCCATGTCAGCCTGAGATTGTTCACCTGGAAGTGTCACAATGTGTGCATCCCTACCCACACAGACACCACCAATGCAGTTTTGTGAAGTTACACATTGAAGCAGCTAAAATGAATACCCACTTGCAAAATGCAACAAGAGGACAGTGCCATGTCAGCCAACCCAACCCCAGCACTGCCACACGACACACCGTGCCATGTCATGCTAATTGCAGGTAAACAAAGTAATCCCCACAACATGACATCACTCTCACTATGTACAGTGGCACTATTAGAAACCTGCAACACCTGAAATGCTCACAGCAATGCCGGACCAACAACATACTTGAGCACGTAGTACCATTAACATGACATCAAAAATGTAACATATTAGTAGTCTCACCACCTGGAAATGCCTGCACTCCCACCACTACCAACTGTGCAGTGTTGGCGCCATGTAGAGTTGTAGGTGCACTGCTGCCAACATGGTCCCCATCGCCAGACTAGAGGTCCTTGTGTGGACTTGAGGAAGGGACCTGCAAATTGGGAGGTAGACACAGAAGAAGAGTTACACATCAATGCAACATGCAGTGTACAACACAACAGCAATATGCACTAGGAATGTATACACAGTATTGACTACAGACTGGCCACACAGCTCATGGGAGTCCAACGTCACTGTGTAATTCACTGTCACTTGGGCACACCCTTTGCAAGCCCATGGAAACGGGAAGCAGGAGGGGTGTGTGTGACTCAAACCCAAGCATCTGAACCAAATACATTACAAGCCTGCATGTGCCCAGCCACAATGCAGCGTATGCCCACAGGAACCACGGAAGCCAACAGATCGGAGCCAACAGATCGGAGCCAACAGATCGGAGCCAACAGATCGGAGCCAACAGATCGGAGCCAACAGATCGGAGCCAACAGATCGGAGCCAACAGATCGGAGCCAACAGATCGGAGCCAACAGATCCTCCCAAAAAAATTGGGAATAAAAGAAATCAAAATCAAAATAAAAATAAGAAACAATCAAAAATGGCCATTGATGGGCCCGGGGGGGTTGGGGAGGCCACCCAGGAGGTCCGAGGACAGGATGCACACCAGAACCCACCTGCGTGGATCCTGGGAAAATAAAACACCTCCATGGGCTCATGGCCCACACGGCTACCCTATTGTGGGAGTGTCACTGCTGTCGCTATTATCACCCTGTGCAGCTGCATCCGGAGGTGGTTGCACTATGGGAGGCAGCCCACGCAAGGCCCTAGTCTGCTCCTCCATGGCTGCAAGCATGCGGGTGTGGTAGGTCTGGTTCTGGAGGATGAGTGTGCGGAGGTCCCCATGCAACAACTCACGGGATGCCCGGACCTCCGCCCTCGTTGCCTGCATCTCAGCTGAGAGCGTACGGGTGAGACGCTCCAGCTGCTGTTCTGTCCTTTGGTGTGTTGAAGCCTCAAGCTCAACAAGAGTCGTCCTGAGGTGTAGGAGCTCCTGCCTCAGGGCTTCCCTGTGGCCCTGGGACTCAATGGAGATGGCCTCCTGCAGAGTCGCCAGTGCCGCCCGCCTGTCCCTGTTGGACCCCAACATGTCCTCCCTGTGTGACTGGCAGATGGAGTCAGTTGCCTGCTCTAGTCGCTCCATCAGCCTTTCTGGGGGGACAATGGAAGTGGCCACCCTATCCATGGCCTGAGCCATCATCTCGGATGATGCAGCCTGTTGGGTAGCCATACCGTAAATGGATTGCTCCCATGCGGTATTGCCAGGTGGCGTACGGCCACCACGTCGGCGGGCACCACACCTGTCTGGGGCAAGGCGAACTGCGCCTTGCTGTGCCGGCACTGCCTGAGGCTGCAGGACTGCATTCCCCCTCTGATCTGCTGGCCCAGGAACAGGATCAGATGTCGCGGAGTGTGACCCTGCATCCGTAACCACCGAAGGCGTAGCTGCCAACACTGACATCCCCATGGAGGGTACTGACCCTGGTGCAGGTGGGTGAGACAGAACAGAATCCCTCCCTGGAACACTCACCTGCGACGGCACGTAGGTCTCATCCGAATCAACACCTGAGTACAGCTCGGGGGAGGTGCAGCCAGAGACACCCCTTGAGAGCACGACCTGCAGCACTTGTGGGTTCTCCCCCACCACCACACCACGTCCCTCACTGGTGGTTGGTCGGCCCTGGGACACCTCCTGGGTCTGCACCATCTCCACAACCCCAGCAGTATCAGGTGCGTCTTCCCCTGCAAAGACATGAAAACAAAGTAATGGAAACAGGCATTAGCACCATGGCACACATTGAGGGCTGAGAAGCAAGAGAACCAGTACTTGATTGACATGTCCCACATGACTAAAACCCTCCCATGCATGCACCCACACTGCGTATGAAGTGCAGGCAAACGGCACACACTGATGACACCAAGATGGAAGATGAACAAATTTTCTGCATGCTGCCTGGCAGTGGCATCACACATTGGCCTGTGATTGGCAGGTGAAACACACATGCCATCACACAGATGGCATGTACCATTGCTATTGAGTGAAGATGGAGAGGAGGGCAGCACCTATTCATTCAGTCCAGTTCCCGCATGTAATAGCTTTTCTGATTCTAACAGGTCAGATTTTTCACCTGGAGCTGCCAGTCTGTAATGGTCAAATTGCACAGGGACATGTGTGTACAAATGATATCCAGGTAACAAAGTCACTCCCCTTTACCATACCCATGTCAGACATGTGACTAGTGGACAGCGACATGCCTAGTGAAAGTGGTGGAATGCAAACAAACTGACTGAATGAACAGTGAAAAATAAGCAAATCTGTTGTGTCAAGGTGACACTTCAAGGGCAACTGGCGTGCAGTTGTGCTAGATGTCTACTGTTGGCAGAAGGGATACTGCTATGGCCAAATGCAGCTGCGCAGGAAGTATTGCATGAAGCACATGGCTGACCCATACGACTGAGGCGCACACACTCTCTCCTGCCACCCAAACAGAAGCCCTCACACACACACCATGCACATGTATGACACACACATGCATGTGCACTCACCGGACAATGCCTCGTAATCAGCCAGATCTCCCACGCCTTGGATCTGTTCCTCCGTGACGTAGGTCCCAGCGACTGACTCATGTGGAGTGAGTTCCATGTCTACTACTGGAGACCCACCTCCAGTCACTAGAGTTGCGGCATGACTTGAGGCCAGCTTACTCTTTGCCCTGCGCTTTAGGTCATTCCAGCGCTTATAGCAATCATTGGCTGTGCGCCTCACGATTCCAAGGGCACTTACGATGTCCGCAACGGACTGCCAGTGTGCCTGGCGTTGTGCAGGTGTGGTCTTGGATCCTGCAACAATGACCATCTCGTTGTCATGTCCGGACACATACTCGACAAGTGCATTCAGTTCGTCATCCGTGAAGCTGGGCTTCCTGGACGGGCCGGACTGTGTAGCCGTGTCTGGGGCATCAGCCTGTGCCGGACGAGCACTCTTCCTCTTCCGCTTGGAAGGTGTTGGTGATCCTGAGTGTCCTGCGCCGCTCTGGACACTAGGGGCAGGAGCCCTGGTGGACTCTGTATCAGGAGTGTGGGATTGCACACTCAGCATGGGAGTTGGTGCAGGCATTGGCTCTAGTGTGATGGTGTCAGGGGGAATGTCAGCAGCATGGACTAGGACCGACACTGTCCTGGCTGGGTGTGTGAGGGCTGGGGTGGATGGAGCCGCAGCTGCCCCTGCAGCCACTCCGCCCTGCCTCCTTGGTGCAGCAGATGACCTTGCTGCCCCAGATCCACGTGGCATGATGGCATCAACGTGCACCAGCGCACGTGTCGTAGCCCTGCTGACCTGGAAGTCAGCCATGGAGTCAGCCAGGTCTGGTGCCACAATGGGCTGGTCCAACAAGGGCTGAGCATGGATGGTGTCAGCCACTTCAGCCTCAACGGGAGGGGGGGAGGGGGGGAGGGGGGGGATGATGGGTGCCCTTGACTGGTCCTCCACACATGGGGGGACAGGCTCACCCTGCAAGTTACGACCACGTCCCCTACCGGATCCACCACGGCCACCACTTGTGGCTCTTCCACCTTTGCCACCCTTACGGAATCCTCGCCTCCCAGCCATGGCACTGATATTAATGTGCGTATGGGAGTGGCTGTAGACAATTGTCCTGGGCAATTGGGGGTCAAAGGGGTTGGGTACCAGATGGTAATTGTACCCTAGTGCTCTAGCACGGCTGATTGTAACCCCTGGGGAAAGATGACGGGTCACGCAACGCACAGGAGGCCCAAAAAAGGGAGATGACGTGCACGCAACCCCTCCTAGACCACGTGTGCAGAAAGAAAAACCTGCACTACGCTGTGGCACCCAGTAACACAAGAATGAACGTATGCGTGTCACACGCAGCCTAGAATGACCTCTGAAGGGGTAGGCAACACACGGGGCAAGCACAGAAGTTGGATACGTGCGTGACTCACCGTCTGCCAGGTAAAAGAGCGTGAAGAATGAGCGCGTTTGGCTGGCTAAACCCCCGCCAAAAGAAGATGTGTACGCTGTCTGAGAAGACAGGACAACAGTAGAAGGGGACACTGTTTGAGGGAACAGGCCCAGGTAAACCAGTGATAGAGAAAAAAGAGAAAAAGCTGTCAGAGGTAACAGGGAATACGAACTGGAAACGCCGTGAAGTAAATCGCGTGTGAAACGACAAGAAGTACAGATTTCACCCACTCGCTCTCCACGAAAAGCACGTACAAGGAAATGGTGTTCTACATGTACCTTATATACAGGCCCACACGTACAGCGTCACTTACGCGGCGTGTACGTTCACCAATCACACGCTTTGTCACTCCTGCGTGTAGATCCATTTTCACCAATCACACGCTTTGTCACTTCTACGTGTACATCCATTTTCACCAATCACACGCTTTGACACTGGGACGTGTCACGCAACAATTTCCTGCACGTGCAGGTGACTATAGGCGCGCATATGCTGTTGACGGGTTTACGCGCTAAGGGCCTTTGCTGACGTGTGGGATTTCACTACCTATCAGGCTGTCCACGCGTTCACACACGAGAGACCACGCTCCTGGCCAGGAGGCGAAATTACTGCCCCCCCAGAGCCCTGAGCACGCTCCCACCTGCCATCTGCTGCTGCCTGACTGCCTGCTGGCCACGTGCCCCACAGTGCTGGTGGGTGGGGGTGTTGGGAGACATGGGTGGGGGCCTGGTGGAGGGTGCCCCTGCACTGGTGGGGGTGGTGGGAGACATGGGTGGGGGCTTGGTGGAGAGTGCCCCTGGTGGCGGGGGGTGGTGGGAGACATGGGTGGGGGCCTGGTGGAGGCTGCCCCTGGTGGCGGGAGGGTGGGGGTGGTGGGAGACATGAGTGGGGGCCTGGTGGAGGCTGCCCCTGCACTGCTGGGGGGGTGGGGGTGCAGGGGGACATGAGCAGGTGTGCAGGGTAGTCCCCTGTTTTGTAGGCTGCCTGCAGGGGCCGTGGAGGGTGTACAGGGAACACCTGTGAGGACCCACCCAGCCTAATCGCGTGTTAAACTTCCCGCGTACCCCTGTAATACACGTACCCTGGCTAATCGCGTGTATAACTTCCCGCGTACCCCTGTAATACACGTACCCTGGCCAATCGCGTGTTAAACTTCCCGCGTACCCCTGTAATACACGTACCCTGGCTAATCGCGTGTATAACTTCCCGCGTACCCCTGTAATACACGTACCCTGGCCAATCGCGTGTTAAACTTCCCGCGTACCCCTGTAATACACGTACCCTGGCTAATCGCGTGTATAACTTCCCGCGTACCCCTGTAATACACGTACCCTGGCTAATCGCGTGTATAACTTCCCGCGTACCCCTGTAATACACGTACCCTGGCCAATCGCGTGTTAAACTTCCCGCGTACCCCTGTAATACACGTACCCTGGCCAATCGCGTGTTAAACTTCCCGCGTACCCCTGTAATACACGTACCCTGGCTAATTGCGTGTTGAACTTCCCGCGTACCCCTGTAATACACTTACCCTGGCTAATCGCGTGTTAAACTTCCCGCGTACCCCTGTAATACACGTACCCTGGCTAATTGCGTGTTGAACTTCCCGCGTACCCCTGTAATACACTTACCCTGGCTAATCGCGTGTTAAACTTCCCGCGTACCCCTGTAATACACGTACCCTGGCCAATCGCGTGTTAAACTTCCCGCGTACCCATGTAATACACGTACCCTGGCTAATCGCGTGTATGACTTCACGTGTACCCCTGTAATACACTTACCCTGGCTAATCGCGTGTTAAACTTCCCGCGTACCCCTGTAATACACGTACCCTGGCTAATCGCGTGTATAACTTCCCGCGTACCCCTGTAATACACGTACCCTGGCCAATCGCGTGTTAAACTTCCCGCGTACCCCTGTAATACACGTACCCTGGCCAATCGCGTGTTAAACTTCCCGCGTACCCCTGTAATACACGTACCCTGGCTAATTGCGTGTTGAACTTCCCGCGTACCCCTGTAATACACTTACCCTGGCTAATCGCGTGTTAAACTTCCCGCGTACCCCTGTAATACACGTACCCTGGCCAATCGCGTGTTAAACTTCCCGCGTACCCATGTAATACACGTACCCTGGCTAATCGCGTGTATGACTTCACGTGTACCCCTGTAATACACTTACCCTGGCTAATCGCGTGTTAAACTTCCCGCGTACCCCTGTAATGCACGTACCCTGGCCAATCGCGTGTTAAACTTCCCGCGTACCCCTGTAATACACGTACCCTGGCTAATCGCGTGTATGACTTCACGTGTACCCCTGATATGCACGTTACCCACTTTGCGTTCCTTGTTTGGATGCCCTGTAAACTGGTCCAGAGTTAGCGCAGCCCTTTGCGATGATTTAGCGATTTTGCTGGCTTTTCCTTGCGCGAGGGCGTTCTTGGGGGCGTTACTGGCGCTGCTGCAGGGTCGCTGCGATACTCTGCGCCACGGCTGGTTTGGGAGCATGAAATCCATGAATACGCTGTGCGCGGAAATCGGTTTTATCGCACGTGCCTGGCGCAGTCAATCGCACGCGGACACTCTGCGCCAGCCGCTTGCGACACTTTTCTGCGAAATTCTATGAATTACCCTGTCAATTTATATGAGAGCATCATAATTCAAACAGTACACCCATTTCAAGCAATAATAGGCCTTCAACCAAAAACAGCAAAATTACCTCCCTCTGAATTGGTAAAAGGCATTAGTGGAAAAGTAGTTTATTTACCATTAAATCTAAAAGAAAATGTGCATACTCTAGGAGTGCAACGTCCAATGCAGCAATCTTTAATTATAGTAGTAAATGGAGTACCTACAAAAGACAAAAAAATATGGCAACAGCTGGTAGATTTATATAAAGTTAGACAAGCCTTCCAATATCTTAAAGAGAATAATGAATATTACAAAGAAATTAATATTGAAGAAAACTTGAAAGATACAACTGAAATAATTCAAGAAACACAAGAAGCTGGTCAATTTGAGCTACTAGATCCTGCTACAATATCAAATACTTTAGACCATTATACAATTCATCCTTTGCACTGTAATGACACCGTAGAAGATGTACTAGAAACTTACCAAATGCGTCAAACAAAAGGATCGCCAATCAGTATATGGGAAAAAAGTATAGAAGCACGTGCTTTTCCTCTACTCTTTCCTACTGGCAAAGGAGGAAGGTATGATGATAGACCTATTCAAATATCAGCTTCAGAATACCGCTCATTACGGATGTATTCTGAAGATCCCAGATTTAGACAAAATGTGGAATACATATTCCACCTACTCTTTGAAAGTGAACTAGCAACTTTATGTCACGGAGTTGCACACATATTAAAATCAGGATCACACTTTCAAAATATGACAGCTACACAATTATTAGAGAAAGTGCAACAAAAGGATGAGGTTTTACAATCAAATATTACAAATCTATTAGCAAATATGCGTGGTACTAAAGAGTACTGGTTTCGACGTCATGGAGATGTACGTTGTATGATCAGAAACCTTGGCCCACCCACTTGGTTTGTTACATTAAGTTGTGCATAATATGCATGGGAAGATTTACATGATTTCCTACGCATATCAAATAAAAACAAAACAAACATAGATATTCTAACACCTGGAGAACTTTGTTCTTTGGATCCTGTTAATGTTTCAAGATATTTTCACCATCGCTTCATTGCTATGGTACATTTTATTTGTAATAAAACTGTTCCTCCCCTTGGAGAAGTGCAACACTTCTTTTGGAGAAAAGAATACTAAGCCAGAGGAGCACCACATATCCACATGCTTTTATGGATTAAAGATGCTCCTAAATTTGGTCAAGACAGTGATGCCACTGTTTTACAGTTTATTGAAAAATATGTCACTTGTGAAATTCCATCAGAAGCCACAAATAGTGATCTTCGTGCACAAGTTTTACAATTTCAAAGACACAAATGTGGAAAATATTGTCGTCGCAAATACAAAAACAAAGGCAAATACTACACCAAATGCCGATTTGGTTTCCCTAGACCAGTTACAAATACAGGTCAAGTAAACAACCTCATGTCTTCAGTTAGACATACTGTTAAAGGAAAGTCACCTAAAAATACATATTACATAAAAAGAAAAGAAGAAGAAGAATATATCAATGATTATAATGCAATCATTGCCCACTTATGGAATGCAAACATAGATGTGCAGTACATTGCAGACAATTCTACTGCAGTTGCATGATATGTCACAGCATACTAAACTAAAGCAGAAAAGACAGAGCTCCAAGACCTCTGGAATGACCTGACATCAGATAAAACAGTATCTCAGAAATTATACAGCTTGGGCATAAAAATGCTCACCCATAGAGAATGTGGATCTTATGAAGCAGCTGATAGTTTAACTGGTACTTCATTGTATGGTAAATCTGAAAATATAGTATGGCTAAGTCTTGGTCCAGCTAAATCTAGAAAAAGAGTTCTAAAATCATATGAAGATATAGAAACAATAGCCAAACATGATCCCAACAGCCAAGACATTTTAAAAACAATTTATTGGACACATACTACCCAAACAGAAGTAATACTTTGGAAAACATGTGTCTATACCAAATAGCCCAAAACTACACATACAAAAATAATATGAAACCCGATGAAAAAAAAGGTAAATATAGAGTGACAGACTGTGAAGGCAGCTTAGTTAAACTCACTAAACCAAATTTAATTAATCATATCAAATTGTCATTGAAGACTCCTCAACATAAAGAAGTATATTACATGTCCCTGCTACAACTCTTCAAACCATGGAGCAAAGAAGAACAATTACTAGATAACTATGACTCTATGAGGATGCTTTCAAAGCAAATGAAAGCACTATAACTGATGTAAACTTTACACAGTACAAAACAATGTTGCACAATGAACAGCAACATGAAGAAGAACTCCAAGCCCAACTAGATAAGGATACTCCTGACAGTAGTCAACCTTCTGTAACAGGAAGCCAAGAACCACTGGGAGAACCACTAATAACAAATGAGGCAGAATTAGCTATGATAGAAGTAGAAAACACCATGTGTCAGTATGAAGATAAGGAAGACTTAGCTATACTACAATCAAAACTAAACAATGAGCAAAGTAGCATTTTTCAAGAAGTAACAAAACAAATTGCACATGGTGTAAAACATGAAAATAAAGAATGTTCCTGACATAATTATAAACCTATACTACTGTACGTCAGTGGTGAAGCTGGTTCTGGCAAAACATTCCTAATCAAAATCATTAGTAAGTTCCTTCAACAATTGGCAAACAACAAACTGTCAGCTGTTGTCACTGCCCCCAGAGGTTTAGCTGCCTACAACATAGGTGGTGTTACATTACACCGATTACTACTATTACCAGTAGAACACCAGAACAAATTAGACTATTACAAACTTTCTGCAGAAGCTGCAATGGAATTACGCAGAGTATTGAAACAAATGAAAATGCTACTAATAGATGAAGTGAGCATGGTCTCCAACCTGATGTTAGCTTTGATTCACCTCAGATTACAAGAAGTACTCAAAACAGACTATGAAGAGCTCTTTGCAGGAAAACACATTATTGTTTTTGGAGATCTGCTTCAATTAACACCAGTAAAAGGTGAACCTATTTTTAAAACATTAGGGCACAAACTCTGCCGTAAAACTGTTGGCAGCATTGGAAATGTCAACCTTTTGCAACATTTCCAATACAGAGAATTAACAGAAAACATGCGCCAATCTGCAGATCTAACTTATGCCAACATTTTAAAAAGTTTGAGAGTTGGTATACTTTCTAAAGAAGCAGAAGCAACATTGAAAACCCGGCACATTAGTGCACTTTATGGCAATAATGCATGTGCTACAGATGTTATGGAACAATTAGCCCACAAAAATGTCAATTGTATGGCCTTAATGCCAACTCTTGCAAGCTGTTTCAAATTCAATGAAATCATGCTAAGTAAAGAAATGCAACCAATAATGGAAATTAGCGCCACAGACAAACTAGATGTACATGGTATGACACTACCCATGTGTGACCAAGCCACAACAAGACTAAATAATTTAGAAAAATCAATCTCAAACACAGCAGGCTTAGAAAATATGTTAAAATCATCCTTAAATTGCAGAGTAATGCTTAAACGTAACCTTGACGTGGACCAAGGACTAGTTAATGGAGCACTGGGTACAGTTGTTGGCTTTCAAACATACCCACGTGACAACAAAATTCAGTTTGTCAATATACTCTTTGACAAACTTTCAGAAGTAAAACGGATAGGACGCTCAACAGCTAGATTCCTTCTCTTCAAAGATATGTATGTACGCAGAGAACAATTTTCTCTAACTCTTGCATACACAGTCACAATTCATAAATCACAAGGTCTTACCCTAGACAAAGCAATGATAGATATTGGTAACACAGTCTTTAAAGAAGGCATGAGCTACGTAGCACTATCACGCTTACGTACACTTGACGGTCTATTTCTAATCAACTTTGATGCAAGTAAAGTAAACGCTTATATTCCATGCATTTTAGAATATAATAGACTTCGCTCACTATACACTCCCCATCTAAACACATATTCTGTTCCACAAAAACTAAAACGTTGTAAGAGAAAACTAAATCAAACAGAAATGCAACAGGACGTCACTGCAAATCCTCCAAAGAGAGTAAAAGAAACTAATACTTCATCAAGTACCACAAACAAAAAAGAATACAATTAGAGAAAGTAAACCAGGTACTTCTTTAAAGAAGGAAGACAAACTCCAAAAAAAGCAGTTAGATACAGAACTACCTGGACCATTTAAATTCTCAAATATAGTTGGTGTAAGTTGCTATGCAAATGTAGCAATGAATATTCTATTTCAATTACCACCAATTATTGACAACATTTACTCACACAGTACAGACCCATTGTGTTTGCAAATGTTAGTACTTCACAGAAATGCAGCAAACAATCCTGACAACACATATAGTGTTTTTGGAATAAGACGACAATTGGACTACTGTGCCGGAATGGTGAAAGTCACTATAAACTCACAGGAAGATCCACAAGAATTTCTAATGTACTTACTACAAGTACTGGAAAACAAAAACATACCTATAAATGAAATCTTTCAGATTTCATACATGTGGAAACATACATGCACTCTCTGCAAAAATGTGACACAAGAAGAAATCCCCAATGAACGCTTCATATATATATCAATACCAAATTGTGAATCCATTCCATTTCAGCAACTTGTACAAAATGCAAACCATGGTAGATTATGCTCTACCTGCAATTCAGATAATCGCTCCACGTTAGTAATACAAACACATAGTAAATACGTAATACTCATGCTTCTACGTTACAATGCAGATGGTACCAAAAACAACTGCAAGCTGACTGGATTCACACATGGTCAAATATCACTTGGTAAGAAAACCTTCACAACAATAGGTATAATCTACCACGCAGGAGCCACAACCAATTCAGGGCACTACACTGCATACATAAAAAAGAAATGTGGATGGTTTGAATGTAATGATAGTACTATTACTCTAAAGCAGAGATTACCAGCAAATCTCACAAACACTTATGTGATGTTCTTAAAACCAAAATTTGATAAATAAACTGTATTTAAACCTTTAAGTAAATTTGTGTTACAAAAATATAAACTGTTAGAATACTCCAAAAGCTATCTAACTGCTCAAAGATTCTACAACAACTAATCAGATAAATGAATACCACTAAATTAGACCAGAAAATACACAGTTAGAATACGCCAATTGGTATCTAACTGTCCCAAAATTATACATTTGTGTTAAAATAATATAAACTGTTAGAATACTCCAAAAGCTATCTAACAGCTCAAAGATTCTACAACAACTAATCAGATAAATGAATACCACTAAATTAGGCCAAAATATACACAGTTAGAATACGCCAATTGGTATCTAACTGTCCCAAAATTTAACAATATCCAAATAGATAAATCAAAACCACTAAAATATATTTAAAAAATAGACAGTTAGAATATGCCAATTGGTATCTAACTGCTCCAAAATTTTTATAATATCAAAACAAATGAAGAATCTGTTACTGCTCCAAAAAAAATACAACAAAGCAAAGTATAAAGCATTAGCCAGAAACAACAAGTGAACACTGAAAACAAACAAACAAATAAACTGTAGCATAACAGAAAAAGTTTTTTTTTTTAATCCAACATGGATTTTTTTTCTCCCACAGACCGAATGATTTTAGCAACAAATACAGAAACTGAGCAAATTGCACAGTACTCTGATTTGTACTCTACTAAATATGAGGGTCGAAAAAAAATAAAAGTATATTGCTTATACAATGTAATAAGTCATTACAAAATACTAATACTAACATGCTATTTTCTTTTATCACAGAAATGAAGAAGAAAAACATGGACTCCCATTACTAGACCAAACAGTAAGTATACAATAATAAGGACAGCCATAGCAGCATATCACATCCATAGTATCTAATACCTTTGTTCCTTATACATTTGTTTTTCACCCAAAGTTATAAGCAAATATGAATGTGATATGCTGCGGTGGTTGTTGCCAGGGCATACAATCTTGGGTGCATGGCCAAATGGCCATGCACCCAAGACTCTATGCCCTGGCAACAACCACCGCAGCATATCACATCCATAGAGTCAAACATTTCAACTATGATACTATGGGAAACTTTTAATGTCCGCGAACAATGTGAGTGTTCTTAGAACACTTTGAACTTGCCAGCGAACAATACGGACACCGTTTTCAGGACACCCCCTACGAACATTTCAGAACAACGCGATAGTTCTTACAACACTTTCAACTTAACAACGAACAATACGGACAGCGTCCTAAGGACACCCCCTACGAACATTCCAGGACACCGGGAGTGTTCTTAGAAGCGTCTTCAGAACACCACCATCTTGTTTATTTGCGAACATTTCAGGACACCGCGAGTGTTCTTAGGACACATTCAACTTGACAGAGAACAATACGAACAGCGTCCTCAGGACACCCCCTACGAACACTCCCCGGACACCGCGAGTGTTCTTAGAAGCCTCTTCAGAACACCACCATCTTGTTTATTTGCGAACATTTCAGTACACCGCGAGTGTTCTTAGGACACATTCAACTTGACAGAGAACAATACGGACAGCGTCCTCAGGACACCCCCTACGAACACTCCCCGGACACCGCGAGTGTTCTTAGAAGCATCTTCATAACACCCCCATTTTCTTTATTTGCGAACATTTCAGGACACCGCGAGTGTTCTTAGGACACATTCAACTTGACAGAGAACAATACGGACAGCGTCCTCGGGACACCCCCTACGAACACTCCCCGGACACCGCGAGTGTTCTTTGAAGCGTCTTCAGAACACCCCATTTTGTTTATTTGCGAACATTTCAGGACACCGCGAGTTTTCTTAGAACACATTCAACTTGACAGAGAACAATACGGACAGCGTCCTCAGAACAACCCCTACAAACATTTCAGGACACCGGGAGTGTTCTCAAAAACGTCTTCAGAACACCCCCATTTTGTTTATTTGCGAACATTTCAGGACACCGCGAGTGTTCTTAGGACACATTCAACTTGACAGAGAACAATACGGACAGCGTCCTCAGGACACCCCCTACGAACACTCCCGGACACCGCGAGTGTTCTTTGAAGCGTCTTCAGAACACCCCCATTTTGTTTATTTGCGAACATTTCAGGACACCGCGAGTGTTCTTAGAACACATTCAACTTGACAGAGAACAATACGGACAGCGTCCTCAGAACAACCCCTACAAACATTTCAGGACACCGGGAGTGTTCTCAAAAACGTCTTCAGAACACCCCCATTTTGTTTATTTGCGAACATTTCAGGACACCGCGCGTGTTCTTAGAACACATTCAACTTGACAGAGAACAATACGGACAGCGTCCTCAGGACACCACCTACGAACACTCCCCGGATACCGCGAGTGTTCTTAGAACAGTTTAACTTTGCTTGCGAACAAAACGGACACATATTGACTCCTTAGAACACCCCCTAGTCAGTTTATTTAGAACATTTCAGAACACCCGTGATGGCCGCAAACAAATCGAACACAAAAAGAATTTCTAACACATAAAAAACACAACTTTCATCCTATCTCATACACTCCCATCCTCCCCAAACACTCCTACACACCAACACACTCTACAAAATACACATTTTGAACAAAGTTTCACCGCGCTGTCCGGGGACGTCCGCGAATCCAATATGGCGGGCGCTACCGAAAAATCTGACGCGCTTCACGCTTCACGCTCCACGCCGTCCAATCAGCGAACACTTTGCATGTCCGCGAACATCACGCAAGACGATTGGCCAATCAGGACACTTTCCGCGGAGCGAACAGGGAAGTGTATCCGCAAACCGAACACAGATATCACTAATTTTTTTTTACCTACTTTTTGGTCATTTTAAAAAAAACTACTGGACGGATTTTCACCAAATTTGCAAAAGCACGCTTTCGGGACCAAGCCGCTGCTCCTGGTCCAAATTTGGTGGAAATCCGTCCAGCGGTTTGGGCTGTATGCGCGAGCAAAATTTTTTTCCCATTCACTCTATGGAGAGTGAGTATAATGTATACAAATATGAGCATATAGAGGGAAGGTAGAGTAATAAAAATAAAACTATGAGAAAGTGCTGATAACCATAATGATTATCTTCATGCACAGAAAGGATTGCTCTCTTTCAAGCCTGTATCTTCCGCTATGTACATGTTTCATATGATGTGACAGGACCCTAAGTCTACAAATATAGTACCTTTTCAATTTTTACTTCCTGACTGTTACTGAAGAAAACTATGTGGCTTCGATATGTCAGTAAAGGATAAAAAGGGAGAGCCAGCCATGTGATGTCATCAGTTATGTCATCAATGACATTTGTGATGTCATCTTTGATGTCCTGGGTGTTAGTGTTAGCAGTGCACGGTGGCGCAAGTTATGGTTGCTTATGTTACCATAACTGGCGAATTTCAGGAGTTTTTCGGTTTTACTTTGAGCCATAATGTCCCTTTAACAAAGTTTTTTCACTGAATTTCATAGGTTTTTAATAGCGCAACTTAACCATAACGTCCCTTTAACAAAGTTTTTTTAATATCACGCAAACAATATACAAACATGGCGTGCAAAAACCAACTTCTACAGATGGCTTTACACAGAATGTTGCAAAGTAAGAATTTATGCTCGTTCCCAGTGAAGGTCAGCTGCTTCCACAACTTCTACAGATGGCTTTACACAGAATGTTGCAAAGTAAGAATTTATGCTCGTTCACAGTGAAGGTCAGCTGCTTCCATTTTTTTCTCGGGCCCCGGAGAGGCTCACGAAGCGGACTATAAGGTTGTATTGTGTTTTGACCTTGACAGACAGAGATTGTGATGAAAGACTTCTCTTGAAGGAGTGTTGCTAAAACGTAAGAGAAGATAAAGATGAAATTTTTGAAACGAAACCACTTTTATATATTATATCACTATACGAAAGATCGTTGGCACACGCGGAGTCGTATTTTGGGACTGCACCACTCGTAGACAATGGAAATTGAAAATCGATAGCAAATAGTTTCACGCCCTAATAAATAAAATGATGATTTTTAATGAAGATCGGCTGGTGAGACTAATTTATGTTTTTTAAAACAGGTACGTGGCCCCATTTTGTCTATGTCACGATTTACAGACTCCAGCGGATGGGGTCTTCAACTGCCAGGTGCAAGTCCAAATATGCAACTTCATGACCCTCACCATTTTATGGGACAATCGCCAAGGACCAATATGCCCTTACGCAGTACTAGCGGCTACAAACAACATACCAACCAATAGGGTGGTCTAATGGCTCGTTGTTGGAGCAACCTTCCGATTATCAGAGCGACCATTTACTGCTTTTATCATAAACCAGCAGCCTATCTACCGCAAAGGAACAACGCGTGGCTCCAAATAAACTTTTGCTGATCGACAGCAGAGACAATAGCAAATCGCTGAATATTCACTAAACATTTCATGTGAAATAAATGTACTTTACCAAATGTACAATCCTGCTGTTTACTTTTAAACCACAGTTTCATATTCCGAATTGTGGCGCACTGAGTTGTAAGCTGATCTAACACTCTCTGTACCGCAAAGGAACATCGCGTGTCTCAACATGAACTTTTGCGGATCGACAACAAAGACAAATGCAAATTGCTGAATATTCTCTAAACATTTGATGTCAAATAAATGTACTTTACAACATTTACGATCTTGCTCTTTGCTTTTAAATCACAGTTTCATATTCCGAATTGTGGCGCGCTGTGTTGTGACATAATGTGTGTTGTCTTCCGGGTTCTGTGTAAAGTCGCTTAGTACTGGAGACGACTGGGCGCGTTTCATTATGCACCCTGTAACGTCACGGAGAAAGGCAGGGAATATGAATGCTTTGATAATATCAGGTTTAGGGGCGGGAGATATGATTTAGTGTCGCAAAAGCAAGTCAGCCAGGTCAATAGCGCCAGTCATAGGATTATCACATAATGTCGGCGCACACCAGCCGGATTTATCGTTTCTTTAGTGGACAAAAAGTCGGTTGACGCCCCTAGGAAATTGTACTATTAGCGAACAAAAGGAGTGCTCTTAAAACACTTTCACCCTGACAACGAACAATACAAACAACGTTCTCAGAACACCCCCATTTTGTGTAATTGCAACCATTTCGGGACACTGCGAGTGTTCTTAGAACACATTCAACTAGACAGATTACAATACGGACAGCGTCCTGAGGACACCCCCAGTTTGTGTATTTATGAACAATTAAGTACACCGCGAGTGTTCATAGCTCATTTTTACCTTCCTTGCGAACAAAAATGACACATACTCCGTCCTCTAAACACCCCACCATTTAGTTTATTTACAAAATGTCAGAACAGCTGTGTTCTCCGCGGACAAATCGAACGCAACAAAAAGGTCTAGCACATAAAAAAACAAAACATTGAACCTATCTCATACTCCCCCACCCTCCCCAAACACTCTTACACACCAACACACGGCACTAAATACAATTTTTTATCCACGTTTCACTGCGCTGTACGCGGTCGACTGCGAATACAAGATAGCGGGCGCCACAGAAAATCTGACGCGCTCCACGCCCCTCGCCGTCCAATAAGCGAACACGTCGCATGTCCGCGGACATGACGCAAGCCCATGGGCCAATCGGGGTGCTGTCCGCGGAGCGAACAGGGAAGTCCGTCCGCGAAGCGAACGCAGATATCACTAATTTTTTTGTCTTACATTTTGGTCATTTTTTTAAAAACTACTGGACAGATTTACACCAAATTTACAAAAGCACGCTTTTGGGACCAGGCCGCCGCTCCTGCCGCACATTTGGTGTAAATCCATCCAGCGGTTCGGGCTGTAGCCGTGCGCAAAGTTTTTTCCCATTCAGTCTATGGGAAAAAATAAAGTTTTGGGACCCCCCTATAACTTTTCCCCCCCTGGACGAATCCTCACCAAACTTTGCAAAAAAATTCAGAGTGACCCAACTACTTTTTTTTGCAAAGTTTGGTGAGGATCCGTCCAGGGAGAGCGAAGTTATAAGCCGCCCAAAAAGTGCTCTTCCTATGGAAACAGCAACTTAACCATAACTATATATATATATATATATATACATATATATATATATATATATATATATATATATATATATATATATATATATATATATATATATATATATTCAGAAGAAAAGAGAGGAGAGAGGGGAGACCGCACTCTCCGCGGATCAGATGGCAAGATCCAAACAAAAAATAAGGCGCAGCTCACACGAGGAAGGTCATAAGAAAATTTCATGAAACAAACACAAAAGTGTGTAAAAACATGGTTGGGAAGACAGCAGAAACAGAGGCAGGACGCCCGTGGGCACGACCTGCAAACAACGTGTTTCACGCTCAACTGAGTGCTTGGTCACGTAAGGGAAAAAAGGACCAGAGCATAGTTATAAAATCATGTAGTCCTTTCACTGTGTCAATGGAACTAAGGGTGCATGGACGCATGGATTCAATGGCAGCCATATTCTAATGGAAAGGCAGAAATCGACCCACGCTGGAACCAAGAAAGAAATGCGGGTGAGCCGACAAAAAGTGTCAAAGTATGCCAATAAATAAGGTGCAAAGTGCACACAGTATAAAGGCAGCACTGAAATAAAGGCAGCACTGAAATAATGAGGGGGGGCGACCAAGAGAAAGGCTAAGCCACATGAACCAAACCAAATGCACCCCAAGTTCCACTGTGGGTTCCTGGTCAAATAGGGACAATACACACAAAACAAGTACATAGTGCAATAAGAGAGTTAAATGAGGGTTGTACGTAGAGTAGACTAAAATACATTGATGGTAATAAAAGACTGCAGTGTGTCAAGTCTATGTCAAGATAAAAACAGCTAGTTCATGTATACAAAAGTTAAAACCCAGGCGGTATGTCATACTGGGACTAAAGATGGAAGGAATAAAGTGCAAGTGCGAGCCAAAATTAGCAGCATGAGCTTGTGCAAATAAGCAAAACCAAAATAGCAGAATAAACATGTGCAAAAATTGCAAAATGCATCGCTTAACAATACAGTACATGGAAACAGCAACATGTGCAAATAAGCAAAGCCAGAATAGCAATAGCTACATGCACAAAATTGGCAAAATACAACTCTACCCATACAGTACATACATGATAACTGGAGATAACAACAAAAGTCAACCTGACAAAGCAACTGAAAGCGGAATGGCAGTCTCAAAGGTACAACCCAAAATTTCAAAAAATGTGCATGTGCAATGATACACTGTCGATAGAATTTGACCAAAGAATCACAGCAAAGGAAATTAAGTAATGAATAAACATTTTGAGGACCAAGGACTACAGGTAATGTTTTAAAATAAAGCTAATTTCCTGCAAAGTCGTGACTGCAGCAGCTGAAGAGTGAGACCAATACCGGTCTCAAACAAATGGAAATAATAAGGCCACCAATAAAAAAAGGTGGACAAATCATAATACTTAATGGCCGAGGATAGAACAGTGAACAAACACTTTAAAAATAAAAGGGGAAAAGACAACTCTAAACAAGCAATGGAATAAAATACGATATATCAAAAGAGGACGGCAGACCCATATAAATATAATAGTGGACCTCAAGTACCCAAAAATGTGTATAGCTCCTCATTAAGGTTATGACCATTCGAGAACTTGGTATCGAAGTCCAAAATAAGTCTTGTCTCCAATTGTCTGAGCTTTAAAACACGATCGCCACCCCTTGGATGGATTGGAACATGTGCCACTGCGAAAAATATGACCAAATTCAGGTCATTCCCATGTTCCTGCATGAAGTGTTTAGCCATGGGGTATGCGGGATCCGAGTTTTTATTCGCCCTAAGGTGCTGCAAGATCCTTAATTCAAGCTTACATGTGGTACTCCCAACATACCACTTCATGCAGGGACATGAGAGAACATAGACTACAAAAGCAGTATCACAGTTCATAGAATGCTTAATGATCTGATTGAATTTGGTGACTGGATGTATGAAAGATTTACATACAGTGGCATGAGCACAGGCTTTACATTTAGAACATTTGGTAAAGCCTGTGGGGGAGACCGCCAACCAATTGGTGAGAGAAGAACTTTTGTCGATAGGTGACAGAAAGCTAAATACTAGTTTGTCTCTAAGCGAGGGTACTCTTTTGTATGTGATGGTGGGACGTTTAGAAAGCAAAGGGCATAAATCTTTATCTAAAATGAGAACACGCCAATGTCGTTCAATAATTCTGCAGACATGATTAGAGGCATTATCAAACGAGACAATAAGTCTAGGTTCATCATCAGTAGTAGTCCGATCAGACTTAATGCCATACAGTAGTTGATCCCTGCACAGTAGACGGGCCTTGGTGTGGGCCATTTCTATAGTTCTACCCTCGTAGCCTTGTTTCACAAAATTCAGAGCCGCCTGGGCACAGTGATAATCAAAAGATGGCAGGTCTGTACAGTTCCTTCTATAGCGAATGAATTCGCCATAAGGAATACTGCGTTTGCATGACATTGGATGGCAACTAGTGGCATGCAAAGGTAGACCAGTGTTAGAAGGTTTTTTGTGTAGTGCTGTGTGAAATCCAGATCTTTCAAGGGTCACAACCACATCAAGGTAAACAATTTTGGTGGTACTATGGCATTCGGTAAAGCGTAAATTGACCGTGTTAGTATTTATACATTTCACAAACAATTGCCAGTCAGCTTCAGTACCCTTCCATATAACAAAAACATCGTCAATATATCGGCACCAGGCGACAATTTGTGTGGAAAAACTGGATGCGAGCAAATCACTTAAAAAAGTAGCCTCCCACCACCCCATTGTCAGGTTTGCGTATGATGGGGCGAAGGTACTGCCCATAGCAGTCCCCCTTACCTGCCGAAAAAAGGAACCCTCAAATAGAAAGACATTGTTGGTCAAACAAAAAAACAACATTTCCAAAATCATGGAACTATGGCCATAGTGATTCAATGAGCGGGTATCTAAAAAAGTATTTGCAGGCTCCCATTCCCACTTGATGATCAATGGAGGTGTAGAGGGAAACGACATTGAGGGTTGCCAAAACAAGACCATCCTCCCAAGGTGTATTGGTGATGTGTTGCAAAAAATCCTTAGTGTCCTGCAAATAAGACGGCAAGACTGAAACAAAAGGAAATAAGGTCTCATCAATAAACTGGGCCAAGTGCTCAAGCAAAGAACCACATAAAGTAACAATAGGTCTACCGGGTGGATGAGTAAGATTTTTGTGGGTTTTAGGTAGAAAATAAATGGTGGATACAGTGTGGCAAGACGGAACAAGAAATGTAACTCTATCTTCCTCGATTAGGCCGATATCAACCCACTTAGTGCAGAGGCTATTGAGTTCAGATTGTATGTCACCAAAAGGATTTTTTGATAATTGGGCATAACACAGTCGATCCTTAAGTTGACGATTTGCCTCAGTAACATAAAGGACCCTCTCCTGAACCACAATATTCGACCCCTTATCGGCCTGCTTAGTAACAATATTCGATAAATTTTGCAGTTCACCGATGGCCATAAACTGGGAAGTGGTCAGACTATATTTATTACTGATGACAGTCCTCTGTCATTTTCTAAGATCACTAACACACAAATCATAAAATGCTTCGATACATCCACTGCCCGGAAACTGTGGATTAAATTTAGATTTATCCTTGAGCTTGGTATGAACATCCCAGTTAGGATTAATGTCAAAATCAGTGAGGTCAACATTTAAGGGATCAAACTGGAAATCTTCAAGACAGGCCAAATCCATAAGAGATGGAATATCTGAAATCAGAAGGTCGGTACGGCCTGTGCTAGATACAGAGGGCTTGATCACAGTAGGATTTATAGAGAAGAATTTCTTAAGTTTGATCTTGCGGACAAACTTGTCTAAATCTAGACGTGCCTGTACATAATCAAAAGACTTGGTGGGACAGAAGTTGAGGCCAAGGGAGAGGACCGAAGTTTGAGCTTTGGTGAGAACATGAGAGGACAGATTAATGATTTGACAAAGCTTCATGGTATCGATGGTTACTTTTTGGCTCCAGAGCGCATTGATCTGCTCTCTTGACCCGCTCCTGAGCCGTTTCCCACGCCGGCCTCGGCGAGTTGTATTCCTCCTCGCGATTTCTGTCCTTTTCCTCTTCCTTTTCCCCTGCCTTGACCTTTGCCACGTTTTTGATTCTTCCCGCCTTGGCATAACAGTCGCATCTCGTCTAAAAAATTAAGCCTAACAGGAGGCTCGTTATTCTCAGAAGCTGAGACATTCGATTTGGATGAGATTGTGCCAGAATCACCACAAGCAGCAGATGCAGGCTGGATAATGGGATTTTTCCGCAAAGAATCAAATCTTCTTGCAAAAGTAAAGATCCTTCCTGTCTCGTAATCCAGTGTGTCCCTAATAAACTTGCAATGTTTTCGCTGTTTAATATCATCTTCATATGTAAGCAAAGCCTCATTGATTTTGATGTGTAGTTGTTTACCCTCTTCAGTAGGGGACACCTTATTGAGTTCAGTTTCCTTCTTTTCAAGTTCTTCTAAGGCCATTGCTCGATCAGATTTAGCATATTTGACCAAAATGGTGAGAAAATGCGCAGAGCAACCTTTACTGGCTTCTCCCCACTCTTGGAGCATGCAAGGATCTTGGTCCTCGAAAGAGGGCATTATCATAATGCGTAATCCTGGCGGTACACGTCCAATGTCCAAGTAGTTTTGCGATGAATGCTCCTCCCTCCATTTAGAAATGTCCTTCTTGCGTAACTTTTCAATGTCTTTGAGCAGGGTTATTTCCGGGCTAAGTTTGAGATTAGTCTTTTTTGCCCCAGTAGTAGGCAAGGAGATGGGCATCTCCTGTAGTTCACTGAACAAATCCTTGGCCTGAACAAGCCGAGATGCTGCCCAGGCGTCCTGCATGTTAGACTGCTGCAACCCAAACCGTGAAGGTGTACAGAGAAGGGGTATTCTCTATACAAAAATAATGAAAGATGACCAAAACTCGAGATATAAGTGAGCAATAGTGCGCTAACATAAGAAAGATAGCCGCAGCATGCCCAGACTATTGCAAGAAGCAATATAGAATGGCAACAAGAAAGACTGGGGTGGAGTAGCAGAGAGGCACAATACCATCCTAATGGAAAATGGGGAAGCAAACCAAGCTCGAGAAGCAACACCTACCGTACGGCGGCGGTATGCGCGTCCTCCGGCACGCTTCTCGCACTCCTGCAGGCTGGGGTCCTCGAGCTCCACTTCCCCATGGGTATGACTCAGCTCCAATATACAGAAAAATCTGCCCCCAGCTGCAGCTGGTCTGCTTGAAAAACGACTCTAAGCAGAGGCGCGCCACAGAAGAAGTCTCGGTGCAGGTCCAACACGGTGCGCTCTGTGTAAAAATATTCAGAAGAAAAGAGAGGAGAGAGGGGAGACCACACTCTCTGCGGATCAGATGGCAAGATCCAAACAAAAAATAAGGCGCAGCTCACACAAGGAAGTCATAAGAAAATGTAATGAAACAAACACAAAAGTGTGTAAAAACACAGCTGGGAAGACAGCAGAAACGGAGGCAGGACGCCCGTGGGCACGACCTGCAAACAACGCGTTTCACGCTCAACTATGCGCTTGGTCACGTAAGGGAAAAAAGGACCAGAGCATAGTTATAAAATCATGTAGTCCTTTCACTGCGTCAATGGAACTAAGGGTGCATGGAGGCATGGATTCAATGGCAGCCATATTGTAATGGAAAGGCAGAAATCGACCCACGCTGGAACCAAGAAAGAAATGCGGGGTGAGCCGACAAAAAGTGTCAAAGTATGCCAATAAATAAGGTGCAAAGTGCACACAGTATAAAGGCAGCACTGAAATAATAAGGGGGGCGACCAAGAGAAAGGGCTAAGCCACATGAACCAAACAAAATGCACCCCAAGTTCCACTGTGGGTTCCTGGTCAAATAGGGACAATACACACAAAAGGGGGCGTCAGACATGTGATGTCATCAGTGATGTCAACAATGACATTTGTGATGTCATCTTTGATGTCCTGGGTGTTAGTCTTAGCAGTGCACGGTGGTGGCGCGAGCTATGGTTGCTTAGCTTACCATAACTGGCGAATTTCAAGGGTTTTTTGGTTTTACTTGGAACCATAACGTCCCTTAACAAAGTTTTTTCACTGAATTTCATAGGTTTTTATTAGTGCAACTTAACCATAACGTCCCTTTAACACATTTGTTTCATTGAATTTCATAGTTTTTTATTAGTGCAACGTAACCATGACGTCCTTTTCAATGGATGAAGACCACAAGCATCCTAGGTTCTCAAAGTGGGAACCCGGGGTGGTAAAAAAAAGATTTTTCTTCCCAAACCAGAACGCCTGCAGGGGGTGGGGGGCAACAGCAGGGAGACACGGGGCATGAGCGGGGGGTGGGTGGTAACAGGAGAGAGACACAGGGCATGAGCAGGGGGTGGGGGGCAACAGCAGGGAGACATGGGGCATGAACGGGGGTGGGGGGGCAACAGCAGGGAGACACGGGGCATGAGAGGGGGTGGGGGTAACAGAAGAGAGAGACGGGGCATGAGCAGGGGGTGGGGGGCAACAGGAGGGAGACACGGGGCATGACCAGGGGGTGGGGGCAAAAGGAGGGAGACACAGGCCATGACTGGGGGGTGGGGGGCAACAGGAGAGAGACACAGGGCATGACCGGGGGGTAGGGGGCAACAGGAGAGAGACACGGGGCATGAGAGGGGGTGGCGGTAACAGCAGAGAGACAGGAGGCATGAGCGGGGGGTGGGGGCAAAATGAGAGAGACAAGGGGCGTGAGCGGGGGGTGGGGGAACACGAGGGAGACATTGGGCATGATCAGGGGTGGGGGCAACAGGAGAGAGACACGGGGCATGAGAGGGGGGTGGGGGGTAACAGGAGAGAGACACGGGGCATGAGCGGGGGTTGGGGGGCAACAGCAAGGAGACACGGGGCATGACCGGGGGGTGGGGGGCAACAGAAGGGAGACATGGGGCATGACCGGGGTGGGGGGCAACAGGAGAGAGACAAAGGGCATGAGAGGGGGGTGGAGGGTAACAGGAGAGAGACACAGGGCATGAGCGGGGGGTGGGGGGCAACTGCAGGGAGACACAGGGCATGACCGGGGGTGTGGGGGGCAACAGGAGAGAGACACGGGGAATGAGCGGGGGGGAACTCGAGGGAGACACGGGGCATGAGAGAGGGGTGGGGGGTAACAGAAGAGAGACACGGGGCATGTGCGGGAGGTGGGAGGCAACAGGAGGGAGACACGGGGCATGACCGGGGGGTGGGGGGCAACATAAGAGAGACACGGGGCATGAGCGGGGGTGGGGGGCAACAGCAAGGAGACATTGGGCATGATCAGGGGTGGGGGCAACAGGAGAGAGACACGGGACATGAGCGGGGGGTGGGCGGAACATGAGGGAGACACGGGGCATGAGAGGGGATTGGGGGTAACAGGAGCGAGACACGGGGCATGAGCGGGGGGTGGGGGCAACAGCAGGGAGACACGGGGCATGACCGGGGGGTGGAGGGCAACAGCAAGGAGACACGGGGCATGACCGGGGGGTGGGGGCAACAGGAGAGAGACACGGGGCATGAGAGGGGGTGGGGGGGTAACAGGAGAGAGACATGCGGCATGAGAGGGGGGTGGGGGGTAACAGGAGAGAGACACGGGGCATGAGAGGGGGTGGGGGAAACAGCAGGGAGACATTGGGCATGATCAGGGGTGGGGGCAACAGGAGAGAGACACGGGGCATGAGAGGGGGGTGGGGGGTAACAGGAGAGAGACACGGGGCATGAGAGAGGGGTGGGGGTAACAGGAGAGAGGCACGGGGCATGAGCAGGGGGTGGGGGGCAACAGCAGGGAGACACGGGGCATGAGCGGGGGGTGGGGGGCAACAGCAGGGAGACACGGGGCATGAGCGGGGGGATGGGGGAACACGAGGGAGACACAGGGCATGAGAGGGGGGTGGGGGGTAACAGGAGAGAGACACGGGACATGAGCGGGGGGTGAGGGGCAACAGCAGGGAGACACGGGGCATGAGCGGGGGGGCAACAGGAAAAAGACACGGGCATGAGCAGGGGTGGGGGTTAACAAGAGAGACACGAGCATAAGCGGGGGTGGGGGGAACAAGAGAGAGACATGGGGCATGAGCGGGGGGTGGGGGGCAATAGCAGGGAGACATGGGGCATGACTGAGGGCAACAGGAGAGAGACACGGGGTATGAGTGGAGGGTGGGGGCAACAGCAGAGAGACACAGGGCATGAGCAGGGGGTGGGAGGCAACAGCAGGGAGACACGGGGAATGACCAGGGGTGGGGGGTAACAGGAGAGAGACAATGGGGCATTAGCGGAGGGTGGGGGGCAACAGCAGGGAGACACGGGGCATGAGAGGGGGGTGGGGGGTAACAGGAGAGAGACACAGGGCATGAGCAGGGGGTGGAGGCAACAGGAGAGAGACACGGGGCATGAGCGTGGGGTGGGGGGTAACAGGAGAGAGACACGGGGCATGAGCAGGGGGTGGGGGGCAAAAGCAGGGAGACATGGGGCATGACCAGGGGGTGGGGGGTAATAGGAGAGAGACATGGGGGGTGGGGGACAACAGCAGGGAGACACGGGGCATGACCGAGGGGTGGGGGGCAACAGGAGAGAGACACGGGGCATGAGAGGGGGTGGGGGGTAACAGGAGAGAGACACGGGGCATGAGCGGGGGGGTGGGAGGGCAACAGCAGGGAGACACGAAGCATGACCAGGGGGTGGGGGTTAACAGGAGAGAGACACGGGGCATGAGCGGGCGGTGGGGGGCAACAGCAGGGAGACATGGGGCATGACCGGGGGGTGGGGGGCAACAGGAGAGAGACTCGGGGCATGAGAGGTGGGTGGGGGGTAATAGGAGAGAGACACGGGGCATGAGAGGGGAGGTGGGGGACAACAGCAGGGAGACACGGGGCATGAGAGGGGGGTGGGTTGAACACGAGGGAGACACAGTGCATGAGAGGGGGTTGGGGGTTAACAGGAGAGAGACACGGGGCGTGAGCGGGGGGTGGGGGGCAACAGCAGGGAGATACGGGGCATGAGCTGAGGGTGGGGGGCAACAGCAGGGAGACACAGGGCATGACCAGGGGGTGGGGGGCAACAGCAGGGAGACACTGGGCATGAGCAGGGGGTGGGGGACAACAGCAGGGAGACACGGGGCATGACCGGGGGGTGGGGGCAACAGGAGAGAGACACGGGGCATGAGCGGGGGCTGGGGGCAACAGCAGGGAGACACGGGGCATGATCGAGTGGTAGGGGGCAACAGCAGGGAGACAAGGGGCATGAGCGGGTGGTGGGGGCAACAGCAGGGAGACACGGGGCATGAGCAGGAGGTGGGGGGTAACAGGAGAGAGACACGGGGCATGAGAGGGGGATGGGGGTAACAGCAGGGAGACACAGGGCATGACCAGGGGGTGGGGGGCAACAGCAGGGAGACACTGGGCATGAGCAGGGGGTGGGGGACAACAGCAGGGAGACACAGGGCATGACCGGGGGGTGGGGGCAACAGGAGAGAGACACGGGGCATGAGCGGGGGCTGGGGGCAACAGCAGGGAGACACGGGGCATGATCGAGTGGTAGGGGGAAACAGCAGGGAGACACGGGGCATGAGAGGGGAGGTGGGGGACAGCAGCAGGGAGACACGGGGCATGAGAGGGGGGTGGGTTGAACACGAGGGAGACACAGCGCATGAGAGGGGGTTGGGGGGTAACAGGAGAGAGACACGGGGCGTGAGCGGGGGGTGGGGGGCAACAGCAGGGAGACACGGGGCATGAGCTGAGGGTGGGGGGCAACAGCAGGGAGACACAGGGCATGACCAGGGGGTGGGGGGCAACAGCAGGGAGACACTGGGCATGAGCAGGGGGTGGGGGACAACAGCAGGGAGACATGGGGCATGACCGGGGGTGGGGGCAACAGGAGAGAGACACGGGGCATGAGCGGGGGCTGGGGGCAACAGCAGGGAGACACGGGGCATGATCGAGTGGTAGGGGGCAACAGCAGGGAGACAAGGGGCATGAGCGGGGGTGGGGGGCAACAGCAGGGAGACACGGGGCATGAGCAGGAGGTGGGGGGTAACAGGAGAGAGACACGGGGCATGAGAGGGGGATGGGGGTAACAGGAGAGCGACACAGGGCATGAACGGGAGATGGGGGGCAACAGCAGGGAGACAGGGGGCATGAGCGGGGGGCGGGGGGAACAGGGGAGACACGAGGCATGAGCGGGGGTGGGGGGAACAAGAGAGAGACACTGGGCATGAGCGGGGGGGTGGGGGGCAACATCAGGGAGACAAAGGGCATGACCAGGGGGTGGGGGGTAACAGGAGAGAGACACAGGGCATGAGCGGGGGTTGGGGGGCAACAGCAGGGAGACACGGGGCATGACCGGGGGTGGGGGGCAACAGGAGAGAGACACGGGGCATGAGAGGGGGGTGGGGGGTAACGGGAGAGAGACATGGGGCATGAGTGGGGGGTGGGGGGCAACAGCAGGGAGACGCGGGGCATGACCGGGGGGGGTAACAGGAGAGAGACATGGAGCATGAGCGGGGGGTGGGGGTAACAGGAGAGAGACACGGGGCATGAGCGGGGGGCAAAAGCAGGGAGACACGGGGCATGACCAGGGGGTGGGGGGTAATAGGAGAGAGACACGGGGCATGAGCGGGTGGTGGGAGGGCAACAGCAGGGAGACACGAAGCATGACCAGGGGGTGGGGGTTAACAGGAGAGAGACACGGGGCATGAGCGGGGGGTGGGTGGAACACGAGGGAGAGACAGTGCATGAGAGGGGGGTGGGGGGTAACAGGAGAGAGACACGGGGCGTGAGCGGGGGGTGGGGGGCAACAGCAGGGAGACACGGGGCATGACCGGGGGTGGGGGAATCAGGAGAGAGACACGGGGCATGAGCGGGGGCTGGGGGCAACAGCAGGGAGACACAGGGCATGATTGAGGGGTAGGGGGCAACAGCATGGAGACACGGGGCATGAGCGGGGGGTGGGGGGCAACAGCAGGGTGACACGAGGCATGAGCAGGAGGTGGGGGGTAACAGGAGAGAGACACGGGGCATGAGAGGGGGATGGGGGTAACAGGAGAGAGACACAGGGCATGAGCGGGGGATGGGGGGCAACAGCAGGGAGACAGGGGGCATGAGAGGGGGGGCGGGGGGAACAGGGGAGACACAAGGCATGAGCGGGGGTGGGGGGAACTAGAGTGAGACACGGGGCATGACCAGGGGGTGGGGGGTAACAGGAGAGAGACACAGGGCATGAGCGGGGGGTGGGGGGCAACAGCAGGGAGACACGGGCATGAGAGGGGGGTGGGGGGCAACAGGAGAGAGACACGGGGCATGAGAGGGGGGTGGGGGGTAACAGGAGAGAGACACGGGGCATGAGTGGGGGTGGGCGGCAACAGCAGGGAGACACGGGGCATGACTGGGGGGTGGGGGGCAACAGGAGAGAGACACGGGGCATGAGAGGGGGGTGGAGGGCAACAGCAGGGAGACACGGGGCATGAGCGGGGGGTGGGGGGAACACGAGGGAGACACGGGGCTTGACAGGGGGGTGGGGGTAACAGGAGAGAGACACGGGGCATGAGCAGGGGGTGGGGGGCAACAGCAGGGAGACACAGGGCATGAGCGGGGGTGTGGGGCAACAGCAGGGAGACACGGGGCATGACCGGGGGTGGGGGGCAACAAGAGAGAGACACGGGGCATGAGAGGGGGGTGGGGGGCAACAGGAGAGAGACACGGGGCATGAGAGGGGGGTGGGGGGTAACAGGAGAGAGACACGGGGCATGAGTGGGGGGTGGGCGGCAACAGCAGGGAGACACGGGGCATGACTGGGGGGTGGGGGGAACACGGGGGAGACACGGGGCTTGACAGGGGGGTGGGGGTAACAGGAGAGAGACACGGGGCATGAGCAGGGGGTGGGGGGCAACAGCAGGGAGACACAGGGCATGAGTGGGGGGTGTGGTCCAACAGCAGGGAGACGTGGGGCATGACCGGGGGGTGGGGGGCAACAGCAGGGAGACAGGGGCATGAGCGGGGTGGGGGGTAACAGGGGAGAGACACAGGGCATGAGCGGGGGGTGGGGGGCAACATCAGGGAGACACAGGGCCTGAGAGGGGGTGGGGGTAACAGGAGAGAGACACGGGGCATGAGAGGGGCTTGGGGGGTAACAGGGGAGACATGGGGCATGAGAGGGGGCGGGGGGGTAACAGGAGAGAGACACGGGGCATGAGTGGGAGGTGGGGGGCAACAGCAGGGAGACACGGGGCATGAGCGGAGGTTGGGGCAACAGCAGGGAGACACAGGGCATGAGAGGGGGGTGGGGGTAACAGGAGAGAGACACAGGGCATGAGCGGGGGGTGAGGGCAACAGGAGAGAGATACGGGGCATGAGTGTGGGGTTGGGGGTAACAGGAGAGAGACACGGGCATGAGCGGGGGGTGGGGGGCAACAGCAGGGAGACACGGGGCATGAGCGGGGGGGGTGGGGGTAACATGAGAGAGACACGGAGCATGAGAGGGGGTTGGGGGTCACAGGAGAGACACAGGGCATGAGAGGGGGGTGGGGGGCAACAGCAGGGAGACACGGGGCATGAGCGGAGGGTGGGGGGCAACAGGAGAGAGATACGGGGCATGAGAGGGGGGTAACAGGAGAGAGACACGGGGCATGAGCAGGGGCTGGGGTCAACAGGAGAGAGACACGGGGCATGAGCGTGGGGTGTGGGTAACAGGAGAGAGACACGGGGCATGAGCTGGGGGTGAGGGGCAACAGGAGACAGACACGGGGCATGAGCACGGGGTGGGGGATAACAGGAGAGAGACATGGGGCATGAGCGAGGGGTGGGGGGCAACAGCCGGAAGACACAGGGCATGAGCGGGGGGTGGGGGGCAACAGCAGGGAGACACGGGCATGAGCGGGGGGTGAGGGGCAACAGCAGGCAGACACGGGGCATGACCGGGGGGTGGGGGAACAGGAGAGAGACACGGGGCATGAGCGGGGGGTGGGGGGCAACAGCAGGGAGATTCGGGACATGAGCGGGGGGTGGGGGGAACATGAGGGAGACACGGGGCATGAGAGGGGATTGGGGGTAACAGGAGAGAGACACGGGGCATGAGCGGGGGGTGGGGGCAACAGCAGGGAGACACAGGGCATGACCGGGGGGTGGAGGGCAACAGAAGGGAGACACGGGGCATGACGGGGGTGGGGGGCAACAGGAGAGAGACACGGGGCATGAGAGGGGGTGGGGGTAACAGGAGAGAGACATGCGGCATGAGAGGGGGTGGGGGGTAACAGGAGAGAGACACGGGGCATGAACGGGGGGTGGGGGAAACTGCAGGGAGACATTGGGCATGATCAGGGGTGGGGGCAACAGGAGAGAGACATGGGGCATGAGAGGGGGGTGGGGGGTAACAGGAGAGAGACACGGGGCATGAGAGAGGGGTGGGGTAACAGGAGAGAGGCACAGGGCATGAGCAAGGGTTGGGGGGCAACAGCAGGGAGACACGGGCATGAGCGGGGGGTGGGGGGCAACAGCAGGGAGACACGGGGCATGAGCGGGGGGATGGGGGAACACGAGGGAGACACGGGGCATGAGAGGGGGGTAACAGGAGAGAGACACTGGACATGAGCGGGGGGTGAGGGGCAAAAGCAGGGAGACACGGGGCATGAGCGGGGGGCAACAGGAGACAGACACGGGGCATGAGCAGGGGTGGGGGTAACAGGAGAGACACGAGCATAAGCGGGGGTGGGGGGAACAAGAGAGTGACACGGGGCATGAGCGGGGGGTGGGGGGCAACAGCAGGGAGACATGGGGCATGACTGGGGGCAACAGGAGAGAGACATGGGGTATGAGCGGGGGGTGGGGGCAACAGCAGAGAGACACGGGGCATGAGCAGGGGGTGGGGGGCAACAGCAGGGAGACACGGGGCATGACCGGGGGTGGGGGTTAACAGAAGAGAGACACGGGGCATGAGCGGAGGGTGGGGTGCAACAGCAGAGAGACACGGGGCATGAGAGGGGGGTGGGGGGTAACAGGAGAGAGACACAGGGCATGAGCGGGGGGTGGAGGCAACAGGAGAGAGGCACGGGGCATGAGGGTGGGGTGGGGGGTAACAGGAGAGAGACACGGGGCATGAGCGGGGGGTGGGGGGCAAAAGCAGGGAGACACGGGGCATGACCAGGGCGTGGGGGGTAATATGAGAGAGTCGCGGGGGGTGGGGGGCAACAGCAGGGAGACACGGGGCATGACTGAGGGGTGGGGGGCAACAGGAGAGAGACAGGGCATGAGAGGGGGGTAACAGGAGAGAGACACAGGACATGAGCGGGGGGTGAGGGGCAACAGCAGGGAGACACGGGGCATGAGCAGGGGGGCAACAGGAGAAAGACACAGGCATGAGCAGGGGTGGGGGGTAACAGGAGAGACACAAGCATAAGCGGGGGTGGGGGAACAAGAGAGAGACATGGGGCATGAGCGGGGGGTGGGGGGCAATAGCAGGGAGACATGGGGCATGACTGAGGGCAACAGGAGAGAGACACGGGGTATGAGCGGGGGGTGGGGGCAACAGCAGGGAGACACAGGTCATGAGCAGGGGGTGAGGGGCAACAGCAGGGAGACACGGGGCATGACCAGGGGGTGGAGGGCAACAGAAGGGAGACACAGGGCATGACGGGGGTGGGGGGCAACAGGATGGAGACACGGGGCATGAGAGGGGGTGGGGGTAACAGGAGAGAGACATGCGGCATGAACGGGGGGTGGGGGAAACTGCAGGGAGACATTGGGCATGATCAGGGGTGGGGGCAACAGGAGAGAGACATGGGGCATGAGGGGGGGGTGGGGGGTAACAGGAGAGAGACACGGGGCATGAGAGAGGGGTGGGGGTAACAGGATAGAGGCACGGGGCATGAGCAGGGGGTGGGGGGCAACCGCAGGGAGACACGGGGCATGAGCGGGGGGTGGGGGGAAACAGCAGGGAGACACGGGGCATGAGCGGGGGGATGGGGGAACACGAGGGAGACACGGGGCATGAGAGGGGGGTGGGGGGTAACAGGAGAGAGACACGGGACATGAGCGGGGGGTGAGGGGCAAAAGCAGGGAGACACGGGGCATGAGCGGGGGGCAACAGGAGACAGACACGGGGCATGAGCAGGGGTGGGGGGTAACAGGAGAGACACAAGCATAAGCGGGGGTGGGGGGAACAAGAGAGAGACACGGGGCATAAGCGGGGGGTGGGGGGCAACAGCAGGGAGACATGGGGCATGACTGGGGGCAATAGGAGAGAGACATGGGGTATGAGCGGGGGTGGGGGCAACAGCAGAGAGACACGGGGCATGAGCAGGGGGTGGGGGGCGACAGCAGTGAGACACGGGGCATGACCGGGGGTGGGGGGTAACAGGAGAGAGACACGGGGCATGAGCGGAGGGTGGGGGAAACAGCAGAGAGACACGGGGCATGAGAGGGGGTGGGGGGTAACAGGAGAGAGACACAGGGCATGAGCGGGGGTGGAGGCAACAGGAGAGAGACACTGGGCATGAGGGTGGGGTGGGGGGTAACAGGAGAGAGACACGGGGCATGAGCGGGGGGTGGGGGGCAAAAGCAGGGAGACACGGGGCATGACCAGGGGGTGGGGGGTAATAGGAGAGAGTCGCGGGGGGTGGGGGGCAACAGCAGGGAGACACGGGGCATGACTGAGGGGTGGGGGGCAACAGGAGAGAGACACAGGGCATGAGAGGGGGTGGGGGGTAACAGGAGAGAGACACGGGACATGAGCGGGGGGTGAGGGGCAACATCAGGGAGACACGGGGCATGAGCGGGGGGGCAACAGGAGAAAGACACGGGCATGACCAGGGGTGGAGGGTAACAGGAGAGACACGAGCATAAGCGGGGGTGGGGGGAACAAGAGAGAGACATGGGGCATGAGCGGGGGGTGGGGGGCAATAGCAGGGAGACATGGGGCATGACTGAGGGCAACAGGAGAGAGACACGGGGTATGAGCGGGGGGTGGGGGGCAACAGCAGGGAGACACGGGGCATGACCGGGGGTGGGGGGTAACAGGAGAGAGACAATGGGGCATTAGCGGAGGGTGGGGGGCAACAGCAGGGAGACACGGGGCATGAGAGGGGGGTGGGGGTAACAGGAGAGAGACACAGGGCATGAGCAGGGGGTGGAGGCAACAGGAGAGAGACACGGGGCATGAGCGTGGGGTGGGGGGGTAACAGGAGAGAGACACGGGGCATGAGCGGGGGGTGGGGGAGCAAAAGCAGGGAGACACGGGGCATGACCAGGGGGTGGGGGCTAATAGGAGAGAGACGTGGGGGGTGGGGGGCAACAGCAGGGAGACACGGGGCATGACCGAGGGGTGGGGGGCAACAGGAGAGAGACACAGGGCATGAGAGGGGGTGGGGGGTAACAGGAGAGAGACACGGGGCATGAGCGGGGGGGTGGGGGTGCAACAGCAGGGAGACACGAAGCATGACCAGGGGGTGGGGGTTAACAGGAGAGAGACACGGGGCATGAGCGGGCGGTGGGGGGCAACAGCAGGGAGACATGGGGCATGACCGGGGGGTGGGGGGCAACAGGAGAGAGACACGGGGCATGACAGGTGGGTGGGGGGTAACAGGAGAGAGACACGGGGCATGAGAGGGGGGTGGGGGACAACAGCAGGGAGACACGGGGCATGAGAGGAGAATGGGTTGAACACGAGGGAGACACAGTGCATGAGAGGGGGTTGGGGGTAACAGGAGAGAGACACGGGGCGTGAGCGGGGGGTGGGGGGCAACAGCAGGGAGACACGGGGCATGAGCTGGGGGTGGGGGGCAACAGCAGGGAGACACAGGGCATGACCAGGGGGTGGGGGGCAACAGCAGGGAGACACTGTGCATGAGCGGGGGGTGGGGGACAACAGCAGGGAGACACGGGGCATGACCGGGGGTGGGGGCAACAGGAGAGAGACACGGGGCATGAGCGGGGGCTGGGGGCAACAGCAGGGAGACACGGGGCATGATCGAGGGGTAGGGGGCAACAGCATGGAGACAAGGGGCATGAGCGGGGGGTGGGGGGCAACAGCAGGGAGACACGGGGCATGAGCAGGAGGTGGGGGTAACAGGAGAGAGACACGGGGCATGACAGGGGGATGGGGGTAACAGGAGAGAGACACAGGGCATGAGCGGGAGATGGGGGGCAACAGCAGGGAGACAGGGGGCATGAGCGGGGGCGGGGGGGAACAGGGGAGACACGAGGCATGAGCGGGGGTGGGGGGAACAAGAGAACAAGAGAGAGACATAGGGCATGAGCGGGGGGGTGGGGGGTAACATCAGGGAGACACAGGGCATGACCAGGGGGTGGGGGGTAACAGGAGAGAGACACAGGGCATGAGCGGGGGTTGGGGGGCAACAGCAGGGAGACACGGGGCATGACCGGGGGTGGGGGGCAACAGGAGAGAGACACGGGGCATGAGAGGGGGTGGGGGGTAACAGGAGAGAGACACAGGGCATGAGTGGGGGGCAACAGCAGGGAGACGCGGGGCATGACCGGGGGGTGGGGGTAACAGGAGAGAGACACGGAGCATGAGCGGGGGGTGGGGGGTAACAGGAGAGAGACACGGGGCATGAGCTGGGGGTGGGGGGCAAAATCAGGGAGACACGGGGCATGACCAGGGGGTGGGGGGTAATAGGAGACAGACACGGGGCATGAGAGGGGGTGGGCGGTAACAGGAGAGAGACACGGGGCATGAGCAGGTGGTGGGAGGGCAACAGCAGGGAGACACGAAGCATGACCAGGGGTGTGGGGGTTAACAGGAGAGAGACACGGGGAATGAGCGGGGGGTGGGTGGAACACGAGGGAGAGACAGTGCATGAGAGGGGGGTGGGGCGTAACAGGAGAGAGACACGGGGCGTGAGCGGGGGGTGGGGGGCAACAGCAGGGAGACACGGGGCATGAGCTGGGGGTGGGGGGCAACAGCAGGGAGACACAGGGCATGACCAGGGGGTGGGGGGCAACAGCAGGGAGACACTGGGCATGAGCGGGGGTGGGGGGCAACAGCAGGGAGACACGGGGCATGACCATGGGGTTGGGGGCAAGAGGAGAGAGACACGGGGCATGAGCGGGTGCTGGGGGCAACAGCAGGGAGACACGAGGCATGATTGAGGGGTAGGGGGCAACAGCATGGAGACACGGGGCATGAGCGAGGGGTGGGGGCAACAGCAGGGAGACACGAGGCATGAGCAGGAGGTGGGGGTAACAGGAGAGAGACACGGGGCATGAGAGGGGGATGGGGGTAACAGGAGAGAGACACAGGGCATGAGCGGGGGATGGGGGGCAACAGCAGGGAGACAGGGGGCATGAGCGGGGGGCGGGGGGAACAGGGGAGACACGAGGCATGAGCGGGGGTGGGGGGAACAAGAGAGAGACACGGGGCATGACCAGGGGGTGGGGGGTAACAGGAGAGAGACACAAGGCATGAGCGGGGGTTGGGGGGCAACAGCAGGGAGACACGGGGCATGACCGGGGGTGGGGGGCAACAGGAGAGAGACACGGGGCATGAGAGGGGGTGGGGGGTAACAGGAGAGAGACACGGGGCATGTCAGGGGGTGGGGGTAACAGGAGAGAGACACGGAGCATGAGAGGGGGGTGGAGGGCAACAGCAGGGAGACACGGGGCATGAGCGGGGGGTGGGGGAACACGAGGGAGACACGGGGCTTGAGAGGGGGGTGGGGGTAACAGGAGAGAGACACAGGGCATGAGCAGGGGGTGGGGGCAACAGCAGGGAGACACAGGGCATGAGCGGGGGGTGTGTGGCAACAGCAGGGAGACACGGGGCATGACCGTGGGGTGGGGGGCAACAGCAGGGAGACAGGGGCATGAGCGGGGGTGGGGGGTAACAGGGGAGAGACACAGGGCATGAGCGGGGGGTGGGGGGCAACATCAGGGAGACACAGGGCATGAGAGGGGGTGGTGGTAACAGGAGAGAGACACGGGGCATGAGAGGGAGTTGGGGGGTAACAGGAGAGACATGGGGCATGAGAGGGGGGCGGGGGCTAACAGGAGAGAGACACGGGGCATGTGTTGGGGGTGGGGTGCAACAGCAGGATGACACGGGGCATGAGCGGAGGGTGGGGGCAACAGCAGGGAGACATGGGGCATGATAGGGGGGTGTGGGGTAACAGGAGAGAGACACGGGGCATGAGCGGGGGGTGGGGGCAACAGGAGAGAGACATGGGGCATGAGCGGGGGGTGGGGGGCAACAGCAGGGAGACACGGGGCATGAGCGGGGGGTGGGGGAACATGAGAGCGACACGGAGCATGAGAGGGGGTTGGGGGTCACAGGAGAGACACGGGGCATGAGAGGGGGGTGGGGGGCAACAGCAGGGAGACACGGGGCATGAGCGGAGGGTGGGGGGCAACAGGAGAGAGACACAGGGCATGAGAGGGGGTGGGGGTAACAGGAGAGAGACACCGGGCATCAGCGGGGGGTGGGGGCAACAGGAGAGAGACACGGGGCATGAGGGTGGGGTGGGGGTAACAGGAGAGAGACACGGGGCATTAGCTGGGGGTGGGGGGCAACAGGAGAGAGACATGTGGCATGAGCGGGGGGTGGGGGGCAACAGCAGGGAGAAACGGGGCATGAGCGGGGGGTGGGTGGCAACAGCAGGGAGACACGGGGCATGAGCGGGGGGTGAGGGGCAACAGCAGGCAGACACGGGGCATGACCGGGGGGTGGGGGGAATAGGAGAGAGACACGGGGCATGAGCAGGGGGTGGGGGGCAACCGCAGGGAGATTCGGGACATGAGCGGGGGGTGGGGGGAACATGAGGGAGACACGGGGCATGAGAGGGGATTGGGGGGTAACAGGAGAGAGACACAGGGCATGAGCGGGGGTGGGGGCAACAGCAGGGAGACACGGGGCATGACCGGGGGGTGGAGGGCAACAGAAGGGAGACATGGGGCATGACCGGGGGTGGGGGGCAACAGGAGAGAGACACGGGGCATGAGAGGGGGTGGGGGGTAACAGGAGAGAGACATGCAGCATGAGAGGGGGGTGGGGGGTAACAGGAGAGAGACACGGGGCATGAGCGGGGGCGGGGGAAACAGCAGGGAGACATTGGGCATGATCAGGGGTGGGGGCAACAGGAGAGAGACACGGGGCATGAGAGGGGGGTGGGGGGTAACAGGAGAGAGACACGGGGCATGAGAGAGGGGTGGGGGTAACAGGAGAGAGGCACGGGGCATGAGCAGGGGGGCAACAGCAGGGAGACACGGGGCATGAGCGGGGGGTGGGGGGCAACAGCAGGGAGACACGGGGCATGAGCGGGGGGATAAGGGAACACGAGGGAGACACGGGGCATGAGAGGGGGGTGGGGGGTAACAGGAGAGAGACACGGGACATGAGTGGGGCGTGAGGGGCAACAGCAGGGAGACACGGGGCATGACCGGGGGTGGGGGGTAACTGGAGAGAGACACGGGGCATGAGCGGAGGGTGGGGGCAACAGCAGAGAGACACGGGGCATGAGAGGGGGTGGGGGGTAACAGGAGAGAGACACAGGGCATGAGCGGGGTGGAGGCAACAGGAGAGAGACATGGGGCATGAGGGTGGGGTGGGGGGTAACAGGCGAGAGACACGGGGCATGAGCGGGGGGTGGGGGGCAAAAGCAGGGAGACACGGGGCATGACCAGGGGGTGGGGGGTAATAGGAGAGAGTCACGGGGGGTGGTGGGCAACAGCAGGGAGAGACGGGGCATGACTGAGGGGTGGGGGGCAACAGGAGAGAGACACAGGGCATGAGAGGGGGTGGGGGGTAACAGGAGAGAGACACGGGACATGAGCGGGGGGTGAGGGGCAACATCAGGGAGACACGGGGCATGAGCGGGGGGGCAACAGGAGAAAGACACGGGCATGACCAGGGGTGGAGGGTAACAGGAGAGACACGAGCATAAGCGGGGGTGGGGGGAACAAAAGAGAGACATGGGGCATGAGCGGGGGGTGGGGGGCAATAGCAGGGAGACATGGGGCATGACTGAGGGCAACAGGAGAGAGACACGGGGCATGAGCGGGGGGTGGGGGCAACAGCAGGGAGACACAGGTCATGAGCAGGGGGTGGGGGGCAACAGCAGGGAGACACGGGGCATGACCGGGGGTGGGGGGTAACAGGAGAGAGACAATGGGGCATTAGCGGAGGGTGGGGGGCAACAGCAGGGAGACACGGGGCATGAGAGGGGGGTGGGGGTAACAGGAGAGAGACACAGGGCATGAGCAGGGGGTGGAGGCAACAGGAGAGAGACACGGGGCATGAGCGTGGGGTGGGGGGTAACAGGAGAGAGACACGGGGCATGAGCGGGGGGTGGAGGAGCAAAAGCAGGGAGACACGGGGCATGACCAGGGGGTGGGGGCTAATAGGAGAGAGACGTGGGGGGTGGGGGGCAACAGCAGGGAGACACGGGGCATGACCGAGGGGTGGGGGGCAACAGGAGAGAGACACAGGGCATGAGAGGGGGTGGGGGGTAACAGGAGAGAGACACGGGGCATGAGCGGGGGGGTGGGGGTGCAACAGCAGGGAGACACGAAGCATGACCAGGGGGTGGGGGTTAACAGGAGAGAGACACGGGGCATGAGCGGGCGGTGGGGGGCAACAGCAGGGAGACATGGGGCATGACCGGGGGGTGGGGGGCAACAGGAGAGAGACACGGGGCATGACAGGTGGGTGGGGGGTAACAGGAGAGAGACACGGGGCATGAGAGGGGGGTGGGGGACAACAGCAGGGAGACACGGGGCATGAGAGGAGGATGGGTTGAACACGAGGGAGACACAGTGCATGAGAGGGGGTTGGGGGTAACAGGAGAGAGACACGGGGCGTGAGCGGGGGGTGGGGGGCAACAGCAGGGAGACACGGGGCATGAGCTGGGGGTGGGGGGCAACAGCAGGGAGACACAGGGCATGACCAGGGGGTGGGGGGCAACAGCAGGGAGACACTGTGCATGAGCGGGGGGTGGGGGACAACAGCAGGGAGACACGGGGCATGACCGGGGGTGGGGGCAACAGGAGAGAGACACGGGGCATGAGCGGGGGCTGGGGGCAACAGCAGGGAGACACGGGGCATGATCGAGGGGTAGGGGGCAACAGCATGGAGACAAGGGGCATGAGCGGGGGGTGGGGGGCAACAGCAGGGAGACACGGGGCATGAGCAGGAGGTGGGGGTAACAGGAGAGAGACACGGGGCATGACAGGGGGATGGGGGTAACAGGAGAGAGACACAGGGCATGAGCGGGAGATGGGGGGCAACAGCAGGGAGACAGGGGGCATGAGCGGGGGCGGGGGGGAACAGGGGAGACACGAGGCATGAGCGGGGGTGGGGGGAACAAGAGAACAAGAGAGAGACACAGGGCATGAGCGGGGGGGTGGGGGGTAACATCAGGGAGACACAGGGCATGACCAGGGGGTGGGGGGTAACAGGAGAGAGACACAGGGCATGAGCGGGGGTTGGGGGGCAACAGCAGGGAGACACGGGGCATGACCGGGGGTGGGGGGCAACAGGAGAGAGACACGGGGCATGAGAGGGGGGTGGGGGGTAACAGGAGAGAGACACAGGGCATGAGTGGGGGGCAACAGCAGGGAGACGCGGGGCATGACCGGGGGGTGGGGGTAACAGGAGAGAGACACGGAGCATGAGCGGGGGGTGGGGGGTAACAGGAGAGAGACACGGGGCATGAGCTGGGGGTGGGGGGCAAAATCAGGGAGACACGGGGCATGACCAGGGGGTGGGGGGTAATAGGAGACAGACACAGGGCATGAGAGGGGGTGGGCGGTAACAGGAGAGAGACACGGGGCATGAGCAGGTTTTGGGAGGGCAACAGCAGGGAGACACGAAGCATGACCAGGGGTGTGGGGGTTAACAGGAGAGAGACACGGGGCATGAGCGGGGGTGGGTGGAACACGAGGGAGAGACAGTGCATGAGAGGGGGGTGGGCGTAACAGGAGAGAGACACGGGGCGTGAGCGGGGGGTGGGGGGCAACAGCAGGGAGACACGGGGCATGAGCTGGGGGTGGGGGGCAACAGCAGGGAGACACAGGGCATGACCAGGGGGTGGGGGGCAACAGCAGGGAGACACTGGGCATGAGCGGGGGGTGGGGGGCAACAGCAGGGAGACACGGGGCATGACCATGGGGTTGGGGGCAAGAGGAGAGAGACACGGGGCATGAGCGGGTGCTGGGGGCAACAGCAGGGAGACACGAGGCATGATTGAGGGGTAGGGGGCAACAGCATGGAGACACGGGGCATGAGCGAGGGGTGGGGGCAACAGCAGGGAGACACGAGGCATGAGCAGGAGGTGGGGGTAACAGGAGAGAGACACGGGGCATGAGAGGGGGATGGGGTAACAGGAGAGAGACACAGGGCATGAGCGGGGGATGGGGGCAACAGCAGGGAGACAGGGGGCATGAGCGGGGGGCGGGGGGAACAGGGGAGACACGAGGCATGAGCGGGGGTGGGGGGAACAAGAGAGAGACACGGGGCATGACCAGGGGGTGGGGGGTAACAGGAGAGAGACACAAGGCATGAGCGGGGGTTGGGGGGCAACAGCAGGGAGACACGGGGCATGACCGGGGGTGGGGGGCAACAGGAGAGAGAGACGGGGCATGAGAGGGGGTGGGGGGTAACAGGAGAGAGACACGGGGCATGTCAGGGGGTGGGGGGTAACAGGAGAGAGACACGGGGCATGAGAGGGGGGTGGAGGGCAACAGCAGGGAGACACGGGGCATGAGCGGGGGGTGGGGGGAACACGAGGGAGACACGGGGCTTGAGAGGGGGGTGGGGGTAACAGGAGAGAGACACGGGGCATGAGCAGGGGGTGGGGGCAACAGCAGGGAGACACAGGGCATGAGCGGGGGGTGTGTGGCAACAGCAGGGAGACACGGGGCATGACCGTGGGGTGGGAGGCAACAGCAGGGAGACAGGGGCATGAGCGGGGGTGGGGGGTAACAGGGGAGAGACACAGGGCATGAGCGGGGGGTGGGGGGCAACATCAGGGAGACACAGGGCATGAGAGGGGGTGGTGGTAACAGGAGAGAGACACGGGGCATGAGAGGGGGTTGGGGGGTAACAGGAGAGACATGGGGCATGAGAGGGGGGCGGGGGCTAACAGGAGAGAGACACGGGGCATGAGTTGGGGGTGGGGTGCAACAGCAGGATGACACGGGGCATGAGCGGAGGGTGGGGGGCAACAGCAGGGAGACATGGGGCATGATAGGGGGGTGGGGGGTAACAGGAGAGAGACACGGGGCATGAGCGGGGGGTGGGGGCAACAGGAGAGAGACACGGGGCATGGCCGTGGGGTGGGGGTAACAGGAGAGAGACACGGGGCATGAGCGAGGGGTGGGGGGCAACAGGAGAGAGACACGGGGCATGAGCGGGGGGTGGGGGGCAACAGCAGGGAGACATGGGGCATGAGCGGGGGGTGGGGGAACATGAGAGCGACACGGAGCATGAGAGGGGGTTGGGGGTCACAGGAGAGACACGGGGCATGAGAGGGGGGTGGGGGGCAACAGCAGGGAGACACGGGGCATGAGCGGAGGGTGGGGGGCAACAGGAGAGAGACACGGGGCATGAGAGGGGGTGGGGGTAACAGGAGAGAGACACCGGGCATGAGCGGGGGGTGGGGGCAACAGGAGAGAGACACGGGGCATGAGCGTGGGGTGGGGGTAACAGGAGAGAGACACGGGGCATTAGCTGGGGGTGGGGGGCAACAGGAGACAGACATGGGGCATGAGCAGGGGGTGGGGGATAACAGGAGAGAGACATGTGGCATGAGCGGGGGGTGGGGGGCAACAGCAGGGAGAAACGGGGCATGAGCGGGGGGTGGGGGGCAACAGCAGGGAGACACGGGGCATGAGCGGGGGGTGAGGGGCAACAGCAGGCAGACACGGGGCATGACCGGGGGGTGGGGGGAATAGGAGATAGACACGGGGCATGAGCAGGGGGTGGGGGGCAACCGCAGGGAGATTCGGGACATGAGCGGGGGGTGGGGGGAACATGAGGGAGACACGGGGCATGAGAGGGGATTGGGGGGTAACAGGAGAGAGACACGGGGCATGAGCGGGGGGTGGGGGCAACAGCAGGGAGACACGGGGCATGACCGGGGGGTGGAGGGCAACAGAAGGCAGACATGGGGCATGACCGGGGGTGGGGGGCAACAGGAGAGAGACACGGGGCATGAGAGGGGATGGGGGGGTAACAGGAGAGAGACATGCAGCATGAGAGGGGGTTGGGGGGTAACAGGAGAGAGACACGGGGCATGAGCGGGGGCGGGGGAAACAGCAGGGAGACATTGGGCATGATCAGGGGTGGGGGCAACAGGAGAGAGACAAGGGGCATGAGAGGGGGGTGGGGGGTAACAGGAGAGAGACACGGGGCATGAGAGAGGGGTGGGGGTAACAGGACAGAGGCACGGGGCATGAGCAGGGGGGCAACAGCAGGGAGACACGGGGCATGAGCGGGGGGTGGGGGGCAACAGCAGGGAGACACGGGGCATGAGCGGGGGGATGGGGGAACACGAGGGAGACACGGGGCATGAGAGGGGGGTGGGGGGTAACAGGAGAGAGACACGGGACATGAGTGGGGCGTGAGGGGCAACAGCAGGGAGACACGGGGCATGAGCGGGGGGCAACAGGAAAAAGACACGGGGCATGAGCAGGGGTGGGGGTTAACAGGAGAGACACGAGGCATGAGCGGGGGGTGGGGGGCAACAGCAGGGAGACATGAGGCATGACTGGGGCAAAAGGAGAGAGACATGGGGTATGAGCGGGGGGTGGGGGCAACAGCAGGGAGACACGGGGCATGAGCAGGGGGTGGGGGGCAACAGCAGGGAGACACGGGGCATGACCGGGGGTGGGGGGTAACAGGAGAGAGACACGGGGCATGAGCGGAGGGTGGGGGGCAACAGCAGAGAGACACGGGGCATGAGAGGGGGGTGGGGGGTAACAGGAGAGAGACACAGGGCATGAGCGGGGGTGGAGGCAACAGGAGGGAGACACGGGGCATGTGGGTGGGGTGGGGGGTACAAGGAGAGAGACACAGGGCATGAGCAGGGGTGGGGGGCAAAAGCAGGGAGACACGGGGCATGACCAGGGGGTGGGGGGTAATAGGAGAGATACGTGGGGGGTGGGGGGCAACAGCAGGGAGACACGGGGCATGACCGAGGGGTGGGTGGCAACAGGAGAGAGACACAGGGCATGAGAGGGGGTGGGGGGTAACAGGAGAGAGACACGGGGCATGAGCGGGGGGTGGGAGGGCAACAGCAGGGAGACACGAAGCATGACCAGGGGGTGGGGGTAAACAGGAGAGAGACACGGGGCATGAGCGGGCGGTGGGGGGCAACAACAGGGAGACACGGGCATGACCGGGGGGTGGGGGCAACAGGAGAGAGACACGGGGCATGAGAGGTGGGTGGGGGGTAACAGGAGAGATACACGGGGCATGAGAGGGGGGTGGGGGACAACAGCAGGGAGACACGGGGCATGAGAGGGGGGTGGGTGGAACACGAGGGAGACACAGTGCACGAGAGGGGATTGGGGGGTAACAGGAGAGAGACACGGGGCGTGACCGAGGGGTGGGTGGCAACAGGAGAGAGACACAGGGCATGAGAGGGGGTGGGGGGTAACAGGAGAGATACGTGGGGGGTGGGGGGCAACAGCCGGGAGACACGGGGCATGACCGAGGGGTGGGTGGCAACAGGAGAGAGACACAGGGCATGAGAGGGGGTGGGGGGTAACAGGAGAGAGACACGGGGCATGAGCGGGGGGTGGGAGGGCAACAGCAGGGAGACACGAAGCATGACCAGGGGGTGGGGGTAAACAGGAGAGAGACACGGGGCATGAGCAGGCGGTGGGGGGCAACAGCAGGGAGACACGGGGCATGACCGGGGGGTGGGGGCAACAGGAGAGAGACACGGGGCATGAGAGGTGGGTGGGGGGTAACAGGAGAGATACACGGGGCATGAGAGGGGGGTGGCGGACAACAGCAGGGAGACACGGGGCATGAGAGGGGGGTGGGCGGAACACGAGGGAGACACAGTGCACGAGAGGGGATTGGGGGGTAACAGGAGAGAGACACGGGGCGTGAGCTGGGGTGGGGGGCAACAGCAGGGAGACACGGGGCATGAGCTGGGGGTGGGGGGCAACAGCAGGGAGACACAGGGCATGACCAGGGGGTGTGGGGCAACAGCAGGGAGACACGGGGCATCACCGGGGGGTGGGGGCAACAGGAGAGAGACACGGGGCATGAGCGGGGGCTGGCAACAGCAGGGAGACATGGGGCATGATCGAGGGGTAGGGGGCAACAGCATGGAGACACGGGGCATGAGCGGGGGGTGGGGGGCAACAGCAGGGAGACATGGGGCATGAGCAGGAGGTGGGGGGTAACAGGAGAGAGACACGGGGCATGAGAGGGGGATGGGGGTAACAGGAGAGAGATACAGGGCATGAGCGGGAGATGGGGGCAAAAGCAGGGAGACAGGGGGCATGAGCGAGGGGCGGGGGGGAACAGGGGAGACACGAGGCATGAGCGGGGGTGGGGGGGAACAAGAGAGAGACACGGCACATGAGCGGGGAGGTGGGGGGCAACATCAGGGAGACACAGGGCATGACCAGGGGGTGGGGGGTGACAGGAGAGAGACACAGGGCATGAGCGGGGGGTGGGGGGCAACAGCAGGGAGACACGGGGCATGACCGGGGATGGGAGGCAACAGGAGAGAGACACGGGCATGACCGGGGGGTGGGGGCAACAGGAGAGAGACACGGGGCATGAGAGGTGGGTGGGGGGTAACAGGAGAGATACACGGGGCATGAGAGGGGGGTGGGGGACAACAGCAGGGAGACACGGGGCATGAGAGGGGGGTGGGTGGAACACGAGGGAGACACAGTGCACGAGAGGGGATTGGGGGGTAACAGGAGAGAGACACGGGGCGTGACCGAGGGGTGGGTGGCAACAGGAGAGAGACACAGGGCATGAGAGGGGGTGGGGGGTAACAGGAGAGATACGTGGGGGGTGGGGGGCAACAGCAGGGAGACACGGGGCATGACCGAGGGGTGGGTGGCAACAGGAGAGAGACACAGGGCATGAGAGGGGTTGGGGGGTAACAGGAGAGAGACACGGGGCATGAGCGGGGGGTGGGAGGGCAACAGCAGGGAGACACGAAGCATGACCAGGGGGTGGGGGTAAACAGGAGAGAGACACGGGGCATGAGCGGGCGGTGGGGGGCAACAGCAGGGAGACACGGGGCATGACCGGGGGGTGGGGGCAACAGGAGAGAGACACGGGGCATGAGAGGTGGGTGGGGGGTAACAGGAGAGATACACGGGGCATGAGAGGGGGGTGGGGGACAACAGCAGGGAGACACGGGGCATGAGAGGGGGGTGGGTGGAACACGAGGGAGACACAGTGCACGAGAGGGGATTGGGGGGTAACAGGAGAGAGACACGGGGCGTGAGCTGGGGTGGGGGGCAACAGCAGGGAGACACGGGGCATGAGCTGGGGGTGGGGGGCAACAGCAGGGAAACACAGGGCATGACCAGGGGGTGTGGGGTAACAGCAGGGAGACACGGGGCATCACCGGGGGGTGGGGGCAACAGGAGAGAGACACGGGGCATGAGCGGGGGCTGGCAACAGCAGGGAGACATGGGGCATGATCGAGGGGTAGGGGGCAACAGCATGGAGACACGGGGCATGAGCGGGGGGTGGGGGGCAACAGCAGGGAGACATGGGGCATGAGCAGGAGGTGGGGGGTAACAGGAGAGAGACACGGGGCATGAGAGGGGGATGGGGGTAACAGGAGAGAGATACAGGGCATGAGCGGGGGATGGGGGCAAAAGCAGGGAGACAGGGGGCATGAGCGAGGGGCGGGGGGGAACAGGGGAGACACGAGGCATGAGCGGGGGTGGGGGAACAAGAGAGAGACACGGCACATGAGCGGGGAGGTGGGGGGCAACATCAGGGAGACACAGGGCATGACCAGGGGGTGGGGGGTGACAGGAGAGAGACACAGGGCATGAGCGGGGGGTGGGGGGCAACAGCAGGGAGACACGGGGCATGACCGGGGATGGGAGGCAACAGGAGAGAGACACGGGGCATGAAAGGGGGGTGGGGGGTAGCAGGAGAGAGACACGGGGCATGAGTGGGGGGTGGGGGGCAACAGCAGGGAGACGCGGGGCATGACCGGGGGTGGGGGTAACAGGAGAGAGACACGGGGCATGAGCAGGGGGTGGGGGGGTAACAGGAGAGAGACACGGAGCATGAGCGGGGGGTGGGGGGCAAAAGCAGGGAGACACGGGGTATGACCAGGGCGTGGGGGTAATAGGAGAGAGACGCGGGGGGTGGGGGGCAACAGCAGGGAGACACGGGCATGACCGAGGGGTGGGGGGCAACAGGAGAGAGACACGGGGCATGAGAGGGGGTGGGGGTAACAGGAGAGAGACACGGGGCATGAGCGGGGGGTGGGAGGGCAACAGCAGGTAGACACGAAGCATGACCAGGGGGTGAGGGTTAACAGGAGAGAGACACGGGGCATGAGCGGGTGGTGGGGGGCAACAGCAGGGAGACACGGGGCATGACCGGGGGGTGGGGGACAACAGGAGAGAAACACGGGGCATGAGAGGTGGGTGGGGGTAACAGGAGAGAGACACGGGGCATGAGAGGGGGGTGGGGGACAACAGCAGGGAGACATGGGGCATGAGCGGGGGTTGGGTGGAACACGAGGGAGAGACAGTGCATGAGAGGGGGGTGGGGGTAACAGGAGAGAGACACGGGGCGTGAGCGGGGGGTGGGGGGCATCAGCAGGGAGACACGGGGCATGAGCTGGGGGTGGGGGCAACAGCAGGGAGACACAGGACATGACCAGGGGGTGGGGGGCAACAGCAGGGAGACACTGGGCATGAGCGGGGGGTGGGGGGCAACAGCAGGGAGACACAGGGCATGACCGGGGGGTGGGGGCAACAGGAGAGAGACACGAGGCATGAGTGGGGGCTGGGGGCAGCAGCAGGGAGACACGGGGCATGATCGAGGGGTAGGGGGCAACAGCATGGAGACACTGGGCATGAGCAGGGGGTGGGGGGCAACAGCAGGGAGACACGGGGCATGAGCAGGAGGTGGGGGGTAACAGGATAGAGACATGGGGCATGAGAGGGGGATAGAGGGTAACAGGAGAGAGACACAGGGCATGAACAGGGGATGGGGGGCAACAGCAGGGAGACAGGGGGCATGAGCGGGGGCGGGGGGGAACAGGGGAGACACGAGGCATGAGCGGGGGTGGGGGGAACAAGAGAGAGACACAGGGCATGACCAGGGGGTGGGGGGTTAACAGGAGAGAGACACAGGGCATGAGCGGGGGGTGGGGGGTAACAGGAGAGAGACACGGGGCATGAGAGGGGGGTGGAGGGCAACAGCAGGGAGACACGGGGCATGACCGGGGGTGGGGGGCAACAGGAGAGAGACACGGGGCATGAGAGGGGGGTGGGGGTAACAGGAGAGAGACACGGGGCATGAGAGGGGGGTGGAGGGCAACAGCAGGGAGACACGGGGCATGAGCGGGGGGTGGGGGAAACACGAGGGAGACACGGGGCTTGACAGGGGGTGGGGGTAACAGGAGAAAGACACGGGGCATGAGCAGGGGGTGGGGGGCAACAGCAGGGAGACACAAGGCATGAGCGGGGGGTGTGGGGCAACAGCAGGGAGACACAGGGCATGACCGGGAGGTGGGGGGCAACAGCAGGGAGACAGGGGCATGAGCGGGGGTGGGGGGTAACAGGGGTGAGACACAGGGCATGAGCAGGGGGTGGGGGGCAACATCAGGGAGACACAGGGCATGAGTGGGGGTGGGGGTAACAGGAGAGAGACACGGGGCATGAGAGGGGGTTGGGGGGTAACAGGAGTGACACGGGGCATGAGAGGGGGGTGGGGGGGTAACAGGAGAGAGACACGGGGCATGAGCGGGGGGTGGGGGCAACAGGAGAGAGACACGGGGCATGAGCGTGGGGTGGGGGGTAACAGGAGAGAGACACGGGGCATGAGCGAGGGGTGGGGGGCAACAGGAGAGAGACATGGGGCATGAGCGGGGGGTGGGGGGCAACAGCAGGGAGACACGGGGCATGAGCGGAGGATGGGGGTAACATGAGAGAGACACGGAGCATGAGAGGGGGTTTGGGGTCACAGGAGAGACACGGGGCATGAGAGGGGGGTGGGGGGCAACAGCAGGGAGACACGGGGCATGAGCGGAGGGTGGGGGGCTACAGGAGACAGGGGGCATGAGCGGGGGGGGACAACAGGAGAGAGACACAGGGCATGAGCGAGGGGTGGGGGTAAGAGGAGAGAGACACGGGGCATTAGCGGGGGTGGGGGGCAACAGGAGAGGGACATGGGGCATGAGTGGGGGGTGGGGGGCAACAGCAGGGAGACACTGGACATGAGCGGGGGGTGGGGGGCAACAGCAGGGAGACATGGGGCATGAGCGGGGGGTGAGGGGCAACAGCAGGGAGACACGGGGCATGACCGGGGGATGGGGGGAACAGGAGAGAGACACGGGCATGAGCGGGGGGTGGGGGGCAACAGCAGGGAGACACGGGGCATGACCGGGGGTGGGGGGCAACAGGAAAGAGACACGGGGCATGAGTGGGGGCTGGAGGGCAACAGCAGGGAGACAAGGGGCATGATCGGGGTGGGGGGCAACAGGAGAGAGACACGGGGCATGAGAGGGGTGTGGGGGTAATAGAAGAGAGACACGGGGCATGAGCGGCGGTGGAGGGTAACAGGGGAGAGACTCGGGGCATGAGCGGGGGGCAACAGCAGGGAGACACGGGGCATGACCGGGGGTTGGGGGGCAGCATGAGAGAGACACTGGACATGAGAGGGGGTGGGGGGTAACAGGAGAGAGACACGAGGCATGACCGGGGGTTGGGGGGCAACATGTGAGAGACACTGGACATAAGAGGGGGTGGGGGTAACAGGAGAGAGACACGGGGCATGAGAGGGGGGTGGGGGAGTAACAGGAGAGACACAGGGCATGAGAGGGGGGTGGGGGCAACAGCAGGGAGACATGGGGCATGACTGGCGGTTGGGGGGCACAGCAGGGAGACACAGGGCATGAATGGGGGTGAGGGGTAACAGGGGAGAGACTCGGGGCATGAGCGGGGGGCAACAGGAGACAGACACGGGGCATGAACGGGGGTGGGGGAAACTGCAGGGAGACATTGGGCATGATCAGGGGTGGGGGCAACAGGAGAGAGACATGGGGCATGAGAGGGGGGTGGGGGGTAACAGGAGAGAGACACGGGGCATGAGAGAGGGGCGGGGGTAACAGGAGAGAGGCACAGGGCATGAGCAGGGGGTGGGGGGCAACAGCAGGGAGACACGGGGCATGAGCGGGGGGTGGGGGGCAACAGCAGGGAGACACGGGGCATGAGCGGGGGGATGGGGGAACACGAGGGAGACACGGGGCATGAGAGGGGGTGGGGGGTAACAGGAGAGAGACACGGGACATGAGCGGGGGGTGAGGGGCAAAAGCAGGGAGACACGGGGCATGAGCGGGGGGCAACAGGAGACAGACACGGGGCATGAGCAGCGGTGGGCGGTAACAGGAGAGACACGAGCATAAGCGGGGGTGGGGGGAACAAGAGAGAGACACGGGGCATGAGCGGGGGGTGGGGGGCAACAGCAGGGAGACATGGGGCATGACTGGGGGCAACAGGAGAGAGACATGGGGTATGAGCGGGGGGTGGGGGCAACAGCAGAGAGACACGGGGCATGAACAGGGGGGGGCAACAGCAGGGAGACACGGGGCATGACCGGGGGTGGGGGGTAACAGGAAAGAGACACGGGGCATGAGCGGAGGGTGGGGGGGCAACAGCAGAGAGACACGGGACATGAGAGGGGGGTGGGGGGGTAACAGGAGAGAGACACAGGGCATGAGCGGGTGGTGGAGGCAACAGGAGAGAGACACTGTGCATGAGCGGGGGGTGGGGGACAACAGCAGGGAGACACGGGGCATGACCGGGGGTGGGGGCAACAGGAGAGAGACACGGGGCATGAGCGGGGACTGGGGGCAACAGCAGGGAGACACGGGGCATGATCGAGGGGTAGGGGGCAACAGCATGGAGACAAGGGGCATGAGCGGGGGGTGGGGGGCAACAGCAGGGAGACACGGGGCATGAGCAGGAGGTGGGGGTAACAGGAGAGAGACACGGGGCATGACAGGGGGATGGGGGTAACAGGAGAGAGACACAGGGCATGAGCGGGAGATGGGGGCAACAGCAGGGAGACAGGGGCATGAGCGGGGGCGGGGGGGAACAGGGGAGACACGAGGCATGAGCGGGGGTGGGGGGAACAAGAGAACAAGAGAGAGACACAGGGCATGAGCGGGGGGGTGGGGGGTAACATCAGGGAGACACAGGGCATGACCAGGGGGTGGGGGGTAACAGGAGAGAGACACAGGGCATGAGCGGGGGTTGGGGGGCAACAGCAGGGAGACACGGGGCATGACCGGGGGTGGGGGGCAACAGGAGAGAGACACGGGGCATGAGAGGGGGGTGGGGGGTAACAGGAGAGAGACACAGGGCATGAGTGGGGGGCAACAGCAGGGAGACGCGGGGCATGACCGGGGGGTGGGGGTAACAGGAGAGAGACACGGAGCATGAGCGGGGGGTGGGGGGGTAACAGGAGAGAGACACGGGGCATGAGCTGGGGGTGGGGGGCAAAATCAGGGAGACACGGGGCATGACCAGGGGGTGGGGGGTAATAGGAGACAGACACGGGGCATGAGAGGGGGTGGGCGGTAACAGGAGAGAGACACGGGGCATGAGCAGGTTTTGGGAGGGCAACAGCAGGGAGACACGAAGCATGACCAGGGGTGTGGGGGTTAACAGGAGAGAGACACGGGGCATGAGCGGGGGGTGGGTGGAACACGAGGGAGAGACAGTGCATGAGAGGGGGGTGGGCGTAACAGGAGAGAGACACGGGGCGTGAGCGGGGGGTGGGGGGCAACAGCAGGGAGACACGGGGCATGAGCTGGGGGTGGGGGGCAACAGCAGGGAGACACAGGGCATGACCAGGGGGTGGGGGGCAACAGCAGGGAGACACTGGGCATGAGCGGGGGGTGGGGGGCAACAGCAGGGAGACACGGGGCATGACCATGGGGTTGGGGGCAAGAGGAGAGAGACACGGGGCATGAGCGGGTGCTGGGGGCAACAGCAGGGAGACACGAGGCATGATTGAGGGGTAGGGGGCAACAGCATGGAGACACGGGGCATGAGCGAGGGGTGGGGGCAACAGCAGGGAGACACGAGGCATGAGCAGGAGGTGGGGGTAACAGGAGAGAGACACGGGGCATGAGAGGGGGATGGGGTAACAGGAGAGAGACACAGGGCATGAGCGGGGGATGGGGGCAACAGCAGGGAGACAGGGGGCATGAGCGGGGGCGGGGGGAACAGGGGAGACACGAGGCATGAGCGGGGGTGGGGGGAACAAGAGAGAGACACGGGGCATGACCAGGGGGTGGGAGGTAACAGGAGAGAGACACAAGGCATGAGCGGGCGTTGGGGGGCAACAGCAGGGAGACACGGGGCATGACCGGGGGTGGGGGGCAACAGGAGAGAGACACGGGGCATGAGAGGGGGTGGGGGGTAACAGGAGAGAGACACGGGGCATGTCAGGGGGTGGGGGGTAACAGGAGAGAGACACGGGGCATGAGAGGGAGGTGGAGGGCAACAGCAGGGAGACACGGGGCATGAGCGGGGGGTGGGGGGAACACGAGGGGAGACACGGGGCTTGAGAGGGGGGTGGGGGTAACAGGAGAGAGACACGGGGCATGAGCAGGGGGTGGGGGCAACAGCAGGGAGACACAGGGCATGAGCGGGGGGTGTGTGGCAACAGCAGGGAGACACGGGGCATGACCGTGGGGTGGGAGGCAACAGCAGGGAGACAGGGGCATGAGCGGGGGTGGGGGGTAACAGGGGAGAGACACAGGGCATGAGCGGGGGGTGGGGGGCAACATCAGGGAGACACAGGGCATGAGAGGGGGTGGTGGTAACAGGAGAGAGACACAGGGCATGAGAGGGGGTTGGGGGGTAACAGGAGAGACATGGGGCATGAGAGGGGGCGGGGCTAACAGGAGAGAGACACGGGGCATGAGTTGGGGGTGGGGTGCAACAGCAGGAAGACACGGGGCATGAGCGGAGGGTGGGGGGCAACAGCAGGGAGACATGGGGCATGATAGGGGGGTGGGGGGTAACAGGAGAGAGACACGGGGCATGAGCGGGGGGTGGGGGCAACAGGAGAGAGACACGGGGCATGAGCGTGGGGTGGGGGTAACAGGAGAGAGACACGGGGCATGAGCGAGGGGTGGGGGGCAACAGGAGAGAGACACGGGGCATGAGCGGGGGGTGGGGGGCAACAGCAGGGAGACATGGGGCATGAGCGGGGGGTGGGGGGAACATGAGAGCGACACGGAGCATGAGAGGGGGTTGGGGGTCACAGGAGAGACACGGGGCATGAGAGGGGGGTGGGGGGCAACAGCAGGGAGACACGGGGCATGAGCGGAGGGTGGGGGGCAACAGGAGAGAGACACGGGGCATGAGAGGGGGTGGGGGTAACAGGAGAGAGACACCGGGCATGAGCGGGGGGTGGGGGCAACAGGAGAGAGACACGGGGCATGAGCGTGGGGTGGGGGTAACAGGAGAGAGACACGGGGCATTAGCTGGGGGTGGGGGGCAACAGGAGACAGACATGGGGCATGAGCAGGGGGTGGGGGATAACAGGAGAGAGACATGTGGCATGAGCGGGGGGGTGGGGGGCAACAGCAGGGAGAAACGGGGCATGAGCGGGGGGTGGGGGCAACAGCAGGGAGACACGGGGCATGAGCGGGGGGTGAGGGGCAACAGCAGGCAGACACGGGGCATGACCGGGGGTGGGGGGAATAGGCGAGAGACACGGGGCATGAGCAGGGGGTGGGGGGCAACCGCAGGGAGATTCGGGACATGAGCGGGGGGTGGGGGGGAACATGAGGGAGACACGGGGCATGAGAGGGGATTGGGGGGTAACAGGAGAGAGACACGGGGCATGAGCGGGGGGTGGGGGCAACAGCAGGGAGACACGGGGCATGACCGGGGGTGGAGGGCAACAGAAGGCAGACATGGGGCATGACCGGGGGTGGGGGGCAACAGGAGAGAGACACGGGGCATGAGAGGGGGTGGGGGGGTAACAGGAGAGAGACATGCAGCATGAGAGGGGGGTAGGGGGTAACAGGAGAGAGACACGGGGCATGAGCGGGGGGCGGGGGAAACAGCAGGGAGACATTGGGCATGATCAGGGGTGGGGGCAACAGGAGAGAGACACGGGGCATGAGAGGGGGGTGGGGGGTAACAGGAGAGAGACACGGGGCATGAGAGAGGGGTGGGGGTAACAGGAGAGAGGCACGGGGCATGAGCAGGGGGGCAACAGCAGGGAGACACGGGGCATGAGCGGGGGGTGGGGGGCAACAGCAGGGAGACACGGGGCATGAGCGGGGGATGGGGGAACACGAGGGAGACACGGGGCATGAGAGGGGGGTGGGGGGTAACAGGAGAGAGACACGGGACATGAGTGGGGCGTGAGGGGCAACAGCAGGGAGACACGGGGGATGAGCGGGGGGCAACAGGGAAAAAGACACGGGGCATGAGCAGGGGTGGGGGTTAACAGGAGAGACACGAGGCATGAGCGGGGGGTGGGGGCAACAGCAGGGAGACATGAGGCATGACTGGGGCAAAAGGAGAGAGACATGGGGTATGAGCGGGGGGTGGGGGCAACAGCAGGGAGACACGGGGCATGAGCAGGGGGTGGGGGGCAACAGCAGGGAGACACGGGGCATGACCGGGGGTGGGGGGTAACAGGAGAGAGACACGGGGCATGAGCGGAGGGTGGGGGGCAACAGCAGAGAGACACGGGGCATGAGAGGGGGGTGGGGGGTAACAGGAGAGAGACACAGGGCATGAGCGGGGGTGGAGGCAACAGGAGGGAGACACGGGGCATGTGGGTGGGGTGGGGGGTACAAGGAGAGAGACACAGGGCATGAGCAGGGGTGGGGGGCAAAAGCAGGGAGACACGGGGCATGACCAGGGGGTGGGGGGTAATAGGAGAGATACGTGGGGGGTGGGGGGCAACAGCAGGGAGACACGGGGCATGACCGAGGGGTGGGTGGCAACAGGAGAGAGACACAGGGCATGAGAGGGGGTGGGGGGTAACAGGAGAGAGACACGGGGCATGAGCGGGGGGTGGGAGGGCAACAGCAGGGAGACACGAAGCATGACCAGGGGGTGGGGGTAAACAGGAGAGAGACACGGGGCATGAGCGGGCGGTGGGGGGCAACAGCAGGGAGACACGGGCATGACCGGGGGGTGGGGGCAACAGGAGAGAGACACGGGGCATGAGAGGTGGGTGGGGGGTAACAGGAGAGATACACGGGGCATGAGAGGGGGTGGGGGACAACAGCAGGGAGACACGGGGCATGAGAGGGGGGGTGGGTGGAACACGAGGGAGACACAGTGCACGAGAGGGGATTGGGGGGTAACAGGAGAGAGACACGGGGCGTGACCGAGGGGTGGGTGGCAACAGGAGAGAGACACAGGCATGAGAGGGGGTGGGGGGTAACAGGAGAGATACGTGGGGGGTGGGGGGCAACAGCCGGGAGACACGGGGCATGACCGAGGGGTGGGTGGCAACAGGAGAGAGACACAGGGCATGAGAGGGGGTGGGGGGTAACAGGAGAGAGACACGGGGCATGAGCGGGGGGTGGGAGGGCAACAGCAGGGAGACACGAAGCATGACCAGGGGGTGGGGGTAAACAGGAGAGAGACACGGGGCATGAGCGGGCGGTGGGGGGCAACAGCAGGGAGACACGGGGCATGACCGGGGGGTGGGGGCAACAGGAGAGAGACACGGGGCATGAGAGGTGGGTGGGGGGTAACAGGAGAGATACACGGGGCATGAGAGGGGGGTGGGGGACAACAGCAGGGAGACACGGGGCATGAGAGGGGGGTGGGCGGAACACGAGGGAGACACAGTGCACGAGAGGGGATTGGGGGGTAACAGGAGAGAGACACGGGGCGTGAGCTGGGGTGGGGGGCAACAGCAGGGAGACACGGGGCATGAGCTGGGGGTGGGGGGCAACAGCAGGGAGACACAGGGCATGACCAGGGGGTGTGGGGTAACAGCAGGGAGACACGGGGCATCACCGGGGGGTGGGGGCAACAGGAGAGAGACACGGGGCATGAGCGGGGGCTGGCAACAGCAGGGAGACATGGGGCATGATCGAGGGGTAGGGGGCAACAGCATGGAGACACGGGGCATGAGCGGGGGGTGGGGGGCAACAGCAGGGAGACATGGGGCATGAGCAGGAGGTGGGGGGTAACAGGAGAGAGACACGGGGCATGAGAGGGGGATGGGGGTAACAGGAGAGAGATACAGGGCATGAGCGGGAGATGGGGGCAAAAGCAGGGAGACAGGGGGCATGAGCGAGGGGCGGGGGGGAACAGGGGAGACACGAGGCATGAGCGGGGGTGGGGGGGAACAAGAGAGAGACACGGCACATGAGCGGGGAGGTGGGGGGGCAACATCAGGGAGACACAGGGCATGACCAGGGGGTGGGGGGTGACAGGAGAGAGACACAGGGCATGAGCGGGGGGTGGGGGGCAACAGCAGGGAGACACGGGGCATGACCGGGGATGGGAGGCAACAGGAGAGAGACACGGGCATGACCGGGGGGTGGGGGCAACAGGAGAGAGACACGGGGCATGAGAGGTGGGTGGGGGGTAACAGGAGAGATACACGGGGCATGAGAGGGGGGTGGGGGACAACAGCAGGGAGATACGGGGCATGAGAGGGGGGTGGGTGGAACACGAGGGAGACACAGTGCACGAGAGGGGATTGGGGGGTAACAGGAGAGAGACACGGGGCGTGACCGAGGGGTGGGTGGCAACAGGAGAGAGACACAGGGCATGAGAGGGGGTGGGGGGTAACAGGAGAGATACGTGGGGGGCAACAGCAGGGAGACACGGGGCATGACCGAGGGGTGGGTGGCAACAGGAGAGAGACACAGGGCATGAGAGGGGGTGGGGGGTAACAGGAGAGAGACACGGGGCATGAGCGGGGGGTGGGAGGGGCAACAGCAGGGAGACACGAAGCATGACCAGGGGGTGGGGGTAAACAGGAGAGAGACACGGGGCATGAGCGGGCGGTGGGGGGCAACAGCAGGGAGACACGGGGCATGACCGGGGGGTGGGGGCAACAGGAGAGAGACACGGGGCATGAGAGGTGGGTGGGGGGTAACAGGAGAGATACACGGGGCATGAGAGGGGGGTGGGGGACAACAGCAGGGAGACACGGGGCATGAGAGGGGGGTGGGTGGAACACGAGGGAGACACAGTGCACGAGAGGGGATTGGGGGGTAACAGGAGAGAGACACGGGGCGTGAGCTGGGGTGGGGGGCAACAGCAGGGAGACACGGGGCATGAGCTGGGGGGTGGGGGGCAACAGCAGGGAGACACAGGGCATGACCAGGGGGTGTGGGGTAACAGCAGGGAGACACGGGGCATCACCGGGGGGTGGGGGCAACAGGAGAGAGACACGGGGCATGAGCGGGGGCTGGCAACAGCAGGGAGACATGGGGCATGATCGAGGGGTAGGGGGCAACAGCATGGAGACACGGGGCATGAGCGGGGGGTGGGGGGCAACAGCAGGGAGACATGGGGCATGAGCAGGAGGTGGGGGGTAACAGGAGAGAGACACGGGGCATGAGAGGGGGATGGGGTAACAGGAGAGAGATACAGGGCATGAGCGGGGGATGGGGGCAAAAGCAGGGAGACAGGGGGCATGAGCGAGGGGCGGGGGGGAACAGGGGAGACACGAGGCATGAGCGGGGGTGGGGGGAACAAGAGAGAGACACGGCACATGAGCGGGGAGGTGGGGGGCAACATCAGGGAGACACAGGGCATGACCAGGGGGTGGGGGGTGACAGGAGAGAGACACAGGGCATGAGCGGGGGGTGGGGGGCAACAGCAGGGAGACACGGGGCATGACCGGGGATGGGAGGCAACAGGAGAGAGACACGGGGCATGAAAGGGGGGTGGGGGGTAGCAGGAGAGAGACACGGGGCATGAGTGGGGGGTGGGGGGCAACAGCAGGGAGACGCGGGGCATGACCGGGGGGTGGGGGTAACAGGAGAGAGACACGGGGCATGAGCAGGGGGTGGGGGGGTAACAGGAGAGAGACACGGAGCATGAGCGGGGGGTGGGGGGCAAAAGCAGGGAGACACGGGGTATGACCAGGGCGTGGGCGTAATAGGAGAGAGACGCGGGGGGTGGGGGGCAACAGCAGGGAGACACGGGCATGACCGAGGGGTGGGGGGCAACAGGAGAGAGACACGGGGCATGAGAGGGGGTGGGAGTAACAGGAGAGAGACACGGGGCATGAGCGGGGGGTGGGAGGGCAACAGCAGGTAGACACGAAGCATGACCAGGGGGTGAGGGTTAACAGGAGAGAGACACGGGGCATGAGCGGGTGGTGGGGGGCAACAGCAGGGAGACACGGGGCATGACCGGGGGGTGGGGGGCAACAGGAGAGAAACACGGGGCATGAGAGGTGGGTGGGGGTAACAGGAGAGAGACACGGGGCATGAGAGGGGGGTGGGGGACAACAGCAGGGAGACATGGGGCATGAGCGGGGGTTGGGTGGAACACGAGGGAGAGACAGTGCATGAGAGGGGGTGGGGGTAACAGGAGAGAGACACGGGGCGTGAGCGGGGGGTGGGGGGCATCAGCAGGGAGACACGGGGGCATGAGCTGGGGGTGGGGGCAACAGCAGGGAGACACAGGACATGACCAGGGGGTGGGGGGCAACAGCAGGGAGACACTGGGCATGAGCGGGGGGTGGGGGGCAACAGCAGGGAGACACAGGGCATGACCGGGGGGTGGGGGCAACAGGAGAGAGACACGAGGCATGAGCGGGGGCTGGGGGCAGCAGCAGGGAGACACGGGGCATGATCGAGGGGTAGGGGGCAACAGCATGGAGACACTGGGCATGAGCAGGGGGTGGGGGGCAACAGCAGGGAGACACGGGGCATGAGCAGGAGGTGGGGGGTAACAGGATAGAGACATGGGGCATGAGAGGGGGATAGAGGGTAACAGGAGAGAGACACAGGGCATGAACAGGGGATGGGGGGCAACAGCAGGGAGACAGGGGGCATGAGCGGGGGCGGGGGGGAACAGGGGAGACACGAGGCATGAGCGGGGGTGGGGGGAACAAGAGAGAGACACAGGGCATGACCAGGGGGTGGGGGTTAACAGGAGAGAGACACAGGGCATGAGCGGGGGGTGGGGGGTAACAGGAGAGAGACACGGGGCATGAGAGGGGGGTGGAGGGCAACAGCAGGGAGACACGGGGCATGACCGGGGGTGGGGGGCAACAGGAGAGAGACACGGGGCATGAGAGGGGGGTGGGGGGTAACAGGAGAGAGACATGGGGCATGAGAGGGGGGTGGAGGGCAACAGCAGGGAGACACGGGGCATGAGCGGGGGGTGGGGGAAACACGAGGGAGACACGGGGCTTGACAGGGGGTGGGGGTAACAGGAGAAAGACACGGGGCATGAGCAGGGGGTGGGGGGCAACAGCAGGGAGACACAAGGCATGAGCGGGGGGTGTGGGGCAACAGAAGGGAGACACAGGGCATGACCGGGAGGTGGGGGGCAACAGCAGGGAGACAGGGGCATGAGCGGGGGTGGGGGGTAACAGGGGTGAGACACAGGGCATGAGCAGGGGGTGGGGGGCAACATCAGGGAGACACAGGGCATGAGTGGGGGTGGGGGTAACAGGAGAGAGACACGGGGCATGAGAGGGGGTTGGGGGGTAACAGGAGTGACACGGGGCATGAGAGGGGGGTGGGGGGGTAACAGGAGAGAGACACGGGGCATGAGCGGGTGGTGGGGGCAACAGGAGAGAGACACGGGGCATGAGCGTGGGGTGGGGGGTAACAGGAGAGAGACACGGGGCATGAGCGAGGGGTGGGGGGCAACAGGAGAGAGACATGGGGCATGAGCGGGGGGTGGGGGGCAACAGCAGGGAGACACGGGGCATGAGCGGAGGGTGGGGGGCTACAGGAGACAGGGGGCATGAGCGGGGGGGACAACAGGAGAGAGACACAGGGCATGAGCGAGGGGTGGGGGTAAGAGGAGAGAGACACGGGGCATTAGCGGGGGTGGGGGGCAACAGGAGAGGGACATGGGGCATGAGTGGGGGGTGGGGGGCAACAGCAGGGAGACACTGGACATGAGCGGGGGGTGGGGGGCAACAGCAGGGAGACATGGGGCATGAGCGGAGGGTGGGGGGCTACAGGAGACAGGGGGCATGAGCGGGGGGGACAACAGGAGAGAGACACAGGGCATGAGCGAGGGGTGGGGGTAAGAGGAGAGAGACACGGGGCATTAGCGGGGTGGGGGGCAACAGGAGAGGGACATGGGGCATGAGTGGGGGGTGGGGGGCAACAGCAGGGAGACACGGGGCATGAGCGGAGGGTGGGGGGCTACAGGAGACAGGGGGCATGAGCGGGGGGGACAACAGGAGAGAGACACAGGGCATGAGCGAGGGGTGGGGGTAAGAGGAGAGAGACACGGGGCATTAGCGGGGGTGGGGGGCAACAGGAGAGGGACATGGGGCATGAGTGGGGGGTGGGGGGCAACAGCAGGGAGACACTGGACATGAGCGGGGGGTGGGGGGCAACAGCAGGGAGACATGGGGCATGAGCGGGGGGTGAGGGGCAACAGCAGGGAGACACGGGGCATGACCGGGGGATGGGGGGAACAGGAGAGAGACACGGGGCATGAGCGGGGGGTGGGGGGCCAACAGCAGGGAGACACGGGGCATGACCGGGGGTGGGGGGCAACAGGAAAGAGGACACGGGGCATGAGTGGGGGCTGGAGGGCAACAGCAGGGAGACAAGGGGC